>NC_059354.1:36880000-38080000 GCF_019703515.2 Myxocyprinus asiaticus
TGGTTTGGAATAGTTTAATGGTGCATTTTTAGAAATAAATTATCGTGACTGTACTTATCTGCTTGTTACGTCTTTACAGTTTTATATTGTTGATTATCGGTTAGGTTTAGAAATGGGTTTGGATTAGGGGATCTAAAATATTATATATGATTGTATAATGTAATATCACACTAATATATTCATAAATATTATAAAACATTGAGGTTTAGCACAAAGTAATATTCAAAGATTGATAACTGATGACAAAGTTTTTTCGTTGAAAACAATGGTGTTTCTTACCGCGTCAATGAGAGGACGCCAGGGGGCACCTTTGTCATCATCATGCAGATGTGGACGGCTTCTGCACGAGCGTCAAAATTGGACGCTTAGGGAATGATAACGGGTTGAGTGAAAAGGGAAGACATGGATTAAACCACTCAAATCGTATGGATTACCTTTATGCTGCCTTTATGTCCTTTTTGGAGCTTGAAAGTTTGGTCCCCCTTCACTTGTCTTTTATTGATATCTCCATCAAAATGTATTTGTGTTCTGCTGAGGGAAGAATGTCATATGAGTTTGAGACTACATAAGGGTGAGGAAACGATGAGATTATTATTCTTGGTGAAATATTACTTTAATGTATTTCTTGTGTTATGACCTTTTTCTTTTTTTTTTTTTTTTTTTTTGTTTGTTTTGAATTGTTAAACGTTTTTACACTTTTTGCACACTTCTTACAAAGTTTGTTTGATTCGTTTCTCATTTTATAACAATACAGTACACTACAGTACATTGGGTTCCCTTCTACTAAAGGTAATCAAATATGTTTTGACTTGCTGTTTTGGTAAAATCTTAAAATATTCTTGTTTTAAGACTGGCAGAATTGTAAATATTGTGGCAGAGGGACTGTTTGGGAACCTTTGCAGCATTAATATCTATTGAAAGTTCTGATATCCGTGTCAAATTGAGGATTGGAATTTAGAATTTGATTTGATACATGGTGATGAATGGAAATGTAAGTAATTAGAGACACAGAATGTTACATGGATTTCTCAAGAATATCCCTGCCACCACAAAATTGAAATTTTTGACAAATTGTCAAATGTTAAATTGAGTGTCTCTTTAGGACTTTTGACAGGTTCCTCCTTTTTACATTTGATGTTTGTATTCTGTAAATGTCAAAGCAGATTGATGAATGTTGGCAAAATGAATTAAAATGGGAAATAAAATAAAAAGTTGTCTCAACTTAATCATTAAGTTAACACAATGCAATATTTTTTTGTCATGTTAACTTAAAATGTCAAGGCAGTGGGATAACAAATGTGCTTAAGTTTACACAACTCATCTTATTAAGTTTAAACAGCAAATATATTTGTCAAGTTGACATTGTTGCTCTTGTTGTCACAACAAAACATTTGTTGACTGGACTAGGAAAGATGATTTGAGTCAATTTAGGTAAATCCATCATATTAACTTTTTTTAAAACATTGACACCACTTTAAGGGTAAGTTAATTCAATAAGAATTTTATCATCAAGTTAATTCAAACTTTTAAGGTGTTCGCCACCGAAAAAATAAATGTCTGTTCCCAAAAAACAAAAAAAACACACATAATTGTATTTTTTAATAACATCCATTCTCTGCTGCCCTGAAGAAACAACAAAATATGAGACATTCTATCCTGAGTACATGCATATGTAAGAGAGGAAAGAACAAAATGCCTCATAATATATACGAAACATTAACTGCTTTACATCAAAAAACAGATGTCAATAATGGCTGCTGGTTTGATATAATTTCTTATTTGTCAGTTCTAATTGGAGCTGGGATTGTCTGAAATGGTGTCACCATTACGGTGATTAGAAATGATACACCACTAACCCCCTTGACCTTCCTCTACAGACCACACATGCTCTCTCTTTTTACATAGCTTAATTGCATCTCGCCCACTGAGGATATGTGTAATTCAATATAAAGTAATGTTCTCACACTGGACCCGTCTGGATTAAATGTCCATCAAACTGCTGCAGTTTATCACAAACCATGTTTTGTGGCCACAAACTATTCTAGTATTACAGAAAAAAATGTGTTCTGTCCCAGTCAGGAAAGTTGTAGTGATGAAATATTAGTGTTAGAGATAATATAAGAAACTAAACATGAAAACAGATCCAATATTCCATTTAAAGGTCCAACTGAAATTAACTACTGCCACATCTCTTGTGTTCACCAGCTGCCTGTGTTACTGTATAATCAAATAACATCAACAATAAAACATATAAAGTTTTACTGAGAAAGCACTGAATCGGATGTCAAAATGATTAAAATATTTTCATCATTATTTGTCTCCATTTGTGGGTGTCAGTGTCCCATAAAAGTTAATTTAAACCACTGTGAGACATTTTACAGTGTGCTTTTAATCACCACCACAGAAGCAACTATATTAACAGTCAACCTGTCCTTGTCTGATCCTCATAAACAATTACACTGCCAGCCATAGGTTTTGATACATTTTACTGAATTAATGTTTCTTATGACCTTAAAAACAACCTTTTTATCTAAAGGATTATGCTTATATGCTTGAAATTAGTTTTGTATACAAATATAAATTGTGCATGCATATGAATTCTTCACAAATTTTTATTTTTAAAGAATTGGATGGGTTGGGCCAGATAGTAAAGCTAAACAGTCAGCAAGTGCCCAGCATACATAACAACTCTTTCAATTCTGTTTAAAAAGCATCCCAGGTGGCATCTTATGAAGTTGGAGAATGACTAGAGCTGTAACCTAGGCAAAAGGGGGGCTACACTGAAGAAGCTAAAATATAAGATAGTTTTGATTTAATTTTACTACATAATTCCAATACTTCCATTTGTGCTATTTCATGGTGTTGATGACTTATTCTAAAATGTGAAAAATAGTAATAACAAATAATGAGTAAGCGTGTCCAAACATTTGACTGGAAGTGTACATGTCACTCACCCATATCATGAGAAGGATATTGGTACTGTATTATGCTAGACATCAACGAACTTTATGCTCTTCAACACACTGAGTTGGTTTGTAATTGACTGTAACTTGCTGTGTATGCACTAGAAATAGAACAGCAAAGCAAAAGATGCCAATAACATTAATTTAACTTTCCTTGACAAATGAATAACTTTCCCTTTTTCAAAGACCTGCTGAGAGGTGTCTGAAAATAGAGGCAAGATGTTAGCAGGCAGGCAGTGATGACTGATCATGAAAGTGAGTTTGACTCTTTGAGAACAGACTCGTAAGGTATGATGTGAGCGTGTAATTCAGACTTTAATTGCCTACCCTGTGTATCTGTTCCCTCAGGCAACAAGGTGTACTGTCTTCAGAACTGAGCTCCCAGAGCCATTATCTCTACTCTCTGTTCAGCAGATGAGAGTAGGGTCCCACTGTATATTATTAGTGTTGGCAGGTTAATACGAGGGGGTTTAAAAGCACCCTTTAAGGCACTAATAAGTGTCACGTACTACAGTAATATGAATTTTCTGCCAACAAATAGTGAAACTGTGTCTGATGTCTCTATTTACTGAGTCGAACTGACATGTTACTTTTCAGGTGAAGGGGAGAATATTTAATTCCCTTTCACTCTTACAAGTTATACCTCATCTTTTATCATCCTCATTTATTCTTAATATATTAATCAATGTTCTATGTTCCTTTTACAGTAAGGTGCAAGTAACATGTATGTCATCTGAGGGGTGACTGAGGGTCTGGCCCATGCCAGGAATGCAGTAACAGTGATTATTCATTTAGCCTGACTCCCGGAGAATATGCATTTATCATGTACTGCATTTATTCACAAAAATGTATATCTGTTATAATTATACATAATTAATCAACTATTCTATAACCATTTGATTCTATTTTGACTCAATCATTATTAATTGAATGAGAGAGAGATTTTAGCTATGATCTTATCGTTTTCCATGTTTTTATATGGTTCGTAAAAGTAACCATTGCATACAACATATCTACCTCATGTAATCATTGAACTAAAACATCGAATTTCTTTATGATTTTATTGTCATATTAGGTGACTATGTGCTGTATTAGGCCTTGTGTGTGCTCTTTGTCTTTCTCTGTTCTCTGTTATAATTTTCCGCAGATGGTGAGGCCCTGCATTCCACCAATGTTAGGGAGAAGGCCTCCAGTCCTGGGAAGGAGATAACACCTACCAGTTGCAATGTCTAAATCATTCAGTGTTTGGACTGTTTATGGTGCCCTCTAACATGTGACTTTGCCATAGTCAAAAACCTCAAAGTATTTTAATTGCTCTCCTTGGTACCTTCTTGATATAGAGAAAGAGTAGTCATAACTGATAGCTAACCCATAATATCTGCACATACGTTCTGTAAAACCAATGATGGGAACTTGATTAATATTATGGCTAACTAATTGTTGTTTGCTTGAAGGTGGAAACTGACCATATTTGTAAAGTGCTAAAATGTTTGAAATAAGTGACATATCAGAATCTTAGAAAGTGTTGTACCGTGACACCTCTAATTAAATTTGCATATGACTATAATTTTTAAACACTCTCTCATTTGATTGCAAACCTGATTCTGAGTTTTATTTCCTCAATACTGGGGACCTAGCTGTTTCCTCCTACACAGGTATGAAGAGTCCAACACACAGTTCGGATGTTACATACAAATGCAAAGTAAACCAATGGCCATTCAAAAGACAAAGTTGTTTTGGGAGGTAATGACTAAGTAATGTGTTTTGTTTTTTTTAGTTTGCACACAAATTTGCATTGTGAGAATAGCTCAAACTGGACAGACTGACAGTACCCTGCAGTACAGTTGGATTAAGTCCATGTGCTGGGCATATATGACTCAGAGTACAAACAGTTTCTGACTTATGTCTAATTGACTCCATGTTTTGTTGAAGTCCTAAAAGCAAGTCATTAATATGCTATTTGAGTATAAAACAACAAGAAAATTCTAAATGGAATCAGATTTAGCTCTTGAGAGCTTTTATAATGCTGTAAAAGCAACTTAGTGGACAATGATGGCTACTGAAATTACATCAGTTAATGCTTCCAGGTATTAGTCTTTTGTTCAATACTCATGCAGAGGCCTGTACACAACTTTAAATAAGGTACTTTGTGGAGACTTAACCGTTTTTCTCTTAGATTTTTTAGAAGTTATCTGATACATAAGGCGCATGATGGTATGCATCTTAAATTTGCTGTGTTAATGGAGTATGGGCACAAAGAATAAGACCTTTTTGCATGGGCAACCTTTTACAAACTGGATGAGACAGTTCATAGCAATCACATTGCTTTTAGATCTGACAATTCATCACCAGTGCTCTCTGCTGGTCACTTTTAACAAAAGCATGACCCTATGTGTCTATTTCATTTTGAAGAAACCAGTTAGCTATGTAAAATATCAGATTACTCATGCTTCTGTAAATACATTAAATATTAAATTTGAATCAAGGTCAGATACATGCCACAATGAAATCCATTTTTTTTTTTTTTTTTTTTTTTTTTTGGTAAAAACAGAGCATCCATACAAGAAGAAAGGATGTATGCAGCTTTTACACACCAGTTCTAGACTAAAATTATTTTGGCAGAAATCACAATGTGAAAATGAATCACAACCACTGCATGCACTGTCTTTACAGAAATCACTGGGCAGTTAAGTTTACATAGATGACTGTCTGTGACACTAATCATCTATGATATACGTATATATCTGTGTTGGTCTTCACTGATACCTGTTCAGCACTTCTCAGCTAAGGGACTATGAAAAGCTTTCGTAGTCCTGCTCTCTTTTGTATTAGGTTTGAGAAACTGGACTGTGCATATGTAGCTCACGGTTTCAAAGGGGCATTTAATTTTTCATCTCCAAGACTTTTACAACATTTGCCTGGGCTTACTTGAAAAACTCAATCTGTTTCCAAGGCAACTGCTGCAGTATTTAGAGATAAGTTAACAACGTCAGCAACCTTAACCATTCAGTGAAACCCATTAACATCACAACCCATCTGACCATCTAAACCTCTGTCCTTGGCTTCTCATTGCTGAAATAATTGTTGAAATGAAAAGCTTGTTCTGATTAGTTGTGTCAGTAAGCTCATAACTGCTAGTGGTCTTGCTGTTTTTATTCAGATGAAGAACTAATGTTGCAGCACGATGCAATTGTTCCCTCAGTTGACTGGAAGAATATGATGTCCTTGCACATTCAACAAATTGGGCTTTGTGCACTGTCAATTAAATGAAAAAAACATTTGACAATTTCTACTGAGAAAAAAATACATATTGAATTTCACAGATTACCGTACAGCAATATTTGAAGCCCGACCTAACAAAGGGTAATTTTTTTCATTTTTATAGATTTAAGATCTCTCAGTTAAGTTGTCCAAATATAATACAACTTGTATTAAAAATAATTGTAATTGGATATTTATCAGATTAGTTTTAAGGTAAGCAAATGTGGCCTCTATCTTGAGAGTTCGGTATAATTTTGTTATGCTTCATTTTGATACACTAAATGACTTTACTTTCTTGCTCTGATTTTAATACACTTTATCAACACTTTATTTATGTTTTTAATTTGCAGACCAATATGTTCCTATTAGGGGTGTATCATGTATCTTGGCATGATACATCGGAGTTAAAAAATGTGACGATGCACTGTGGAGATTGGACGGTTTTTATTATTATTATTATTATTATTATTATTATTATTATTTTACAAGCGTCTGTATCCAATACGCGTGACGTACTACGCCTACGTAATGATGGCATACACATAAAGACTGCCGCGGCATCCTCCACCGTATTATCCCCCTTCGACGTTCTCAGGAAGGCGTGCATGAAAACTCATTCAGCGGGAGACGCTGATGTAAACACAGAGAAGGTGTGCAATCCATCCGTGTAGCGCATGGTGATTGAGTGCGACGTCTCTGTCTCTGTGTTAACAACCCTACAAAACCTACAAACGCACAAGAAACATGCGTGTATGGTGCAGCGTGGCTCTCTCACATTAAATGACATGACTGACAACTAGTTGTCCAGTACGGTTTCGTTCACACAAAGCAGGTTTGCCGAAAATGCAGTTGTGAGTCCTGAAAATTTGCGGGTGTCAGTTCGGTTATAGAATGCAATGCGGTTGTCATAAGGTTTAATGATAGTGCCATATTAATCTACTATATATAATGCTGAATATGTATAATGATGCTTTGCTTTGTCAAATGCCATGTCTGATTTCATTTCATCAGTACATTTAGAATCAGAATCAGCTTTATTGCCAAGTATGCTTACACATACAAGGAATTTGTCTTGGTGACAGGAGCTTCCAGTGTACAACAATACAAAAACAATACAAAAACAGCAGCAAGACATAGATAATAATAAAAAATAAAAAATAGTTATACACATACGTACATACACACACAGACACACACATACATACACACATACATATACGTAATGCAATCTAATACAAATCTGTTATCTGTTATGTACAGTGCAAATGTATTTTTTTTTTTGTTTGTTTTTTTTTCTCTCAGAGGAATGAAATGGCAGAAGCGGTTGGATGTGTTGGATAAATATAAAAAAGACTAAACTGTGTATTGCACATAGTTATTGCTCAATGGGGCAATTTAACTGTTCATGAGATGGATAGCCTGAGGGAAAAAACACTGTTCCTGTGCCTGACGGTTCTTGTGCTCAGAGCTCTGAAGCGTCGGCCAGAAGGCAACAGTTCAAAAAGGTAGTGGGCAGGGTGAGTGGGGTCCAGAGTGATTTTTCCAGCCTTTTTCCTCACTCTGGAAGTGTATAGTTCTTGAAGAGGGGGCAGGGGGCAACCAATAATCCTCTCAGCAGTCCGAATTGTCCTTTGTAGTCTTCTGATGTCTGATTTCGTAGCTGAACCAAACCAGACAGTTATTGAAGTGCAGAGGACAGACTCAATGACCACTGAGTAGAACTGTATCAGCAGCGCCTGTGGCAGGTTGAACTTCCTCAGCTGACAAAGAAGTACAACGCTGCTGGGCCTTTTTCACAATGGAGTCAATGTGTGTCTCCCACTTCAGGTCCTGTGAGATGGTAGTGCCCAGGAACTTGAATGACTCCACTGCTGCCACAGTGCTGTTTAGAATGATGAGGGGGGTCAGTGTTGGGGTGTTCCTCCTAAAGTCCACAATCATCTCCACTGTTTTGAGTGTGTTCAGCTCAAGGTTGTTTTGACTGCACCAGACAGCCAGCTGTTCAACCTCCCTTCTGTATGCAGACTCATCGTCATCTCGGACGAGGCCGATGACAGTGGTGTCATCTGCAAACTTCAGGAGCATAACAGAGGGGTCCTTGGCGATGCAGTCATTGGTGTAGAGGGAGAAGAGTAGTGGGGAGAGCACACATCCCTGGGGGGCACCAGTGCTGATTGTACAGGTGCTGGAAGTGAGTTTCCCCCGTCTCACAAGCTGCTGCCTGTCCGTCAGAAAGCTGGTAATCCACTGACAGATAGACATGGGAACAGAGAGTTGGTGTAATTTATTCTGGAGTATAGCTGGGATGATGATGTTGAAAGCTGAACTGAAGTCCACAAAAAGGATCCTTGCATATGTCCCTGGTCTGTCCAGATGTTGCAGGATATGATGCAATCCCATGTTGACTGCATCATCCACAGACCTGTTTGCTCGATAAGCAAATTGAAGGGGATCTAGAAAGGGTACAGTGATGTTCTTCAGGTGGGCCAACACCAGTCTCTCAAATGATTTCATGACCACAGACGTAAGGGTGACAGGTCTGTAGTCGTTAAGTCCTGTGATTTTTTGTTTCTTTGGGACAGGAATGATTGAGCGTTTGAAGCAGCATGGGACTTCACACTGCTCCAGCGATCTACTGAAGATCTGTGTGAAGATGGGGGCCAGCTGGTTAGCACAGGATCAAAGACACGCTGGTGAGACGCCATCTGGGCCTGAAGATTTCCTCGTCTTTTCTTTCTGAAAGATGCGGCTCACATCAGCTTCACAGATCTTAAATGCAGGTTGAGTAGCAGGAGGGGGGTTGCAGGAGGTGTTGGTGTTTGTGTGAAGTGAAGGTCAGAGTGGGTGTGGGGTGTGAGATTGGGCCTTTCAAATCTGCAGTAGAACACATTCAGGTCGTCAGCAGTTGTTGGTCCACCACAGTTGTTTCATGCCACTCTACACTGATGCAGGGTCGTTAGCTGAAAACTTATTTTTCAGCTTCTCAGAGTATCTTCTTTTAGCCACTCTGATATTCTTGTTCAGTGTGTTCCTGGTCTGATTGTACAAGACTTTATCCCCACCCCTGTAAGCATCCTTTTTGGCCTGACGAAGCTGCCTGAGCTCTGCTGTAAACCACGGTTTGTAGGAATGCATATATCCTCACAGAAACTGATATATGATGTAACAGTATCTGTGAGCTCGTCCAGGTCTGTGGCTGCAGCCTCAAAAACACTCCAATCTGTGCAATCGAAGCAGGCTTGTAGTTCCAGCTTCATTGGTCCATCTCTTTACAGTCCTCACTACTGGCTTGGTTGATTTTAATTTCTGCCTGTAGGTTGGAAGAAGATGAACCAGACAGTGATCAGAGAGTCCCAAACCTGCTCTAGGGACAAAGCAATATGCATCCTTTATTGTTGTGTAGCAATGATCCAGTATGTTCCTGTCTCTGGTGGGGCATATAATATGCTGTTTGTATTTGGGCAGTTCACGTGTGAGATTTACTTTGTTAAAATCCCCAAGAATAATAGTAACTGAGTCCGGGTATTGTTGTTCCATGTCTGTGATTTGATCAGTCAGCTGTTGCAGTGGCACATTCAAACACGCGTTTGGCGCAATATACACACTCACCAGAATAAACTATGAAAACTCCCGCGGCGAGTATGGCTTACAGTTAATAAAGAACGCTTCCAAATTAGGACAGCATATCCTCTTTAACGTTGTTACATCTGTACACCAACTTTCTTTGATGTAAAAGCATGTTCCACCGCCTCTCGTTTTCCCTGTTAACTCTGCGATGCAATTTAAGTAAGGATTTAAGTAGGGATATTATTTAACTGGACGAGTATGCGCTTCCATTAAATATGTATTTTTGAAAAGAATATTTAGATGTAATCAGAAACAATATTATTTTAGAAAAATACAGCTTTAATTTAAAATATTTTAAATGCATGTAATTAGTGACAGTGTGTAAGCAGCATGTATCTAACATTATTCCATATATTTTCAGCAAAGCTAATTATTAGCTAATTTAGTGTCACCATTGCCCTGTTCTAGGCTGAATTGTATTCCCAGTGTATCTCTGATGGATGATATAGCTTTTAATAAATGTGCTCAATTTTAAATGCTTTGCATATGTCTTTAAAGTAATAATAATAATAATAATAAAACTTTCAATCTTAACCTTTCTTGATTCAGACTTAGTTTAAAGAATTGTAAAATGAGCCGAACCATGAGCTCAGTATCGTGAACTGAACCGAATCGTGAAATGAGTGAACCGTTACACCCCTAGGTCCGAACTGTATCATTTATACCCACTGCTAATGAGAAGAAAAAAAAGTTAACTGAATTAATGCTCAGGATGCCACTGTTGATTGTGTATTGTATGAAAATCTTTCACAAACTTCCAAGTAGAAAAAAAAGTTGTTATATAATCTTCCCCTCCGACGAAGCTCTGAAATCTCTTATGCGATTGCATCTAGACTGAAAAATAGTGTCGACATGCTGTGCCAGATTTGACGTCATTAACACCAAAACACCACAGGTTCCAGTGTTTGTTGTAAATGGCCGCAATGTGCCAGTTTGACAATGCAGGATGGAAAATGAGATTTGAGAGTTGCAGCGGAGGGGAAGATTATCAGTGAATAATAACCTCAATTTTGGTCTGTTCCTCACAGAAAGCTATTATATGGCTTCAGAAGATTTAGAATATAGCACACGTACAGGGACTACTGTTATGGTTCTTTTGTTGTTTTTTGAAGCTTGACAGCCATGGTTATTATGAACTTTTATTGCTTGGAAAAGAGTGGTGTGAAGATTCTTAAAAAAAAAAAAAAAAAAAAAAAATCAGTGGACTTAGATTGACATCAGGGTGAGTAAACAGTACAATTTTCATTTTTTTGGGTGAACTGTTCCTCTATAAAGCTTTGCTTAATCTTTGTGATCCTAGACTGCCCTCTGCAGGAGATTTATAGAAAATCTCTCACTATCCTTGTGCATCCTACTGTATGTACTGTACATTTAAAACCTATTCTCCTCCACCAGTCATACATATACATGTTCACATGGATAAATGCTAATTGTTTTTTGTTTGAATTTGATCAACTTTATTGATCCCCCTAAGGGAAAATTTGCACGTTACAGCAGCACATCCTAAGTGATAAAAATATAAAAAGAACAAAACCAACAAACAATAGTGCACCAACCTAAGCACTATACCATAAAAAACATTGCACAATAGTCAAGCCAATCATGTGTGATATTGATTATAGTCTTATGGAAGACGGAAGAAAATACTTTCTATAACGCTCTTTTGAGCAGCTTGAATGAATAACCCTTTCACTGAACGTGCTGACCAGAGGCTGCACTGTCTCATGGAAGGGGTGCGAGTTATTATTTATGATAGAAGCCAACTTCTTGACCATCCTTTCCTGTCCTATTTCATCTATGAAGGGCAGAGGACACCCCAGGACAGAACTAGACTTCCTGATCAATTATAAGTCTTTTTTTGTCTCTCCCCAAAATCCCTCCACCCCAACACACCACAGCATGCAAAATGACAGATGCTACAACAGTATCATAAAAAGTCTTTAGCAATACCCGACACACACCAAAGGATCTCAATCGTCTCAGGAGGTGGATACGACTTTGATCCTTGTACAAATAATCTGTAATAATAATATCAGACCAGTCCAGTTTATTATTTAAGTAGACACCCATGTATTTGTATGATTTCACCATCTCAATGTCCACCCCCTGGATGTTTACCGGCAGTGTTTGTTGTGTCTTCCTTTGGAAATCAACTACGATTTCTTTAGTCTTACTTGCATTAAGCTGGAGGCAGTTCAGATGACACCAGTCCACAAAGATCTTGATCAGCCCCCTATATTCACCCTCATTATTTTCAGTGATACGCCCCACAACTGCTGTGACGTCAGAAAAGTTTCAAAGTGTAAGAACATGCATTTCTTGCCTAAATGTACAAAATTGCCACAGTACCCCAACAAAATAGATCCTGTAGCTTATCTGATAGAACTTGGCACTAACAATGCCATGGTGGTATGGGTTTGATTCCAATGGGAGCATGCATGCTTATAAAATATATACATTGAAGGCACTAAGAGCTGCTTTGGACAAAAGCATCTGCTAATTGACAATGTAATCTGCAGATAACACATTATAAACTGTTTTTTTTTTTTTTTTTTTTTAACTGACAGAAATATGCTCATACCTTGAAAAAATGGGTTAATAGCTGAGATGTCTTGAATGTACTTGGGGACTAGGGACATTATTTAACTGGACAAGTATGCACTTCCATAAAATATGTATTTTTGAAAATAATATTTAGATGTAATCAGAGATAATATTATTTTAGAAAAATACATCTTTAATTTAAAATATTTTAAATGCATGTAATCAGTGACAGTGTGTAAGCAGCATGTATCTAACATTATTCCATATATTTTCAGCAAAGCTAATTATTTGCTTATTTGGTGTCACCATTGTTCTAGGCTGAATTTTATTCCCAGTGTATCTCTGATGGATCATATAGCACTTTTAATAACAGTGCTAAATGTTTTATATTTTGCATATGTCTTTAAAGTAATAATAATAACAGTGCCAAATGACTAAATGTAATCTGCAGATAACACATTATAAACTTTATGCTAATACCTTGAAAAAAAATGTGTTTATTTGTTTATTTTTTGAGATGTCTTGAATGTAATTGCATCAACAAACACATACACCCTTGAATGTATCTTTCGATTGCTATTGTACTGGACAAATACCCAGCTCTCTGTTCCCACCTCATCTGTCAGTGGATCACCAGCTTTCTGACAGACAGGCAGCAGCTAGTGAGAATGGAGAAATTTACCTCCAGCACATGTACAATCAGCACTGGCGACCCCCAGGGATGTGTACTCTCCCCACTAATCTTCTCCCTCTACACACACGACTGCACTGCCAAGACCCCCCTGTTAAGCTCCTGAAGATTGCAGACGACACTACTGTCATCGGCCTCATCCAAGATAACAATGAGTCTGCATACAGAAGGGAGGTTGAACAGCTGGCCGTCTGGTGCAGTCAAAACAACCTGGAGCTGAACACACTCACAAAACAGTGGAGATGATAGTGGACTTTAGATAGTGGAACACCCCAGCATTAACCCCGCTCACCATTCTAAACAGCATTGTAGTTGAAGTGGAGTCATTCAGGTTCCTGGGCACTACTATCTCACAGGACCTGATGTGGGAGACCCACAGAGACTCAATTTTGAAAAAGGCCCAGCAGAGGTTGTTCCAGCTGACGAAGTTCAATCTGCCACAGGCGCTGCTGATACAGTTCTATTCAGCAGTCATTGAGTCTGTCCTCTGCACTTCTATAACTGTCTGGTTTGGTTCAGCTACTAAATCAGACATCAAAAGACTTCGAAGGATAGTTCGGATTGCTGAGATTATTACTGGTGCTCCCCTACCCACCCTCTTTAACTGTACACATCCAGAGTAATGAATAGGGATGGTAAAAACACTCTTGACCCATTCACCCAGCACACTTTCTTTTCAAACTGTTGTCTTCTGGCTGGCGCAACAGAGCACTGAGCACCAGAACAGCCAGGCACAGGAACAGTTTTTTCCCTCAGGCCATCCACCTCATGAACAGTTAAAAGTGCCCCCAAATATTTTCCTTTTTGTCAACACAACCATTTGCAATATTCAATCCATCCATCCCTACTTATAGTTCATTTATATTTTTTTACACATCCTACCTGTTCTTCAATATATTACATCACCTGCACATAACTGTATATCTGTATATAAAATATTCGAACAACATTATTGGTCTATTGTATATTTCTCTTTTTATTTATCTGTTATATCTTATTTTTTATTTTTATGTCACTATATGTATATATGTTTAAATGTATATTTTGTTTTTATGTATGTTTATGGTTGAATTCTCTTTGCACTGGAAGCTTCTGTCACCATGACACATTCCTTGTGTGTGTAAGAATACTTGGCAATAAAGCTCATTCTGCAGGGAAATTGTGAATGTGCATTCATTAGGATGACACTAGATGCGGCTGTATGCTCTGTAGTAATTGTTAGAGATACACGAAGAAATCTTGCGGTCCCGTGTGTTTCTGGGATACGACTGGCGGACTGACTGTGGTCTGAATGTCATGGCGACCAACGGCGAGCAACTTTCCCGAGGTTTCGTAACTGATTCCAGCCAGGAATCAAGGACACAGGTTAGGAGATGTGAAAACAATATTTATTAAGAACAGTAGAACTTTAATTTAAGAAATAGTTGAGCTGGAGGTTTGTTTGTGTTGAAAGCTGTTGCGAATGGGTTGCTAAGCTAACATAAGCTAACGAGCCTTTGTCCGCGTGATATACGAAACCACTCCGCCAACCGTGTTTTTTCCCCCGATGCATTGCTATTTTACGCACACATCGTCTAATATGACCCAACCGAACAGATTAATTGTATTGTACCTGAAGTACATGTAGTCAGCACAAGTGCTGGGCACGTTTGCAGAGTTAGCCTTTGTTGGATGCGCGTGCTGAGTTAACCGCGCGCGTGGCCCGTCTCCTCTCTTTTTGAATGAAACATCATATAAACAATCACGCAAGAATATTGAGTATATCGCAATTACTTTTGTTAGAAGTCCATTAAAATGTGCTCACAATTATAATGTGTATTATTGAGCTCATTCGGTAACTTTGTGGCCACGCGAGTTGTTTCATGAGCGCTCTTCGTCATGCTAATCGGTTTGGCTATTATTGCTTACTGCAACATGTACACGTTTGTTTCAGGTTATTATAGTATTTTTTGTTTGTTTGTATGTTCGTGCACGTATGTGTCTGGGTAGTCGTTTGTAAAAAAAATATATATATATATTAAATAATAATTAAAAAAACACGATTTTCGTGGTTGTGTAACTACGTTGTTCCTACGTACTTGTTATTATACAGTACTGGCAGATGAATGGCTCAGTGATGGCTCCATTTTTGTTGCCTTTCTGAAATCTGATATAGATAGTTTATATCCAGCTTAGAGTAGTGACACAATTGGTATAAATATTTTGTTGCACACATGTACCACGGTGACGATAGTTTCCGCCAAAATAGCATTGTTGCCACAGTCATTCTTCATTCATAACAGAATCAAGAAGGGCCTAACAAGATCCCACATTTATGATTTCACTGTAGCAATTGCATTTTGGGGCAGACTGTAATTACCATGGTACATTTTTGAAAGAGTTAGTACTTGGCTGTGATACCATAGCCGGTTGGGTGTCTGTAGGTTTCCCGTACATACATTTACCATGGTAACCATAGTTTCAGCTTTTTACACCTTTTAAATGAGATCCTTTATTAATATAGACTAGCTATAGCACTTTGGGGCAAACTAGTTACCATGGTAAACATTTTGTAAGGATTAGTACTTGACAGTGAGTGTTAGGTTTGCCTTAAGGTGTGGGATGTATTGGATTCATTTTGTTGTCACTTGTCTTCAATAATATCATCATATACACTATACCTAAATCAGTAATATATCAGTATGCGGTCAACAATGTGACCAGATTTCCAGTGTAAAGGCCGGTTCACACACCAAACCCGTTTTTTTTCCCTTCCCGGTAGGAATGGTCGTTCTAAACGGTAGCAATGCATTCCTATGGCGCTATGCACATCGGGTCCAACTAATCGTCCGCCCACAATCAAAAAACATTTGTTATTATTTATTTTTTTCGTACTGCGATGAAAACTGACTGACCAATGAAATAAGAGCTTTTTGTCAGTCGCTGCAGCTGCTCTATCCAGCGTGTTGGTGGCGCTGATAAACTGGCAAACACCGGCAGAATGCCTGATACACACTCCTGAAAATTATAAAATAGTTCCAGTTCATGAACCCTTTGTACTGCAAAAGCTTTGTCTGCTTCTGTTTTTTTTTTGTTTTTTTTGTTTTTTTGTTGTCTTAATGTACATTAAGTGTAATATGATGTTTAGAGTATTAGGCTACATTTGTAAAAATGGTCAAAAGGCTATGTGGCTATGTTGTGCCAATACTTTACAGAGTCGAGATTAAGTTTTTTTTTTTTGACAGTGCCTCACCTGAGTGTGTAAACAACTACGTTTCCATCCAAGGATATTTTGCTAAAAAAGTTTTAGCGCATCAAAATAAAGCTGATGGAAATGCAAATTATCGCTAAAATTACACAAGTGTCGACGTAATATTTTTCAGTTTAACTCTAGCGCATTAACTCTATGTCGATACTTCAAATGACACGAAAAACTGGTTTGGAAACACTTTTTGTTGAGAAAATTGGCATTAACGCAAAAATGTAGTGTCACATGACAGAATTTACCCCAATCATTAGCCTGTGTTAATCATGACGACAAGGTATACATCCTTGATAGACAATTTATTGTATGTGATTATGGATTTATCTTAACGGCATATAGATCCGATGCTGCAAACATGACACTTCCGGGAGTGCCAACACAAATATCTCGTATCATGCACATGGAGAACAAATGAATTTAATCATGGTAGATATCCGTTTATTTATTAAAATTGCTTTTCCACACTATTCAAAATAATAGACGGCAGTCACAGAATTAGCCCACAACACAAAAAACATATTTCTGTGCACAAAGATGTTTTAAATGAAAAATAAATACACAATACTAGGAGAAAAGCATCAGTGTGCTTTTTTAGAACATTAACATATTGCCCAATTCTATAAAATTGTTTAGCTTTTGAAAAAATGCCAGCAAACTTCCCTGAATTAAATTAAATTACCAAATGAAAAAGCATTAAAGATCACCTATTATGTTTTTTAAACATGCCTAATTTTGTTTTAAAGGTCTCATACAATAGATTTACATGCATCCAATGTCAACACTTTAATTTGCTCAATTTAAATTGCAGCATAACCTTTTTTACCCAGTGTCAAAAACGACTCGTTCAATGATCTGTTCCAAAGGATTCATTCTAAACTCCTCCTTTCAAAAAGCCTACTCTGCTCTGATTGGTCAGATGTCCCAGTCTGTTTGGTCTACCACTTAGTGTAGTGTTTGAGGGCGGGTCAAAGCTGTTCGCGAGCAGCCAGTGAAGACGGGTTTTTTGTTACCAAATTATGTAGGTTAGTACAGGAAGTAATTCTGGAATTACTAATGACTCGTTTCAGGTGACTCGTTTCTGTTTTTACACAGAAATGAACACTGAGAAATAAAAATACAATAAATAGCTTAAACATCAGTACTGTTTAATATCAGTCAATTGCTGACCATTAAAATAAAGAATAAATAAAAATAAAATAAATAGCTAAATAAACATCAGTACTGTTTAGTATCAGTCAAATGCTGACCATTAAAATAAAGTTTAAATAAAAATAAAATAAATGGCTAAATAAACATCAGTACTACTGTTTAGTATCAGTCAGATGCTGACTATATATATATATATATATATATATATATATATGTGTATATGTATATGTATTTTTTTGATTTTCCCCCTTTTTCACCCAATTTGGAATGCCCAATTCCCAATGCGCTTTTAAGTCCTCATGGTCACATAGTGATTCGCCTCAATCCGGGTGGCGAGGACGAATCCCAGCTGCCTCCGCATCTGAGATTGCCAACCCATGCATCTTATCAAGTAACTTGTTGAGTGCGTTGCCACGGAGACATAGCGTGTGTGGTGGCTTCACACCATCCACCGCGGTATCCAAGCTCAACTCACCACGCGCCCCACTGAGAATGAACCACATTATGGCAACAACGAGGAGGTTACCCCATGTGACTCTACCCTCCCTAGCAACCGGGCCAATTTGGTTGCTTAGGAGACCTGGCTGGAGTCACTCAGCACACCCTGGGATTCGAACTAGCGAACTCCAGGGGTGGTAGCCAGCGTCTTTTACTGCCGAGTCAAGATAAACGGCAGCAGCAGTGTTACACTGTATTCTGCTATGGAAGTTCAGGGGAAACTTTCAACGGTGGAAAACCAGACTTTTAAATATTACATTTTGTAAATGCAACGACTGGAATAGTTCGGTTGAAGGGGGTACCAAACTGTGAATCCTGAACAAAACAGTTTGGTGAATACATGTTTACACATTAGCTGCCACTCAGCTGACAACAATGAAAGTAGCTACTTGATTAGCTAGTTAGCTATAAGCTCGTTGTCATGGAGAGTAAAAGACGGACGTTGTTTATTTAACTTTCCAGCATTGTGTCTCACCAACTAGGTAATATCATAGCGTGAAATCAACACTCAACAGACACAATCCACCACCGCACCGTTGTCTGCTGAACTGTAAAAAGATGCTCTGATGTTTACCTTTCAATCTGCTACATTACTGACTGCACTGACAAACTATAGCTGGCTAACAGCAAACAGATGAGTGACATGGTTGTCAAGGACAGGGTTAACTTTATATTGAAAAGGGAAAATTATGGGGTCATTGTTTATTAAGTTTATAGAATGTATTTCACAAATTAGTTAGCAACTTACCATGAAGAGAGACATCGCTGAACTCCGCTCTGTCTGCAGAGCCACCTTCAGCTCAGTGTCAGCTCTGTAAACGGTGGATTCGGAGTGCGCTCTGCTGGACAAACTACGTTATGACACCAATTCTAAAGCATTGTTTTCTGCATTATATGTTCAGAAATTTTTTTTATATCGGCGCATATCGGTAAAATATACGCCGATACCGATACATTGGTGAAAGGCTAATATCGATATATCGGTCGGGCACTATTTAGAATCGGTTCTTTCTTTTGGGAGTAAATAACTCCATATGTCGTGCACTTTGATTTTTTAAACTTTGCAGACTTCTTTACATTCACAAACAGCTATATAACACACTACATGAAAGGTAATATTTGAAAAATCGTAATAGGTGCTCTTTAAAAAAAAACAAATTACCAAACTAAAATTGTATTTTTAGACATATATATATATATATGCCTTTTCTTTACACAAACTGAAATTAGCCTTACCCTGTTCTGTAGATGAAAAAAGCCGACTGAATGACATTGTTGTTCTACACCTTTTTTCGAGACTATAAACTGTTGGAACTATTTGTCCAATGCTGAGTTCACTTTCAGAAAATGAGCTTTTGAACATTTTAAAACATTTAAATATTTTAAATCAAACCCTCTTTACCTCGGATCGCATTTGTTTAGCTTCAGAAAATGTAGATTGCATTATGACACATTAATTTTAGATGACAATCAAGTTCAGTTGGTCCTTAAAAGTTGCTGGAGAAATATGCGGGACATTATGCAGTTGTGATGGCAATGCTTTAGATGATTGTTCAGAATAGCCTATTGAATATCAGGTATGTATCATATGTAAACCCTGATATTACACCGCATCAATTTTTCTTTAATAGCTGTGCACACAACATATACACATCGATGGATGGTCCTTATACTAAGACCGAAAGTTTCCCCCGCTACTTGGTGCAGGTTGCCAGCTTGAACAGGGCCATTACTATTCAATTTTGGGTCGGAACCAGTGGGAACCTGCGATAGGCACAACATCAGGACCAGTATTACAGTCCTATCAGAAGGGCAACTGTCCTTCTGATTGCTTTTATTTGTGAAATTAAAATGACATTAAGCTGGCTAATTTTAATGAATTGTCTCAATACTCTCCCCATTGTTTTACGCATTTTCACTTTGTTGATAACAAAATAGCGTGAAAAGTGGATGGAAACTAGGCTAATGACATGAAGCAATGGTCTGAGGTTAGTTATGTTTATAATTAACTACTTTTTGTATGACAGTCAACAACTGCACAAGTTAAGCCTGAAATACATTTTTACTCCAAATAACACTTAATTTGTTGTTCTCTGTCTGGATTGCTCGTTTTGGTGGTTTTTACATTGCATATTGAGACCAGAAACAGGCAGTTAGAATCGTCATGGCGCCGCCCAGTGATTGCTCAGGAAAACTTTGGAAATAGTAATCTCTTACAGCTGGAGGTGCGGGCTGGAGACCGGTATAAATGTTTGTATAACAAATATGTGGTCTGTGTGTGATTCAGAACAAACTGGTTACACGCTCATCTGTGTGCACTAGGGATGCACCGATACCACTTTTTCTCTTTCAGTCCGATTCCAATATCTGAAATCTCAGTATCGACTGATACCCATCCGATACCATTGTTGTTTTTTTCATAATCAGTTTTCTAATTTTCTGAAATAGCTGGAAATTATATGGTTATAATGGTCGTAAATACTTTTGCTGCAAAACGAAGATATTTGGTAATTTAATAATTTTTAACCCATTCCAGGGCTTGACATTAAGCATTGTCATGTGCTTGTCCTCTGGACAAATAAATTGGTCATTCACTTGTCCGAGTAAAAAAGTTACTTGTCTGGAGAGAAAAAAGGACATTTAAGTTACATGCTCAAGTAACATGTCAAAAACATGTATATTTTTCTAAAATAACGATGCCCAACCTAATAGTTTACCTATGCAATCAACTCAATTCTCTGTGACAGAAATGTAAACTGCACTGGGTAGGGGAGGAAGCTATTGTCATATGATAATTATTTTATGTTATGTATGGTAGTCAAATAAAGGAAAGCCTCCATCGCTCATCGTTCTATGGAATGAGACGTACTTTACATCATGTTATTGTGGAAATATATACCATATACAATAAAGGCTCTACATTATCACAATACCAATATTTCAGTAGTTGGTAGTGAAATTTGACGATTCTCAATACCAGCTTTAATACCACAACAAATAATGACATATGTTAATTATGGAAGTATGGTTTCAAGTTCTTAAGTAATTATTGAAGACTAGTAAACAGTCAGTAATAAAATAACAATAAACAGCAATGAATAGAAATAGATAAAAAAAAATAAAAAAAGCATTTTTAAAGTTTTTAACAGCAGTATCAAGTATTCAAGTAAACATTCAGAATGAAATGCAACATAAAACTACTACTGGTCTTCGCTGTATGATTTATGATTTATGAATACATTAATACTTTTTAAAGGTGCTAAAGTTAACCAGTCAAGAGCAATGAGTGTTTTCTCATTTTCTTGTTATGGTGGTTTAATTATTGTAATGACACACTAGACAGCAGCAGATCTATTAGCTTACATTTATATTTACAAGTTAAACATTTTAATACAAATCCATTTTTTTCTCAGCTGTTTACGTTCACTTTAGACATTACTCTGTGTTTACATGAATACGTCACCAAGACGGGCATTTTGGCATAATTTTGAAGTGTATTTGACCGTTCAGGTGCGCATTAGCGCAAGCATTTTCAGCACCCGTGCATGCTCGGCACACAAACAAATGCCACCTGTCAATCAAACAGGGTGCAGCTGTACTAGATCACTAGCAAATTATAAAATTATGTGCTCTGGATTACTTTCAACAGCAGAATAGGAATGTTAACTTTCTAATAAGTGACACAGGCCTAGGCTATCACAAATATAGCTGGTTATTTTTTTTAAAAATTTTAACAAGCCGTTTTAATCAGTCTGCTTGTCCGGTTGGACATTCTCTTACACTTGCCCCTTCAAAAATCTACTTGTCCCAGACAAGCGTTAATGTCGAGCCCTGCATTCTCACTGATGCTTCAAAGTCTCTCACAGATTATTCTTGGAATTGTGACAGAACCTCATCTATGTTAGCCAGATAGATAACTTTTTATAACTTTACCTTGGTGACCTATTTAACTAAGCAGCATTCGCAACAACAATGTTTAAAGGATAGTTCACCCAAAAATGAAAATTCTCACATTATTTACTCACCCTCATGTTATCCCAGGTGTGTATGACTTTCTTTCTTCACCACAACACATTCGAAGAAAAATATCTTAGCTCAGGCCCTTAAAATGAAAGTGAATGGATATAATGAACAGTGCAATAATGCAGAATGGGCCCTATAGGGCAAAAAGTACATCAACCTGCCAAAACACTTTATTTGTGTGTGTGTGTGTGTATGTGTGTGGGGGGGGATGTTGCATTTAATTGAACCTTGTTGAAGTTGTACAGACTTCTGAGAGGCTCCCAGTATGTCATTTGCCTTCAGAATATGGGCTGAAGTGTTAGTTAATTTAATAATGCATTGGATTAGTAAAGTTTATTATTTACATTTTTCTTTACAGAGTGAAAACTGAGGGTCAACACATTTTGTGTCTCCCAATTTGCAGAGCAAGGACAGCAGAATTTTATACCTGAAACTAAGTTTGGGAATCGGTTGTACCAGTTTTTGAAATGGAATGTGCCATGAACACCGGTCCTGGTAAGTTACAGTGTAATGTTTTCCCACTTTATGCAATCATGATTAGCAGTGTGCTTTATCAAGAAGTTATGTGGAAGGTTGCTTATGACAAATCACAGTGAAGAAAAGAATGCTAGAGTTTAACATGTCTTCATATTGTTACTTTTCACAATAGATAATAATTGCTGGATCTGCCCTGTAGCTTGTTTGAGTGTTCCAAATTGCTCTCACAGATGAATGTATTGATGTTCCCGCCATGTTATTTCAGACATAGACTAAGTTTAAAACTTTAAGAACAAATGTTCCTGTTTTATTTCCTTTGAGGAGATAAAGAAGTCTTCATTGTAATTACTTTAATGTTAGACCACAGTTGCTTCACACTGTAGATAGTGTTTGTTCATCTAAATGTTTGTAAATAGTGTGTGATTGCTCCACAGATGATGACCCATCTGATACTGCTGTTCCATATGAAGGCATTACTGTTAAGGATGGCAGTGAAACCCCAAGAAAGAAAAACAAGAAACATAAGAAACACAAAAGTAAGAAGAAACGAAAGAAGCGAAAGGGTGAAAAAGAGAGTAGCTCTGAATCTGGAGTAGAGTCAGATGGAAATTCTCGAACAAAAACTAGGTGAGAGTTTGTTTGGTTGCTTAGCAACACAGTGTGTGACTCATGTTTTTCTTGATGCTGTATTTATTTTCATTTAAAATGTATGCTTTTGTATTACAGCATAAAAAAAGATGGCTCATCAAACATTGAGGCAGATGATTGTGCAAATGCTACAAAAAACTGTACAGAAGGTACATGTATTTACTTTCTCAATGTTACAAAGCTTAACAGTCCACAGTGATGCAGGCACATTGCTATTACAAAAGGATGCACAATTATAAAAAAAAAAACATATTTATTTTTATCCCCTTTTCTCCCAATTTTGGAATGCCTAATTCCCACTACTTTCTAGGTCCTCGTGGTGGCGCGGTTACTCACCTCAATCCGGGTGGCGGAGGTCAAGTCTCAGTTACCTCCGCTTCTGAGACCGTCAATCCGCGCATCTTATCACGTGGCTTGCTGTGCATGACACCGCGGAGACTCGCAGCATGTGGAGCTTATGCTACTCTCCGTGATCCACGCACAACTTACCACATGCCCCATTGAGAGCGAGAACCACATAATCGCGACCACGAGGAGGTTACCCCATGTGACTCTACTCTCCCTAGTATACCATTTGTTTGAATGTAAAACAAGTAAAAGTAATGCATAATCTGAAGACTGAATATATTAAAAACCATAAAAAAATTTCTTGCCAGATCTTAGTGATGGGGAAGTTGATACTAAGGTCAAAAAACAGAAACATCGCGTTGGGAAGAAGAAGAAAAAAAGAAGACGGAAAGAGGATGAAAAGCGAGGGAAAAAATCTTCATCTCGCTCAAGATCAGAGAGTACCTCAGTATCAGGGTCAGAATCGGAACCTGAGTTCAAACAATCACAAAAGTTGAAAGTGGAGTCCTTAAAGTTGGACAGGAAATCACCCATCACTGCAGCTAATGACAAATTTAAAGACTGCATACCCCAACTGGAAGATAAAAAGAGAAATGTGTCTCCTGATCACAGTGAAGCAGAAAGTTTGAAACCTGGAGGGAGAAGAAATGTTTCTTCTGAGAGTGCACATGCACCAATTGCAGATAACGAGACGCATAGTGAGAGGGCAGAATCTATTGACAAAAATGAAAATGTTGGTAAAGCTCAAGAGCTTCCTGATATTATCCCTAAGCAAGAGAATGTTCACAAAGAGCAAGCTGGGCAGAAGGATATCTCAAAGGAAGCAAATGGGAACCTTTCCAGGTCAAGGTCACGATCACTCTCGTACACTAAAGGAACAAAACCTAAACAGAGTCGCTCCAGAACTCCAAAGCAGTCATCTGGTAAATCAGGACATCGTAATAACAGATCCTCTTCAAGGGAGAGGTCTGTGTTTGCCTCTGGTGGGAAAGATCGAGCAAAAACAAGAGGCTCAAGATCTCCATCAGGAAGTAAACCATCCAAAGCAATAAGGAAACCTGGGCGCAGATCTAGGTCACTCTCTGGAAAAAGAGGGTATCGCTCTGACTCAAGATCTCGTACAAGAAATAGAAGATCCAGGACTAGGTCCCCACGTCGTGCTCACAGGTCAAGGTCTAGGTCAGCTGGAAGACAAAAGCGTTCATGCTCGAAACCAAAACAGTCCATTTCTATGCAGAAGTATCTGCGCTCAAGATCACGATCCAGATCTGTACGGAGAGGAAGACGCTCAAGGTCTCGCTCCCACAAAAGGACACCTGTATCTCGTACAAGACGGTCCAGGTCCAGATCTCTCAGAAGAGCAAGGCGAACACGCTCAAGATCCATTGTGATACCAAGGCGATCAAAATCACGCTTAAGGAAAAACAAAAGATCTAGATCAAGATCCTTGGGTAGAAATCAATCAAGTTCGAGAAGCCCAAGACGTCGAAGTAAGTCTCGGTCCCCTCAACGCTCCAGACCCTCTCAATCGAGATCTCCTGCTGTCTGTAAAAGGAGGTCTATATCGAGGAGCCCTCATAGCACAAAGTCAGAATCGGTATCTCCACAGCGACACAAAAGATCTAAGTCACGATCGTTTTCACATAATTCAAAGTCTGAATCCCCTAAATTAAGAAAGACTAAAAAGCAAAAAGATACACGGTCAAGATCAGTTTCACAGAGAGACACATCAAGATCCATTTCCAGGGAACGACAGTCATCCGAATGTTTGTCGCCTGCCAAGAAAGCACATTCTAAATCTCCCACTCCTTCTAAAGAAAAACATTCTGTAAGGGATAAGAGTTCAAAGACTAAATCTGAGACTAAATCGCATGTTCTTGATGCTAGTGTGGAAAGTTTAGATGTAAAAGGAAATGCAGGGTCAAGTGGATGGAAACCTATGTCTATTGAATGTGCATCTGTACAAAAGAAATCAAATGAGGATTTAAAATCATCAGAATGTGACACACAAAGTAAAAAAGTTAAGGACGAGTCTGAAGATCCCTCCGAATGTGAAGGAAGACAAAATCGATCCTGGTCCTCCTCCTCAGAACCAGTGCCTCAGAGTGGTACTGTAGGTTCAGATGAAGATGATTGCTCGGAGAGTTCACGATCACCTTCAAGTACAACAAAAAAAGAATCAAAATCCTCCAATAGAATATCTCCTCTTTTAAGAAAACGCTCCAGATCGGCTTCGTCCACCCAGAAGAGGCGATCTAAATCAAAATCTTTGAGCCCAAAGAGGAGGTCAAAGTCTCCCATAAGAAAACGCAAATCCAGGTCTCCCTCACATAGTTGTAAAAGGAGATCAAAATCACGGTCACCTGTTCGGAAAAGGAGATCACGTTCAAGATCAACAAATCGGAGGGCAAAGTCAAGGTCTAAATCTCACATAAGGACCAAACGTTCAAAATCACCTAAGCGGAAACGGTCAAATTCTAGGTCACCAGCCCGGAAAAAGAGATCCAAGTCGCGTTCCCCTGCTAGAAAGAGAAGATCTCGATCATGGTCAAGAACTCGTCAGTCGCGATCCAGAAGATCACGCTCTGTGTCACGTCGGAGGAGACCAGCATTTCAGGGAAGGTCTTTTGATAGACGTGATAGGTGGAAACGTGAACCAAGCCACTCACCAATTCTGATTCTCCGTAAAAGGAGGTCTACCTCGAGATCTCGGCGCAGTTCTAGCAAGACACCACCACGCCTGACTGACCTAGGTAAATTTGCCTTTTACTCATCTACTTCAAGTATACAATCGTTAGAATGAGTTATAGGTCATTTAACTTCAAACTAATAACAAGAAATATCTGTCCGTATCACATCTTTATTTCTTTTCATTTCCTTTCCTCTCAGATAAAGATCAACTGTTGGAGATTGCAAAGGCTAATGCTGCTGCAATGTGTGCAAAAGCTGGAATGCCCATACCTGAAAGTCTCAAGCCGAAGGCAATCCTACAGCTACCCCTGCCAACACCAGCTCCAACCCCCTTATCTCTGCCTCTACCACTGCCTGTGCCCAATTTACCTATGAATCTGCCCATGGGTATACCAGGCATGCCTGCAATGCCAAACATGACAATGAATGCTGCCATGGCAAGTATGACTGCAGCAACCATGACCGCTGCCCTCTCTAATATGGGTGCCCTGTCAGCTATGCCTGCAATGCCTCCCCTTCCCACCATTACCAACAAGCCCCCTCCCGCACCCACACCTAATCTGGCAAACATTGAGGAGGTGAAGAGGAAAGTGGCTCAGCAGGCTAACAGCATGAGCATCAAAGAGTTCACAGAGGTGAAATTTGGTTGTGAACTTGTACATATATATACATCCAAGATTTAAGATCCAAGTTGCTTAGATTATGCTAGATTTTCATTTCCTGAAGGACATTCCTGTGCTTGCAAGACAGCACAAAAATAGTGATGTTGTATAATGGTAAGCTTAGGTTTTAGGCTTTGGTTCTGTATAAATGTAATCCATCACCATAGCCGCTTTGTCGTTGTCATGACACTCAGCACATGTCTTGTTTATTGCAACTGTGCTTAAGAGTCAACACTTAATCAGACACTGCCTTTCAGTGTAAATGCTGCTGTATGGTTAAACGGATGCTAGACCAATCACAATTCATTATGCAAATTAATAGAAGCTGACAATAATACAATATAAAATATTACAATGATGTTGATTCAATTTTGAATGATGAATATCTGTATGTTACACGGTTTGTACTGAATTCATTGCAGAAAATTGTGGCGAATCAAAAGTTTGAGGAATATCAATACAGTGCTGCCTTACATGCACTGTAATAATCTGTTTCTAAATGTTTAAACTGCACATCTCTTATTGTCAGTTCTCATTTTTGCTAATCATTTGTTTTTTTAGAAGTGTAAACAGATTGCAGAGAGTAAAGAGGAGATGAGTATTGCACGACCACATGTTTCTGATGATGAAGATGATGAGAATCGGGTGAGTGGTTATCCAAGTATTTCTTTGATTTTTGTAAAAAATATGTGCATATCACATTTCAGGTCAAGCTTACTGCACGGTTTATGTTCTAAAACATGTTGGAATGGTAAAACCTTTTTTTGTCAGATTTTAATACCATCTTCCTTGTATTTACCTCTTTGTTTATGTTATGTTTTATTAATTGTGTTGCAGTAACCCTCTGTCCTCCTGTATTCTGTACACAGTCCTTATAATGGACACCGGTGGCTCACATTTGGGAGAAAGGATGAACTATGCCAGAGGCTTTTTGTCATATAAATGAAGCTTTCGTTTGCTAAGAGGATTGGACACTTGAGCATCTCGAAACATTGATTTCAAAGGTTTATTTCAACTATTATCTTTAAATTGTCAGTTGTTGCAACAACTACAAGCTACAGGACCTTTTCTACCATAGGACTTAACTACCAGATTAGACCGTTCAGTATGTCAAAAGGTGGAACAAAGGGGTTAAAGTCTAAAACAGACATGCTACCTTCCGATGCTAACAGTGAAATATTTAGTTTTCAGAATTGTTCTCACCTTCACTACATATGGTGCCTCTTCATGTCATGAAGAATGATCTCTGGTAGATTTAACTCCAAATTATAGATCTGTCTTTAAAGGGAAATACAGATGTTGTGGTGCATCTGAGATCACAGGTCAGAGCTGTTGGTTCAACCACACTTTAAGATTTACGTTAATGTGCAGTGATGAGTTTTAGGAGTATTTTTTGCCTCTGTCTTTTAAAAATCATTAAGTGTTAATCACTTGTTTAATTACATTGATGATAAGTAGAATTCTGTTATTTGTTCCTTAACATGTTTGTGAACTTTTGCAATTAAATGTTGAGGTTCAGAATTGTACTTAAGTGCTAGACTTAATGGATGATGTTTGCTTTGTGTTGTAAGGTTTCAGACCACAGATTTTCTTTGAAATATATTTGGTTGAACCTTGCCATGCTGCTTGCTGGTGACTGACATTGTGGTCTGGCTTTATCTATAAATCACAGAAGATACCATTCACTGATGACATTGAGGGATTTTTATTTTATTTTCAGTTGATGAGAATCATAAAAATACACCCTTCCACTCTACAGACCATAATGCAGTTATGTGGTATACAAAGCTATTCTATCCTGCAAAATGAAATGACCGTTTTTTTTGTTTGTTTTTTTTTTTTTTTGACCCACCACTGCAGGGTGGATTGCTGTATTGTGAGTAGTGAGAAAATTCTGCCACAGGGGTGATTACAATGCATAAGATTTACATTACATAGGTTATTGTTTAGACACATTTACTGTAAGGTGTACTGTATAATGTGTATGTGTGCATTTTGTCATTCCTTTTTGCTTCCTCTGTTGTGGTACTGTGTGGAGATTATTTTTGTAATTTATCTAAGAAGAAATGTGACAAAAGCATGGCTCCTGCAAATCTTTTTAGAAGTGTTTTCACTCTGAGGTAGACACAGTTTAAGAGAACATTTCAATGTGAAGGGGTGTGCCACACTATATTTGCCTTAGGTTTGGTAATGTAACATTGTAACATCCACGCTTTATGAAATCCAGAATTAAACATAGATTATACATAAGCACTCTTTGGTATTAGATCAATATTTTCAACAGGTTTCCAAATGGGAATGTGGCGCTGATGTGTATTACTAAAACCATATTATCAAGACTCATTTTGTTCAATTTTTGTTCCCTTAATTAGACAACTGATGTTATAGTGGGAATGAGTATTGCCATTTAGGTTACTTTGAGGTTGTTACGGAAGAAGTTATTTTGCATTTAAAAACAAGCCTAGCACCACATTCCTTGCATTTTTTTATTTATTTATTTTTAATCCTTTCCATCACATTGTGAAATAGAATGGCACACGCTTTGTATAAAATGCAACATTAAAAAAAAAAATAAAGGGGAGAATTTAAATTATTTTATTATTATTATTATTATTCAATGTCTGCTAAAATTTTTCTAAATATCATTCTGGTGTTATTGTCCAGACTCGTATTTTAGGTCGCTGTTACGGAAGGGTGGAGACAGTATTGTCACATGGTATCCGTTACTTTTCTCAGCGCTGGTCGGCAAAACCCAATCACAGTGATGTGCAATTATTGGATAAGCCATTTTGTTTAATAATTTTAGATATTTCTGGGGTGGAATTTAACGTGTATGTTAATTGACAATTATCACATTTGTAGGCTTAAAAGATTACACTTTTTTAGCATACTAACTTAGCCAATAAGGCACAAGAACGTCCTTTGATTGGAATGCAGCTCAACCAGTTCATAAAAAAAATATTATTTATCTTGCACAATTTATCATTTTCTGCTTTGCTGGTACAATTGAGAGACGTAATAAACTGGTAGCTAACTAATAATAGACAGGTATTGGCTTAAGGTCAATGTAAATCAAACTGGAAAATGTTGTAGCACCCCCTGCTGTAATCACTGAATATGTTCTAAAAGGAAACGGGAAGTTATCGGATACGTCGATGCAGCTTAGCTGCTGACTTCATTTTCCGCAAAGGCAGGGTTGAGTCGAGCTTATTTATTTTTGTAACAACCGGCTGAAAACCCCAACATAAACTATCATGACTATCATGTCAATGCTGACACGTGTATTCGTTCACTAATTGAGTGGGATTCGTTCAATGGTGGCTAAATTCTCATACATATTAGATCAGTTTATCACACACTACATGATCTAGACCCTTACAATAATTCAGTTGGAATTAAACGTATTTTACTCGACTCAGCATTACGTTTTGCGGACTGGATAGTGGTTTCCTACACTTTCTTCATATTTACATCATGCAACAGTCGGACAATGTGGACAGTGAGGCCACCGTGAACGTGCACGTCAGCGACCTGCCTGAATCCCTGGTGGCCTGCAAAGTTCCTGTGGATATTTTTACTTCTGAAAACCTGTTACGAGTGAGTAATATTAAACTTCCATGATCGTATACCACGCATTATTCTTATTTAATTATCCATTGGCTTGAGATGCATATAATCCGTGTATATAAATATATATAAACCAAAGTTGCATTTATAGACCATATATGGTTATCCATACTCCGTGTATTGTATTCTTATTTAGTGAACCACAAGTCTGAAATGCAGATCATAGATATATAAACCATAATAGATACAGTGGGCCCAAAACTATTACAGACACAAATGTGTGAATGTTAGTGCATTAGTATGGCGTCATTTTTATATCACCAGAATTTGAATTTGGAAAAAGCCTCCTAATTCATAATCTTGAAAAAAAAAAAAGAAAAAAAAAAATGTGTGTAATTTGATGTTATCGAAAATGTTTGCTGTTTTAATATTTTAAAATATTTTGTGTGAATTCAGGTTGTGAAATTCAGGTCTCAATATTCAGGTTGTTGAATACGAGTTGAAAAAAATGCTGGAAACAGCTCAGAAAAGTAATTTTAAACAACTGTGACAACAACACTGTGAAAACACAAAAAGTTATACTTTAGGAATACTTATTATAATGTTTCATTAATGTTTTTTTTTTAAGAAAAGATCAACTTAACCTGTAAATTGGATCCTTCACCTAACAGCAAGTTTCACCAAGAACCTTATTTCGTAATGATATGGCCAAGGACATTTACCAGTGGAAACAAATAATCAAACTACCTGTTTTTAACTGCAAGTCTGCAAAATAAATAAATAAATAAATACATTTGTAGTCGAGAAGTATTAAATAATAAATCTAAAAATAAAAATATATATTTCTATACATCTGTTAAACGGTTGTGAGATCAAATATGGTTGAACATATATATAACTATATACATTTGTGCTCAAAAGTTTGCATACCCTGGCAGAAATTGTGAAATTTTGGCATTGATTTTGAAAATATGATTGATCATGCAAAAAAAACAAAAGGATAAGGATAGTGATCATATGAAGCCATTTATTATCACATAGTTGTTTGGTTCCTTTTTAAATCATAATGATACAGAAATCACCCAAATGGCCCTGATCAAAAGTTTACATACCCTTGAATGTTTGGCCTTGTTACAGACACACAAGGTGACACACACAGGTTTAAGAAAGTTCTAGAAGTTACTCCAAGTGTACTCAGCACTGAATCTATCTGGAATGTTCTGGAAAATAGGTAAATTTCCAAATATCACTGTCCTGGTCACAAAAGCAAAGTTTGTGGGGAATAATAGCCATTTTCTATACTTCTGAGGCATAAGCAATTAGGAAATAACACTTATTACCCAGGAACAAAAATTGTGTTACATAGTGTTATTAATCAGGTATTATTATATACATTTTCCTATACACGCAATTCTTGCATATACCAAAAAAAAAAAAATTGTAATAATAATTCACGCTAATGCATGAGCATATTGACCTGTTACATGTGACATCACTGTATGATCACGCTGCCTTTGTGACCAAAATTCTATTTACTTTCAGACAGTGTGCTGCACTGTGGGATGCGACAATAGCCAGCAAATTTTTTGTTTCTATTTATAAATCTTGAAAGTGTTACTGCTGTTTACTTACCAGAGCCAACATTTTTTATATATATATTTTTTTATTAAAGTTTTATTTTTCAGGTGGCACGGCTTAATTTCATCCAAGTCAAGCAGTTCATAACACCCAGACAATGGTATGTCATGATTGTAACACATTATATTAATAATAAAAAAGCACTATAATGTCAATTTATAGTATATTTTTAATGTGTATATACTAATGTTGGTCAATAAACAACACATACGATTATGAAGAACAGACTTTATTCACACTGCCAGACTACAATGTAAACATTAGTCATAAACACTGCCTCGGTTGCTTTTGCTTTCTGTGTGTTCTTCATGAGTTAAAAGCAGCTCTTACATTCATACAAATGTGATCATCACAGACGTTTTGTATTTTAATCAGACCACAAAACAACACAAAAACATTTGAAACTTCTGAATGAGAGATGTTTACTGTGATGTACTGCTGAGATTGGCCGGTGTTATCGATCAACTGGGGATCGTGTTATCTGGTCATGTCTGCATGCATGTGAATAATTTTAATTGCATTTTCAGCAGATTCGTTCAATATGAATTGCCAAGGAGCAAAGAAAAGATGTTTTGCACATTATTAAAAATGTAGGCTATATATATTTACTGCTATATATGTATAATATACTGTATATATTCATTAATTCATTTAAAATTACTTTTTTGAGCTTTGTCCAAGAGAGAGATGAATTACATCGACGGTCGTTTGCTCTTCCTTGCATTCCCGGATGTCATCCTCGGATTTAGCTACCTGAATTTCTCAACTCATATTCAACAACCTGAATATTGAGACCTGAATTTCACGACCTGAGATCCACCACTTGAATAATAAAAACTTGAATTTCACAACCTGAATTTTTTTTAGGTGAATTCACACAAAATATTTTAAAATATTAAAAATTAATAGCAACATTTTTCGATAACATCAAATTACACCCAGTCTTTTTTCAAGATCATGAATTTGGAGGCTTTTTCAAATTCAAGTTCTGGTGATATAAAAATGACACCATACATTAGACGACAAAATGTTAAACCAAGTGGAATATATACACTACTGGTCAAAGGTTTTAAAACACTTGACTGAAATGTTTCTCATGATCTTAAAAATATTTTGATCTGAAGGCATATGCTTAAATGTTTGAAATTAGTTTTGTAGACAAAAATATAATTGTGCCACCATATTAATATAATTATAAAACTAAAATGTTATAAAAAAAATAAAAATGACTTGGACCAAATAATAAAGAAAAGCAGCCAATAAGTGCCCAGCACAGATGGAAACAACTTCAATACTGTTTAAAAAGCATCCCAAGGTGATACCTCAAGAAATTGGTTGAGAAAATGTCAAGAGTACATTTCTGCAAATTCTAGGCAAAGGGTGACTACTTTGAAGATGCTAAAATATAACACAGTTTTGATCTATTTTGGATTTTGTTTAGTCACAACATAATTCCCATAGTTCCATTTATGTTATTCCATAGTTTTGATGACTTTATTATTATTCTAAAATGTGAAAGTGTTTCAAAACTTTTGACTGGTAGCGTGTGTGTGTGTGTGTGTGTATATATATATATATATATATATACACACACACACACACTCACACACACACAGTGCTGTGAAAAAGTATTTGCCCTTCCTGATTTCTTCTATTTTTTTGTATTTGTCATACTAAATTGTTTTAGACCTTCAAAAGAGATATAGCAGTTCCCTTACGACTCAGTACACTAGACATTGCATAGTAACGCATATGGGGAGTGCCTCCATACACAACCTAGTTGAAACCTCTCTACAATAACGGCAATATTCTAATATTGGCTATAGTGTTTGAGCCCCACCTGTTTTGGCGCGAAACTGTCCGCTATAAAAACAGGTGCTCAAACACCATTTCCTCAGAATTTCTTCCTTCAAGACAGTGATCATCTCTTGTCTAGAAGCCCTCTACCTTACATTTACATTTATTCATTTGGCAGATGCTTTTATCCAAAGCGACTTACAAAAGAGGAAAACATAAGCGAATCATCTTAAGGAGACAGTGGTATGAAAAGTGCTGTATTACAAAGTTTCACTTTTAATGACTGGTTAAGTGCTCATGGAAAAGATATGTTTTTAGTCGTTTTTTGAAGACAGAGAGTGAGTCAGCTTCATGGATGGAGTTGGGAAGGTCATTCCACCAACGTGGTATGATGAAGCTGAAAGTCCGGGAAAGTGTTTTGGTGCCTCTTTGTGTTGGTACAACAAGGCGACGTTCCTTAGCCGACCGCAGGATTCTAGTGGGCGCGTAGCTCTGCATAAATGGTTTTAGGTATGCTGGAGCAGACCCAGTGACTGTTCTGTATGCCAGCATCAGAGCCTTGAATTTGATACGCGCATCAACTGGCAGCCAGTGGAGAGAGACAAGGAGTGGTGTAACAGACCCTTCGCCGTTGATATGCATGAGTCAGCTGGCAAAATCTTCGCGGGAAGACTTTCCGCTCCCATGCAGTGCTCCGGCAAACATCACACCGCCTCACCGTTTGACGCTTCGCTGGTGAACGGGCCTCAGCATCCTGATTCCCCGCAGCGCTTTGGCAGGGTTTGTGTATCCTTACAAAACAGTTGTATATTGTGTATGGTATATTTTGTGATATAAATATATATTAATTTATATATCTAAAAGAGTCACTTACGTGTTCGCATCTTTTTAAAGATGTCATTCCGTAAGTGTTCCTTGTGCGAGAGGCATGAGAGCTGCGTTTACTGTCTGGGCTGTGCCTACGCAGAGACAGCTCTCATGGAGACAGACTGTCCTCACTGTGAGGGCATGAGTCTCAAGATGCTTCGCTCGCGAATCGCCCTTGTTCTAATGGACGATTCAGCCTCACGCGCCCTCCCATCCACCTCTTCTGTGATACCCGAGGATTCACACGAGGAGGCACGGCGGGGCTGCGAGGTCGAGTAGGATGACTTTGAGGCGGTCCTCGTGGCGGCACACGCGCCACGAGCCCCTCAATCTCTCCGAAGTGCATGTTTTCAAATTCGCTATGTGCGATATGAGCTCCGACCTTCTGAAAAGCGGGCGGCCTCGTCTCGTGCAGCGGTTCTGACGCTGGGGATGATAATGACAAAGTCATGTCTCTCGCTGCGTCAGGCGAGTGGTCAGTGGATGATGCTGCCGCCCCTCCCCCCAGCAAGGGAGAGGAACGTGCACGCGCCACCTTACAAGGGCAGTCGAAGAGCTTCACCTTGAGTGATCTCCCCCAGAGGAACCTGAACAGTCTCGCTGAATGGTTCTGGCAGTCTGGATGCCGTCAAACGGCAGCTTCCCAGAAATCTGCCCTATTCTACCCCGAAGTTTATAACGAACTATCTAAGTCCTGGTGCGCGCCGAGAAGGGTGCAGTGATGCTATCCTCTTTAATGTGGATTACGAGGAAGAAAATGGTTATGCCCAATTACCCCTGTGGAGGAGTCGGTAGTGGCACACCTCTGCCCAGTGAGTAGCAGGGCATGGAAATCATGCCCCATACATCCTTCCAAACCGTCCCGACAAATGTCCACACTGGCGGGAAAAGCTTACTCAGCGGCAGGACAAGCTGGATCAGCACTCCACGCAATGGTGGTGCTCCAGGTGTTTCAAGCCAAGCTCCTCAGGCAAATGGATGAGCATAGCTTCGCTCCAGAGACATTCAAAGAGCTCCGCACCGCTACAGACTTAGCGCTGCATACCACAAAAGTCACTGCGCAAGCCATCGGCAAGTCCATGCACAACCTGGCAGTTCTGGATCAACATATATGGCTGACACTCACAGAAATGAGTGATAAGGAAAAAGCCATTCTTTTGGATGCGCCAGTGTCTCCAGCCAGCCTCTTTGAATAAGTTTAAGTTTTGTAGGGCTTTACTGGTTGTTTAGATCAGTGTTACTATCAGAAATAATTAATCATTATTTCTGTATTTATTAATTAATATTTAGATTAATCAATTGAATCTAACTCATTAAAACCTCATATGGGGCTCCAGTAAATGTAGTGTGCTACGTTTAGGAGCAAGTTTGGTTATTAGCAATAATTAATAATTATCAAAGATAATTATTAATTATTAAAATCAATAGAACATTGATGAGAATCAATGTTAGCTTTTTTTAATCCTTTAAATCAACAGTTATCAAAGATAATCATTAATTGTTAACATCGATGAAACATTAAAATTAACACTAGCTTATTGATCATTCAAATTCAACAATCAAAGATAATTATCAATTATCAAAAATCAATAGAATATTAATAAGGATTAACATTGACGGGGCACCACCCTGGAATTAGGGACTAATAACCAGATAGTAAAACAGTCTCAATATTAGATTGTTTTCTTAGGAAAATCGACATCCGAAGAATATCGATTTTCGGGAAAAAAAAGCAATGAATGAAGGTTTGAATCCGAGCACTGACATCCCGTCAGCATGACACAGGCGTATGCAAAACAAACCAAAATGCTTCTCTTTGTAATATAAACAAAGTTTATTTATGCAGTAATATCAATTAATAATTAATATAATGCAGTCAGTAAACTTCTGACTTACAACTACAACTAAACAGTGATATGATTAGATATGGAAATAAAATAATCCTATAACACATAAGGTGTGTGTGACAGTGTGTGTGTGTGTGTGTCTGTGTGGTTAGTGAGAGAGAGAGAGAGAGAGAGAGAAGTGACAGCCCTAAAGCCGATTTCGCGATAGTGGGAGAGAAAGCTGCTCTCAGTTTATCACTCAGAGACGCGGTTTTACGAGCGGGGCTCGTAAAAGTCCCGCGTTATTTGACTCTTTAATGGATGAACTCAGTTGCTGTCTCACCCGCGATGGCGAAATTGCACAACAATCCAATTTGGTTGGACCACAATACAGCAAATCAAATTTGTGATAATTAATACCCTGAGTATTAATAGTGAGCGGACACGGCGGTCCGTAAACTGTACAAGCAAAAACCTTGAAACACAAGAATAACACACTATAATATTCTATCTCTGCCCAGACGTAAACCTCTTACTTGAATCGCATGAGGACACAGGTAGAATGTGTTTTCCTCCGTCCTTTAACTCTGACCCGGTTCCTTGAGGCTCGTGTGATGACGGGAGGCCATTTCCTCGCTCTGTCGGCGGGCACGGCTGTTGATTCTCAGCGGGCTGGTGGAGAACTCAGAAATGTCGACTTGATTGAAGATGGAAGAGAAATTTTTAATCTCTTCACTTCTGTATGCAAACGGATGAAGATGCGAACTGCTCAGCGGTCTCCTTCGGATCCGTTAGAGTGTTCGGTTGAACACAGAGTAATCTCAACTCGTCCAGAGAGATGGAGATTGTATGGCCACAGTTTCAAGTCGGATGTTACTTCCTTGTGCCACGAGGTTGCACCTGAGAGCAGCAAAGAGCTACGTCTATATTCGGTGAACAAAGTCGCTGGAAGTAAATCCCGGAAGCATTTCAGAGGTATTTCAACTCCTGATGATGTCATGCTTGAGGGACGTTCTGTTGTGTGCCTCGTCCAATAGGAGTTGAGAGTTCGATCCTTTAGTGAGCAAGGCTTCATGGATTTGTAGTCTGTTTTGGACTCCCTTTGTTTGATTTTGGCGCGATTTTTATCAGTAAGATTTACGACTTGGAAGGTGGGGGCTTGAGTTAGGTTTTTACGACTGTATTAGGCCTGCCTTTGTCTTCTGTCTGAATACATGAGGCCCAACAGTTTGCTGAGTGTTACGTCGCGACTCAGCAGCAGTCACAGGCTATGAGACACTTTATGCCCAAACGGAGTAAATCACAGTCTCTTTTGTGAGAGAGTTCTATGACGTTGATTCTCGCAGAGTTCTTTGACTTTTACCAGAAATGGTGCCTTTTGGTTGTAGACATCCTGGTGCCAGCCTTACAACGGCAAAACGCAAGTATGCATTTCCCCCGGTATGCCTGATTCACTCTGTCATGTGCAAAGTCTGAGAGGATAAGGAAATGGTTCTATTTGTTGCGCCGAAATGGCCCAATCAGCCATGGTTTCCGGAAATGATGGAGATGCTGTACAGCTCGCCATGGGAAATACCACTGAGGAGGGATCTCCTCTCTCAGGCGCAAGGCACAATCTGGTATCCCCAGCCCCAGCTGTGGAAACTGCATGTGTGGCCCCTGAACGGGGCGCACTACATGCGCCAGGACCCACCTCGGCCGGCTACAGTCCCGACTAGGGACTTTAATCCTAAAAGCTCTCGCAGGGCACCCCTTCGAGCCTTTGGACTCTGCATGCAATATCAGTCGACAATTCATGTTTGGAGTTTGGCCCTTTCAAGAGCCACTGTCAAACCAAGGAAATGCTATGTACCCAAGGTCCTAACCACGCCCTTTAAAGCGCAGGTGGTTCACCTTCAGGCCTTCTTCCCTCCTTTTGTGCACCTGTTTTTATAGTGGACAGTTTCGTGCCAAAACAGGCGGGGCTCAAACACCATAGCCAATATTAGAGCATTGCCGTTATTGTAGAGAGGTTTCAACTAGGTCATTTAAGAAGGCACTCCCCATGTGCGTTACTACGCAATGTCTCGTTCCCTTCGTCTCAGGGAACCGAGGTTACGTACATAACCGAGACATTTTCGAATATATATATATATATATATATATATATATATATATATATATATATATATATATATACAGTTGTGCTCAAAAGTTTGCATACCCTGGCAGAAATTTTGGCATTGATTTTGAAAATATGACTTATATTATGACCCTTTAATTAAGGGTAGTGATCATATGAAGCCATTTATCATCACATAGTTGTTTGGCTCCTTTTTAAATCATAATGATAACAGAAATCACCCAAATGGACCTGATCAAAAGTTTACATACCCTTGAATGTTTGGCCTTGTTACAGACACACAAGGTGACACACACAGGTTTAAATGGCAATTAAAGGTTAATTTCCCACACCTGTGGCATTTTAAATTGCAATTAGTGTCTGTGTATAAACAGTCAATGAGTTTGTTAGCTCTCAAGTGGATGTACTGAGCAGGTTAGATACTGAGCCATGGGTAGCAGAAATTAACTGTCAAAAGACCTGCGTAACAAGGTAATGGAACTTTATAAAGATGGAAAAGGATATAAAAAGATATCCAAAGCCTTGAAAATGCCAGTCAGCACTGTTCAATCACTTATTAAGAAGTGGAAAATTCGGGGATCTTTTGATACCAAGCCAAGGTCAGGTAGACCAAGAAGGATTTCAGCCACAACTGCCAGAAGAATTGTTTGGGATACAAAGAAAAACCCACAGGTAACCTCAGGAGAAATACAGGCTGCTCTGGAAAAAGACAGTGTGGTTGTTTCAAGGAGCAAAATACGACGATACTTAAACAAAAATGAGCTGCATGGTCGAGTTGCCAATGCCACAAAAAAAGCCCGGTTGCAATATGCCCGACAACACCTTGACACGCCTCAAAGCTTCTGGCACACTGTTATTTGGAGTGACGAGACCAAAATAGAGCTTTATGGTCACAACCATAAGCGCTATGTTTGGAGAGGGGTCAACAAGGCCTATAGTGAAAAGAATACCATCCCCACTGTGAAGCATGGTGGTGGCTCACTGATGTTTTGGGGGTGTGTGAGCTCTAAAGGCATGGGGAATCTTGTGAAAATTGATGGCACGATGAATGCAGCATGCTATCAGAAAATACTGGCAGACAATTTGCATTTTTCTGCACGAAAGCTGCGCATGGGACGCAATTGGACTTTCCAGCACGACAATGACCCTAAGCACAATGCCAAGTTGACCCTCCAGTGGTTTCAGCAGAAAAAGGTGAAGGTTCTGGAGTGGCCATCACAGTCTCCTGACCTTAATATCATCGAGCCACTCTGGGGAGATCACAGACGTGCAGTTCATGCAAGACGACCAAAGACTTTGCATGACCTGGAGGCATTTTGCCAAGACGAATGGGCAGCTATACCACCTGCAAGAATTTGGGGCCTCATAGACAACTATTACAAAAGACTGCACACTGTCATTGATGCTAAAAGGGAGCAATACACAGTATTAAGAACTAAGGGTAAGCAGACTTTTGAACAGGGGTCATTTCATTTTTTTCATTGTTGCCATGTTTTGTTTTTTGATTGTGCCATTCTGTTATAACCTACAGTTGAATATGAATCCTATAAGAAATTCAAGAAATGTGTTTTGCCTGCTCACTCATACTTTCTTTAAAAATGGTACATATATCACCAATTCTCCAAGGGTATACAAACTTTTGAGCACAATATATATATATATATTTTTTATTATTATTTATTTATTTATTTTTTAAGCAAAAAAAGTTATCCAACACCTATATCACCCATGTGAAAAACTAACTGCCCCCTTAAACTTAACTGGTTGTGCCACCTTTAGCAGCAACAACTGCAACCAAACACTTCCGATAACTGGAGATCAGTCTTTCACAACGCTGTGGTGGAATTTTGGCCCACTCTTCTTTGCTGAACTGCTTTAGCCATATTGGAGGGTTTTCGAGCATGAACTGCCCATTTAAGGTCTTGCCACAGCATCTCAATCGGGTTCAAGTCAGGACTTTGACTTGGCAACTCCAAGACTTTAACTTTGCTCTCACTGTGGTTCTTTGGAGTCCCAGAACCTTTGAATTAGCTTTGTAACCCTTCCCAAATTGATGTGTTTCAATCACCTTTTCCTCATCCTTTCTGGAATTTCTTTCGACCTTGGCGTAGTGTACTACTGGGTGAGACATTTTAGCCAAATTCATGCTGCTGAAAAAGTTCTATTTAGGTGTTGATTTGATTGAACAGGGCTGGCAGTAATCAAGCCTGGGTGTGTCTAGTCCAGCTGAACCCCATTATGAATGCAGTTTCATAGATTTGGGGATTTAGTTACTATGGGGGGAAATACTTTTTCACACAGGCCCAGTTGGTATTGGATTACTTTTCTGCTTCAATAAATAACATTATCGTTTAAAAACTGTATTTTGTGTTTACTCAGATTGCCTTAGATTTATGTTAGATTTTGTTTGAATTTTTGAAATAATTTAATATGAGATATACACAAAAACAGAAAAAATCAGGATATATATATATATATATATATATATATATATATATATATATATATATATATATACAGTTTCTGGTTGTTATTAAAATCTAATGAAACATGTCAACAAATGTGAAAACTACTCAGGTGGTTACTCTGCTAGGACACCTGTGTGTACTTGAGGTGAACTGAGTTCATACATCCCCAAAAAATTACCTGGGACCAAGGTAATGGTTAAAAGAAGATTCAAAATTGGCTAGTCAAATTTAAGTTAGTTCTGTAAAACAGTGTGGCTTTTATTATTATTATTAATAATAATTTATTTATAATCTTTGCAAATTATGTTTAGTTTGATATTTTGTATCCAGTGCAGTGCAATGCAGTGTGACTGTCCAAATACTCATTGGCCACTTTTTTTTTTGGTACACCTTTCTAATACTGGGTAGAACTCCTCATTGCCCCCAGAACAACCTGAATTCTTAGTGACATGGATTCAACCAAGAGCTTGAAACATTCCTTAAAGATTCTGTTCATGTTGTCACGATAGCCTCGTGCAGTTGCTGCAAATTATTTGGCCGCACATTCATGCAATCTGCCATTCCACTACATTCAAAAGGTACTCTATTGCAGTGTTTCCCAATCCTGTTCCTGTGGCATTTCAACTATGCTTAATTGGGCCTAGCATGTGCCAAGAAAACATTCCCCACACCATAACACCACCACCCCCTGAACCATTGACACAAGGCAGAATGGATCCATTGATTCATTTTGTTTATGGTAAATTCTGCCTCTGCCATCTGCATTTAGCTTCAGAAACCAAGATTTATCAGAACACGCACCGTTTTTCCAATATTTTACTGTACAGTTTTGGTGAGCCTGTGCCCATTCTAGTCTCAGTTTCCTGTTCTTAGCTAAAAGAAATTGAATTTTTGTGGTCTGCTGCTGTAATAGCTCATCCATGTCAAGGTTTGGCATTCAAAATGCTCTTCTGCACAGCACTGTTGTAATTCAGAGTCATTTTAGTTACCGTCACTTTCCTGTCATGTTGAACCAGTCTGGCTATTCACCTCTGATCAATAAAAATACACACAGTCATTATATATTGATATGAAGACCACACGCATGTAAACCTATTTATACACTATATGCATATGTTTAAAATATACATGTATATATTCTTTGTATGGGATACATAGACTGTATACTGTATATGCATATAAAGACCATATTTAGATAGATATTTGTGACAAGGAGGAGGGCGGAGCCGGGCCGTGACTACGCAAGCCCGGCTCCCAATTGGGCTAATCAGCTGAGGAGAGGGATAAGTGCAGCGTAACGCGGCAGTTCAGGAGAGAGAGAGCCACATGCAGCTGCCATGTGTGTTTGTGTGTCTTTTTGTTTAAATTAAATATTATTTTGACTGTTCAGCCAGTTCCCGCCTCCTCATTTCCCATCCTTAACCTTTGTTACATTGGTGCCGAAGCCCAGGAAGGCGGAAGTATGCACTGTTGTGGAGTCCTCGCCACTGCCATCCACCCAAAGGGGCAGCCGCGGCCATCTGCCGGGGGACGGAGGAGTTGCTGCCAGTCACCTGGACGTGGAGGAACGGCCGCCGTCTGCGAGGGGAGGAGGGACTTGCTGCCGGCCGCCTGGAGCGGTGGAGCCACTGGCAAGGGTGGAGGAGTTCCCTACCGGCTGCCAAAACGCAGCGGGGCATTCCATCTGACAGGGGTTGGAGGAGCGGCTGTTGTCTGCCAGAGGGTGGAGGAGTGATCGAGGACCAGGTGACGGCATGTCTGGGAAACTGACAAGCAAGTTTTTTCCTCTCTGTCCTCTCTCTCTCTCTCACTGTCGCTCCACCTTGCCCTTTCCCTCTCCTCTTTTTCCCCCCCTCCCCTTGTCCCCCTCCCCAGCCCTAGAGAGGTGGGGAAAAGCCTGCCGGCAGGCGGGGCCACACTGGCCCCAAGAAAGGAGGATGGGGGGGATGTACGTCATGATTTCCCGGCCTGAGGCAAAGGAGGGAGGAGTGGGACGAGGAGGAGGGCTAAGTGCAGCAGAACACAGCAGTTCAGGAGAGAGAGAACCACATGCAGCTGCCATGTGTGTTTGTGTTGTGTGTCTTTTTGTTTAAATTAAATATTATTTTGACTCTTCAGCCGGTTCCCGCCTCCTCCTTTCCCATCCTTAACCTTGTTACAATATTGTTCAGAGATGCATAATTAGGCTAAATCTACTTCATGGGTTAATGGTTCATTAGATAAGTTTACAGAATAATCTTCACAGTAATCGTATTTAAAGAGCCATTAGCCTGAAACGCAGATAACTTCCTTTGCCAAATTATATGATGCAAACGCTCATTTTTATGATTATGCAATCGAGAATTGGCAAGCTGTGACTGGTAAGACTTTGATATTCATTAGAGATCACATGGGCTGGTCAATATCTTAAAAAATGTTGATGGACATGAATGTCTGTAACCTGTATAATTCGTTTAATCACAGTGTGTGTGTGTGTGTGTGTGTGTGTGTGTGTGTGTGTGTGTGTGTGTGTGTGTGTGTATGTGTGTGTTTATCACAGGCTGTTTTATCTGTTTAAGTTCTGGTTCAAATCTTTAAAGTGTCACAACTAATAAACTTTTTGACTAATGGAGTTTTTTGGAACTTTAATGGAAATTTGGTCATCAGTGGTTTCACTTGAATTTCCCTGTCAGCTTATTTAATTCTTTCTTTCTTTCTTCTTTTTTTTTTTTTTTTTTTAGCAAGGAAACAGGAACTTGGAAAGAATGTTCTTATTGTAAAAGTATCTGAGTCAATCCAGGGTTTATGTTTAGTTTTGTTCTGTAAAGTTTAAACAAACCTTTAGACAAAATAGAACATTTAACCTTTTAGCATTAGGAAGTTCTTTGGTCACAGAATAAAAGTAGTAATAAGTTCTTTCAGGAAATGGAAACTTATTTATATACTTGCTATGTCTTTTAAGTTTAGTTCAAAGTATTGGAAGGCTGTAGAAGTGAAGCAATCGAGTGAACAAACAAAGCAATAAAGAACAAAGCATATTGCACTCATTTGTTTGTACCATTTTCCTACAAGTTGATCATGATATTGCAGACTGGTGAATGGGAGTGTTTGTCATCGCTGAAGAAATTTTCCACTTGACGTCACATTTGTTGAGCTGTTAAACAAATCCTCTCCATCAGACAACCTTAAGTCAAGTTGTAGACATTGTTATTACAGTGTAGAGCAATGTCCTGTTGTTTCAACTGCACTTTTTTTTATACATGATGGACAATTCAGGTTTTGTTAGTGACAGTGTCTGCATGCTAAAACTACTTTTATCTGTATATAAATGAGTATGTGTTAGCAATACATGAGATGAGATGTATGAGATGGCATCATGCACAATTAAGCATTGATACCCAAATATAAGAAGTTTGCATTAGCCCAAATTAGTTACATTTGAGGTCGGACAATAAGTTGTCAAAGTAGGGCAGAAACCTCGGGTTAGCTGAAAATGGGATGAGAGCAAAAAAGGGATAGGAAAATAGTCAGCTGTTGAGAATGGAGAAAAGGAAAATCTGTTCCATTGTTTTGCAATGTGGAAACAGGAAGCAAGTCCTAGGACACATATTAAAATGCATATAGTTCCGGCTGTAACCACCATAGACATTCAGTACATTTACATTCACAGTTATAATCAAGCTATAGCCAGTTTTAGCATAGTTAAGAGACAGTTTTCAGTACAGTAGTTTTGTGCCATGATGGAGCATGGCCTGCACTGAATCAGCTGATCAGTGGGAGAGCGAGATAAAGGGGCGGCCGGAGACGCCAGTTCGAGAGAGTTTGTCCAAACAAGTCCCACTTGAATACAGTTTTGTGTATTGCATTTTCAGCTTTTTTTTTTTTTTTTTTTTTGCTTGTATTTTGAAGTTGCGTTAGATTAAATTAATCAGTATTATTGTAGTGCCGTCTTCCACCCTCAGTTCTTTGTACTGACCTATTTACAGTGGCACAGCCATAAACAAGATAGGGCAATTCATGCAGTTTTGTGCTTGAACCATACTGCTTTTCATGTGTTTGGCATGTTTTTAATCCAATGACTATTAGGTAATGAACAATACTACTTCAATGTCTTAAAGGGATAATTCTCCCAAAAATTAAAATTCTGCCCCTAGCACTTCTGGCATGTTCACCATAAGATTATGATGTCATACAATTCAGGCAAATACAAAGTGAAATGGACTTTTAAATTATTTAAATCAGAATTGTGTAATTTCTGCACCAATAGCATAACCGAATAGAATTGCAAAATGTCACATATAGTCCCACCTCAAACTCATGCCATTGGTTGATCCAATGTTGCAGTCAGGCTGGTCAGAATTCACTAAAAAACAGAGCAATGTTTTGACAGTGTTTACAATTGTGGGGAAATCTACATATAAATTAGTTCCTCCAGGATTTTTGCGATCGCAAGAATTAATGAAAATTCAACCACTCTTTTTCTGCCATTATTTATGGTAGCATGCAGTTTTGTGTAATTTCAGCAATTTTGTGCATAACCATAAATCTGAGGTAATCTGATTGCTTTTTTCCATTTTTGACAATGGTAAAACAAATGCTTGAAAAGCTTGACACAATCGAGCCATATCCAATTGCACAGCCGCCATTCTCCGCTGTAACAGAGGATGTGGCTTATCTCCTCAATAGCCGCATTTCCACTGTCGGTCAAAATGAAGGCGTGCTAGTGCGTACCAAGGCCAGTTGCGGTCCCACTATCACTTCCGGGACTTAATCGTGCCTCCTCAGGGCTTTTTCGGGGCCAATGGCCTTTGGCCCACCGATTACCCTTGGGCCAAAGAAGGCCAACTGTGGATTGAGGCGCAGTCAAAGGCAGAGTATAGTGAGACACTTGTGCTGCATTTCATTCAAGTTAGATGTGGGATGTTCCTACTTGAATTCTCTGAACTCCGACAATAAAGGAATTCCATTGCCAGATACTTGGAAAGTGACGTTTAAACAACCAAAACTGCAACACTCCCACCATTAGCAAGGGTTTGACTGTTTCCTAGCAACCCAAATAATAAACAATACAGCTTTGCTAGATCATCAAAAGAAAGTTTAATTTACCATGTAAATTGTCTCTGCAAACGTTTGTTAAACAAGCTTTGATATCTTGTAATGTAGGAACTTTGACTCATTGATCAATGTCATTTAATAAAAGTTATCACTAACTTTGTATATCTCTGGGTGCCGAGATATTTGTGTGATGTCACTCACCGGCATCTCAGGGAAAAAAAGTGCAGACACATTACAAATCCGTTAAGATGCACAATGGACAAAGCGGTGCTCTAAGGAAGAACTTTCCATGGTTCGAGATCATGGACGGTGTGCTGGGAAATTGTCCTGCTGTTTGTGGAGAAACCATTTGGGACACCATGGCAGTTAAAGTTGGTGAGTTGTCAATGTCAAATTATCTTGCTTGCTATCTAACGTTTCCATACAAGAAAGCTAACTAGATAACATGCATGTTTGTTTTGGCTTGTGAAATGGGCGGGGTGTGTGACGTTTGCACCAGGGCGACATATTATCATATCATATCACATTATTATATTATCGCGGCTCGTGGTCCAACTATTGACCCCGGCTGACCAGTTTATGGCCCTGGCTCGCACTGGCCCGATAGTGGAAAAACGGCTAATGTCACTGCATGTCATTAATTCTGTGTATGAATCCACAATGACCAAGGACATTTGCCATTACACAAATTTTAAATTTAAGTGAAATGGAGCACTTTGTGGTTACTATCAAAATCCTTATCTAAACAGTCCGTGGTGTGAAACGGTGATGTCTGAGTTCATTTGGAGTGCTCACATAATGCACTATTTCACCATAAAAAGAGACACATAAATGTGGCATTCATGGCATTTCTATATTTGCTTAAAGGTGCACTCGGTAAGTTTTTCTTTATGTCGTCTTGGACTTAACATTGACACCTAGGGCATGGATGAAGCATCATTCAAACGCAATAGTTTACGGTTAAAGATGCCATTGTAGAAAATCACTATTCACAATCAGCCATGATTATTTTAATCCAAGAGATAAAGTGTCTGTTACTGAGATAAAGTGAGTAGTATTTGGCTGGTCACGTGATCCTAACATGGTAGCCCCCATGAGGGGACCCTCTCCATGTAGAATAAAACAGCTTTTATAAGATTACTGATATGACTGGATGCTTCTTCTCATGTGAGTCATCATGATTGTATACATGTTTCAAAATTACTATTCTTTTCTTTAGGAGTAAAACTTTTTTAATGAGGAAGAAAATACTTGGTGCATCTTTAAAATCCTTTTATTTGGATAATAAAATGTGATTTGATGTTAAAGTGTGGTTTGATCAAATGATCGCAATCAGGTGACATAATATTGTGACAGGACTACATTATTTGTGTTTTTAGTTTAGTTTTATTGTAGGTCTGCTATTTTAACCTTACAAATGTTTACTTGCATTGTCTGAGTTAGATAATAATAATAATAATAATAATAATAATAATAATTAAAGTTCTATTAAACTCATATTAGCCAAATCACAGGTCTCACCTCTTAAATTAATTGTTTTGGTAATTGCACGTATACCACCATTGACACAAATAACACAAGTATAGACCATTTCAAGGATTAGTCCTCGGTTTAAGGAAGTGGCATCTCTGTTCCTTGAACATTTCCTACTAGTTTTTATACTCGTTCAAAACAACAGCGGGATGCACTTTATTCATATTGACTTTAACACAATTAACATTACTAATATTAACACAATTGTCATAAAATGTCATTATTAAAATGTAGACCAGGTTGTTCGGTTACTGGATGCTCCATGGATGCCTGGAACTAACGGAAATTAAAGTGTTTAGATCTCTGAAAAAGCCACAACAAATGGACGCATGAACCGCAGCAGTGAAGCGAGAAGGCTGGATATGTACAGTACTAACAACTGTAGCACACCTCTTATCTCTAGGAACAGGTGAACAAAATGTATGCCAACTAATAGGTAGGTAGAGCTCTAAAAGTGACTATAGGTCGCACTCATTATAATGAATGAAGTAATTTGCGATTACATTTAGTCATTTAGCAGACACTTTTATCCAAAACGAATTACAAATTAGGAACACAAAAAAGAAATCCTTACCTTGTCTGCAGGTCACGCAGACAGCTTCTTTGATTATAATCTAATATTCCGATCTCTCTGCTGAGGAAATAATTGTGAGCATCTAAACTATGAATCACTTTCATCGCCTCCCTCACGTAGATGCTCAGCATCAACAACACGTCTGGATAAGTCACTTCAGGTAAATGTTTGATGTTCTTTGAGAAAATATGCCAATTTTGAAAAAGTGTCAATAATCAAATAAAAGTGCTGCAAAATCCTTTTGAGACTGACAAATGGTTTACTTGTAGTTGTCTCCATCTTTTTGGCTGGGTTAAGAGTAAGTAGTTTAACACCAGAAAAGACACACTTCAGCTTTAAAATCTAAGCTAAGCCTAATACCCAATGCTTTATTCAACTTTGCATACAGCCTAATGTCTAATCTTTTTAGATGTGAGACATTAAATGTTTCAGAGAGCTTTTTTTTTTTTCTTTTTTTCTTTCTTTTAAAGCTTAATTCAGTCAGCTGATTGTCTCATGATAAAATAATCCACTGGTTGCTGCTTTTTTGTGGAAAGTCTGGAAGGTGTTTTGACACTTGCACTTTGCGACACGGCTCCTCAAGCTGTCATAAACTCAGCTTGGTGTCTAGTCAGTGGAAAATTTAAGTTGTTCTCTTAAATGAGTCCAATGAATCATTTCCCTGTTCAAGTCCATTCTGATATCACAACTGCAGCCAGGGTCTTAAAAACAAAACACTTGTGCTCATTTAGAAACTTTCTTGGAACCCACTTTCTCAATTGGTGCTTTAGAACATGAAGTTAAGTGTGCCGCTTGCACTCAATGTACAAGTGGGTGATATCAGCCTAGGGGTGGGCGGTATGACCAAAATCTTACATTATGAGTAATTTTATATCACTGTAACTGTATCACAATATAGTTATTTTAGCTGGAAATCAACCCAAAAATGTTGTGTTTTACATAACCATGGAGCAGTGCCTATTTTTATTAAATTCTTTAGAAATTAAAGGTACTTAATGTCATTTGATTATTTTTTTTTCATGTGTAACTTCCAAAAACAAAAGATCAGATTATTTGTAAAAATGAAAAAATAGCTGCTTCACATTATGCAACTCTTGAATAAAAATCTAAGACTCAAAATAGTAATACGTTATAAATATGATTGTCTGAGCCACATTTTAAGCTGTCGTAGAATAGCCAATATACAAACCTGTGACCGCATATCAGTTGATTTTTATTTGAATGTGCCAAGTTGCCTGCTAATATAAAATTTACCATAAACAACCTGTATTAACTGTGTTCACACTTAGTGGCCTGGTGTGATGTGTCAGAACTAAAATGGATTAATTCATTTATCATTACTTTGATAGTCAACATTCTGTGACCTATATTTTCGGGTCCTCGGCGAGCTGTTTAATGTAGCTGAACTCAACTGAATTGAATGTTTATGTTGTACACTACTTACTGAACTGAGTAACTGAGTGTTTATGTTATATGTATAATAATACTGTCAGACGCTTTCCACCCGTATAGTACCACAACACAACATAATGCTGCTCTGCTCACCATTTTCCACTGTGGATTCCTTCCATGTTTCTTTCTTTTCCATTCCCTCATGGTTCCACTGGAACATTGTACCCAGCTTATTGACTAAAACATTTGCACACATGAGTGACAGGTGCTTATGGCTAGAGTACACATCTCTTTGCTTATCTCAGACATGAAAGCTTTTACCACATAAAGAGGGGAAAAGTTTGAGTGAATGATATGGGAAGAATTACTAGCATGTACTGTATATTCACTTCAAAGTGTGTTACTTTGATTTGAGTAAATCATTTGTCAATTAATATATATACTGTAAATGCAGAGGTGTATAGTAACAATGTGCAAATACTTCATTAGTGTACTTAAGTACAGTTTTTTATTATTTGTACTTTATTGAGTATAAATATTTCTTTGGACTTTTACTTTCACTTTACTACATTTTGAAGGGAAAATTGATACTTTTACTCCGATAAATTTCTCCAGAACCTAATGTTACTTTTGCAACTGAACACCTATAAAAATGTATAAATAAATAACAGCAGTAAGTGCAAAAATGCATGCAGATCAGCGATAGTGATGTGTGATTTGAATTTTTTTAATTTGATTCCTTTGAACTGAACAACAAGATTCAAAAAGCGGTCTGGATGATTCGTTTTGCGAATCACGAATCTGAATCAAAATCACAAGCAAAGTGTGTGCCAGATTACGTGTTTCGTCATCTGTCTCCTCTGGGGAAGACAAGAAACTGCTCATGTGAGTTAACTTATTTTTTTCTTTTTTCGACTAATTAAATTTATAAGTTTAGGCTTAAACATTATGAAAGCTGTGAAGTAATGTGCGATCAGTCTCCTGCCTTTCCAGGAGACCTGTTCATATAAAAGTCAATCACATGAATTTACATTTTACATTTAAACAAGATGTGTATGAATAATTACCAGCACTCATGAAAATGTCCAACAATATTTATTTTTATATTTTATGAAGATGTGCCGAAGCAAAGTTTTCTGGTGGTTGCTAAAGTGTTATATTTGCTTTGTAGCAAAATTATGCTACAGTATGTGGTAACTAGAGTTTTCTGGATGGTCGCTAGGGCATGCTATGCAGTTATCAAGGTGATCTCTGCTGTGTGTTTTGGCGCATTGCTACAGTATGTGGTTGCCAGGTTGTTACTATGTTGTTGCTAAGTTGTTTTCTGTGTTTTTTGCACATTGCTTTGCAGTTGACTGGGTGTTCTATGTGGTTGTCAGGTTGTTGCTATGCTGTTAAGTTGTTTTAACTGTGTTTCAGCACATTGCTATGCAATTGTCAGGGTGTTCTGGGTGGTTGCTGGGTGGTTGCTAATTGGCCCCATAATCCCATAAATATGATCATTCTGATGTGACTTGAATGCGCCATTAAAGGGATAGTTTGTTAAAAAATGAAAATTCTCTCATAATGTTCTCACCCTCGTTCGATCCAAGATGTGTATGACTTTAATTTTTTTTTTTTCTGCAGAACACAAACAAAAAAAGATTTTCAGAAAAATATTGCTGTTATGTAGGTCAATTCAATGTAAGTGAATGGTGGCTAGACCTTTAAAGCTCCAAAAGCACATAAATGCAGCATAAGAGTAATCCGTAAGACTCCAGTGGTTTCATTAATGTCTTCTGAATGGATGAAATTGTTTTTTGGGTGAGGACAGACCAAAATATAACTCCTTTTTCGACTACAAATTTTGACATTAGTAGTCTTCTTAGCGATCAGGATTTCAAGTTTGATTACACTTCCTATAGCGCTACCTAGGGCTCTGCGCATGCATCAAGCACTAGAAAGTGAAATCAAGCTTGAAATCATTATCGTGCCTAGAGATTGCAATGGCAAGATATACAGTGAAAATGAGTTACAGTTTGGTTTGTTTTCACCCAAAACCAACTGAATCGCTTCAGAAGACATGGATTTAACCATTGTAGTAGTATGGATAACTTTATGCTCCCTTAATGTGCTTTTTGTAGCTTGAAATGTCTGGCCACCATTCGCTTGCATTGAATTAACTTACAGAGCTGAAATATTCTTCTAAAATCTTTGTACGTGTTCTGCAGATGAAAGAAGGTCATACACATCTGGGATGGCATGAGGGGGAGTAAATGATGAGCACCACCAATCAAATAAGTTTCCATGGTTTTAATGAACTGCTCCGTAATTTATGCAATTTACCTGTACTTTTTGATACTTAAGTAAATGTAATATTAGTTACTTTAATACTTTTACTTAAGTCGTTTTCTCATGAGCTAATTTAACTTTTACTTGAGTCAATTTCCATGAAGGTATCTGTACTTTTACTCAAGTATGACAAATGGATACTTTACTGAATAAATGTGACTGTGACTAGAGAATGCCCAGAGTTGGTCAATTCTGTCCTGTTCTGTGTGTTAAAAATCCATTTGAAGCTGTGGCCTAGCGGGTAACGCACTTGAGCCAATATGTTGAGCTCTACTGCTTTTTTTGGCGATGCAAGTTCGAATCTGCCTCGCAACATTTTACAATCTTGTTTTTCCCTCTTCTCCCCATCTCCCCATTTCTGCACCCTCTACTCTCCACTAAAGTGGCAAAAGGCCAAAAAAGTAAAAAAAAATTTAAAATCCCAGAAATTTTGAAATCATGTTTAATGCAGCAATCTGCAAAATTATTAACAAATCCTGGTCTCATGGAATCATATTACTATTCCTACATTTTTGCAAAATTATTTTTATGTAGCTTTTTTTATGTATCGTGGCAATTTCTGGTTGAAATAAACACTAGAGACGCTACAACATCATTAACTTACACACAAATCAGTTTCGAGTAAAACAGTAGATTATCAGTGACACTTTAACTATAAATTAGGTTTTACCCTAGAGGCAATTCTTCTAGCATCCCTCCACCTCCCCATCTCCATCCTCACTCTTTTAAGAGATCCTTCACTATACGGTAGCTATCTTAATCCATGAAGTAGAGCTGCACGATTCTGGATATATTGAGAATCAGGTTTTTTATTTATTTTTATTTTTTTTTTTGCTTTTGCTTTTGCTTCACGATTCTGAAGAAAAATGCTTATTTCAGTGATTTACAAAACCTGGACATAAGGGTATTAAACAAAGTAACATATAATTTACTAGAGGTTTTGACAAAATGTTCTCTGCTTCATTCTATGCAAAAAATGCAATAAAGTTGTTAATCAAATACATTTAAAATGTCTTAAGTCCACAAGGGGGTGCAACGAATACATTATAAACCATACGGCACCTGGGGATTATTGCAAAAAAAAAATAAAAAAATAAATCCTGTTAAAAAATGGCATAATAAAAAAAAAAAGAAAGAAATTATTTAACCTGTTTCTTACGTGCTAAGTAAAAAGCAAAATGAGCAGAAAAAAAGCTTCATTAACAGTTCTATGTTAACTTGGTATTGCACTTGTAAGCAAATATGCAATAAAACTCTGTTATTTTTTTTTTTAATATAAATATTAACAATTTAAATTAAAACAATGAAGCCTTCAGTGTTTCTCTTGTAGAAATTGTTTCAAGCTTCAATAAAGAATAGTTCAAATAGAGAACAGAGTAAACAGTGCTTTAATTTTTTAGTAACAGTAGCAATTAAACATTAAAAACATTAAATGAAAGAAAGTACTTACATATTTGACACTCTTTACTGTGATTATTAGACCTACATTAATACTGATTTGATGCAGTAAGAATGCCTGAATGCCTCTTACAGACAGCATGCAGCTTATATACATTTAGACATCGCACAGATCTAACATTTTGAAGAATTTGTCCCATCTGCTTATACATTAACAGCTGTGTTTGCTTTAATATCTCATCAAGACAGTGCAGATTTAATCCCATCTGTTTACACTGGTAATTCATTAACAGCTGTGTTTACATTAATATCTTTTAAAGAGGGGTATTTTGATTAAAAACAGTGCAGAGTCTCATGCAGGGCGCTGCATTCATCAAAAGACACAAGCGCATGGGCAGACACATGCATGTTAGCATTGGAAAGCAGCCGGCTGTAATCAATCAGCGCACAGGTAGCGAATTTAGTCAGATCTTGGTAATGCCGCTATTTTTGTAGCATCGGTGGCTATTAAAATATTTAACTGAACAGAGATTCAGTTCAGTAATCGTGGCTGCACCCTGCAGTTTGTAAAGCACTGTGCTGGACAAACGTCTTTGGCTGTTGCATTTTAGTTTTTTCAGCGTCTTGTGCATGAGCATTGTGTTTTGTAGATGCCATGTAAAGTTTATCAACATTTAAAAATGCGTCTTGAAGTGAATTTCTAATTTAAATTTGACTGCCTTACAACTGCATGCCACTGGAATGTTAATATACATTGCAGAAACGTTGTCATTTAGAAATGAGATTGCATGGGTGTCTGAATCGAGATTGCGATCTTTTAATGATTAATCGTGCAGCTATAACATGAAGTATTTCCAAAAGGAGAGTAAATTAGAAATGCTTGAGTCAAGCCTCATCCTCGAGCCTCTCCTTTTCAGACAGCAAGCCACATGTTTACCATTTTCCACTCGAAGTTTATATGGGCACGCGAACATGTAACACTTGCTTTTAGCAACACTCCATGGACATTTCAACTTGGAACTACACGACAGGTGTAGTGAACCATGAGATGTTATTTTGCAAAACTGTTGCCACAGTCAGAGGTGGGTAGAGTAGCAAAAAACTTTACTCAAGTAAAAGTACAATTACTCAAGTAGAAGTAAAAGTAATAATGTTAAAAATTACTCGAATAAGAGTAAGTATCCAATAAAAAGAATACTTAAGTAGTGAGTAACTAGTTACTTTCACATATAATGTAATGGATGTTTACTCTCCTATATTCCAGTACATGATACACATTTAACTTGCATTACAGAATGATTAATAATAATAATGATGCTATTAATATTATTGTAAATAATGGAAATTGTCATCATTCACCACCATGTTGTTCCATACCCATATGACTTCTTCCATGCATCAAATTAAAGCAAAGTTCACAATTTTTTTTTTTAAATGCTCTAATTTACTCACCCTCATGCCATCCCAGATGTGTATGACTTTCTTTCTTCTGCAGAACACAAATTAAGATTTTTAGAAGAATATCTCAGCTCTGTTGGTCCATACAATGCAAGTGAATGGTGACCAGAACTTTGAAGCTCCAAAAAACACATAGAGGCAGCATTAAAGTAATTCATACGATCCCAGTTATTTTCAGAAGCAATATGATATATGTGGGTGAGAAACAGATATATATCTATAACTTTATAATATATAAAGTCCATTTTTACTATTAATTCTCCTCCCTGCCCAGTTGGTGGCGATATGCACAAATAATTGAATCACCAAAAACACAAGGAGAAGAATTTGAAAGTGGAGATTTATTAGTAAAAAAGGATTTAAATATTGATCTGTTTCTCACCCACACTTCTCATATCCCTTCTGAAGACAGATTGAACCAGTGTCATTTGAATTCCTTTAATGCTGCCTTATGTGCTTTCTAAGTTTTTGTACCCATTCACTGCATTCTAGTATAAACTAAAAGAGCTGAGATATTCTTCTAAAAATCTTTGTGTTCAGCAGAAGAAGAAAAAAAAACACACATATGGGATGGCATTAGGGTAAGTAATAGGGATGCACCGATACCACTTTTTATTTTCCGATCCGATTCCGATATCTGAAATCTCAGTATCGGCTGATACCGATCCGATACCGGTGTTGTTTTTTTCATAATCAGTTTAGAATATCTATACCTCATTGAGTGATGCTAATTATATGTAAAGAAACAGAAACCTTTAACTACACATTATTTCAATACAAATGTACAAACTATTAAGAAAAACTTTATTGTTAACTAGTCTACTGGATAATGCTGCTGCAAAATTAACAGTAATTGCAGTATAAGTGTTCAGTAGAAAAGAAGGCAGTTTTTTTTTTTTTTTTTTTTTTTTTTTTTTTTTGTAAAAAACATTCAACTTGTATCTGGAATTTAAAGGATTCAGATCTCTTTTTTTGTTCAATTTAGTTGTAAGATATCAGTTCACTTTTCATTCACAGTTATTTTTTGGAACCCATTAAACTTAAATATTGTTATAATTTGTAAAAAAAACAAAAAACAAAAAAAAAAACATAAATAATAATAATAATAATAATACATTATAACAGAATTTTAAATACAACAGTTACATATTTCAATCGTGCACCTTTAACTTTAAAACCCTCAGGCTTTTATTTTGACATTCTGAACTCTCCAGGAAGTCCTGTATGTGTCTGTTTGTAGGCAAGTTCACAGTAGTTTAATTAGCTTTTATTCAAATTCTGGTAAAATGCACCTCTGGCACCGTTCTAAATGCATATTATAAGTGAACCGAACTATTGAGCATCTACATCTGAGATGTTGTTTGTGAGTAGCGCTCAAATGTTGCGCAACGCATGAAGGCTAAAAATAGCCGCGAGTGTGTATGTAAACAGAGCAGCGCCATTCAATAATGTGCTGGCACTGCACGTGCATATTATATATTTACTTATTAAACACAACCTTTTGTGATTCACAGAGCTTTCACACGTCTTCAAGTGGCTTTGAATAAAATGCAAGAGTCATATGAACTACTTCATTGGTGTTTTTATGGTTCTTTTATGTCATTTTTGGAGCTTGACAGGAACGAACATGACTAACACACAGTATCGGATTTGGATCGGGCTCGTCAGACCGATACCCGATCCATCTAAAAACCAATACCGATCCAGGTATCAGATGGGTGCATCCCTAGTGAGTAAATAATGCGAGAATTTTCAATTTTGGAAAAATTTGTCCTATAAGGAGATGTTAGACAGAATGCTAACCTTAATCAGAATTTATTTTCACTGCATGTTTTTCCCCCTCCATATTTTGAAAGGAAATGGTGACTGAGACTGTCAGTCCCTAACATTCTGTCTAACATTTTTTGGGTTCCATAGAATACAGAAAGTTTCACGGGTTGGAAGAACATGAGGGTGGGGAAATGATGATATAATATTAATTAAAGGCTGAACTATCACTTTAAGGATGCTTCTCAGATTTGGACAATTCTATCAATTAGAAGAGAAGATTGGAAATGTTTTTCTAGTAATTATTACAGTGAAAAATGTGAACAGTGTCACACAGTCCCAAGTTATATATAATGTTTAATTATACATTGCAGCAAAATCATGCTTTATTCATTCCCTCTGTCGTTATTTCACAGCTTTTTATGTCCTGCGTGAATTTAGTTCAGTGACGGTCCAGCATTTTCAATGTAGAATTAAATAATTAGTTCCGTGCACGAAGGGTAAATTGCACCTTATCTCTGTGTTTGGAAGCTTGTTTTCTAGCTGCCTGCATCTGTCAAACGCTGTGCATGCGCCAGCCTTGCATGTGCAGAAATGCTCACAATCGTGACAGGCAGGGCAAAACATTTGCACTTAACGCAGATGTTTACAAGGATTTATACAGTAAGCACTGATATGTTGCAGCGCTGATATAAAAATCTAAACTAAGAAACTGAGGTCATAAGAGCCCACAGTTACAGATTCATGCTGAAAATGAATGAGTATCACCATGATACAGACAAGCCCACATTGTCACAATCTCTAAAACTTACCTCACCATGTTTTCTTTAGTTGGAGCTGCAATCTTAATCTTGAAATATGTCCTTGTCTTGGTGTAAAATGAAGGCATTGTGTGGAGTGAAGAAATGTTTGTTTTGCACGCTTCTGTAGTGTTGAACACGACTCGAGTGACAGCGTGCAGCTGTGAAGTTCCGCTGTCGTAAGAGTTCTATTCAAAAATCTCAATAAATTACACATTTATTAACACTTATTAAATCAAAACCAGTAATGTAATGACAGGAATGCTACCAATTGTAATGAAGTAAAAGTAAAAAAAAATTTCATCCGAAATTTACTTAAGAGAGAAAATTACCCACCAAAAAACATACTCATAAAAGTACATTTTTACCAAAAAGTTACTCAAGTAAATGTAACGGAGTATATGTAGCGCGTTACTACCCACTTCTGGCCACAGTCACTTAATTTTCATGAGATCAGGGTTTATTAACCAGACAAAGACTGCATAAGTAGGCTAAATTGACAATTTTGTAAAAATCTAACCACATAGCATATTAATAGGAAATTTGTTGATGTGGTTTCATTTTGCTCAAAATGTTTGCACTTTTGTATATTTATTTTATCACTTGCATTTAGCATTGTTTTTTTTGTTTTTTTGTTGTTGTTGTTTTTTTTTTCTGTATCCAACGACCCTATTAGAATAAATCATTGACCCATTTTTGGGTTCCAACTCAGTAGCCTAAAGCCACTGTTTTTTTGTGTTATCAACTCTATACATTTTACAATTTTGAAAGGGCACAGAGCAGATATATTTATCTTAATGGAGGATTACAATGCATCTCTGTTCATCAGGAGTACAGCTGTCAGCTTCTGCATCTGGTAATAGCATAATTGTGCATGTCTTTGTGAATATAGATAGTGTTTGTAATACTTGCCAGGCTTGGAGAGAATTATGTCATCCAGACTGGAGTATAAATAAGCCTGACGTGATCACTGAATGCCACTTAAACAGATAGCAAAAGAAAAGCTGCTCTTTAATAATGAAGGTACAAATCCACTGACCCTGGAGTCAGAAAGGAGAAAACTGACAGGGTGAAAGAGGGAGAGATGACTGGGAATTAACACCCATGGAAAGTATGCTGCATGGAGCTTTTGATAACACAGCTGCCCTTCTGCCCAGCTCAGCTGATTTAGATTTTCCATCAAGATGGGAGGGGCAGCATGAAAGAGAACATACCATGAGATGAATGATACAGATCATTGTTTAACCACTCCACATGTCCTGAAATGGTGTGACAGGATTTACCAGAGATTGGCAGAACTGGATCTGAGCTGCATGGAAAGCAGTGGCACATATTTTCCAGGCACTTGCACTCTCAGGGTATGTGTGTGTGTGAGTGTGTGATTAGTCAGCAGAGGCAGCCGTTTCAGTCCAGAATGGGGAAAGTGGAGCGGAGTCTGCTAGCTGAGTCTCCCCCCCTCCCCCAAAGTGGGCGGAGCCTACTGTGCTATTGAGAGAGGCTTTTATATAAAAAGGCTATGGGTGAGTGAGCTGCAGTCTTACCAAGCCTTGAGGACGTTTGATCAGTGCTGTAGGAGGGCAGTCGCTTCCAGATTATTCTCTCTCAACCAAACAGCATCACGTAACCACAATAGGAGGACACTTTACCTTCATCAGCAGTCGTTTGCATTGCTCAGTTTGGCTTTGATCCATTTCCTGCCTGAAAACGCTCAAGGCTCTTTGCTGGCACAGTCTTGCGTCAACTACAGTCTTGGCTTAGACTGAGACCATCTGAAAAGGACAGGGAGACGGGGAGAAAATTAGCAGTCAGGAAGGGGAATTCCAAGCATTTGTTTCCTGAAGCAGGCTACATTTGTGTCCTCACGCTGGGGAAGGCAAAACGGACGCGTCTCAGCCCCTCCTGCCCTTTACATTCTCTAACCTCTCAAGTCCTCCAGAGGATCCGTCAACGGGCATCAATCATGCATCTGAAAACCATGAAGTGCAACCCTTTCTGCCTTATCGCTTCCTTAGAGGATCCAGTTATGTTTAACAGCCCTGTGGAGAGGGTAAGTCTTCATGGATGCAGTGCTCTGCTTCCAGTGTTTAAATCTATGATTTGGTGCCTCACAAGCTCTAATTAGTTTTAGCTTTAAAAAATATATATTGCATGCTTGGAACAACTCCTAGTATGCACATTATTGCAGTCATTGGTCAAGCACAAATGATGAACAGATGATAGAAAGACATTAGACAGCTACTGTGGACGTGTGGCAATGTGATTGATAGCCTCATATGACCTCTGATAACTGCAATTTGATTTGTGTTTTCTGTTTGATTTGTCATTGAATAAATGACCTACTTAGGTATTTGTATATTATTACTTTATTGCAGTGTTCGTGTTGCACATAATACATGTTTCTATAGTTCCCATAACAGTGAGCAAATATAAGCAATTCCCACCAAATTATTACACAGCATGGCGCATGCACATGTAGTTCATTAGTATTAACTTCTTATGTAGATACATATTAAGAGGAATATAAAATAAAGTGTGACCTATTTATCTAATGAGCTAGCTTGTTTGGTTATAGTAGAGGTTAGAGAATGGAAGAGGAGGCTGTGGAAACATTGACTGAGCTTTCGGGTGGGCTAAATAAGTTATGTGATTTTGAATCTGATGCAAGCTCTTACGCACAATTGCATGTACTTACGTAAAAATAGACACAGCAAGAATAACTCTGTATCTGTGGTCCATAGTCTACTGTACTAGTCTTTGTAGCCTGAAATGGTCCATCAGGACTCCTTTTGTCATATCTGTCTGTGTGTTCACATTTTGAAGTAAGTCTCTCTGTTACCTTGGAAACCAATATCTTGCAAAGCACTGACAGACGTGGTCATTTCAGGATGTGTATTAGATTAGTACAGTGTGCGTCAGTACGGTTTAATATAGAAACATTTACTGAATATCAATCTATCAGTATCCTGAAAAACAAGCTAAATTAATTCAGCATAATAATGCCTGATTGGCCTAGTTATTTAGACTTAAAATGGATGCCAGTCTGAGAATGCTCCTTGGTGTACTCTTGTTCCTTTGAGTCACCTGCAAAATATATCTGCATTTCCACTTCCATGAAGACATACAGTACTTAGCCAAATGTATTAAATTGAGATGGTTTCTTCTCATCCACAGGCCAGTTTTGAGGAGCTGTTTCGTGCCTTTGACAGCAATGTCACCTTCCAGTTTTTTAAGAGTTTCCGTCGGGTGAGGATTAATTTTACTGATGCTCTGGCAGCTGCGGAGGCAAGAGCAAAACTCCACAAAAGTGACTTCAACGGCAGGGAGGTGCGACTCTATTTTGCCCAGGTATGTCACCTAGCAAATTAGTCTGTGTGTGTGTGTGTGTGTGTGTGTGTGTGTGTGTGTGTGTGTGTGTGTGTGCGCACGTTCAAATGTATTCCTAAATAGCTGAGCTAGGTTTTATGTCTTGTTTTATCACTCTACATTGTAACTTCCTTATAATTAATTATGATTAACAATAATTTCAACTGAAATTAATATTTGTCTGCTTTGTGTCCGGGTCCAGATCATCCTATAATTTGTGATAATGAACTTCTGACTGTACATTAGCTCTTACTTAGTCATCTGTAATACAACACCATATCTTAAGCAGATGTGACGCAACATACTTAACTTGTCAAGTCTTCACTGAAAGTGAATCAGAAACCAATCAAAACAAAGTTGATGTTCAATATACAGTTGTGTGGAGCACGCTGGTAGACCAATTAGAGTGCCCTGTGGGAAAGGTTACCTAACGTGACAAACCGGAAATATCAACCATTATTTATTTATTTCAACCATTTATCATGTCACACCTGGTTAGGAGAAGGAGTGCAGCATAAAATTCCTAATTGTATTAGACAGCCTTTAAGCGTACTGATTATTCATATCAAGCACATAAACTTGTCTTTCTTTTCCCAACTTGCTTTTTTTCTAGTCTGTGCACATTGGCAGTCCACACCTGGAACCTCCTAAACCAGATAAGCAGTTCCTCCTCTCCCCTCCTCCATCACCTCCTGTGGGTTGGGAGCAGTCCAAGGACGCCACACCTGTCATTAACTATGACCTTCTGTGTGCCATCGCAAGACTTGGGCCAGGTACTTCACAACTAGCGTCTCACATTCCCTCTGACTGTTAATCAGTTCTTAGTTTTCTGCGGTCAAGTAAGATCATTAAAAAAAACTGTGAAGCACACATAAGTAGAGCTGTCTTTTCTTGATGTCAATTTGTTGTGAATGGCCTCGGCGCATGAATGGCACATACTTTTAAAACGAAGAAAATTATGGTAATTTTTGACTGCATTGCTTTGACAAGAATGAAGGGTTGACTTTATTTTAGTATTAAGTTCTATCTCTTCTGCAGGTGAAAAGTATGAACTCCAACCAGGTACCCCCACCACTCCCAGTGTGGTAGTACATGTTTGCGAGAGTGACCAAGACAGCTCAGGAAATGAGGAGGATATGGAGGGAGGCCAACATCCCCGTCGGAAAATCATCCAGACCCGTCGACCAGAATACACTTCCTCTGTCATGCAGTGAGCCTTTGGAACAACTCATTGTGGTATAATTCTTTTACTATAACAGGGCCCTCTGGGGGATCTGCCATGGCATGCTGTTGGTCCTCCACACCACTAGAGGATGCCTTAAGACAGAACCTAGCCCTGTGGAGAGAGACATTGTGTATGTCCAGCACCATCTCACATGACTATGGGGTTCATTGCATGCATTCGCTGGTAGAGTGACTCATTTCTCTGTAGTAAAATGTCTGTTTTTTTTTAAGTTTTTTTTTCAAAGTTTTTTTTAAAGAGTGCTTTCATTGGTATCTGTGGCCAAGGTGAACATGAGTCTCCTATTGTGTAGAGTGTTTTATATCTTGGGAAGCATGCTGTGTCCCAGTCAGTGGATGTGTTTTTAATATGATTTTGTATTTCTTTATATTTACTTGACACTTTCAGACTCGTGTTAATTCAACCCTCTTAGGTACTCATGAGCAATCCAAGATTATTTAATTGAGAATGAGAGTAAATGTTGAGGGGGAATATCTTTTTGTCATGAAATTTGCCCATTCATTCGACACTGTAAGTCTTGTTCCACCAACACGTTCCTATATCACAGATCATAATTAAGTGCTACAATAAGACAGACAATTATCTATTTTCTTTGTCAAAATGCTTGTGATATTCAATTTTTCTGGGGGAAGGTTTTCTTAGGGTAATGCGTGTTCAATGTTGCAATGTTTTTAACAAAATTAACTATATTTTAAAAAGCCTTAAACATCAATTGGACATCTTGGCCCTTGAAGTAATTCCTACATTTTTAACTGGATGGCATGGCCTCCAAATTCATCAACTTCAGTTGTTTTCATCATGTAGGACCATAACACTGTAATAAACCTGTCAGTCTTGATGAAGAACTATTACACTCTGTACCAGGACGAGCACCAATTAATTTTGTTACATGCAGCTTAATAATGTATTTCTGATGCCTTTTATTGTTTGTCTTTATATATGATATATTCTTTTATTTTTATTTTTTTTTTACTTGGTTTCGAAAATGTCACTGACATGGTAATGGCTTGGGTGTTTACCCTGTTGTAAATAAATCATAGATAACCACCATAACTTGACATTAAAACTGGAGGTTTTCCTCTCAAAGTTGTGCTGTGTCCTTTTTTCACACATTTTTCCCCCATTGAAACAACTGTATTTTTGTCTGTGACCTTGTGAGTGTTCTGACTTCTAGCCCACATGCCTCTTGAGTTTTATGCTTTTAGCCATTTTCAAAAGATGACTCAGCATTCATCCAGCACACTGGTATTGCAATTATGACGCAAGTCGCAGACTTTTCAAGGTGATGTCTCTTTTTTTTTTACTTTAAAATAGAATCTGTGAGTTTCAAATGCCTGCCTCAATGTACTCCATTGTTCCCTCATTAGAGTGGAGTTATTCACCATCAAGGTTAAGTTGACAGAGGTGATAGAAATATCTACAGTCCGCTGATACTCTTGACTCATGCTCACCTCCACCAACATAACATCTTTAAACTAGCTCATTGAAGTCAAAAAGATACAACTGAAAACATTCCATCCAACGTGACGATGTAAATAAAATGTTAATAAAAGCATTCTGTCCGGTTCTTAAAGCAATATTAAACATGGAAGGTCTTTTCTTTCAAATTATTTTGTGACACAGACATTTTGTGGCTGATTGGAACAGTATCTGACCAAACATATGACTGCCTGGCTGCTAGACATTTCACCCTGTAGAAGCTGATGACCTTGACTTGTTTAAGATTCATTAAAGCTGTTGACATCTTGAGAGGGTTGGATCCTTGTTAATAAGTATGTCTCTGTGGTCATAATGGGGTGGAACTACGAGAGGGACTGTCCTCAGTGTATTTTGTTGGTAAGCTTCAGGGGTACCAGCAGGAACAAATCACAACATTTCTTTCTAGTAAGTCATAAGAAAGTTTCCATTACCACCAAAGACTTTGAGGTACGTCCATTTTATGTTATATATCACTTACTCTTAAATATATAAATTTGTATAGCAGCTGGACTTAGATGCATAGATATACTACTGTCCTACCCTTCAATTGTTTGCTTGCACCCACTCATTCTTTATTATTATTATTACATATTTTAAAATAAAAGTCATCAAAACTATGAAGTAGCACAAATGGGGGCTTGTTGGATAACACTGTTGTTTAAAAAAACTAATTATAAAAATAAAAATTATAAAGGTTCCGGTTGCTGCCAATGGACTGTATTTTCCAATATATGCAATTATATGGATACAGTTTTCAAGAATTTTAAAAAAACACCGCTAAAATTCATCAAGATGTAATTTTTACATTACAAAGGTTTTAGCAGGCTACCAGTAATGCGAATGACCAACTCACATTGTTTTGTTGATGTTTTTTAATAACTGAATATGGTATACTGTATGTATTCTACATTTTGGGAAAATCTCACCCAAAGTAAGTCAGCATATCTAATAGCAGCCTTCTAAAAAATAATATATTTGTAAAATTTCAGGATTTTGTTCTTCTAAAATAATTGAAAACTGTACTCATAAATGAACATGCTGGCTTCAAGTGTAGAAAGTGAACCATCATGCTGGCAGTCTACTGCAACCTTTAGAATGTGAAAATGCTTTTCTTTTTTTTTTTTTAAATAATACGTTTTTGTTATGTTTGTACATAAAAGTCAATTGAATGAACGCTTGGACACCGGCATTTTATTGCAGTTTCTGGAATTTTTAGATGTAATTTTTAGACCGTAAATGAACATAATACCAAAAACTATATTTTCCCACTCTATGTTTTTGTTCTCTGTTTTATATAGCATCCAATTACTGTTTTACTGAGTGACAAATCACTCACAATGAGCATTTGGAGTGAATTTTGAATTAATCGCGCAAATGGGCAGAGTACCAGTCCTGAGCAAAGGACAAGGTATTCTCCACACAGCCAATCAGGTGTGAAGCCATGGTACCTACCCTTTCTGTTTCGACTGAACTGCTGTTGTTTTCGGATTTGCCGTTGTGTTTTATTATTTGTTGTTGTGCTTTTAAATTGTTATTTTGTCTTTGGATTTGCCGTTGTGTTTTTAGATTTGTTATTTTGTTTTGCACTTCATGGCCACCGAAGTATTTGGTGGTACAAATGAAGTACTCTTCATGTAGACTAAATAAGCTATGTAAAACACGATGAATCACGTATCTGTATTTATATACTGAGTTCAATTTCTTTGTCAACAGTGGGAAGAATGCTAGACCAGAACTACACAGATGTGCATGCACTGTTGGTGTCCTGGTTGCAGCACTACTTCAACGAAACATGGCGGTCAGAGCAGCACCGTATACATCACTGCACCAGCTACCTGTGCATCTGAGTGGATCTCCGGTCCAAGATAAAGGTTATGGTATGATCTACATATGTCTGATGGTAGGACTGTTTAGTTTCTTCACCTTTGGCATCATGTTCAGCTACATTCCCTCAAAGAAGGTGGAGAACTCGCAGGATCCATATCATCAGTATATATCTAAACACTGGGCCAGTGTGTAGCATATCCTGTAGTCATCAGCAATCAATTTGCTCTTGGACACCTTCCAGGGTACAGTGGAAAAGACCAGGAGTGGGCCTAAATTTTACTGTCAGTGACCTCTACATAGTGCATTAATTTCACTTTCAAATATTTTACGTTTTTTAATGATTTCTGTATAACATTAAACCGTTAGATGAATATTAAAATGTCACTGTCAGTCATATAATGCAATTAGCATTTCTTGTTCAAAATAAATGATACATTATTGAACTACTATACAGTCTGTTTTGTAAATGCTACAGTTTTGTCTCAATTGCACTGAGTTTTCTGGATCAGAGTGTTAACTCTTTGTATTCTCTGACTGAACATGTCCAATTGAAATTTGTATGGCTTGAGCTTGAGAAGTTTGGTATAATTTTCAACAAACCAAGGCATAATCTGATTTATGACTCATAAACTGTTGCCATTTCAATTAAGGATGCATCCCAGCATTCCCTAGAAAATGAAAGTGTGTGGTCAATTGTGGCATAAGTTTAAAAAAAATAAATAAAAAAAATAAAAATAAAGAGTTTGTGAACTTTCATTTCAGTAAAATTATTTTTATTCACAGGGATTTAAGGCATATTAGGTATACAATTATACAGTGTCAGAAAGGCCAAGCCTCCATTATACTACATCAGTGATAAACAGACAAATCATTAGGAAGTGAACAAGCCAGGGTGAATCTCATGAAGTCTGTCAAGAACATGTCTGGGTCATATTTCTCCTCATAGTCAAAAGAAAAAGAAAACCCATTAAGAAAATGAAACATATTTTTAGAACTATTAAAGGAATAGTTCACCCAAAAATGAAAATTCTCTCATCATTAACTTGCCATCATGCCATCCCAGATGCGTATGACTTTCTTTCTTCTGCTGAACACAAATTAAGTTCCCTATCTGTCACTCACTAGACGTTGTGTCGATGCAGTGACACTAGGGGTCACTCTTGGGAGACACCTCTGGTCTTTGATAAAAGGCCAATGAAAATTGGCGAGTGGTATTTGCATGCCACTCCCTCGGACATACGGGTATAAAAGGAGCTGGTATGCAACCACTCATTCAGATTTTCTCTTTGGAGCAGAATGGTCATGCTCACTGTGCTGAATTGTACTGTTCATTCACCTCTGCTGGATCTGCCGGTGCATTTCAGCAGCTTCTCCCTCCTCTGCACTGGTGCACTGCAGAGAACGCCCCTGGGTGCTTCGGCAGAAAGCAAAGAGAGTATATTTTCTGATAGAGCCTTTTCCTCTAAAAGAGTATATTTCTCTAAAAGAGCGGCACACACGGAACGTCTTTTTAAAGACGCGTCTTTTTAAAGATGCCTTTCCGATTGTGTTATTCCTGGTTGCAGTCGTTATCTCTCAACTTCGGATAGTCATGATTTCTGTCTTTCGTGTCTGGGCGCGACCCACACGGAGGCAGGGTTTGTGGATGGTTCATGTTCTCATTGCGAGAACATGACCATGGCAATGTTGCGGTTGCGGCTTGCTTTTGTAAGTCCTTCCTTCCACCTACAGGTATGAGGCCAGCGCGGCTAGCACTGGGGGCGATTTGGGGACCCCAATGGGATCGCCTCCACCGGGTATGCCCCCGCGGACCTCCCATTCCCCAGCACGCTCGTCTGCCCCAGTCGGGCTTCTGAATGAGTCCGCCGGCTCATCTCACGGCTCGTCTGGCCTCTTGTTCGGAGCCTGTGAAAATGATGAGCTCTCGAGCGCAGCATCGGAGAGCGGGCTTGTCCAGTTGGATGCAGAAGCCTCAGCTGGGCTCCCCCCCTCGAGGACGATTGCCCAGTCACAGGCTGATGCCGAAATGATGGACATGCTTTCCCGGGTGGCCACGAGTGGAACCCTCTGCTCTCCCCTGAACACTTGCAGCTTGATGATTGGTTCCTGGGCTCACGGCGCCGCTCAAAGCAGCCTCGCCCCGCTCCAGTGCCTTTCTTCCTGGAAGTGCACGAGGAGCTGACGAAATCATGGGAGGCACCTTTTACTGCCCGGCCCCGATTCCGCAGATCCCCCGCCCTCACTACCCTCGATGGCGGGGTGGTCAGGGGCCATACGGCGATTCCCCCAGTGGATAAGGCGCTCGCGGTGCACCTATGCTCGCAGAGCGCCGCCACCTGGTGTGGATGCCCTAAGCTCCCGTCCAAGCCCTGTAGGTTCACGTCGCCCTGGCGGCTAAAGCCTACAGCGCTGCTGGACAAGCCGCCTCTGCCCTGCACGCCATGACTCTCCTGCAGGTCCACCAAGCCAAGGTGTTGAAAGAACTGCACGAGGGTAGTTCCGCCCAAGATTTGATGCAGGAACTGTGCTCGGCGACCGACCTCGCTCTCCGAGGGAGCAGACGCCACCCATCTCAGCTGCTAAGAACCCATGGAGATCGTAAAAGCAGCCCTGAGACGGGCGATCCAGGGACGAAGAAATCCACTCACCTGGAGCTGGAAAGAAGACCACTCCATCCCCCAGTGGAGGGCTGGGTGGAAAATCTTTTGTTGCCTTTTTGTTTGATTTCGCCGCAGGCCCAATTGGCTGCGGTACCCAACAGTTCAGCAAAAGAGCGGTTTCCTTCTTCCCTGGGTCACATACCCGGTGTGCACGGTCGTCATCACGACTACCGTCCACGGGTTTTTACTTGCAGGATTGGTGGTCCAGCGGTGGCCTTTCCACCCCCGAGTGCCCAGCTGTGGCACACAGCAGCCCCCGATGCGGCAGTCTCCACGGGTCATGAGGACAGGCCTCTTCCTCCCCGTCCCAGGCTGGTGGAAGGTAAGGAGCTAGGTAAGTGCTTTGATGTCCCTAGATTCAGCACGGCCATGATGTGGTGTTGCACCTCGAGCTCCGCCCCGCCGCGAGGTACATCTGACGACGTTGTCCCCTTCGTCCCCCTTGCGTGGAACTTGGATGCGTGGCTTGCTCTTTCCAATCCGTCGCGATGGCTGATCCGGACCGTCCGACTCAGCTATGCAATTCAGTTCACCAGGCGCCTGCCCAGGTTCAGCGGTATCCACTTCACCTTGGTCAAGGACGAAAACGCTGCTACCTTGCGTGCGGAGATCGCTACCCTCCTAAGGAAGGGCGCGATAGAACCTGTCCCTCCAGCCGAGATGAAGAAGGGGTTTTACAGCCCCTACTTCATCGTACCGAAAAAAGGCGGTGGGTTGCGGCCAATCTTGGACCTGCAAGTACTGAACCGAGCCTTACACAGACTCCTGTTCAAAATTCTGGCGAGCGTCCGGCATCAAGATTGGTTTGCAGCGGTAGACCTGAAGGACACGTACTTCCATGTCTTGATCCTTCCTCGACACAGACCCTTCCTGCGGTTTACATTCGAGGGTCAGGCATATCAGTACAAAGTCCTCCCTTTCGGCCTGTCCCTGTCTCCTTGTGTCTTCACAAAGGTCGCAGAGGCAGTCCTTGCCCCGTTAAGGGAGGTGGGCATTCGCATTCTCATCTCGATGACTGGCTAATTCTAGCTCACTCTCGGGACATGTTGTGCGCACACAGGGACTTGGTGCTCTCACACCTCAGCCGACTAGGGCTTCGGGTCAACTAGGAAAAGAGCAAGCTCCTCCCGGTTCAGAGCATCTCTTTTCTCGGTTTGGAGCTGGACTCAGTCTCTTTGACAGCACGCCTTACGAACGAGCACACCCAGTCGGTGCTGGCCTGTTTGAAGGCGTTCAAACAGAAAACAACGGTTCCACTGAAACTTTTCAGAGGCTCCTGGGGCATATGGCATCCTCAGCGGTAGCCACCCTGCTCGGGTTGATGCATATGAGACCGCTTCAGCACTGGCTTCAGACTCGAGTCCCGAGATGGGCATGGTGCCACGGGACACATCGCGTGGTCATCATGCCGGTCTGTCACCATCTTTTCAGCCCTTGGACCGACCTCTCGTTTCTACGGGCAGGTGTTCCCCTAGAACTGGTCTCCAGACGTGTCATGGTCATGACGGACGCCTCCAAAATGGGCTGAGGCACTGTTTGCAACAGGCATGCAGCCGCCGGCCTGTGGGCAGGCCCGCGACTGCATTGGCACATCAACTGCTTCGAGTTGTTGGCAATTCTGCTCACCCTGCGGAGGTTTTAGCCGTTGATCCAAGGCAAGCACGTGTTAGTTCGGACAGACAACACGGCAGTGGTAGCATATGTCAACCGCCAAGGCGGTCTGCGCTCTCATTGTATGTCACAACTCACCCGCTGTCTCCTCCTCTGGAGTCAGCAGCACTTCAAGTTGCTGCGAGCCACTCACATCCCGGGCAACCTCAACACTACAGCGGACACACTGTCAGGGCAGGTTACCCTCAGGGGAGAGTGGAGACTCCACCCTCAGGTGGTCCAGCTGATTTGGAGTCGATTCGGACGGGCACAGGTGGACCTGTTCGCCTCCCAAGAATCCTCCCACTGCCCGCTCTGGTACGCCCTCACTGAGGCCCCCCTCGGCATAGACGCGCTGGCATACAGCTGGCCCCCTGGCCTGCGTAAATATGCATTTATACATAATATACATTTCCCCCAGTGAGCCTACTTGTACAGACCCTGTGCAAGGTCAGGGAGGACGAGGAGCAGGTCATCCTGGTAGCACCATGCTGGCCCACCCAGATGTGGTTCTCGGACCTCACACTCCTCGTGACAGCCCCCTGGTGAATTCCCCTGAGGAAGGACCTTCTTTCTCAGGGATGGGGCACCATCTGGCACCCGTGACCAGACCACTGGAATCTCCATGTCTGGCCCCTGGACGGGACACGGAAGACCCAAGCGGTCTATGGTAGACACGATCACTCAGGCTAGGGCCCCCTCTACGAGGCGCCTGTATGCCTTTAAGTGGCGTCTGTTCGCTAAGTGGTGTTCTTCCCGACGGGAAGACCCCCAGAGATCGGATCAGTGCTTTCCTTCCTGCAGGAGAGGTTGGAAGGGAGCTGTCCCCTTCCACCTTGAAGGTGTACGTTGCCGCCATAGCAGCACACCACAACGCAGTCGGCGGTAAGTCCTTAGGGAAGCACGACCTGATCATCAGTTTCCTAAGAGGCACCAGGAGGCTGAATCCCTCCAGACCGCGCCTCGTTCCCTAATGGGACCTCTCTGTAGTTCTTCAGGGTCTACAGAGAGCCCCCTTTGAGCCTTTGCAGTCAGCCGAGCTTAAGGCACTCTCCTTGAAGACTGCCCTCCTGACTGCACTCACTTCCATCAAGAGGGTAGGAGACCTGCAAGCATTCTCTGTCAGCGAAACATGCCTGGAGTTCAGTCCGGGCTACTATCATGTGATCCTGAGACCCCGACTAGGCTATGTGCCCAAGGTTCCCATGACCCCTTTAAGGGATCAGGTGGTGAACTTGCAAGCACTTCCCCAGGAGGAGGCAGACCCAGCCCTGTTGTTGCTGTGTCCGGTGCGTGCTTTACGCATCTATTTGGATCGCACGCAGAGCTTTAGGATCTCTGATCAGCTCTTTGTCTGCTTTGGTGCACAGTGGAAAGGAAGTGCTGTCTCCAAGCAGAGGATCGTCCACTGGCTCATTGACGCCATAACTATGGCATATCACACCCAGGACATGCCACCCCCGGTAGGGCTACGAGCCCATTCTACCAGGGGTGTAGCGGCTTCCTGGGCCCTGGCCAGGGGTGCCTCTCTAACAGACATTTGCAGAGCAGCAGGCTGGGCAACACCCAACACCTTTGCAAGGTTCTACAACCTCCGGGTGGAACCAGATTCATCCTAGGTAGTGGCACGCAATACAAGCGGATAAGCCCGGGATAGCTGGCTGGGTGTATCACTTGCACATAGCACCTTCCACCTCCTTTTGAGCTGAAGACATGCGCCATTAATTCCCAGTAGTGTTCACAAGCTTTTTTCCCTGGTTGACTTCCTCCAAGCCCTGTGGCAGTCGAGTTTTCGGAGAGACTCGCTGCTGGCCCAGTACACATGCTAACTAAGAGTCCTGTTCTAGGGTAGGTGCTCCGCATGTGGTGGTTCCCTGTAAGGCTAACCCCATGCGATATATATCTTCCGCTAATTTGTTTCCCTGTTGGCAAACTGCGTCTTCCTTGGGCAGAGCACCTCTGCCTCAGTCTCCATGTTTGTAGTAACTCCTCCCCCGTTGGGTAGGATCTACCTTGAAGAGTCTCCACGTGGTCGGAAAGACCATGTGACGTACTCTTCCACTTAAATATCCCCCCCCTCTTTGGGCGAGGTGTGGTCTCCACGGTGTCTTCCCCTTGGGTGGGACACCCCCCGACTAGACCTGGTGGCTCAGTCAGATAATCCCCCTTCTTTTTTAGGGAGTGGAAAAAGAGAAGGGGAAAATAGGCCATGACTGGGTTAGCCTGTCTCTATCTTTTGGGTAGTTGACTTGTCTCCAAAGGGCTGTTCGACACTCATAACATGTTGGGGGAGGTTACGTGTCGACCTGGTGTGCTGGCTATGAGGCACACAGTAGTCTGCCCATCACACACCGCCAGTTCACGTAACACAGTTCAGCCAGTTGTTTCGTTTCGTATAGGGACCTCTAGTGTCACTACATCGACACAACGTCGAGTGAGTGACAGATAGGGAACATCATGTTTACTTGTGTAACCTCCGTTCCCTGATGGAAGGAATGAGACATTGTGTCCTTCCTGCCACAATGCTGAACTACCCGCTGAAATGGCCGGATCTTGTCTCGGCTCCTCAGGATAAAACCTGAATGAGTGGTTGCATACCAGCTCCTTTTATACCCGTATGTCCAGGGGAGTGGTATGCAAATACCACTCGCCAATTTTCATTGGCCTTTTATCAAAGACCAGAGGTGTCTTGGGCTCCCAAGAGTGACCCCTAGTGTCACTACATCGAAACAACGTCTCGTTCCCTCCATCAGGGAACGGAGGTTACACAAGTAACCATGACGATTTTTGGAAGAATATTTCAGCTCTGTAGGTCCATACAATGAAAGTGCATGGGTGCCAAAATATTTAAGCCCCAAAAAGAACATATAGCCATCATAAAAGTAATCCATACAACTTCAGTTTATTAATTAACATCTTCTAAAGCGAAACGCTAGGTGTGAGAAATAGATCAATATTACATTTTTTTTTACTAAAATCTTTTCACTTCCAGTCAGCTGAGGGTCGAGGTCACGCAGCCTCACGCATGACGTAAGCCCGTTGGCAAGTTCACATGACAACTGATGCATGAAATATGAAAAATATGGAGGCGCAGTGTTGTTTACAACAGAGGAGGAGGAATGTTATACAGAAGCTGAATGGTTTCGCTATAGATTTGAATTTGTATCTGTTTCTTTTTCAAAATTGTGCTTGTGTGTGAATATCTTTCCAGCTGGCCGGAAGCAAAAATTTTTAGTAAAAATAAAGTTTTAAATATTGATCTATTTCTTACACCTAGCGTTTCGCTTCAAAAGGCATTAATTAATCCACTGGATTCGTATGGATTACTTAAGAGATGTGGAAGGCAAGATGTACAACTAAACAAGAGGATATGTATATCAGAGTCTCTAGTTTGAGAAATAGATGCCTCACATGTCCTCAGCTGACAGTTTCATTGAATTCTACCCCCTCAACACCAGTTTCATCTACAGCAGTAAAGAGAAGACTCAGGGGTGCAGGCCTTATGGGAAGAATTGCAAAGAAAAACATTTTATACTTCTCTTAATAACACACTGGCAACTATCAACCGACAGCTGAATCAACTGACAACGCTTCATATTTATTCATATTTTTATTTGTATTTTATTTTATTGTGTACAGTCTTCTTATTTTGTGTATACTGTATTTTGTATATTATTAGGTGCATTGTGTTGTGTAACAAGATGTGTAAATTGTGTTATGTTTATTGTAAGTGTCATACTGCTATGTTGCTTGGAACTGCACCCAAGACTTTCACCCACTGTTGCACTTGTGTATATGGTTGAGTGACAATAAAGAGATTTGATCTGATTTTGATTTGATAGTATTGTGAGATAATTTTCATGATTATTAATACACACACACACACACACACACACACACACACATATATATATATACATACTACTGGTCAAAAGTTTTGAAACACTTGACCGAAATGTTTCTCATGATCTTAAAAATCTTTTGATCTGAAGGCGTATGCTTAAATGTTTGAAATTAGTTTTGTAGACAAAAATATAATTGTGCCACCATGTTAATTTATTTCATTATAAAACAAAAATTTAATTTAAAAAAAAAGTTTTTGAAATTGATGACTTGGACCAAATAATAAAGAAAAGCAGCCAATAAGTGCCCAACATAGATGGGAACTCCTTCAGTACTGTTTAAAAAGCACCTCAGGGTGATACCTCAAGAAGTTGGTTGAGAAAATGTCAAGAGTACATTTCTGCAAATTTTAGGCAAAGGGTGACTACTTTGAAGATGTTAAAATATAACACATTTTTTATTTATTTTGGATTTTGTTTAGTCACAACATAATTCCCATAGTTCCATTTATGTTATTCCATAGTTTTGATGACTTTACTATTCTAAAATGTGAAAAAAAAAAAAAAAAATTATAATAAAGAATGAGTAAGTGTTTCAAAACTTTTGACCGGTAGTGTATAATATATATATATATATATATATATATATATACACACACACACACACACACACACACACACTGGTGGCCAAAAGTTTGGAATAATGTACAGATTTTGCTGTTTCGGAAGGAAATTGGTACTTTAATTCACCAAAGTGGCATTCAACTGATGACAAAGTATAGTTAGGACATTACTGATGTAAAAAACAGCACCATCACTATTTGAAAAAAAAAATATTTTTTTATCAAATCTAAACAGACCCCATTTCCAGCAGCCATCACTCCAAAACCTTATCCTTGAGTAATCATGCTAAATTGCTAATTTGGTACTAGAAAATCACTTGCCATTATATCAAACACAGTTTAAAGCTATTTGGTTCATTAAATGAAGCTTAACATTGTCTTTGTGTTTGTGTTTGTTTTTGAGTTGCCACAGTATGCAACTGGCATGTCTTAAGGTTAATATTAGTTCAAAAAAATCAGCTTTCTCTAGAAACTTGTCAGTCAATCATTGTTTTGAGGAATGAAGTCTATACGATACTTGAAATTGCCAAAAAACTGAAGATTTCATACAAAGGTGTACACTACAGTCTTCAAAGACAAAGGACTACTGGCATTAACAAGGACAGAAAGAGATTTGGAAGGCCAGATGTATAACTAAACAAGAGGATAAGTACATCAGAGTCTCTAGTTTGAGAAAAAGATGCCTCACATGTCCACAGCTGACAGCTTAATTGGATCTTAACCCCACTGAGCTTTTGTGGGATCAGCTAGACAGTAAGGTGCACGAGAAGTGTCCGACAAGACAGCCACATCTATGGCAAGTGCTACAGGAAGCGTGGGGTGAAATGTCACCTGAGTATCTGTACAAACTGACGGCTAGAATGCCAAGGATCTGCAAAGCTGTCATTGCTGCACGTGGAGGACTTTTTGATGAGAACTCTTTGAAGTAGTTTAAGAAGTTCTGAAAATTGTTTTCAAATTATAATAGTAATTTTTCACGTTATTAATGTCCTGACTATACATTGTGATCAGTTGAATGCCACTTTGGTGAATAAAAGTACCAATTTCTTTCCATAAGAGCAAAATCTGTACATTATTCCAAACTTTTGGCCGCATACACACAGTTTACATACACATACATAGCCAAATACAATTAAACTCAGTTTTTCACAATTCATGACATTTAATCGTAGAAAACATTCCCTGCCTTAGGTCAGTCAGGATCACTACTTTATTTTAAGTATCTTTAATGACAGAATAATAGTAGAGAGAACAATATATTTCAGCTTTTATTTCTTTCATCACATTCCCAGTGGGTCAGAAGTTTACATACACTTTGTTGGTATTTGGTAGCATTGCCTTTAAATTATTCAACTTGGGTCAAACTTTTTGGGTAGCCTTCCACAAGCTTCTCACAATAAGGCCTCAGAGCCTCCATGACATCCGCTCTGTTTCTATCTTTAAATCTCAGCTTAAAACACATCTTTTCTCAGCGCATTATTTGTCTATTACTGATTGATGTTTTATTTCCCCCTTTGTAATTGAGATTGTAACTTCTGTTGAAATGTATGTTAATGTACTTTGTCCTGTTAAATGTATATGGAGTGTAAAGTGTCCTTGAGCTTGTGGAAAGGTGCTATATAAATAAAACGTATTATTATTATTAATAAGTTGCTGGAATTTTGGCCCATTCCTCTAGACAGAACTGGTGTAACTGAGTTAGACTTGTAGACCTCCTTGCTCACACATGCTTTTGCAGTTCTGCCCACAAATTTTCTATCGGATTGAGGTTAGGTCTTTGTGATGGCCACTCCAATACCTTGACTTTGTTGTCCTTAAGCCACTTTGGAGATATGCTTGGGGTCATTAGTCCATTTGGAAGACCCATTTGTGACCAAGCTTTAACTTCTTGGCTGATGTCTTGAGATGTTGCTTTAATATATCCATATAATTTTCCTTCCTCATGATGCCATCTATTTTGTGAAATGCACCAGTCCCTCCTGCAGCTAAGCACCCCCACGACATGATGATGCCAACCCCATGGTTCACAGTTGAGATGGAGTTCTTCGGCTTGCAAGGCTCACCCTTTTTCCTCCAAACATAATGATGGTCATTATGGCCAAACAGTTAAATTTTTGTTTCATTAGACTACAGGATATTTCTCCAAAAAGTAAGATCTTTGTCCCCATCTGCACTTGCAAACTGTAGTCTGGCTTTTTTTATGACGGTTTTGGAGCAGTGGCTTCTTCCTTGCTGAGCAGCCTTTCAGTTTATGTCGATATAGGACTCATTTTACTGTGGATATAGATACTTGTCAACCAGTTTCCTCCAGCATCTTCACAAGGTCCTTTGCTGTTGTTCTGGGATTGCTTTGCACTTTTCAACCAAACTACGTCCATCTCTAGGAGACAGAATGCATCTCCTTCATGAGTGGTATGATGGTGGTCACATGGTGTTTATACTTGCGTACTATTATTTGTACAGATGAACGTAGTACCTTCAGGTGTTTGGAAATTGCTCCCAAGGATGAACTAGACTTGTGGAGGTCCACAATTGTTTACTGATTTCTTTTGATTTTCCCATAATGTCAAGCAAAGTGGCAATGAATTTGAAGGTAGGCCTTAAAATAAATCCACAGGTACACCTCCAATTCAGTACATCTCCTATCAGAAGCTTATTGGCTAACTGCAGGCTTGACATATTTTCTGGAATTTTCCAAGCTGCTTAAAGGCACAGTTATCTTAGTGTATGTAAACTTCTGACCCACTGGAATTGTGATGTAGTCACTTAAAAGTGAAACAATCTGTCTGTAAACAAATGTTGAAAAAATTACTTGTGACATGCACAAAGTAGATGTCCTAAACGACTTGCCAAAACTATAGTTTGCTAATATTAAATCTGTGGAGTGGTTAAAAAATTAGTTTTAATGACTTCAATCTAAGTGGATGTAAACTTCTTACTTCAACTGTATGTATGCTATATATATATATATATATATATATATATATATATATATATATATATATATATATATATATATATATATATATACACACACACACACACAGACAGACAGACAGACAGACAGATAGATAGATAGATAGATAGATAGATAGATAGATAGATAGATTTTAACTGTAAAGTACATCATGGTAGTGCATTTAATTTAGGCTGATTAAAAAAAAAAGTATAACAAAAATTAACTGTATGTGCTTAATTGTCATGAAAAGAATGTCACAATACCTAAAGAAAAAAGAACAGGGTTTAAGTTATATCTAATTTAATGTATTGTTTTCTTTTGATTTTGATGTGCATATGACTTGTGCATTTTTCATAAGATTCAACTACTAACACATTTTTTTAGATCAATACCATCTCATTTGAGAAGATTCTGCATCCATGTGATAAAACCGTGTCTGGTGTGCTGAGATGTTCTTGATGTCTCCATCTCCTCCTTTTGCTTTCTTTGTTTCTCTCTTTCTTTCTCCTGCCTGATGAGCTTATCAGTTTTTAGTATTTTCTCCACTTCACTTTTCAGGCTACAATGCTCCATCTGCCTGCTCATCAGAGGCACAATCAGGTTTAAATTGTCCACTTTCTTTTTGAGTTTTCCCAGTTCATCTGCAAACACAGTGCAATGCACCCTCTATTGGACGGCTTCTGAGTTCCTCATGGGTTCCCCCAACTTGGCCCTGATCTTTCCTTCATTTTTCCGATAATTTCCCTGATCTCCTTCTGTACCACAATCCACTCAGGCTGGAAACCTTTGTCATTAACTACGTTTCCATCCAAGGATTTTTTGCGGAAAAAATTTTAGCGCATCAAAATAAGACTGTTGGAAACTATTGCTAAAATTTCACAAATGTCAACACAATATTTTTCCATTTAACTCTAGTGTATGAACTCTATTTCAATACTTCAAATGTCGTGAAAAACTGGTTTGTTAACACTTTTTTGTCGAGAAAATTGTCATTAACGCAAAAATATATTGTCACATGACAGAATTTACCACAATCATTAGCCTGTGTTAATCATGACAACGGTATACATCCTTGAAAGCCAATTTATTGTACGTGATTATGGATTGATCTTAACGGCATATAGATCTGATGCTGCAAACATGACACTTCCAGGAGTGCCAACACAAATATCTCATATCATACACATCGACAAGTGCACGGAGAACAAATTAATGGCCACTGTTTGTGATTAATAAATAAACGGATGGATTAAATTAAAGTTACTTTTCCACACCATTCAAAATAATAGATAGCAGTCATGGAATTAGCCCATAATAAAAAATAAAAAAAATAAATGTAAAAAAAAAAAAAAAAAAAAAAGTCATTTCTATGCAAAAAGATGTTTTAAATTAAAAATAAATACACAATACTGGGAGAAAAGCTTCAGTCTGCTTTTTTGGAACACTAACATATAGTCCAATTCTATAAAATTATTGTTTAGCTTACTTTTGAAAAAATACCGGCAAAATTCCCTGTAATAAATTAAATAAATTAGCCTATCAAATGAATAAAGCATTAAATAGAATAATTAATTACCAAACGAAAAAAAAATTATAATATTGTTAGGCCTATATACTGTACTTGCCTTTTCTTTACACAAACTTAAATTAGCATTACCCTGTTCTTTAGACGAATCAAGTCGGCTGAATGACATTCTCAGAATGTTCTACACTTTTTTTCAAGACTATAAACTATCAGAACTATTTGTCCAATGCTGAGTTCACTTTCAGAAAACTAGCTTTTGAACATTTTAAAAATTTTAAATATTTTAAATCTAACCCTCTTTAGGCTACCTCAGATCGCATATGCTGAGCTTCTTCAGAAAATGTAAATTGCATTGTGACGCTAAAATTAATTTTAGATGACAATCAAGTTCAGTTGGATGTTAAAAGTTGCTGGACAAATATGTGGGACATAATGCAGTTGTGATGGCAATGCTTTTGATTAGATTATTGTTGAAAATAGCCTACTGAATATCAGGAATGTATCATATGTAAACACTGATATTACACTGCATCAGTTTTTCTTTAATAGCTGTGCACACAGCATATACACATTGATGGATAGTCCTTATACTAAGACCAAAAGTTTCCCCCACTACATGGTGCAGGTTGCCAGCTTGAACAGGGCCATGACGATTCACTTTTGGGTCGGAACCGGTGGCAACCTGCAATAGGCACAACATCAGGACCAATATTACAGTCCTATCAGAAGGGCAACAGCTCCCTTTTGATTGCAATTCTGTCTTCTGTTTGCATTTATTTGTAAAATTAAAATGACAGTAAGCTGTCTAATTTCAATGAATTGTCTCAGTACTCTCCCCATTTTACCAAAATTTCTGAGGAAAACAAATTAGGGACATCTGGGAGGCGAAAGGTACACAATTAGCGATATAAACACATTTCTGTATGGAAACGGCTCAAGGGCAGATTTCTTTTTCAATAAACCAAAACTTATGCGACAAAGTGTTTTTTTAGGCATGACGAAATCACACACACCATTTTTATAGATAAAAGGTCATTCGAAACAAAAAATTTTGTAACAAAATAGCACGAAAAGTGGATGGAAAATAGGCTAATGAGGATACTGTTGAGGTTGTGCATCATGGGATCCATGTATGAGTTATGGTCAAACTTGTTAAGTGGTTTGCCAGTGCCACTGAGATTCTGGAAATCTCCATGGGCTATCGACTCCTGGATGAGGTCCTCCACCAGCCTCTCCAAAAGTCACCAGTTACTGAGCAATCGTGCATCCCGGATCACCATGGCTCCCTCTTCCGCTGCCGCCTGCTCCATCTCCTTATCCAGGACCTGGTCAGTGGTGATGTCTACGTGGAACTGCCAGTATTGCCGTTCCTGCTGGCTGGGAGTGCCTGATCCCACGCCTTCAAAACTGAGGTAGTGTCTGTGTTGAGGCATGACCTTCAACCTTACCATCCTCATCTTCCTCCTGGGTTTGAGTGTACTGTGAGGCTGATCTTTGCCGAGCAAGATGGGCTAGCACGGCCCTATAGGCCTCCTCTTTTCGATAAAATAAAGCTGCGTCTACGGTGGGAGCTCCATAACATGGATGATAGAGCTTGGCCATGCGCAGGTAAGCCTCCTGCCAGGCTGCTGGCTCCACCGCCAGGCAGCTGCAGGGTATGGTAGCTCTCCCTCAAGCTGCAGCTGACTGAAACAGAGCTGAGAGCTCGCAGGGTGGGGAAACAGAACAGAGGTAGGAGAGCTCTGCGGAGGTCCCTGTGGTGTAACCAAAACAACCGTGAACGGCTCATTGTGCTTCCACACAAACAGGACCTGAACACAGTGGAATTCCAAATGCAACCCTTAGCAACTTTTCTTCTGGTCTTTAACAACTTCTCTAACTGCATATTGTGCGCAATTAATTATGCTCATTTTGGTGTGAAATAAATCTTTGTGGAATACATATCTTAGTGCATATATTATAGGATGTGATGAATACACAGACTACCCAGTGCATACTCCACATGGTATCTATCTATCTATCTATCTACAGTGCATCCGGAAAGTATTCACAGCGCTTCACTTTTTCCACATTTTGTTATGTTACAGCTTTATTCCAAAATTGATTAAATTAATTTTTTTCCTCAAAATTCTACAAACAATACCTCATAATGACAATGTGAAAGAAGTTTGTTTGAAATCTTTGCAAATTTATTAAAAAAAAAAAAAAAAAGAAAAAAAAAAAATCACATGTACATAAATATTCACAGCCTTTGCTCAGTACTTTTTTGAAGCACCTTTGGCACCAATTACAGCCTCAAGTCTTTTTGAGTATGATGCTACAAGCTTGGCACACCTATTTTTGGGCAGTTTCTCCCATTCTTCTTTCCAGGACCTCTCAAGCTCCATCTGGTTGGATGGGGAGCGTCGGTGCACAGCCATTTTCAGATCTCTCCAGAGATGTTCAATTGGGTTAAAGTCTGGGCTCTGGCTGGGCCACTCAAGGACATTCACAGAGTTGTCCTGGAGCCACTCCTTTGTTATCTTGGCTGTGTGCTTAGGGTTATTGTCCTGTTGGAAGATGAACCTTCGCCCCAGTCTGAGGTCCAGAGCGCTCTGGAGCAGGTTTTCATCAAGGATGTCTCTGTACATTGCTGCCTGGTTTCCTCCAGACATGACACTTGCCATTCAGGCCAAAGAGTTCAATCTTTGTTTCTCATGGTCTGGGAGTCCTTCAGGTGCCTTTTGGCAAACTCCAGGTGGGCTGTCATGTGCCTTTTACTGAGGAGTGGCTTCCGTCTGGCCACGCTACCATACAGTCCTGATTGGTGGAGTGCTGCAGAGATGGTTGTTCTTCTGGAAGGTTCTCCTCTCTCCACAGAGAAACGCTGGAGCTCTGTCAGAGTGACCATCAGGTTCTTGGTCCCCTCCCTGACTAAGGCCCTTATCCCCTGATCGCTCAGTTTGGCCGGGCGGCCAGCACTAGGAAGAGTCCTGGTGGTTCCAAACTTCTTCCATTTACGGATGATGGAGGCCACTGTGCTCATTGGGACCCTCAATGCTGCAGACTTTTTTCTGTATCCTTCCCCAGATCTGTGCCTCGATACAATCCTGTCTCGGAGGACTACAGACAATTCCTTGGACTTCATGGCTTGGTTTGTGCTCTGTGGGACCTTATATAGACAGATGTGTGCCTTTCTAAATCATGTCCAATCAACTGAATTAACCACAGGTGGACTCCAATCAAGTTGTAGAAACATCTTAAGGATGATCAGTGGAAACAGGATGCACCTGAGCTCAATTTTGAGTGTCATGGCAAAGGCTGTGAAAACTTATGTACATGTGATTTTTTTCATTATTTATTTTTAATAAATTTGCAAAGATTTCAAACAAACTTCTTTCATGTTGTCATTGTGGGGTATTGTTTGTAGAATTTTGAGGAAAATAATGAATTTAATCCATTTTGGAATAAGGCTGTTACAAAACAAAATGTGGAAAAGCACTGAAGCGCTGTGAATACTTTCCAGATGCACTGTATTTATCTATCTATCATCAGGTCGAAAGCATAACTGTTAAAAAAAAGTGAAAGCCCCTAATATAGAGTTATGACATGACAATGAACCACCCTGCTGAAAAAAAAAAAACAACAACAATAACAACCATCACAGAATTTCGAATGGTTTTAATGGTTATAATGGGAATTGTATTGGTTTTAAATGGAAATGTAATAGTCCCTGTGGATATCTACTGGTAATTAGTTGCCTTCTACTGGTGGCATGTTATGTCTAGTGGATACCATTAAGAACCAATAGAACACCTTTAGGCAACTTGTAAATCACATGTTGGTAACTATTTGCCACCAATAGGGAACCTTAGGACATCATTAAGCATCCAGATTCCAATAAGTTTCTAATGGTTACCCAATGGTTTGTTTGGTTTGATGATAATGATTTACTGATGAACACAAACATAGTATATCCAATTTTAGATGTAGATTTTTTTTTACAATTTGTTTACGATTATCACAACACAGCAAAATAAACTCAGCAAAAAAAGAAATGTCCCATTTTTCAGGACACTATATTTTAAATAATTCTTAAAAATCCAAATAATTTTACAGATCTTTATTGTAAAGGGTTTAAACAATGTTTTCCATGCTTGTTCAATGAACCATAAACAATTAATGAACAGCACCTGTGGAACGGTCGTTAAGACACTAAAAGCTTACAGAGAATAGGCAATTAAGGTCACAGTTATAATAACTTAGGACACTAAAGAGACCTTTCTACTGACTCTGAAAAACACCAAAAGAAAGATGCCCAGGGTCCCTGCTCATCTGCGTGAACGTGCCTTATGCATGCTGCATGGAGGCATGAGGACTGCAGATGTGGCCAGGGCAATAAATTGCAATGTCGTTACTGTGAGATGCCTAAGACAGTGCTACAGGGAGAAAGGAAGGACAGCTGATCGTCCTCGCAGTGGCAGACCACGTGTAACAATACCTGCACAAGATCGGTACATCCGAATATCACATCTGCGGGACAGGTACAGGATGGCAACAAAAACTGCCCGAGTTACACCAGGAACGCACAATCCCTCCATCAGTGCTCAGACTGTCCGCAATAGGCTGAGAGAGGCTGGACTGAGGGCTTGTAGGCCTGTTATAAGGCAGGTCCTTACCAGACATCACCGGCAACAATGTCGCCTATGGGCACAAACCCACCTTCGCTGGACCAGACAAGACTGGCAAAAGTGCTCTTCACTGACAAGTCACGGTTTTGTCTCACCAGGGGTGATGGTCGGACTCGTGTTTATCGTAGAAGGAATGAGCGTTACACCAAGGCCTGTACTCTGGAGCGGGGTCGATTTGGAGGTGGAGGGTCCGTCATGGTCTGGGGTGGTGTGTCACAGCACATCGGACTGAGCTTGTTGTCATTGCAGGCAATATCAATGCTGTGCGTTACAGGGAAGACATCCTCCTCCCTCATGTGGTACCCTTCCTGCAGGCTCATCCTGACATGAGTCTCCAGCATGACGATGCCACCAGCCATACTGCTCATTCTGTGCGTGATTTCCTGCAAGACAGGAATGTCAGTGTTCTGCCATGGCCAGCAAAGAGCCCGGATCTCAATCCCATTGAGCACGTCTGGGACCTGTTGGATAGGGCTAGGGCCATTCCCAACAGAAATGTCTGGGAACTTGCAAGTGCCTTGGTGGAAGAGTGGGGTAACATCTCACAGCAAGAACTGGCAAATCTGGTGCAGTCCATGACGAGGAGATGCACTGCAGTACTTAATGCAGCTGGTGGCCACACCAGATACTGACTGTTACTTTTGACCCTCCCTTTGTTTAGGGACACATTATTCCATTTCTGTTTGTCACATGTCTGTGAAACTTGTTCAGTTTATGTCTTAGTTGTTGAACCTTTTTATGTTCATACAAATATTTACACGTTAAGTTTTCTGAAAATAAAAGCAGTTGAAGGTGAGAGGACGTTTCTTTTTTTTGCTGAGTTTAGATTCAAAAATGACATAAGTAAACTAACTCTTTGCTAATTCTTCAGTTTTTATGTAATGTTTTATAATGTGATGGCATTAAACCACCATAAGCCACAAGAAACATTAGCTAAAACTAAAATGAAAAACTCTTCTCATATGTATCTTTCAACTAGGGTTGTCACTATCAATTATAGAGTAATCGAGTAATCAGATAATTATTTTGACAATAAATCAGAATAAAAAAATAAAAATAAAATACAAATAGACCTACATGAAAAACAACATGTGATGTTGTTTTTCATATAGGTCTATTTGTAATTTTTTTTAGCATTTCAATGAATTCATTGACTTTATTGAGAAATAAATATCCTTAAATCTGTTTGGCAATAATGCATAAAACAATGCATGTTTTTAACATATTACAAAGTTCTGTATATTGCTTCAAACAACTGGGGAATCACAAATGAGGTATTTTAATATATTTATAAAGGCTTCTTTGAACAATAGGCTACTGTTAAGCAAACTACTCAAAACGCTTTCTTCATTTTTCTTTTAAACTTATACAATTTTACGCCTTAAAAGAATCCATAGAAAAGTAACATGACTGAAAAAAATAATATGAGACAGTTTAATTTTTGTTTTTATTATTAATTTTTTTCACCTTTTTCACCGTTTTATTTTACTATATATATTGTGAAGACTTTTATTTTGATATCTGAAGAGAGTAGTCGCTCTTCTCCCCTTCTCTGAGGGAAAATTTATTTATTTGCCTTTTAAAAGTCAAAGGTCATTCCTCATTAAATAGGTAATATCAGATGTTAATTTAGTAACTGCTCTGAATTTAGTGAGTGCATTCAGACACCCAAAGGAGATGACAGGCTTTTTCTTTAAATCTAAAATGAAGTGCTCCCACACAGCAGGTGATTTTGCTGTTTTTGTTGCATGGAGTCACGGTCTGGACTGCCTCACCTCCGCCGTATTTACTCGAATTTGTACATTGTAATCACAGTTGTTGTTGTTTTTAATATTTTAATATTTCTAGGCATTTTGGAGGAGTCCAAGTGCAATGGCCTTTAAACAATTCATCTATTCATAACCACTGCACAAGCTAGCTTGACAGAGCTCGTCTGTCAAAAAATAAGGGGGCGGAGCTTAGTATATGCGCAACAGATTGACAACTGAAAATAACGGTAGAAAATTGTGTTCTGCAGCGGACATTAGCTATGGACAAACCCCCAACTCTTTCAGTCAGATAATGTCAGTCATTAACTTTTTCCTTTGTTGTTATCTCGAGGCCATTATTTAATTCTGAGTCCACTCTTTTAACTGTCTGAAGTAGACTAGTCCTGGCCGTCTACCTTATCCAGTGTTACCTCAGACAGTGCCAGCTATCTAGCTACGGATAGGTTTTCATAGTAAAGAAGTTAGTGATATAAAGTTAGGCAGAGCCGACTCAAAAAGTAACCCAAAAAAGTTAGAGATTGCTAGGAAAGTTCAAACTGACGTCAGTATAGAAGTAATGTTACCCAGCTTACCTAAACGGTACAACGCAAATCTACCACCCAGAGAGTGAGCTAGCTACCTAGGTAATTATTGCCACATAATACATTTTGTGTTGCTATTTGATGTTAAATATATTTTTATGAATTGTCATTTCTGTTTCTATATTAGCATGTTTGCCTACGTCCGTTATATAGATGACAACGTTCGTCAGATAGTGCCCTTGGACTACATCAAAGACTTCTATCCAAAAGATGTCTTGGATTTTGAAAAAAAAAAAAAAAAAGTATCAGATTCTGTGGAAGAAATCTCCAGATGACCTGGGTCACTTCTACAGGGCACAAATACTCAAACTGGCTGGTAGGTTTGTGGAGCTACACTTTACCCCCTAAATGTATCTGGCCATTTTATCCTGAAATAAGTATATCCTGGTCAAACTCTCTGTTGCACTGCTAGACACCATAGATGTGACACTTGCAGCCCCTGCTACAAAAGTTTCTGATAACAACCCCTAAACAGTTGTACTGCTGACTGACACAGAACTTTGAACTTGTTTTGTGTGTGTGTGTGTTTGTTTGTTTGTTTGTTTGTTTTTACAGTGACCATTACTTGTATTTAGATTAAAATGTCTTTCTTCTGTTGAACAGAAAGTGAAGAGGAATTAAAGTGTGCGCGAGTCTCTATTCCTCCGCTCCAAAGTGACGAGGAAGACTGCTCATCTACAAAAAGCTCCATTAATCCAACTGTAGGCTATGTGATGTGTTTCTCTAAATCAATACCAATAACTCCATGGACAAGAACCTATGATATTAATATACTACAGTATCCTTACATTGTATAAACTTTATTGCCAGACATTGTCACCTATCTCCTATCTCTCATTAACATTTGCATTTATTCATTTACAAGCGACTTACAAATGAGGAACATTGAAAGCAATTTGTCGTAAGAGCCAACAGTATTCTTAGTACACAATGCCAAGTTTAAAGTGTAGCAAGATTAGTACACAAGCTAGAGCAGAGTTGAACTGCAGAAAAGAAGAGAAAGAAGACAAGCTTTTAAATAGTAAGTACCTCTGTTTATGGTTGTGGATTGATCAAATGCTTGTGGAAGAGCTGTGTCTACAAGTTTTTCTTGAAAGTAGTGATGGTCTCAACAGATCGGGTGGAGGATGGCAGTTCGTTCCACCAAAGAGGAACAGAGAAAGCTTTTGGAAAGCGACTTGGTGCCTCCTTGTGAGGAAACAACCAAGCGCTGCTTGTTCACTGACTGTAAATTGCAGAAGGGAACATACACTTGTACAAGTGTATTGAGGTAGGAGGGTGCTGTTCCAGTGGCCATCCTGAATGACAGCATTAAAACCTTGAATTTGATGCATGCGTCTACAGGTAGCCAGTGGAGTGAGACCAAGAGATGTATGATGTTTGCCCTCTTTGATTGACTGAAGACTAGACGCGCTGCCACGTTCTCTCACCTATGACCTATCTCTGTCAATTTTGAAGGAATAACAATAATAAAAAATAAAAATATAAAGAATAAAAAATAAAAAGTATAAAAATTCTGTCATTATTTTCTCACCATTATCAGATTTTTCCCACAGATTTCTGTTTTTGCAGCGGGGAGAGACCTGGAACTGATTCAAACTAATAACATGTAAACCTTTTAATTTTCATTGTGCATCACACAACACAATGGAAAGACGAGTTGTCTTGAGTTGCTGGAAATTCAGCAGCGATGTGGTATTTTCAGCAGTGTCATATGTAATGTTAAGCCAGAGACTATTTTGGTATAGTGCTGTGGGAAGCACTGAATTATGTTGCTCTAAACCTGTATGACTTTCTTTCTTCCTCAGAACACAAAAGCAGCTATTTAAAAAAATGTCATGTTCGTTCTTGTCCATACAATAGCAGTGGACAGTGACAGTCTCTATTCAAGCTTCAAAATAATACAAAAATATCAAAAAAGTATTCCAAACTACCCTGGCCTTGAGTGTTCTAAAGACATAGGATAGGGTTTGGAGAGAACAAAGTGTGTGAATAGGAGGCAGAGAATATTTTCACTAAAAAATGACTTACATTTTTATATATACCCTATAGTACTTGGATTATAAAACATGAGTCACTTTAAAAAAATATTATATTTTTGTGTCCTTTTGAAGCTTGAAAACAGACATGTTTTTTTCAAAGAAAAAACATCATGCAGGTTTAGATCAAAATGTTTTATTTTTGGGTGAACTATCCCTTAAAATGTTTGTTTTTTGTTAGTTTTTTTACATAACCTCATGCTCTTTGTGGAAATCAATGTTGTTTGTACAGCACCAAAATGTGAGAATTAGTCAATGAGAGAACTATTTTTCTGTTTATTTTAAAGTGTGAAAAAAAAAAAAAAAGACAGCAGTTCAAACCATGCAAAAAAGGAAGAATTGAATGGACATCCTGAAAGAGAAAAAAAAAAGGTTGTCCAGAGCAATTTTGACTCGAGAGATGAATATATCCCCATGGCTCTGCACAAGAAGCTACAAGACAAATATTATAAGGTCAAAAAAAGGATGCGAGAGGGGGAGATGGCCAATGAGGAAAAAGAAAAAACAATAAAATGTTTAAAAGAAGAGAAAAGGTAGATGAAGACTGTACTGCAGCAACTAAGGCGGTTAAACCTCCTTCTCCAAAAGGAGCTCTTCCAAAAAAAAAATTCAATTTCAAACTGTTTGGCTATTAATTTTACATGCATGTGTTTAAAGATATTAGAAAGAATAAGAAACTTTCACATGTAATGTATAACATGTGATTTTCCCTTTTTTGGCAACAAAAAATAATAAAAGTATTGCTTAATCTGATATTACAGTAACACAAATGGAGCCACAACCCACTTCTGCAGATCACACTACACTCCCACTGAAGAACATGAGCTTGAAGAACAGACTGCTATGAAAGGACAGGCGGTGACAAGTTATGTGGTAGACAGGAAAACAACAAACTCAAAATATTCCTATCATTTTCATTTTTAAAAAAAATTCAATAAGCCATCCAAATGCCTTCAGTGTTAACAGAAAACAACGGTAGATCTTAATGATTAAATGTATTTATTTAACCCTTATGTTCTGTTTTGGGACATTGTTATGTCCTCTTCAAATAGTAAAAAAACATATGCATCGATATTTTTTTATCCTGATATTTCATGAATTTTCCTAATTACATATGATCTTTTCAGAAATGTGTTTTTTAGTTAATGATAATGTTTCTGATGTCCGCTATGACATAACTACACACATGTGATTTTTGGGGTCATATTGAACCCAGTAATAAATGTTATTGAGAGCAAAGGATTTTCACATGCTTCGAATCTGTTTGGTACCTAAGGTGCAATTTCTCAATACAAAACACTCTCTCTCTCTCTCTCTCTCTCTCTACTCTCTCACACACTCTCTCACACACTCTCTCACACACTCTCTCACACACACACACTCTTTTTCTCTCTCTTGTTCTCTATCATACACACACACACACACACACACACATACACACAATTACATGTAGATGCGATCCTCCTTCAAAGCTATATTGGGCTACGCTTCTTGCTGGAGTATACAGATCAAAAGGTGAGGCTACAAGTACCCTTTGGAATGCAAAGGCTGGTAGAGCTATTTTCCCAGCTACCATGTCTCTTGAAACTTTTCATGTCCTGTCACGAGTCATACGCTTTGACAACAGGGAGACAAGAGTTCACAGGAGGGAACATGACAAACTGGCAGCCATAAAGGATGTTTGGGATAGATGGGTTCAGCAACTGCCCTTCTTCTATAACCCATGTTCCTATGTGTCTGTCGATGAATGTCTTGTTCCGTTCAGAGGAAAATGTCCCTTTCGGCAGTACATGCCAAGTAAGCCTGTGAGATATGGTATAAAGATATGGGCAGCTTGTGATGACAATAATAGCTATGCTTGGAAATTATAAGTCTACACTGGAAAACCTCCTGGAGGTGCATCAGAAAAAACCAGACTATGAGAGTTGTGTTGGATGTCACTGATGGGCTCTCTGGCCATAATGTGACATGTGACAACTTTTTTACTTCATATGCACTAGGAGAAGAACTGCTGAAAATAAAGCTTATAATGTTGGGCACAACAAGAAAAAACAAGACTGAGCTTCGAAAAGAGCTTGTTCAGACTAAAGGAAGGGAGACAACATCGTCCATCTTTGCATTCACTGACACTACTACACTTGTCTCCTACTACCCCCCCAAAAATAAAAATGTCCTCCTGATGAGCACATTGCACAAAGATACATCTTTGAGCACTAGAGATGACAAAAAACAGACATGGTGTTAGATTACAATAACACAAAAGGAGGGGTAGACAACCTGGACAAAGTGGTTGCCACATACAGCTGTCAACGAAAGACCGCTCGTTGGCCCCAGGTAATATTCTTCAACATCCTGGATCAGTGAATACAATTGCGTTTGTGATATGGTGTGCCATCAACAATGAGTGGTGTGGTGGCAAAATGAACCGGAGGAGAATATTCTTGGAGCAGCTAGGATATGCCTTGGTGAGGCCTCACACTGACAGGAGAGAACGCCTTCCTAGGTCACTTTTTGCTGCATCCACTGTGAGGGAGATTCAAAGTCGGCCTGAAGCAATCACTTCTTCAGCAGCTGCTGGAAAAAGTGGATGATGCCAGGTCTGCTCCAGAAAAAATTATTCAAAGACTAACAAAAGATGTCTGAAATGTCATCTTTCTATATACCATTTTTTTTAAATTATTATTATTTTGTGTAATCAAAAGTTATATGGTTATTTTGGATTTCTTTTCTTCTTTTTTTTTTTTCTGAAACGTGCCCTTGAAATGTGCATGAAATTTACATTTGGCTGTCCTGTTGCCCAGACGATGTGTATATAATGTAAATTTGCACATAGTTAGTTTGCCTGGTTAGTGAGTGTGTAGTAAAAAAAGCACTTTTGCATTTACTTAATTTTTCTTTAAAAAAAACAAAACAAAACAAAACAAAAAAAAAACAGTAACATCTGACATAAGTAATATTACTATTTTTGAAAACAATTTTTTTGTGATTTTTTTTTTTCAAACAAAAGGGATATTTATATTTGTTAAATAACATATATAGAACATATACAGCTATATTTAGTTCATTATTTTGTGTAAATTAAGAAATGATATGGTTATTTCTGTATTTAGTTGCTTTTCTGAAATGCACATTCCTATTTCAGTAAATGTAAGAGTTAATGATACACTTATTTCTATTCTTTTATCAGTTCAATAAGCTCAGGATAAATGGAAAGGAACATTTAAGCAGGAAAAAAAAAAGGTTTATTTTATTTAATAATTATAATTAGCATTTTCACACTTTAATCATTGAGGTAACAGTGACCCCAAACAACAAGGAAGTGAAGCAAATCACAACAGAACATAAGGGTTAAAGGTTACTGAAATTTTGGCGACTGGCGTTACCTTTGTCATGGTCAAAGGCCATGTTTCCACCTGGTATTAAGATGAGTTTTCTGGGATCTGATTCGGTGGTCTGCCGAAATGCATTGCTGTTTCCACCTGGTATGAACATTGTCTCCCGTCGCCGCTTGAAATGGGATTTGTCCCCTCTTATTTCATCACACCCTGCATATGGAGAGATAAACAACCTGCCCTCATACCCCCACTCACACACACGCTCATGATAATAAACGCCAGGGGACAAATAAATAACATTACACATAACATTAAATGAGGCCTCCCTGGAGAAAAGAAACACACAAGCATGTAAAACAAATAATCCAACAACAAAATGTACTGCTGGCTTCCTAACCCGCTACCGGACGAGTTCAAGATTACCCCGAAGTCGCAAATAACCCCTCCCAATTTACTCACGGTGTTTTCGCAATAACAGCCAGCCCACGTCCCGGCACGGCAGCTCCGGCAAAAAAAAATTAGCAGTACCAAAACCCCCCCAACAACAGGGATCATTATACTTTTTTTTTCATACTTCTTATACAAAACAGGTGTGTGTAGCCTACTATTCTTCCCCCCGGCGGAACCTGGGGAGCGATACTATAGGTGATTCCTCACCCCTCAACAATTTGTTTGGGATCAGCATTTTACATCGGCGTAACTGTCTAGCAAATGTTTAGACAGACCAACAATATTTGGATATTTATTTGACATTCTTCATCTGGAACTCTTCACTTCTGCAGTAGACAGTGTGTTTCGAAAGCATAGACAACTTGTTATATTAAAATATATTATGTTAATTAAATTCCACCATGAAAGTCTGCACATGACATCCCCGTTCAGTCGCGAGGATTTAATTTATAAATTATATTTTCGTTTAGAAATTAGATTATTTACAACAATATTAACATTACCAGATGTACCCTTAAAACTTAAAAAGGACGGACAGACATAATAATAATTTCCCCATGTTTCCCGTTTTCCTCAAAACATTCCTCCGCTTCCACCATGTAACTGAGCAAACGGCAAAGATGGTTTAGAAAGACCAACAATTTCGAACAAAAAAATAACTCCAGTTGTTACACGACAACGAATGCCATATCAAACATATGTAACCTGATTTTGTCTTGATTAAGGTTTGCAAACCCTTAAATAAATAATAAATGTATTATTCAGCTATAATAGCAACAGAGAAAGCATTAAAAGCTTAAGATTACATGTTTACTGATAGTGGCACCTGGTGGCCAAGATTGGTACCGCATGCAAGAGCGAAAAAAAAAAAAATGTTTTTTTGAAGAGAGAAAAAAAAATTTGGAAGAGAGAAAAAAATTATTTTTTTAAAGAGAGAGAGAGAGAAAAAAAGTTTTTTGAAGAGAGAGAATTTTTTTTTTAGACTTGGGCTCAGGAAGGAACTGACACTTAGTAAGTAGGCCTAATTCATAAATTATTTAGTTACTTCATCAGTCACAACCAGAACCTACCCAATTCATTTGCTACATCTAATTGCATGTATAAGTGCTATGGAGGCTAAATACCCTATTTTGTAGGCTAATTCATAAGTTATTTAGATTCATAAGTATTGAAGATACTGTAAGTCCTCACAGCAACGTTTCCATTCCTGTCAAATATCAAATATGGCGCTCCTCAGAATAAGGTCTATTGCATGATAAAGACGTTGTTAATTACTTGGTATTGGTCTACATCTACCCTAATAGTTAACCAGAACAGGATGAATTTAGCTCACTTTCTCTCCACCATTGACTGCAGAAGGTTAATATGTGTTAAGACTCCCCTGCAGAACTGATTGAAACAGTGCAATTTTCATATCACCAGAACCTGAATTTGAAAAAGCCTCAGAATTCATGATCTTGAAAGAAGACTGGGTGTAAATTGATGTTATCGAAAATTTTTGCTGTTAATTTTAAATATTTGAAAATATTTTGTGTGAATTAACCTAAAAATAAAATAAAAAATCAGGTTGTGAAATTCAAGTTTTTATTATTCAAGTGGTGGATTTCAGGTCGCGAAATTCAGGTCTCAATATTCAGGTTGTTGAATATGAGTTGAAAATTCAGGTGGCACAATTCGAGGATGACATCCGGGAATGCAAGGAAGAGCAAACGAGCGTCGATGTAATCCATCATTCTCTTGGACAATCGCAAAGCGATGGAAACAGTTCAAAGGTCATTTTAAATGAATTAATGAATATATACAGTACGTTATAGATATATAGCAGTAAATATATACAGCCTACATTTTAATAATGTGCAAAACGTCTTTTCTTTGCTCCTTGGCAATTCACATTAAACGAATCTGCTGCAAAGGCTATTAAAATTATTCACGTGAACGCATACATGACCAGAATACACACAATCCCAGCTGATCCATAACACAGGCCAATCTCAGCGGTACATCAACGTAAACATTATGATTAGATAAGATGATTAACAAATATAAAACCGAGGTATGAATTCTAGTGTGTAAGTAAATTTTTTTGTTGTTGGATTTTTTGGGTAAATAAATATACATGTTTATAATGTGTATATCTCTAAAGAGATCTGCATAAAATAATATATGTATAAAGGGTAGTTTACTCTCTACACCTTTTTCTAAAATCAATTTGGTCAATTTGCATAAACCTATGATTATTTATTAATTTACATGTCTTTTTGAGTTGTATGACGGGAAATAAATAAACATAAACATCTCTCATTCAGAAGTTTCAAATGTTTTTGTGTTGTTTTGTGGTCTGATTAAAATACAAAACGTCTGTGATGATCACATTTGTATGAATGTAAGAGCTGCTTTTAACTCGTGAAGAACACACAAAAAGCAAAAGCAACAGAGGCAGTGTTTATGACTAATGTTTACATTGTAGTCTGGTGGTGTGAATAAAGTCTGTTCTTCATAATCGTATGTGTTGTTTATTGACCAACATTAGTATATACACATAAAACATATACTGTAAATTGACATTATAGTGCTTTATTATTATTATTATTATTATTATTATGTGTTACAATCATGACATACCATGATGTTATGACTATACATGAATGAACATATAAAGTATACTGTATTTGGTACACAGATAACTTAAATGTCTAAATAAAGATGAAACATATAAGTGTTATATCTGTTCTCCCCCTTCATCGCTTCTTGACTTGGGTGAAATGAAGCCGTCACCTGAATAAGAATACTTTATAGGCCTCTGTATTATTATTATGTTTTGTATGTGTGTGTGTGTGTGTGTGTGTGTGTGTGTGTGTGTGTAATACTTAAAAGAAAATGTGAGGAAGAAAAAGACTGACATTTAAGGTTAAATGACTCATGTAATGATCACTTTTGATCTTTCACGCATGCATTACATGCAAAACAAAATAAACTATAACGGAATACTGCTGTTTAATTTTATTAAGGGGTACAATGCAAATGCATATATTAAAGAACACTTCTGTAAAGTATATAGATGGAGCCCAGATTTGTATTATTGCAGTTAAAATGAGGTAATTTGATTATTCGTTTCCACTGGTAAATGTCCTTTGCCCATATGATTAATAAATTAGGTTCTTGATTAAACTTGCTGTTAGGTGAAGGATCCAATTTAATGATTAAGTTAATCTTTTCTTCAAAACACATTAATGAAACATTATAAGTATCCCTAAAGTATACCTTTTTGTTTTTTTCACAGTGTTGTTGTCACAGTTGTTTAAAATTACTTTTGAACTGTTTCCATCGTTTTGCGATTGTCCAAGGAATGATGGAGTACATCGACGCTCGTTTGCTCTTCCTTGCATTCCCAGATATCATCCTCAAATTTTGCCATCTGAATTTTTCAACTCATATTCAACAATCTGAATATTGAGACCTGAATTTCACGACCTGAAATCCACCACTTGAATAATAAAAACTTGAATTTCACAACCTGAATTTTTTGGAGGTGAATTCACACAAAATATTTTCAAATATTTAAAATTAATAGCAACATTTTTTGATAACATCAAATCACACCCAGTCTTTTTTCAAGATCATGGATTCAGAGGCCTTTTAAATTCAAGTTCTGGTGATATAAAAATGACACCACACAGTGCTTTTCCATACTGTCTTCACATGACCTCTCTTAAAGTGGACTGTGCAGCAACAGGCCTACCAGTTCATGCACCTGCAGTGAATTGTGGTGAATGAATTTGTGACAATACACTAAAAAATCATTTAAAAATGTACACATTATACAATACAATTTGATGGAATTGTGTTGTGAAATTGAAATGTGTAAATCTTAAAATTATTTTTTGAGTGTATCATCACAAATTCATTCACCACAATTCACTGCACTTGCATGAATTAGTAGGGCAATTGCACAGTTCACTTTAGGAGAGGTAATGTGTAGAAAATACCTACTGTTGCTAGGTAGTGATTTATGATGTAATATAGAACAAGCCCCTGGTCTTTCTGTAAATAGTATTTTACACTTCTCTTCCTGATAGTATATTATCTGGAAATAGTAGCCAATATTATTCTTCTGTTTGGTCAATTGTGGAATTCTGCTGTTAAATATTTTTGTATAATGACCGCTACACTGTGAAATTGTCTGTTGTCCCGGAAAAGCAATTTTCTATATATCTGTGCTAGTCTTATGTCTGTTGAATCACTCTCTTTGATACAATCTCATATAATGAAATCATTTCTACTCAAATAAATATCTCATGCCCATTTATTTATTTATTTGATAATTAAGTCAAGTGTCAAGTCAAGTGACTTTATTGTCATTTCAACCATTTACAGCAGGTACAGTACACAGTGAAATGAAACAACATTCCTCCAGGTCCATGGTGCTACATAAAAACAACACAGAACTTCATGAGACTACAAAGAAATAAATAAGACTACACAGAACTACACAGGACTACATAAAGTGCACATGTGCAAACAGCGCAAGACAGTACAATAATTACTAAAACAGGACAATAGGTACAGTAAAGGACAGTGCTGTGCCAACCAGTACACAGTTCTGGTGTGGAATAAAGTGCAAAGGTATTACAATATAATAATAAATGCTGTAAAATGTAAACATAATACACTAGTTAGCAGCAACAAAAAAAAAAAAAAAAAAAATGTAGATGGTCAATACAATATTTGTTTACAGTGTTTTCACAGCAATTTAAGAAAGAAATTAGCAAAAGTCGCAAAGAGAGTGGAATGGTGTTCATTTGAGTGTGAATGTGTGTGTGTGTGTGTGGGCAGGTTTAAGTGGTTTACGAGGACTTTTTTTTAGGTTACAAGGGTATTATGCTATAAATGTGGTTTATGTGGACATTTCTAGTGTCCCCATAATTTAAATCGCTTAAAAAACATACTAAAAGAGTTTGTGTGAGGAGTGCATGGGGTCATACACAATGCTGGTGGCTTTGCGGATGCAGCGTGTGGTGTAAATGTCTGTGATGGAGGGAAGAGAGATGATCTTCTAATTAGCCATGCAATTAGCAATATTTTGTGATAATGACCCTCTGAATGTGCAATATGCTTTATTTATAAACTGGCCTCTTTATGATTTAGCTGAAATTGGCTTACATCAATAGGACATATTCAGACACATAATTTATCCAATTTACAAAGAGGTCAATTAATGTAAGCACTTGTTTTGGAACATTAATTTTAATGAAATATTAATTGCAACTGTTTTTCAGAGTGATCTGCCATATAAGCAATTGGTGAACTTGACTGCCTGAGAGCTTTTTAGCATCTCAGAAATCAATATTATGAGATCAATGGCTCTCTGTTGAAGTGTTTTTCCCTCAGCGAAATCTGTGTCACACATACACAGGGTCACAAAAGAACCACAAAAAGGGCCGTACAGACCTCAACACATTAAGCTGTGCGGCTCAATAGAAGTTTCAAATAACATTTTGAGAGCATACAAATGGAGATATTGCAAAATGACCAACTTCACTGATGAAGACCTGGACCACTATTTACAAAATCAGGTGACCTACTTCTGTTGTCATGGGTTCATTAATGTACTGTGATTTCAAACTTATATGACTTTAATTGCAGTAAAAAAAAAAAAATCAGATAGCTAAAAGATAAGTACATAAGTACAAAAGTACATATCTATTCTGTAATGTTATGCTGGTTTGGCTAGTTAACAAACCCTTTGTTGTGGACATTTTATTCAGTGTGTTTGATGCTAATTTCGTACCGCTGTGTTATTGATGGCCAAATGTGTTATTGTCAGGTGGATCTCAGACATCGACTGGTTTCAAAGTCTGTAGAAGAAGTGCAGAAAATCATAAAAGATCTTACAGCTGAGGTCAGCTCAAAGGATGCTCGTTTCCAGTCCATTGCAAACTCTGGAGTTCACAATACCAGACTCAAAGTAATTAAACAAAATACTTCATGTAGGCCTATTGACTATCAGACAAATAATTACTATTAATTATGAATGCATTTATAACATCATAACTCCTGTGGTTGTATTTAGGATCAGCCAGCATTAGTGTCAAAATGGGCTGCGTTACTCCAGGGAAAATGTGCATTCAACCCAGCCATCCAAGTAAGAAAAATTCATATAAACAGCAAAGTTGTAATCTGTAGTATCATTTTAACTGGTGTTATTCTATAACATGGATTTAGCCTCAATATAATTTCACTGTAAATAAAAAAAAATGTCTTGTCAGGTAAATTAAAAATGTGTTTCATGCATGGTAACATCTATGAAATCAACCTTACTACATTAGGTTACAGCAATGAAAGTCATTTGTAACAGTCAGATATAAATAGCTCCTTAAAGGGACAGTTCACCCAAAAATGAAAATTCCGTCATATTTTACTTATTTTACATATTTAACTAATGTTGTTGCAAACCTGTATGACTTACTTTCATCAATGGAACACTAAGGAGATTTCTAAAGGAGATGTTAGGTAGAATTACAGCCTCAGCCACCATGCGATGAAAGTGAATAGTGACTGAGGAAACATAGAAGTAATCCATAAGACTCAAGTGGTTAAATCCATATCTTCAGAAGCGATAGGAGTGGGTGAGAAACAGATCAAATTGCAAGTTCTTGTTTTACTCTGAATTTCCACTTTCACTTTTACATCTGAAAGTCAAATGTGGTCCCTGTTTAGTTTCAATTTCACATCTGAAAGCGAAAGTTAAAGTGGAGATTTAGAGTAAAAAAGGACTTAAATATTGTTGTGTTTCTCACCCACACCTATTATATTGCTTCTGAAGATATGGATTTAAACACTGGAGTCATATGGATTACTGTTTCCTTTATGTGATTTTTGGAGCTACAAAGGTCTGATCACCATTCACTTGCATTGTATGGACCTACAGAGCTGAGATATTATTCTAAAAATCTTCGTTTGTGTTCAGCTGAAGAAAGAAAGTCATACACATCTGGGATGGCATGAGGGGGAGTAAATGATGAGAGAATATATATATAGTACATTGTCCGTTCACAAAGTGTTAAATGTGTCCTGCTGGTTATGCATTGGATTGTGGATTTACTATTAGATTTGGATTTTGATATTTGCTAATTTCTTCAGGTGCTCTGTTCCTGATCTCTGTGCCTCTGCGGGGCCTGATGGGCTTTAAGGAGAGGCGAACACGACAGTGGCGGTACTACATGCTGAGTGGCTCTTGTCTCCTCTCGCCTGTCCGTGAGCCAGAGAAGCTCCACCAGTGGCTTGAACTGGAGAGTTTCATCAACACAAGTCAGGAGTGGCATGATGCCAGCATGACTATAGAGGGTGATATTGTGCCAGCCAAGGTGGTGAATGTTTTCAAGGAGCATCTGGAGACATCCATAAAGACCTGTGGACTAACAAGTCAGAGTATTCATAGTGTCCACTTGTTTACTCACACAGTAAAAGAGAGAACACATTGGAAAGAGCTCTCTCTTTTACTCTCTCTTTCTGTAGAAAGTAAGACTAGGTCCCTATCTGTCACTCATTCGACGTTGTGTCGATGTAGTGACACTAGGGATTGCTCTTGGGAGCCCCAAACACCTCTGATCTTTGAGAAAAGGCCAATGGGAATTGGCGAGTGGAATTTGCATGCCACTCCCCCGGACATATGGGTATAAAAGGAGCTGGCTCGCAACCACTCAATTAGATTATTTCTTCGGAGCCGAGTGGTGTTGAGCAGCGAGTTCCACTGCCATTCCATTCACCTCATATCAAGAAGTGTATGCTGTTGGATATACGGCACATTTCAGCGGCTTTCTCCCCCTCTGCGCGATTGATGCAGAGTATGCCCCTGGGCGCTTTGACAGCTGAAAGAGTATATATTCTTGCAGAAACAGAGTATATTTCCTCTAAAAGACTGCACACTGACGGAGAGTGTCTTTTTAAAGATGCCTTTCCATCTGTGTGTAGTTCCTAGATGCGGTCGCTATCTCTCTGACAACTCTGACGGCAACGAGCGCTGTCTTACGTGTCTGGGCCATAATCATGTTGAGGCGGCATTCGTGGCTGGCTCATGTCCTCACTGCGAGAGCATGACCATGGCAAAGTTGCGGTCATGGCTTTCCTTCTACCCTCCCCGGGCCTTCTACCTACGGGTACGAGGCCAGGTCAGTTAGCGCTGGGGGCGATTTGGGGACCTCATTGGGAGTGATTCTGCCAGGTAATCCCCCGCAGACCTCCCATTCCCCGGTATGCTCGTTTGCACCGGTCGAGCTCTGGGATGAGACAGGCAGCTCGCCTCAGGGCGAGTTTAATGTCTCTTTCAGAGCTCGTGAACAGGATGAGCTCTCGATCGCAGCATCGGAGAGCGGGTTGGCGCAGTCGGATGCTGAGGTCTCGACTGGGCTTCCACCTTTGGGTGTGGTCGCCCAGTCTGAGGCTGACGTGGAGCTGATCACCATACTTGCCCGGGCCGCCGCGAGCGTCGGGCTGGAGTGGAACCCTCCACCCTGCCCTGAGCCCTCGCAGCATGACGATTGGATCCTGGGTTCGGAGCGCCACTCACGGCCGCGCCCTGCCCCAGTCCCATTCTTCCCGGAGGTGCACGAAGAACTCACGAAGTCGTGGCGGGCACCTTTTACTGCCCAGACCCGATTTCTGGGTTCGTCCACTCTCACTGCCCGCAAAACGCCGCCACCTGGCAGAATTGCCCGAGACTCCAGGGTCTGTAAGTCTACGTCGTCTCTGGCGGCCAAAGCTTACAGTGCCACTGGACAGGCCGCCTCCGCCCTGCATGCCATGTCCCTCCTGCAAGTACACCAGGCCAAAGCATTGAAAGAGCTGCTTGTGGGTAGTCCTGACCCCGAAGTGATGCAGGGGCTGGGCTCGGTGACCGATCTCGCCCTCTGGCCCCCGCCTTCGAGCACCCGGTCGTGGCACACCCACTCAGCTGCTCAGCCCCCTCCCCCGTCGCTGACCAGTCCTACGCTGGGTATACGGAGCAAGGTAAGTGCGTTTCACCTCAGTGTGAGGCGAGAATGCCACTGCCCTCCGTGAGGAGATCGCGACTCTTCTGCGGAAGGACGCGATAGAGCCGGTCCCTCCAGCCAAGATGAAGAAGGGGTTCTACAGCCCCTACTTCATTGTGCCAAAGAAAGGCAGTGGGTTGTGGCCAATCTTGGACCTGCGAGTACTGAACTGGGCCCTGCACAGACTCCCGTTCAAGATGCTGACACAGAAACGCATTCTGTCATGCGTTTGGCATCAAGATTGGTTCGCAGTGGTAGACCTGAAGGACGCGTACTTCCATGTCTCGGTTTTACCTTGGCACAGGAACAGGTTATCCTCGTGGTGCCGTACTGGCCCACCCAGACTTGGTTCTCGGAACTCATGCTCCTCGTGACAGCCCCTCCCTGGCGAGTTCCCCTGAGGGAGGACCTCCTCTCTCAGGGACGGGGCACCATCTGGCACCCATGCCCCGACTTCTGGAATCTCCACGTCTGGCCCCTGGATGGGACACGGAAGATCTAAGTGGCCTACTACCGGCGGTGGTAGACACAATCACTCAGGCCAGGGCTCCCTCTATGAGGCAGCTGTATGCCTTGAAGTGGTGTTTGTTCACAAATTGGTGTGCTTCCTGAGGCAAAGACCCCCAGAGTTGGGTTGGTGCTTTCCTTCCTGCAAGAGAGGCTGGAGGGGCAGCTGTCCCCCTCCACCTTGAAGGTGTACATGGCCGCTATAGCGGCGCACCACGACGCAGTGGACCGTAAGTCCCTGGGGAAGCACGACCTGATTATCAGTTTCCTGAGAGGCGCCAGGAGGTTGAACCCTCCTAGGCCGTGCCTCATTCCCTCGTGGGATCTCTCTGTGGTCCTGTTGGGCCCCGTTTGAGCCCCTGGAGTCAGTTGAGCTAAAGGCAGTCTCATTAAAGGCTGCCCTCCTGACTGTGCTCACGTCCATCAAGAGGGTTGGGGACCTGCAGGTGCTCTCTGTCAGTGACACCTGCCTGGAGTTTAGTCCAGAATACTCTCACATGGTCTTGTGACCCCGAACGGGCTTTGTGCCCAAGATTCCCATGACTCCTTTTAGAGATCGGGTGGTGAGCCTGCAAGCGCTGCTCCGGGAGGAGGCAGACCCAGCCTTGTCGTTGCTGTGTCCTGTGTGTGCTTTGCACATCTACTTGGATAGCACGCAGAGCTTTAGATGCTCTGAGCAGCACTTTATTTGGTGGACAGTGGAATGGGAATGCTGTCTCCAAACAGAGGCTTGCCCACTGGATCGTGGATACCATCGTTTTGGCATACCAGGCCCAGGGCGTGCCCTCCCCCTTGGGGTTACGAGCACACTCCACGAGGAGTGTGGCATCCTCCTGAGCACTAGCCAATGTCACCTTTTTAGCAGACATCTGCAGAGAAGCAAGCTGGGCATCACCCAATACCTTTACGAGATTTTCCATTCTCCGGGTTGAGCCGGTTTCGTCCCGTGTGTTGTCAGGTATGAACAGGTAAGTTGCGGGACAGCTGGCCGGGTGTACCGCTTGCGCACAGCGCCTTTCCCCTCCGGGACCAGTACGTGTGCTAGGATGCCCTGTACTGCGTTAGGTGCTCCACATGTGCTGGTTACCAGTGATAACCCCTTGTGATGTATTTTCTGCAGTACGGTTTCCCTGTTGGTAAATCCGCATCTCCCTTGGGCAGAGCCCCCTCTGCCTCTGGTCGCTGTGTTTGTAGAGCTCCTCCCCTCCAGGTAGGACCTACCACAGCACCTCTTCCACGTGTGGTTGGCAAGCCCATGTGTCATATTTGCCACATGTTAATCTCCCCTTCGGGTAGGATGTGGTCTCAGTGGTATCTTTCCCTCCTGGAGAAGAACTCCTTCCCCGACGCGAATACATATGGCCCCAGCTGAAAAAAGTTTTCACTCTATGGGGAGAAAAAAAAGAGAGAAAAGGCAGCTGCTGGCACGGCCTGTTCCCATTGTAGATACGTCTTGTCCCTGGTTCAGCCAGTTGTGGCGTTTTGTATAGGGATCCCTAGTGTCACTACATTGACACAACATCGAGTGAGTGACAGATAGGGAACGTCTTGGTTACTGTTGTAACCTCCGTTCCCTGATGGAGTGAACGAGATGTTGTGTCCCTCTTGCCACAATGCTGTACTACTCGTTGAAATGGCCGGGACCCTGTCTCGACTCCTCATTGCAAAACCTGAATGAGTGGTTGCGAGCCAGCTCCTTTTATACCCGTATGTCTGGGGGAGTGGCATGAAAATTCCCATTGGCCTTTTCTCAAAGATCAGAGGTGTTTGGGGCTTCCAAGAGCGACCCCTAGTGTCACTACATCAACACAATGTCTCGTTCCCTCCATCAGGGAATGGAGGTTACAACAGTAACCGTGATGTTTTCGAAATTACATTTCTATCCTGTCAGGTTTCCTGCAGTCATGGTAAGCATGGAAATATCAGGGAATTTTTTAATTGTGTTTTCCAGGCCTTAAAATGTTATGGAAATGAATGAAGTCTTAAACGTCATTCAAATATTACATCGGCTTAATATTGCACTTGAGTAAAGCGAGAGTAAGATAATACATGCTCCAAAGCGATAGTAATGTTCAATTTGTGAGCGAATAGTTCTTTAGAGTTATTTTCAATTGAATCGTTAATTGAATTGGTCAAACTGGTTCTCAAATTGGTCTGAATCATTCATTAGCAAATCCGTCTGAATAAAAATTATGGAAACAGTTTACAATAAGGTTCCATTTGTTAATATTAGTAAATGCATTAGGTATCATAAACAAACAAATAACAATATACAGTATGTGTTGTATCATTTATTAATCTTTGTTCATTTTAGTTAATAAAAATACAATTGTTAGTTGTTCGTTCATGTTAGTTCATAGTGTATTAACTAATGTTAACTAATAAAAAAAATTTTTTTTAAATTTTGATTTATAAAATGTATTAGTATATGCTGAAATACATGAACTAAGATTAATACATGCTTAATAAGTATTGTTCATTGTTAGTTAATGTTACCTAATGTTGTTAACTAATGCTCATAAATGGAACCTTGTTGTAAAGTGTTAACAAAATGATTTTTTTTATCCTTTTCTAGTGTTCACATATGACTGGAATTATAATAATAATAATAATTATTATTATTATTATTATTATTATGTTATACAAACTATTATCCCAATACAGATTAATTGACTTGGAGTCCATGGTGATGTAGTTGTAGGAAGGTAATCTACATAAAATAAAGTATCAAGGTTGTTTGGGGATGGTGATATAATACTTAGTGTCTCTACAATGTGTATAATGTTCCATCAGTAAGAGAGTATATGCAGCTTTATGTGGAGATTCCATGAAAAATAGATGAGTTGTAACAAAAAAACAAATCTTTAGCATGAATTAGTATGGTGTTTAAAAAGCTCTACATCTGACAGCATGGCTTTTAGAATCATTGTTACCTCATTGGAGCTGCAGGCTCAATGTGTTAATGGTAAACACATATCTAAACACACAGTCACGTAGCCTATACTAAGAAATCCATCCATACATGCATACGCCATATAATGTATATTGCACATTGTGTGATTTAGCCGAGTAGGTCATTTGTGGTCCTGGAATAACATTTGTATCAAAAACATCATAAGCCAAACCCTGTTTGTAACTCTAACCTACTTTTTAAATATAATTGGTTGATACAAATGTCGATCCAGGGACATATCCTATATGGGTGCACTATACATAAAGTATAACAGCATGTATATAGACTGCATGCAACAGCATTATAACATTAGACATAATAAATTATCCTCATTAAAATTTTCCCATGTATCTTACATTTATTTTTGCCTTTCTGTGTCAGATAAGGTAAGCGTGATGGAGTCGGTTGGGTCAGTGGTGCGTGTTACTGTGGAAACATCAGAGGCACAGATTGAGGCGGATCTGGTTCCCACAGTGGAGCTAATGAACTGCTGGCCAAAGAGAGCTCGGTGGCCCCGCCTCTTTCGGAGATGGCCCTCTATAGAGCGTGCGCACTGCATTAAGGTCAGTGGGAATGCACTAAAATAATCAGCAATATCAAATTCTTATTAACCCTTTAACTTTCTTGGGATTATTTTATTGTTTTATCCAAAACTCTTATTAAAAGACATCTAAATTGCAACCTCCAACCTTTTTTTATGGTGATGTTTTTTTGTTTTTTGTTTTCCCTAGAAGACATAGAACTCTACCATAACCTATCAAAAGATTTTCAGGACTATTTTCAAAACAAATTGCAAACTGTATTTGCATTTTCTTTTTGTGGACACATAAATTGTGACATAATCCAAATGCAACAGCATAATTGTAGAGGGGTTTGAGTAGGAAGAACACGGGAGCCAGTTTCACAGTCCACGTGGGTTAATTTTTAATGTAATTGCTTTTCAGCTTCACAACAAAGTATTGGCTTTTCAGCTTCACAACTAAACTCTTTACAGTGCACACACACACAGTGTCTCTGGTCTCTCTCTGTCTGTCTGTCGTTCCGGAAGCCTTTTAAAGCCTGTTTCCGTCATCACTGAAACGAGATGACAATAACAATATAACAATCCCCAGTGACAGACACACAACCACGTCCCACTCCCCATACCCCCACCAGCAGTTTTCAGTGGTGAAGAAGCAGACGGTGGCGATTCAACACATCCTGCCCCGGCACGGTTCAAGGTCCTGCACCCCGTCTGCTCGTCCCCCTGTGGCTGCAACTCAGGCGGCTCTGCCCTAGCCAGAACTGACCGCTCGGCCCCGGCGTAGAGCCCCTCGCAGGAAGCTGACACCCCCTGTCTCACGATCCGGCACTAAGAGCCCTAGGAAGGCCCACAAGTGCCCCTGAGATGGATGACCCAGGGAAGAAGAGGCCTGCTGGAACCCCTGAGCTGGTATCCAGACCACTCCGTCCCCCAGTGGAGGGCCGGGAGGAGAATCCTGTGTTCCCTTTTGTTTTGTTTTCGCCGCACGCCCAAGGGGCTGCGGTGCCCACATTTTCAAAGAAAGAGCAGTTTCCTCACTCCCCGGGTCACACAGCTGGTGTTTATGGCCGTCGTTATCACTCGCAGCCAGGGTGCTACGAATGTGTTCCCCCCGCCTTCGAGCACCTGGCCGTGGCACACCCACAGCCAGACGGTTGTGACGAGCTGCGAGGGCGCTCAGCCCCCTCCCCCATCGCTGACCAGTCCTATGCTGGGTATACGGAGCAAGGTAAGTGCGTTTCACCTCAGTGAGGGGCGAGAACGCCGCTGCCCTCTGTGCGGAGATCGCAACTCTTCTGCAGAAGGACGCGATAGAGCTGGTCCCTCCAGCCGAGATGAAGAAGGGGTTCTACAGCCCCTACTTCATCGTGCCATGTTTAATGTTAACAATCCCCAGTGACAGACACATGACCACGTCGCACTCCACATACACCCACCGCCCAACTCAGGCCCGGGCCCCGTCCGGCCTGCTAACACCCCCCTCCCCCGTTCCTGGAGAGGAAATCAGCCACAACCATCTGTGGCCTGGCCTGTGGACCACCTTAAATTTGAAGTGCTGAAGTGCCAGTTACCAACGAGTGATCTGCGCATTGGTATTCTTCATACGGAGGAGCCACTGAAGCAGGGTGTGATCAGAGGAGAGGATGAAGGCCCACCCCAGCAGGTAATAGCAGAGGGTTAGGACCACCCATTTGATGGCAAGGCATTCTTTCTCGATTGTGCTGTACTTAGTCTCCCTCAAAGAGAGCTTGCGACTAATGTACAGCACGGGCCGCTCCACCCCCTCCATGTCTCCCAACCCCCTCTCTGATGCATCTATCTGGAAAATGAAGGAGAGAGAGAAGTTAGGAGCATGTAGAAGCGGCCCGCCACAGAGTGCAGATTTCACTCTTGTAAAAGCCTGTTGGCCTGCCACCGTCCATTGGACCAGATCTGGTGCCACCTTTTTAGTGAGATCAGTCAAGGGGCTGGTGACATCAGAAAAACTAGGCACAAACCTTCGGTAGTAGCTAGCCAGCCCCATAAACTGTCTCACCTCCTTTTTGGTCTTGGGACATGGGCGGGCTGCTATTGCCGCGGTCTTATTAATTTGACCCAAGTCATGTTACGTTTCCTCCCTGTCTAGGGGTGGGGGGGAGAAAACTAACAAGTGATAAAGAACAAAATTATTTAAATGAAATGTATATGGAGGTCTTCACTCCAGTCCCAGCCAATAACAACCACAACAGGTTACAATAATAGTTACAAGTTTATTTATTTTCTATGAACACAAAAGGAAGCATTAATACTTTAAGAGGGGACCAGGCCAAAATAATAAACAAAAAAGAGTCTAGCTGATGGGAGGCACAAACTATTTACCCTTACAAATAAAGAAATAGAAAATAAACAACAGAAGTCTAGCCTCACTCCCTATCTAGCCATAAACAGGAGAAAAAAGGTTAACAACAAAAATGGCGCCCACCTCTCTACTGCTTCCATAAATGTTAAGGGGTGGAAATAAGCACACACCCAACAAAGGATTTTATACTCACAAGATTGTAAAGAAAGGCAACTGTTTATCATAGAATGCAACTTCAAGTTCTTATTAACAACAGCACTAAACACCAAAGCTGCACATGCTGGGGCAGGAGGAAAAAGTCTCTTCTAGCTGACTTTCCACCTCAGCTTTATCCACATGTTCGGAGAATCTTATCCATGAGGTGCTGGAACATGGCGGGAGCCCCGAACAGACCAAATGGAAGAGTGACGAATTGGTGTAATCCGAACGGTGTGGAAAACTTCTTTTTCTCTCTGGATAATGGAGTTAAGGGGATCTGCCAATATCCCTTTGTTAAATCCAGTGTCAAATAAAATTGAGGAGGTTGAGGTGGTAAATTTGACGTGCTCCGCCTCTATCCATTCGTTTAACCTCATAATCGAGATCCCCGACTCGCTGTGTAACCTCAAAGGGCCCTTGACAGTTGCTGAGTAATTTTGAGCTCGATCTGGGGAGTAATACAAGTACTTTATCTCCCGGTGCAAATTCCTGTAGCTGGGCACCCCTATTATAGAGCTGGCTTTGTGTCTCTTGAGCTTCGAGCAAATTTTGCTGTGACAACCGACCCAGTGTGTGTAGCTTTGCTCGAAGATCAAGGACATATTGAATTTCATTTTTGCTTTGGGAAGGTCCTTCCTCCCACGCCTCCCATATGACATCAAACACCCCACGGGGCCGACGTCCATACAGGAGGTCGAAGGGGGAAAACCCCGTGGAGGCTTGCGGGACCTCCCTGACTGCAAAAAATAGGGGTTCCAGCCATTTGTCCCGAATTCTAGCATCCTCATGTACGAACTTGCGAATCATATTTTTCAGGGTTCAGTTAAATCGTTCCACCAGCCCGTCAGCTTGCAGGTGATAAACGCTGGTGCGAATTGATTGAATCCCCAGCAATTCATAAAGTCTTCTCAGTGAAGGTGACATAAAAGTTTTGCCTTGGTCGGTGAGGATTTCTTTCGGAATTCCCACCCGGGAGATAATTTTGAAGAGTGCTTCCGCAACACTGTGTGCTGAGATGTTGCATAAAGGCACTGCTTCTGGATATCGAATTGCATAATCCACCAGGATTAATACAATCCGATATCTGTGTGCTGACTGCTCTAATGGCCCAACGAGCTCCATACCAATTCTTTCGAAGGGGGCCTCTATCAATGGTAATGGGCGCAATGGCGCTCTTGGGGTGGCCGTTGGATTCACCAACTGACATTCACGGCATGCCGCACACCATCTGCGTACATCCCTGCGAATACCTGGCCAATAAACGCGGGCCTAAGTGACCCGCCATCGGATTACGGGACTAATAACTGCATTGTATTTTCATACATTTGAGTGTCCTGCGTCACTCGATACAACTGGTCCCTAATAATTGAAAAATACAGATATGTGAGGGCGACATCAGGCTGGAGCTGCTGGCCATTGATTACTCTCACTTGGTCAAACTCGTGCCTAAACTCGTGCCTAAGGGTTTCGTCACGCGACTGCTCTAGAGTGAAATCTCCCTCCGGGAACTTCCTCAGGATGGGAGTGCCGGAGGATTTCCCCTCCTGCATCATCCTGACGCTGAGCAGATGTGGACGGCCCCGGCTCCGCCTCCCCAGCCATCATGTCACACATCGCACACTGAGATTTCGGTTTGCAGGTCCCATCCACATACAACACTTTTAATAATCTTTTAAACCCCGACCAATTTGTCCCCAGAATCAGTCGATGGGTAAGGCGGGAATTAACCGCAGCCTCCACTCTATGTTTTACCACCTGAAATTGAATGATGGTTGTCACTACCGGATATTTGTGAACATCCCCATGCTCACACCTCACCATCATCTTCTGTTTTGTACCCAAAATCCCCGTCATGAACCAAGCCGTGGTGGATCGAGGTTTGATCACAGCCCGAATCCACCACAGCTTGGTATGTATGCCCCTTCATTTTTATCAGTATACAGTATGTCCCTGCTCGATCGGGTGCAGTCTGTGGAGTGTTGGGGACACGTCTCCACCTCCATTGCTGGACACCGGTTTAGGGCGTGTCTCGGTTCCCCCACAACTCCGACAGACCGGTCCAGGCTTCCATGGAGTGGGTATAGGGTGAGACGGAGGAGACGGAGGAGAGGGAGGAACAAGAGGAGGAGGAGCAAGAGGGGGAGAGAGAGAGATCTGGACTGCTCCCCGGCTTCCAGGTAGGCCGCCATGTGGGCTTTGGTCAGCTGGACGGCTCATCCAGCGACATGGGGCGATGGCACTGGACCCAGTCCACAGTTCTTTAGGGCAGGCGAATGGTTAGCTGCTCCAGCACCATCAGCTCGATTACATCTTCCTTGCCACGGCCTTCCTCGGCTAGCACCCATTTCTGGCAGGCATTACGGAGCTGCTGGGCAAATGCAAATGGGCAGCATCGCTCAGGGTGAGGTAGCGGAACCGCTGGTTGTGTTGTTCTGAGGTGCAGCCAACCCGTTGCAGGACAGCAGTCTTCAGCTTCACATAATCCAGGCGGTCCTCAGCTGGCAGTTGCTGCGCCGCGAGCTGGGCCTCCCCAGAAATCAGCGGCAGCAGGTGGAGTGCCCACTGGGTTCGCGCCAGACGGAGGCGGTGGCTAACTGCTCAAAGAAACTCACAAACACCTCCGGCTCGTCTTAGGGGCCCATCTTCATGAGCAAGAGTTGCGGCTTCATCGCTGCCTCCAGGGTCGTGGCGGGGGATCTGCCTGGAGCTAGCCAGCTCTGTAAGGCCTGCCGATCCTCTGCCTGTGCTTAGAGGAGCTCCTGGAAGTGGCATTCTTGTTCAAGGAGAGCTTGCTGGTGAGTCTCCTGGATGCTAGCCAAGGAACAGTTGACTTCGCCCAGCGGTGAGGTGTCCATGGTGACCAGTCTTCTTCCTTATCCCGGGTTTTGGCACCAGTGTAGAGGGGTTTGAGTAGGAAGGACACGGGAGTCGGTTTCACAGTCCACGTGAGTCAGTTTTTAATACAATTTCTTTTCAGCTTCACAACAAAGTATTGGCTTTTCAGCTTCACAGCACGCACACACACAGCATCTCTGGTCTCTCTCTGTCTGTCTGTTGCTCCGGCGGCCTTTTAAAGCCCGTCTCCATTGTCACTGAAATGAGACACAGGTGTTTAATTTTAACAATCAACAGGTGATGGCCCTTATCGCTTCCTCTCTCCCCAGTGACAGTCACACGACCACGTCCCGCTCCACAGTAATACCGTTTGCATTTTCATTTACACAAACGTGCAAAGTCTGCCAAATTTCCGTTGAAAAAATCAAGTCCATTTGCAGTTGCATTTCCTATGTGTTACGATTTATGACCCTGTCATATTGAAAAACAATATTAATTACCCGTTTTCTATTTCACTTCCTCTGCATCCCGTATGGAGCCTGCCAAAATTTAAAAAAATGGAATAGCAATTCCCTTTTGCATTTGCATTTTCGATGCCTTACACAGACACCTGTCAATCAGTATTGAGGGTGGGAGTTTATACTGTGGGCATGTTTGTAATTGGAAGTGACGTCAGTCACAATCGACTGTATTTTAGAGCACCTGCTGCCTTGCTGACAATGGCCAAGAAGGAGATGTGCATTTGTGTACATTACTTTATTTAAACTGTCCACTAGGGATGGGAAACAAAGCTGAGTGAAGCTCTGATGTCTTCTGCTGAGTGTTTCAGGAAAATTTTCAAAGGCTTGGGAGTAATGAAAACCATCTGGCGGTTGGTCAGATATAAAGCAGTCATAAACCTGGGTTTGCAACTCCGTTGGATGGAGTGCCTGTTAAAGTTTTAATCCATAATGCACAAATAAAAGCCTTACAACACTAAGTGTGTTCATTTTAGCTTCTGATAAAATATGATTCACGCATTAAAGTGTGGCAATACATTTCAATAAGAATGCATCTGATGCAATGTAATAATAATAATAATAAAAATAATAAAAATAATACATAAATATGAGTTGTTTGAGGCAAGTAAATCGTGTGTTTTCTTATTTTGTGGTTTTTATATTTGTAAGACAGGATATATGATAATGTAATATGAAGGCCATTTCTAATTATACTTAAACTTGAAGCACTCACATGACTGGACAGAAAGTGAGGCCAGAGCCCTTACAAAATGAAGCCTGCAAGGTTAGCATAGAATAGCACAACACGGTGGTCCCATAGACATTCTATGGGCGGTACACTGATGAGGAGACAAAAGGAAGTTCTTTTTGAATGGATATGGAGAAGATGCTTCATGATCAGAATCAGAATCAGAATGAGCTTTATTGCCAAGGGTTCTCACGTACACAAGGAATTTTTTTTGGGGGGGTGATAGGAACAAGTGCACACAGAACATTACAGTGAAACATAGAATATAAAACAAAGAAAGAGTATAAATATAAATATAAATAATAGGACATATAACAGAATTCTTCTGAAATCCACCATCATCTCCACTGTTTTGAGCGTGTTCAGCTCAAGGTTGTTGTGACCCAACCAGACAGCCAGCTGTTCAACCTCCTGTCTGTAAGCAGACTCGTCATCATCACGGATGAGGCCGATGACTGTGGTGTCATCTGAAAACTTCAGGAGCTTGACAGTGGGGTCCTTTGCAGTGCAGCCATTCGTGTACAGGGAGAAGAGCATTGGAGAGAGACCACATCCCTGAGGAGCACCAGTGCTAATAGTGAGGGTCCTGGATGTGAGTTTCCCCAGTCTCACTAACTGCTGCCTATCTGTCAAAAAGCTGGTGATCCATTGACAGATTGGGGTGTGTCAGGCATGACGTTATTGAAGGCTGAACTGAAGTCCACAAATAGGATCCTTGCATAAGTCCCAGGTCTGTCGAGGTGTTGCAGGATATAATGCAGTCCCATAATGACAGCATCATCCACAGACCTGTTTGCTCGGTAAGCAAACTGAAGTGGGTCTAGCAGTGGTCCAGTTATGTCCTCCAGGTAGGCCAAAACCAGTCTCTCAAACGACTTCATGACCACAGATGTGAGAGTGACAGGTCTGTAGTCATTACGTCCTGTGATTTTTTTTGGGGGGGCGGGGGACTGGAATGATGGTGGAGCATTTGAAGCAGCAGGGAACTTCACACTGCTCCAGTGATCTATTGAAGATCTGTGTGAAGATGGGGGCCAGTTGGTCAGTGCAGACTTTCAAACAGGCAGATGAAACACCATCTGGGCCTGAAGCTTTCCTAGTCTTTTGTTTCCGAAAGACCCGGCACACATCCTCCTCCCAGATCATAAGTGTAGATTGAGTAGCAGGAGGGGGAGGAGGAGGGTTCCAGGAGGTGTTGGTGTGTGTGAAGTGAAGATCAGAGCAGGAGAGGGGTGTTAGACTGGGCTTTTTAAACCTGCAGTAAAACATATTCAGTTCATCAGCCATTAGTTGACTCTCTACAGAGCAAGGGGGAGGTGTCTTGTACTTGGTGATGCTTTTCAGGCCTTTCCACACAGATGCAGCTTTTCAGAGTAGCTTCTTTTAGCCACTGTGATTTCCTTAGTCAAGTGTCTTTCTGGCCTGGTTGTACAATATTTTATCTCTAATTCTGTAAGCATCCTCTTTGGCATGACGAAGCTGTCTGAGTTTTCCTGTAAACCATGGTTTAATCATTATTGAATGATAAGAATGTCCTAGTGGGAATGCATATATCCTCACAGAAACTGATATATGATGTGTTGTGGCAGATTCCCCACAACAGTCATCGAAACACAGTCGAGTCAAAAATGTCTCAGAGGTGCAAAGTTCTGATTCCAAAAATAGACTTTTATTATAGAGTAACAAAGCCGAGGAAGTCCATGGAGCATCTGAACTTACACTTCAGAATCATGCATTTTTTATACAGTTTCTGTTCCCCCTTATCTCTTTGAGTGATGGCCTCTTCATCCAATAAAATCATTTTATGCCTCCCTAGTTTCATCTTCGCTGTCTCCCTTCTAACTGGTCATCCTGACCCAGCTTGCTTCAATGATGGCAAAAGCATGACTATTTCATTTCATATGCATAAAACATACTGTAATCACTTCATTGGTTACATATTTTATAGTAATAAACAATCAGTACTTTCTGCATTAAATTGATTAGTATATTAAATGTTTTCCTTTATTACAATCATTGGTTACACACATTCCTGTTAGATGGGAAATGTGTGCACACCCACAGGCATTTGTTTCATCTCGTTTCTAGCACTAATTAACGCACATGGATCCTCTGCCTCTTTCAGGCAGGTACCAGGCAGTGCCTGGCTTTGTTCTTATTGAAACATTAGATCATCCCTTTAGTATCAATACACACATTTTTTCTGGATCATACACAGAAAGGGTCATTCACAGAAAGGCTGTAATTCTCCATCAAGCTGCATTTTTCCACTGATTTGCACTTTGGTTATTAAACTGAGTAAATGATAATTAAATAAATAAATGAATGATTAAATATCTAACATATTGAATAATAACATTCATAATCCAGTTATCCATAGTACATTTGTTACACATTGTCATTTTTAGATCATTGCATATTGCATACAGATTAATTCAATTATTAACTGAATGATTAAATAAAATATTCCATAGATGTCACAGTATCTGTGAACTCATCCAGGTCTGTGGCTGCAGTTTCAAAAATACTCCAATCAGTGCAGTCAAAGCAGGCTTGTAGTTCCAGCTCTGTTTCATTAGTCCATCTCTTTAAAGTCCTCACTACAGGCTTAGCTGATTTTAGTTACTGTTTGTAGGTCGGGAGAAGATGAACCAGACAGTAATCAGAGAGTCCTAAAGCTGCACATGGGACAGAGAGATATGCATCCTTTACAGTGGTGTAGCAGTGGTTCAGTATAGTTCAGTCTCTGGTGGGGCATGTGATGTGTTGTTTGTATTTTAGCAGTTCACAGGTGAGGTCAGCTTTATTAAAATCTCCAAGAATAATAATAAGTGAGTCCTGGTGTTGTTGTTCAGTGTCTGTGATGTGATCAACCAGCTGTTGCAACGCTGCATTCACGCATGCTTGTGGCGGGATATAAACATTCTCTAGAATGAACAAGGAAAACTCCTGCTATGAGTAGAAAGGCTTACAGTTGATGAAGAGCACTTCTAAATTAGGACAGCACATCTTCTTCAATGCTGTTACATCTGTAAACCAGCTTTCATTGATATTCCACCTTTTCTCTTTTCCCTGATGATTCCGCAACATGATCCGCTCTGAACAGCTGGAAGCCCGGCAGATGAAACGCGCTGTCCGGGATAGCTTCATTCAGCCAGGTTTCCATGAAACACAGAGCAGCGGAGTTAGAAAAGTCCTTATTTGTTTGAGCAGAAGCAGTTCGTCCGTTTTGTTGGCGAGGGAGCGGACATTCGCCAGATGAATACTCGGCAGTGGAGTCCTAAATCCGCATTGACGAAGATTCACAAGCACGCGGCTCGCTTCCCTCGCTTGCGTCTTTTGGATAGCTTGTAGAGCACCGCTGCGCCTCCAATTAAGATGTCTAACAAAACATCCGAATAATCAAACATGGCAAAACATTATCAGGTATACTCTGCAGAATATTCAGCAGTTCATCCTTGGTGAAACTGATCGGAAAAGAGTGACAAAAAACATGACAAACAAAAAAAAGTAACAAAAACGATAGAGAGCTCCACACTGAAGCAGTCATCTGTGGCGCCATCTTGCTCAAATGTTCAAAAAGATGTTGAATACACCACTTTTGTAAGGAAACAGCTCATCACTTAATTCAATCCATGCTTCGATACAGGGCTTCATTAGAAATGCGTTGTGTACTCGATACACGCCTTGACGCTTCAGTGTCTGTAACATCACTAGCGTGTATTGTTTTCAGAGAATCTTCACTCAAATTAATTTTCTATCCTTAATGGAAAGCTTAATGTACACAAATGCACATCTTGACCGTAGATAGCAAGGCGGCAGGTGCTCTAAAATGCGGTCACTTCCAATTACAAACATGCCCCACAGTATAAACTCCCACCCCCAAAACTGATTGACAGGTGTCTCTGTAAGGCATCGGAAATGCAAATGCAAAAGGGAATTGTGATTCCATTTGAATTTTGGCAGGCTCCATAAGGGATTCCGAGGACGTGAAATAGCAAATGAGCAACTGATTTTGCTTTTTCAGTATGACAGGGTCATGACTCGTAACACATAGGAAATGCAATTGCAAATAGACTTTGCTTTTCCAACTGAAATTTGGCAGACTTTGTTCGTTTGAAAATGAAAATGCAAACGGTATTAGCAATTTGCAATTGCATTTGGATTATTATGCAATTTATGCATCCAAAAATAGAAAACGCAATTGCAAATACAATTTGCAAGTTGTTTTGAAAATAGTCATGAAAATCCTCCCATACATAAGGTTGAGGTGTCCATTTATAGTAAATCTTGCTTTAAATAGGGCATTACTATTTCTTGGTCTTTATATGTACAATAAACAGCGTTTAACTTTGTAAGCAGGATTTGGATGCATTTCATAATTTGGCAGGCTCCTCATGAAATGATGCTACTCCAAAGGGTCTTTTAAATTGTTACATTTACCTCCTTAAATTGGTATATGGCAATCCATAAAACACCCAGACCACAAAATCGGATGGGCATGCAACTCACATTTAGTACAATTTACATATCAGTTATTTTAAGTTTGTTTTTTCCCCTGAAAAACAGTGTTTTTCAACAGATAACATGCCATTCTTTTTATAATGACGTTTTAATTCCACTGTTTACATTAAATTCCTTCTATGCCAAGCATGCCAAATCAGAAATCTTTACATTTCAAAGCCATAAAAAAAGTGAATTCATAAAATTTTCAGTCAATTCAATATATTTCAATAAATAAAAAAATGACATTATAGTTACTTCAAAAAAATAACCTTATTTGCTAAAAATGTATCAAAACATTATTCTTATGGACAAATGGGACCCACAGCTTTGCTCTTTCCTTTGCCATAAAAAGATGGTTACATGTAGTAACCATCTTTGCTTTCAGTATAATAACAAATATAAACCTTGAATAAAAGAGGTATATTAAAAAAAAAAAAATTATCCCCTTTTCTTCCAAATTAGAATGCCCAATTCCCACTACTTAGTAGGTCCTCATGATGGCGCGGTTACTCACCTCAATCCAGGTGGCGGAGGACAAGTCTCAGTTGCCTCTGCTTCTGAGATAGTCAATCCACACATCTTATCACGCGGCTCGCTGTGCATGACACCGCGGAGACTCACAGCACGGGAGGCTCATGCTACTCTCCGCGATCCACGCACAACTTACCACGCGCCCCATTTAGAGCGAGAACCACTAATTGCGACCACGAGGAGGTTACCCCATGTGACTCTACCCTCCCTAGCGACCGGGCCAATTTGGTTGCTTAGGAGACCTGGCTGGAGTCACTCAGCACACCATGGATTCGAACTCATGACACCAAGGGTGGTAGTCAGCGTCTATTCTCGCTGAGCTACCCAGGCCCCAAAGAGGTATATTTGTAAAAAATACAATATCATTGAGTGTGGGTGTGTGCACGTGCAAAATATAATGATAATTATTATTATTAAAAATCAGACTATTTATTATTTCAGTATGTCTATTTTAGGAAAAAATTTAAATATCACCATAACTCTCCTCATGTGCCCCTCTCAACTACTTTTAACCAGTGCTACCTTCAGGTTGTTTCTACACTTTATATTCATCTCAACTATATGGTCAAACATGATTTTGAAACATTCTGGCATACAAGTAGTTTTGTGTTTCTTGTTATCATATTTCTATTGTTTAACCTTTACTCTATATAGAGAAACATTATGGGTTGATCCCTACTTGATTACTTTTTTACCCTACTGAGATGGATGATCCAGTCTTCCGTTTGTGTGAGACACTGAAGTTTGTGAACTGCTGCTGTCCCTACAGCATTGACAGGGCCCATCCACCCACAGGGTTGGGGAGTAACGGAATACATGTAATGGGGTTACGTATTTAAAATACAAAATATTTGTAACTGAATTCCACTACAGTTACAATTTAAATAATTGGTAATTAGAATATAGTTATATTCAAATAGTATTTTGATTACTGAAGAGATTACTTCACTGAGTCATTTGTTTCATTTAATATTTAGTCCTTTCAGGTGGAAAACATTTATACATATAAATGATGCGATCCAAAGTGCATTTGAACAGTGCTGAAACACTTTCTTATGATGTGTTACATTCATACGAGCAGACAGAGAAGTAAGTTTGGAGCACAAGAAATAGAAATATACCTTATGTAACTTGTCAGCTTTATGCTAAGCTAAAATGCTATTTCTAGCCATTTTACATGCACATTTTACCAGGCACGCTCATATTTTTTATCAAGAAAATTCACATTGGATCATAATTAATTTTTTTCAAGTAAGATCTTTGATATTAGGGCAAAAATAATTATGTTAATAATTATGCTAATCATTTTTGTATTGTTTTCCTGTAAAATATCTAAAGATCCTTAAAACAAGATCAGTATGATTGATCTTATTTTAGAAACAGCACTGCATAAGATATTTAGGTTTTTCAGAGAATGTATTTTTGACATGTGTATTTTGTCTTACTGTACTGGCAGAGTTTTTATAGTCAAAACAAATGAGAAAATCTACCAGTGCTGAAGAAGTAATCCAAAGTATTTAGAATACGTTACTGACTTTGCGTAATCTAATGGAATACATTACAAATGACATTTTACAGCATGTATTCTGTAATCTGTAGTGGAATATATTTCAAAAGTAACCCTCCCAACCCTGTCCACCCATGCCAACAGATGATAAAGGGATATGGCAGTAAACCTGTGTGGAGACAGCTCTTTTGTCCTCCCAAGTTATTATTATTATTATTATTATTATTATTATTATTATTATTTTTTAACACAATCTAAGGTCTACTGTGGTTGAGAAGTCAGGCAAGGTTTTTCATTGCCAGAACAACTTGTAATAATAAAGAGTGTGCTTCTGTATATACATAATCAGAGGGGTTAAAATGTTTGAGGTTGTATTGATAATCTGGGAGTTTTTCATTTAAACCTGGAAATAAACAGAAAGTATTAGGATTTTGAAAATTGTCAAACAAAAACTATTTAGGCAGATGCTATTTGCACCCTGGTGCAAATAATGGTATCTGCTATTTACAGCCCAGTGCAAATAGTGGCAGATATTATTTGCACCCCGACCCTGGTGCAAATAGTGTCAGATACTATTTGCACCCATATTTAAATACTAACATACAGTATATTGGCATCACTGCAGTGTGTTTATTGTGTTTATATAGAGTCCCACACTATAATAACCCCTACCCCTAAACCTAACCTTAACCTTACCTTAGAAAAATATAACCTTAGTTTTTCACCTTGGTATTTTGTTGTATTTACAGTAACCTCAAAATTAACCATGGTTACTATATTAACAACACATTACTGTAGTAACACCTTGGTTAATTGCATTAAAAATATGGTTTCTGCCAAAAACATGGTTACTACAATATTACTACAGTAATACAGTGATGCAATCTACACACAAGCGATGACGTGCCGTGGGAACGAGTATGATTGACAGACCCCGCCTCCAGAACAAACCCTTCTCTGCACTTCCCGACATTCACCATGACCAAATCACTGCAATGAAATCAACATTTGTTTTATTTTACCTATTATTTTAAGTAGTATTAAAGGAAATATTAAGAGTGGAAACAGGAAATCGGATGGGAAAAATAGTGGGACAAAACGTGAATTCAAACCGCAGTCGCTAGGACAACAGTACACACACACACACACACACACACACACACACACACACCGTATTTACACCCCACAGCACTGCAGCAGCATTTACTGTATAGTTTGTTGTACATTCCTGTGGTTTCACCAGACTATTGGGGTGAAAGTAGCTGCACTGTGTGCCAGATGCTATTTACACTGGGGTGAAAATAGTCACTCCGAAAAATGTATTATGTAAAATTAAGAAATATTTAAAGTTCTGCACTGTTTAGGTCACTAGACATATGCAAACACATTTGTGACATTGTCCATGTTAACTCCTTTATACAAAGTTCAGATTTCCTTGCTTCTGTTGACGCAAACATGATGCTCTTTTCAACATTCATAAATCATGCTGGCAGAACACGGATCAGCAGGTTTTGCACAAACTTGTGCATTCAAGGCCAGCTCGAGGGCATGCAATCATTAAAGCAAAAGAATATACCAAATACTGAGAAATTCTGAGTTTCATAAACATGTTTAAACTTTTCACTCAAACTTCTATGCTGATAATATACTTGTAATGAAAACAGTGTATATTACATTACAAAACAGCATTTTTGCACTAGTGGTCTCAGACTTTGGACCCCACAGTAAATTCAGTATATTTACTGTATATTTATTTACATTAATTCATTTAGGAGATGCTTTTACACAAAGTGACTTACAAAATGAGGAAGGATACAACAAAACCGATTCATCATCAAGGAGACGGTAACACAATAAGTGCTGCAATACAAAGTTTCAATTGTATTACAAAAGTACTAGCCAAGATTTGCGTGTGTGTTGTGTGTGTAGGGTACAAGTGCTCATGAAAAAGTTGTCTCTTTAGTAGTTTTTTGAAGACAGAGATGGAGTTTGCTTCACAGATGGTATTGAGAAAGGTCGTTCCACCATCGAGGTACAGTGAATCCAAAAGTCTGGGAAAGTGATTTCTGGTGGGAATGTAGCTCTGCATGATTGTAGGTAGACTGACACAGACCCAGTGACTGTTCTGTATGCCAGCATCAGAATCTTGAACTTGATACATGCAGCAACTGGCAGCCAATGTAGAGAGACAAGTAGTGGTGTAATATGCGCTCTCTTGGGTTTGTTAAAGACTGGCCATCTGCTGCATTTTGGATCATTTGCAGAGGCTTGATCGCGCATGCAGGAAGGCCTGCAGTATAACCCCCATCCCCCCCCCCCCTTTTTTTTTGTTTTTGTTTTTGAATTGTGTGTTATGTTGTATGTTTTGTTTTTTTATTGCAGGCCTTTTTCATTTTTGAAGCTTATTGTGTGCTCTCCATGACTGACACAGCTGAAAGCAGATACTATAAATATTTCCCTTACTTGTATGGCCAAAATTTTAATTTGCAAGCTGACAACAATAGTGAATGTTTTTGTGATCTAATTAAGTTTCTATTAATTATCAACTATATATGACTAGGTAACAAAATATGACCTGAGTACTACTGACATAAAATAAAATAATATTTAATCTAAATAAATCCCCTACAGCCTTTTGGATACAATCTAATGGCCACATCAAACTACCACTGGTTGCTGTCATTCTCACGGGCAGAGCAGGTCCTGTTGAGTAACATAGATGAGGATGGCGGTTGCCGCAGGAAGTGTTACCGTGTGGTCAGACAGCTCAATGAAGACGCCTGGTGTCCTGGAAGCAAACCTGTCATCACTGCATTCCATCTACAGGTACTAGACTAATCTCAATATACTCTTTGTGTCTTTTCTGCACCTTTCAGTTTAACACTGTGGACGTTTCATTAAAGGAATAGATCACCCAAAAGTGAAATCTTTGTCATCATGCACTGACCCTCAATGTTGTTCCAAACCTGAAAGGTTTCATGGAACACACAAGGAGACAGTTTTTAATACTATTTACGCAGCTATTTGTTACTCATTGATAGTTTTTACTCAAATTAACTGAGTAAATAATGTCATAATTTACATTTTTGGGTGAACTATTCCTTTAATAATTTGCACACTTTTAAGGTCAAAATTAATATTAACTATAAACCAAAATCCATATACTATGATTTAAATGTAGCAAAGCGCTTTATATGTTTCACAAGTTGATATGCTGGTTTTATAGAATCACGTTACTACAGCCTACCAACATTTTTTCAAAATGATTTTTACATGGCTCGTTGTTCCTGGTGAAATGAACACTAGAGCCACTACTGAACAACGAGCCATGTAAAAATCATTTTGAAAAAATGTTGGTAGGCTGTAGTAACATGATTCTATAAAACCAGCATATCAACTTGTGAAGCATGTAAAAAAATCAATGACTTTTATTCACTTTCACACAAATCAGATAATCAGTTCATAAACAGCTACTTTTCACTCATCCTCCCACAATGCTATCTTTTGACATCTAAACACATTTACTATAGACCATTTCAAGAATGTAAACAAAAACAAAGAAATTAGAATGCTACTGTACATGTCTAGCCCAGAAGCATTTCCAGTAGTGGCATTTTTATAACCCAGAACTGTCAAAATAATATTACTAGCATGTACTTTTAGAGTCTAGCTAAAACAAAAGATATGAGCAAAAACTGAAAATAAACAATGAAGTGTCATTTCTGGATCCTTTAAATAAGACTCAGAGTCAACATATTTTCTCAAAGAACATCAAACATTTACCTGAAGTGACTTAGTGTTCTTAATACTAAGTGCGTCTACACGAGAGAGGTGATGAAAGTGTATCGTACTTTAGATGCTTAAAATTATTCCTTCAGCGGCAAGGTCAGGAATATTGGATTGCTCTTATTATAATCAATGAAGCTGTCAACGCTGTAAGCGCATGACTCGCAGACAAGGCAAGGTTTTATATATATATATATATATATATATATATATATATATATATATATATATATATAGTGCATTCAGAATGTATTCAGACCCCTTCATTTTTTCACATTTTGTTATATTGCAGCCTTATGTTAAAATGCTTTAAATTATTTTTTTCACATCAGTCTACACTCCATACCCCATAATGACAAAGCAAAAACCAGACTTTTGATAACTTTGCAAATTTATTAAAAATAAAAACCTTAAATATCACATTGACATAAGTATTCACACCCTTTGCTATGACATTTACATTTGCAACCTGGAGTTAAGTGCTTTGCTCAAGGTCGCAATGGTGGTGGCTGTGGGGATCGAACCAGCAACCAGTTCTGTGCTTTAGTCCACTATGACAATTGAAATTTAGCTCAGGTGCAACCCAATTTTCTGGATCATTTTTTAGATGTTTCTACACTTTGATTGGAGTCCACCAGTGGCAAATTCAATTGATTGGACATGATTTGGAAAGGCACACACCTATCTACAGTATATAAGGTCTCACAGCTGAAAATGCATATTAGAGCAAAAACCAAGCCATGAGGTCAAAGGTACTGCCTGCAGAACTCAGACACAGGATTGTGTAGAGGCACAGATCTGGGGAAGGCTACAAACAATTTCGGCTGCACTGAAGGTTCCCAAGAGCACAGTGGCCTCCGTAATTCTTAAATGGAAGAAGTCCTATAACCAGGACTCTTCCTAGAGCTGGCTGCCCAGCCAAACTGAACAATCGGGAGGAGAAGGGCCTTGGTAAGAGAAGTGACCAAGAACCTGACGGTCACTCTGGTTGAGCTCCAGAGATCATGTGTGGAGATGGGAGAAACTTGCAGAAGGACAACCATCACTGCAACACTCCACCGATCTGGGCTTTATGGCAGAGTGGCCAGATGGAAGCCTCTCCTCAGTGCAAGACACATGAAAGCCTGCTTGGAATTTGCAAAAAATAAATAAATAAATAAAATAAAATAAAATAAATAAATAATAAAAAAAATAAGCACCTAAAGGACTCTCAGACTGTGAGAAACAAGATTCTCTGGTCTGATGAAATGAAGATTGAAATGTTTGGCCTCAATTCCAAGCATTATGTCTGGAGGAAACCAAGCACCAGGTGGTAGCATCATGCTGTGGGGGTGTTTTTCAGTGGCAGGGACTGGGGGAATACAGCAAAATACAGAGATATCCTTAATGAAAACCAGGTCCAGAAGGTTCATGACCTCAGACTGGGCCGAAGATTCACATTCTAAAAGGGCAATGACCCTAAGCACACAGCCAAAACAACGCAAGAGTGGCTTAGGGACAACTCTGTGAATGTCCTTGAGTGGCCCAGCCAGAGCCCGGACTTGGTCCCAATCGAACATCACTGGAGAGACCTGAAAATGGCTGTCCACTGACGGTCCTCATCCAACCTGACAGAGCTTGAGAGGATCTGCAGAGAAGAACGGCAGAAAATCCCCAAATCCAGGTGTGCAAAGCTTGTCGCATCATACCTAAAAAGACTTGAGGCTGTAATCGCTGCCAAAAGTACTTAAGGGAAGGGTAGTTAAGGGACTGAATACTTATGTCAATGTGATATTTCAGTTTGATCTTCTAAATACATTTGCAAAGTTATCAAAAATCTGGATTTTGCTTTGCCATTATGGGGTATGGAGTGTAGATTGATGTGGGAAAAAAATAAAAATAATTTAAAGCATTTTAGCATAAGGCTGCAACATTAGAAAATGTGAAAAAAATTAAAGGGTCTGACTAATTTATGAATGCACAGTAACTTTCCTTGTGTGTCTCCTTCTGCAGTAGCTTTTATACTTACTGTATACTACTCAAGCTACTCTGAGATCTTGCAGATATTGTTGACTTTTGTGTGACAAATTTTTTATGTTCATATGTCCATTTGTAAGTCATTTGGAATAAAAACATCTGCTAAATGACTAAATGTAAATGTAAATGACTTGTGCAGCCTCATTCATTATAATCGGACAGATCTATAGTCACTTTTAGAGCCCATAATGAAATAATCTGATTTAACAAGCCAGCTAAACTCCACCTATCAAACTTATTAATTATTGGCAAAAAATTAATTCACTTACCAGAGATAAGATGTGTGCTACAGTTGTTAGTAATGCATGTAACCAGCCGTCTTTCTTCACTGCTGTGGTTCATGCATCTATTTATGGTTGCTTTTTCAGCAATCTAAACACTTTAATTTCTGTTAGTTCCAAGCATCCAGGGAGCATCCAGCCACTGAATCACACAGTTTACATTTTAATAATGACATTTTTGGCAATCTTTTTAACGTTAGTAACATTAATCGTGTTAAAGTAACTATGAATGAAGTGCCTCCCGCTGTTGATTTGAATGAGTTTGACAACTAGCTGGAAATGTTCAAGGGACAAAGACGTCACTTCCTCAAACCAACAAACAGTCTTTGAAATGGTCTATAGCGGGCTGACACGTAAATCAAAAGTGTCACAGAAGCACCACCTCTTTTACATTTGCTTTTATGACACTATCAGTTACGTTTAGGGTAGGGAGGTAGGTTTTGTTGATTTAAAACTTGATAGAGCATTAACTTTAAAAAACTTATCTGTTTGGTAAAACAGAGTATAAAATGCTTTCAGAGCCACACAGTGGACATTTTACCTCGGAACTGCCACAATGTTATTTTTCAAAAAGGATGCCACAGTAACGTAATTTTCATGAGATCAGGCTGTTGACATGGCTGTTGAAACACTGTTTTACTGTAACTTTCCAACTGCATGTACAAAAAACACATTTCACTTACAATATTATGCAATTCTAACTGTAACAAATACTTTCCCTCTGTGCTTACATCATCTAGACACTGCTGTTTTGGACCTGTGAGAAGTACCCCTGCACCAGGGACTGGAGAGACTTCAGGGGATGTGTATTACGACTGGTGCAGAAGCTGTATAAGTGTGTTAGCCAGCACTATCTCCGGCATTACTTCATACGGTCTCACAACCTTCTGAAGTACAGCAACACCAATGAGCTAGATAACGTGGCAAAGAAGATCATCAATTTCCTGGACAACCCAGGAACATATGTTCATTAGAAGCGTCCTCCGATTGTTAGGTGGTATAAGATCTGTGTTAGCTGTGCTCTATTTGTATGACTGCATCATATTGATGCATATTGATCATGGTAATAGGCTGTGGTTGACTCAAGTAATGTACAGTATGTCTTTTCTCCATATTACTCATTAATGACATGATGAATAATGTAGAACTTATTAATAAATCATTCTGTGGTAGAGTATAATTTAAAGCTTATTTTCTCATCACAAATACACCTTTGCACAATTGGGAGGATGCAAAACATGAAAATTCATTCAGTAAAATGTTCAGTCTATAGTGTGATACAAGCATAATACACACTTCTATTTCTTTTCTTTTTTAAAGACCTATTCTTTTATTTTATTAAAATACAATTTATAAGAGTTATTTTCTTCAGTAATGGCCCTGAAAAACCTTCTATGTGGCCCATGCCATCGGCATAAATATCAATGCCTTGACTTGATAAGAAAAGTAATTATACAGTAAAGGATAATGTATTGAAATAGAATTAATGTGCATGTATATTTGGTATGGCAATTTAGAACCACATTAGGATTACTGATGCAGAAACAATTGGTTCTACTCTCCAGCAGATGGCACTGTAACTACAATAACACGTTTAGCAAGCGTTGTAAATACAAGATCTTTTGTAAACACAGCAAGGAAATTGTAAAGGTAAGATGTGAAGAAACATGTATTATTATTCTCACTAGAGGATAGGCTTTGATTTGATACATTAATGGAGCAAACCAGACTCACTGAGACAGTGATTTAACGTTCAAAAGGTAATGTCATTTACATGTCGTTGAACCCGTGTGATATGATTACTTCGGCTGTTGTTCTGTAAGCTGTCGAGGAGGACCCAGCAAACGTGGACCAGTCATTGAAACACCGTCAAATTTGCCGTCAGATCATTAGTGTGTCTGAGCAATCTGGTCTAAAAAAAAAAAAAAAAAAAAAAAAAAAAAAAAAAAAAAAAATATATATATATATATATATATATATATATATATATATATTATTTTTTTTCTCCTTCCAATCACAAATTTAACCTTTACAATTATTACAAGATCAGGTGAGGACAATGTAAATTTTAATGCTGCAACTGAAATTATTTCTCACAGTAACACTCAATGGCTATGTTTACATGCACTAATTTTCGTCAATCCGAATAAATTCAATCCGATTGCAGATTCCGAATGTACTGTTTATATGTCCCCTAAACTTTGCAGTCTGAGACAAATATTTATTTACATGTGCATTACATGTATTCCGAACCAAACTTCTGCGCATGCGAAGAGCGTCAGTCGTTGTGTTCTGAAGAAGCGGAGAAAGGCTGAGAAAGTATGAATGGCACCAAAGTCCATAATTGGTGTTTTTGCTTTATTGAGATATATATAAAAAACGTATGCAAAAAAAGCTTTCTTCTTATGTAACTCACTCTACTCGACAAACGAAGAATTAGAAGCAGCGTCTAACCCTGTCTGACTTAGTTCGGTAAAGTTGGAAATATATTAACAGATTCGAACTTCCAGGATTAATAACTCATAAACGAAATGTTGTTAAAACACAAACGACGCCTCTTTCCAACCGTATTAACGTAGACAGCGACCTACAACGTAATTTTCATCAAAACGGGCCGTCATCCGAGTTGAACCAATACCATTGGTCTATATGTGCAGCCAGCTGTGAGACGAGTGAGCAGGGACCGTCTAAAAAGTGCAACACCGAAAAGCGATACTCAAAAATAGTCTATATCTTCACTCTTACAAAGTGTAATGTCACCAAAATCACTTCACACTTCAGTGGTCTCCTGTTGGTTATACTACAATACTTATTTAGGAAAAAAAGGTTTTTGCATAATTTTGCAGAATTTGTATTAGGGAAAATATTCAATAACTTCACGCTTATACAGTGTAGTGTCACCAAAATCACTTCACACATCAGTGGTCTCCTGTTGGTTATACTACAACACTTAGTTGGGATAAATGTGCTATTGCATAATTCTGGGGACTTTCTATTAGGAAACATTTTCAATAACTTTACTCACAGTATAGTACCATTAAATTCAGTTCACACATCAGTGGTCTCCTGTTGGTTATACTTCAACACTTAGTTGAGATAAATGTGCTTTTTATTGATTTTGCTTTAAAAATTTAATTAATTTATTTAAACACAAAAAACTTAAACAAAAGATATTTCTAAATTCAAATTGCACTTTAAATGAAACGAAAAAAGCAATTAAAATAACAGAGTGATTAAAAAAATCTTATACATAACCACCTCAAATCCAAACATTAACTGTCTCCTCCAACGGCCCCATTTGCTATCATGCAAGTATCAGTACACAGCAACAGGTGAAAAATTACTCATAGCATACAAATTAAGAACTAAAGACAACTATAAATGTAAAGATAATTATAATAATCATCATAATAAATACGCCTAATAAATTCCCTTGTGTTCCCAAAAAATGCTGCCAAATGTGTGTTCTTATGGAATGTGTTTGTATTGTGTTTTGGTAATACAGTTAATGCTGCCTAAAGAAAAGAAAACAGAAAAACAAATTAGGTTCAAGGTGAACGTGTCTCGTATAACTTTATGATTTAATCACTTTCGTCTTTGTTTCTTTAATACAAAGATACCTGTATATATTACTGAACCGTGGCGATTTTAGGGGGTGGCCTGTGATGGCCTGGGCCACCCCTGAAATCTCATTGGCCACCCTGTGGCCACCCCAGAACTGATTGGTAGTTCATCATGTTCACACAAGAACGAAGAACCAATAGAAACACCTGTCAATCAAAGATGACATCTCAGGTCATTTGTTGATTTAGAGCCACACTGACCCAGGGTCAGTTTGATATTTCTGACCATTATAGTAGTGGTGGGACTGAAGCTGTGTGAGCTGATCTTTGATCAGTGGGGGGAGGGGCAGGCCTCGGGTGGCCAGGCAGGTGCTGCAGGTCGCGGGCAACAGGCTTCAGGTCTGGAGTATAATGGTCGGTCAGAAGCACGAAGCTGACACGAGCTAGTGTCTGTCTCCAACTTCCAATGAGTTGACGACGTCGATTTGTGGTCAAAAAGAAAGCTATTATTTGAGAGGTGTGTTCATCTAATCTAACGTTTAATTTATCCCGAATTTCCATGTGAATGTGAAAATATCTTTTCATTGTTACAGTAGCTAGGTTAAAGGGTAAGCTAGACCCTACACCACATTCAGCATGTTATCTTTATATTGACATGAAATATGAAATGCCATGTTTTCTGATTTAATGTGTAAAGGTGTGTAAAGCGTTTTACAGATGTATATGTTAAATAGCTAAAGTTATATATATGGCTAACCTGTGTGTGACTGTACTTTAAATCTTTACATGAGTTATTTATGAGCTCTTTATGTGTATTATTGGTCAGTCAGACCAATAAAATCTTCAAAGTTTTTATACCTTATTTGACATTTTAAATATGCAGAGGCAGGGCAAATTGCACTTAAATGCCGCAAAGGATTTCACTAACTATTTTATTTGGTAATATTCAAAGTAATTGAAGCTATCAGAACATGTGGAAGATAAACTTGAGTAGACACTGTAAATAGAGTTTTATTTTTTACTGTATTCAGAGCTCAATCTGCAATTTTGGGGTTTCCAGACAGACACCTATAAGCCCTCGTAGCCAATTTCTCACACTGATTTGTACCCAATATAACAATATTTCTGCTGGACAGTGCAGTTATAGCTAATAAATGAATGAATAATTGATTGAATGATTGATTGAATTGCGCCTCAATCAGTTATCACCTGTACTTGTATCTCTTATATGATTATACACTATACCTGATGTTATACGCAGATTAATTCTCTACAATGAGAATAGCTCTTAAAAATGTGGAACTGACTTTTCCTAAACAATTACTGATTTAAAAATGGATGTTATGTTAAAATAACCAGAGATTCCCTGAAACTGTAATAGGTTAAAATAGAACAGGAATAGAAAACTGTCAAATGTCAAAACAACAGTCTGATATTGAATACAAACAATTCAGTGAATGCTAACATGAGTTTAAGAATTCATTTATTCTACATGTGTAGATGTTGAAGCAAAGCAATGAGATATTTACGCCACTGCATGTATGGTTGCTAGATTGCATAAATTAAGTATGACATCAGGTGAAAAATTTCCAATTTGTGCAAGTATAAATCTCTGATTGGGGTGTTGCAAATATTATCTGGCAACCCTGAGCATATTAAAAGCTTGTGGATGCGTGATTGGTGAAAGATCTAATAAAAACTTTAATGATGAAGTTTGCCCTGGTCTGCAATTGAGGGTGCCCTAAGTTTCATTTCAAGCACCCCCGTAGAACCGGGACTGAAGAGAAGAGATGCTTGTTTGTTAAATAACTGTCAGAAGAAGAGTTTTACTCTTGTACAAGCAGTGGCGTATCCAGGACATTTTTACTGGGGTGGCCAAGATGGGGCACAGACCTAGTGTGGGGTGGCGATACCGGGAGAACCTTTATGAATGGCACATGATCAAAATGTGTAAATATCGCTTTGCTTTGCTTCAACATCTACACATGTAGAATAAATGAATTCTTAAACTCATGTTAGCATTCACTGAATTGTTTGTATTCAATATCAGATTGTTGTTTTGACATTTGACAGTTTTTCTATTCCTGTTCTATTTCAACCTATTACAGTTTCTGGGAATCTCTGGTTATTTTAACATAACATCCATTTTTAAATCAGTAATTGTTTAGGAAAAGTCAGTTCCACATTTTTAAGAGCTATTCTCATTGTAGAGAATTAATCTGCGTATAACATCAGGTATAGTGTATAATCATAAAAAGACACAAGTACAGGTGATAACTGATTGAGGCGCAATTCAATCAATCATTCAATCAATTATTCATTCATTTATTAGCTATAACTGCACTGTCCAGCAGAAATATTGTTATATTGGTTACAAATCAGTGTGAGAAATTGGCTACGAGGGCTTATAGGTGTCTGTCTGGAAACCCCAAAATTGCAGATTGAGCTCTGAATACAGTAAAAAACAAAACTCTATTTACAGTGTCTACTCAAGTTTATTTTCCACATGTTCTGATAGCTTCAATTACTTTGAATATTACTAAATAAAATAGTTAGTCAAATCCTTTGCGGCATTTAAGTGCAATTTGCCCTGCCTCTGCATATTTAAAATGTCAAATAAGGTATAAAAACTTTGAAGATTTTATTGGTCTGACTGACCAATAATACACATAAAGAGCTCATAAATAACTCATGTAAAGATTTAAAGTACAGTCACAGCACAAACCCTTCCATTTCACACACAGGTTAGCCATATACACTATATTGCCAAAAGTATTCGCTCATCTGCCTTTAGACGCATATGAACTTAAGTGACATCCCATTCTTAATCCATAGGGTTTAATATGACGTCGGCCCACGCTTTGCAGCTATAACAGCTTCAACTCTTCTGGGAAGGCTTTCCACAAGGTTTAGGAGTGTGTTTATGGGAATTTTTGACCATTCTTCCAGAAGCGCATTTGTGAGGTCAGACACTGATGTTGGACGAGAAGGCCTGGCTCGCAGTCTTCACTGTAATTCATCCCAAAGGTGCTCTATCGGGTTGAGGTCAGGACTCTGTGCAGGCCAGTCAAGTTCTTCCACACCAAACTCGCTCATCCATGTCTTTATGGACCTTGCTTTGTGCACTGGTGCGCAGTCATGTTGGAACAGGAAGGGGCCATCCCCAAACTGTTCCCACAAAGTTGGGAGCATGGAATTGTCCAAAATCTCTTGGTATGCTGAAGCATTCAGAGTTCCTTTCACTGGAACTAAGGGGCCAAGCCCAGCTCCTGAAAAACAACCCCACACCATAATCCCCCCTCCACCAAACTTCACAGTTGGCACAATGCAGTCAGACAAGTACCATTCTCCTGGCAACCGCCAAACCCAGACTCGTCCATCAGATTGCCAGATGGAGAAGCGTGATTCGCCACTCCAGAGAACGCGTCTCCACTGCTCTAGATTCCAGTGGCGGCGTGCTTTACACCACTGCATCCGACGCTTTGCATTGCACTTGGAATGTATGGCTTGGATGCAGCTGCTCGGCCATGGAAACCCATTCCATGAAGCTCTCTACACACTGTTCTCGAGCTAATCTGAAGGCCACATGAACTTTGGAGGTAGGTCTGTAGCGATCGACTCTGCAGAAAGTTGGCGACCTCTGCGCACTATGCGCCTCAGCATCCGCTGACCCCGCTCTGTCATTTTACGTGGCCTACCACTTCGTGGCTGAGTTGCTGTCATTCCCAATCGCTTCCACTTTGTTTTAATACCACTGACAGTTGACTGTGGAATATTTAGTAGTGAGGAAATTTCACGACTGGACTTGTTGCACAGGTGGCATCCTATCACAGTACCACGCTGGAATTCACTGAGCTCCTGAGAGTGGCCCATTCTTTCACAAATGTTTGTAGAAGCAGTCTGCATGCCTAGGTGCTTCATTTTATACACCTGTGGCCATGGAAGCGATTGGAACACCTGAATTCAATTATTTGGATGGGTGAGCGAATACTTTTGGCAATATAGTGTATATATAACTTTAGCTATTGAACGTATACATCTGTAAAACGCTTTACACACCTCCGTCATTAAATCAGAAAACATGGCATTTCATATTTCATGTCAGTATAAAGATAACATGCTGAATGTGGTGTAGGGTCTAGCTTACTCTTTAACCTAGCTACTGTAACAATGAAAAAATGTTTTCACATTCACATGGAAATTTGGGATAAATTAAACGTTAGATTAGATGAACATACCTCTCAAATAACAGCTTTCTTTTTGACCATAAATTGACGTCGTCAACACATTGGAAGTTGGAGGTAGACGCTAGCTTGTGTCAGCTTTGTGCTTCTGACTGACCATTATACTCCAGATCTGGCGCCCGCTGCCCGCGACCTGCGGCACCTGCCAGGCCACCCACGGCCTGCGCCTCCCCCCACTGATTAAAGATCAGCTCACACATCTTCAGTCCCACCACTACTATAATGGTCAGAAATATAAAACTAACCCTGGGTCAGTGTGGCTCTAAATCAACAAATGACCTGAGATGTCATCTTTGATTGACAGGTGTTTCTATTGGTTCTTCGTTCTTGTGTTGATGAACATGATGAACTACCAATCAGTTCTGGGGTGGCCACAGGGTGGCCAATGAGATTTCAGGGGTGGCCCAGGCCACCACAGGCCACCCCCTAAAATTACCACTGTGTACAAGATAAATAGTCTTCGTCTAAAACCTAGATATTATTATTAATAGTCTATTTTTTAGGTTTTTTATTCAAAACTTATAACCATGTGTAATTTAAAATAAGTTTTGAGGAGGATGTTTAGGCTATTTACTGTGTTCACTTTGCATCATATCTTGTAAAACATAATCTAACATTTACTTTACTAATCTGTCACGTATGATCGACTGTCACTATGGCAAAGAAGAAATGCTTTAATTATGGTTTCGACGTCAGGAATTGATGTCGCGTACACGCAATGGAACACAGAATGCCGAAACCGCACTTGCTGCTTAAAGTCCCTTTTAAGAATGACGTCCTTTTTTGCTTTATGTGATGTCATGAAAGAACATATGTGCCCTGCAGAATATTCAGTGCGAGCCCGCATACCCTTAATAATGTGTTTTGTCATTGCTTTGTAGGTTCACGCGAAGAGTATTATGTATAAACATACATACGCACCACATCTCTGCGCATGAGCGTAAGGTATTTTGAATACGATGAGAAAGTAGTCGGATTCAAACATTTACATTGCTAATATTTGTATTTTAATCAGATTATTTTAGGTCTACACCACCCACTTCAATTGGAAGGAAATTCCATTTGGATCCAGCTCAGTCGGATCATTTTTGTTTACATGAAGGCTTTTCAATCCGTTAGAGCTATCAGTCGGATTCTAAATGGATTATTTGGTTGCATGTAAATGTGGCCGATGTCCACTCACTATTTACTGTGTGTAATAATACTTGTCCCCAAAATCGGTCTGTCTGTGCTTACCGAAATTAGAAATACTGCCTCCAGTGGCTAAAGCGTTAAGTGCTGTTGAGCGTATGGGCACATGTGAGCTCCATTTTCCATATGAAATGTCCACGGAAGGGTGCCAAAAAATAGTTATTTTCAGCTGTACAGGCTGTAATGCAGTGAAGAGAAATGCTTATTTTATAAACCAACCAGTGTCCAGTGTGCCATATGGCTAGCCTAGAGTCTAGTCATAATTTCCCTTATACTGTATAATACATATAATAATCCAATTTAAATAATTAAATCAAAACAATGATACTTTAATCATAGATGAGTTAATCTTGTAACTAGTTAGTGGTACTTACAAAATTTAGTTCAGTTTACTTGAGACAAATAAGTAAGTTTACTTAGAAAAAGCATGCAAACCGATTGCCTTGAAAAATCTAAGTAAGGTCAACTAATTAGATTTTACAGTGTGTGACTTGTGTTTTAATGCAGTCATTGTCACTCTTAGTGAATTGCAAGAAACAAGTGGCTCTTTGTTTTGGGAGCCAGGCACCAACTCATGCATCCTAAAAGTCTGGGAGACCCTCATCCTTTCTCTGTCTGTCTTTCACCCTTTCTCTTTCTCTCCATATCTCTATCTACCACCTCTCTCTCTCTCTCTCTCTCTCTCTCTCTCTCTCTCTCTCTCTCTCTCTCTCTCATTCTCTCGCTCTCTCTGTTCCAATTGTTGCTGTTTTTTTGTTTTTTAATATTTGACTGGTGTTTTATAAAAACTTCTTAAAAATCAAATCTTTGAGCACAAGATTCATGCATCAGTTGCATTTTGGATCTTGTACTATTAAATTATTGTTATGAATTACCCTAGGAAGGTTGAGTTAATTGAAGGCACACAAAAAAGAGAGGCCAGAAACTGCCTCAGTGAATGGCTGAGAGAACATTCCCTTGGATGGCGGTAAATATTGTGGCCTTCTTTTTCACTCTTTGTTACTTTTTTCATGCTGGCTTTAAAAAAGGGACAATTGTGTGTAACATCCTGCTGGCACGGTGGCATAATGATGTCAGTGTGAGACAGCTCTCTCTGGGCATTCTGTCAGCTGGGTGGCATGAGTCATTATGTGGAGTCTTGAGGAATAGCACCATTTATGGGCTAAACTATGTCTAATTCATATACTTTCTGTTCCTACTAATAAAACAGATGCAGTGTAGACATTACCACTGAATGCAGGATGGCTATTAATGTGATGAATGTGGGCAGGGCAATATATTTAATTTTCACAATACATTTGTGAAATGAAAATTGAAGGTAAAGTGTGTAACTTGTGCCTCTAGTGGCAGCAAACAGAATTGCAAAAATAGACTAGATTAAATAAACCTTTCAAGTTACCTTACACCAAGAAAGTAATTTGTATGAGTAAGATCAAGTAGAAATAGATCCTTGAGGTAACAACTGCAAGTTGAAATCATAGTGCAGCTTTAATATGCCCACATTCAATTTGCTGACTGGTATTCACAGATTGGAAAGAAAAATTACAAATGAGATCACTTCAATATCTCCAGTGTCTATCAGCTCTACAGATGGATTAATCTAATTTTTAATTCTGAACATTAACTTTCTGCCAAATGTTAGACAGTTGCATATTTATTACAACTCTGCTGTTGCTTGTTAAGCAACCAGACAATGGATTTATCGAGCAACTTACACGGCAATAACTCGCTAAGATGCCATGGCTCTGATTTTAAAAGGCTGGGTATAGATTATTACAAAAATGTTGTGATGTGAATTACCAAACATTACCACACATTTGCAAATTTCTATAAATTATAAATAACTAGGCTTCCATTAGTGAGTTAATAGCCTACTGATTGATGCTGTTTTTAAACTTTGTGCACTCCCTCAGTTGTTTTCTGCTCACTGAAAAGCAGTTGAAATAGTAAAATATGATGAGTAATAAGATGGATTTGCTGCTTACACAATACAGATGTGGCCTTTGAGAATGAACAAAAAACAAAAAAATAAATAAATCGTGTGCAACATTAGTTTTTTATTTTATTTTATTTATTTATTTATTTTGGTTGCGCACTCTTAAAGGCCACATGGCATTAAACAGCGAAGAACAGACATGATCAATAGGGGGCAGTAATGTTTCATTCTTTGAACATAGATCGCTAATTGTTAGTGATTAGATGCATATACCATCTAAAATAGCCATGCTATCAGTGGAAAACTGAAGTGAGAACAAAAATCACAAAAATCTATAGCAAGCGATATTTGGCCAAATCAGCAATGGCTACACAATTGTTAACTAAGTATACTTCCTCAGAACTGTTATGCAGCGGCATTATATATGTTGTGGGCTGTCGGATAAATCCATTGTTTGGCTGCTTTATACACGAAAGCAGAGCTGTCATACATATGCAACTGTCAAACGTTTGGAAGAATGTTAATGTTCAGAATTAAAAATGAGATCTATCTGTATCGTGTTGAACTCTTATTCTGATGCGTGTGATTGAGGCAGGACAGATGACAGCGCAGGTTGACCAATCGTGTTTTAGACCCACCCACATGTGCAAATTATATATTCAAGCTGTACATTCATTTTATATCCATGAGCAATAAACACAAGAAATTAGCTAATTTCTTGCTTTTTTATTTTTTAAGCAAAACGAATAATCAAAAACCAAGCCATTTTTCCATTTTCGGCTATTATTGCTTTTGAAATGAAAAAACAAAATTCAAAGCATAATTGATTTTTTGTTTTTTAATTTCAAAACGAAAAACGAATGGACACAACGTACACGAATCCGTGTATCATTCGTTCATTTCATATTCAATTAGGAATTCAAAATCAGAAAAACAAAAAACGACTTATTTCATTATTCGTTTATGAAACCAATATTAAAAAAAACAAATAATGACTTGTTTTTCGTAATTTCGATTTAATGCTCAAGTTAAAAATAAGAAATTGAAAAAAATAGCCACAGGACACAGTGCGTTTTGATTATTTGATTTCACTAATATATGGCTTGAATATTTGATTCGCATATATGGGTGGACCTGAAACGCCTCTTTCTTCTGATTGGTCAACCTGCACCGGCGTCTTCCTCAATGCTGTGAGACAGAATAAAAGTTCTCTGCTGTTTAATTGTTCAGATAAATTAATCTCAGTTAATATTAAATTCTTTAACATTTATTCTCCAAAACTCGCCACGTTTATTGCAGCCAAGCTATCTCTCAGGTAGTCAGATTTATCAGACAGCCCTACACATAAACCTGATGTCTTTGACGTTGTTCCGGTTTGAAAAGTTATGGTTTTAAATGAGATGATGAATATAACCACACATTCATAAGACTTGAAGCATATGCCTACATTGGAATGACATAGGCTTTCGTTTAACTGCGGGATAAAGTTAGCTTTAGGTTCGATGTTCGTTAGACGAATATCTATGGTGCGTAAGGGACCGTCTGAAATCTCCACCCAAAACTAACACGTCACTGACATCAGTGCAGTCATTTATTTGAGCATTGACTTGCATGTTCTAATTAAATAAATAATAATAACAAAATAAAAATAAATAAATAAATAAAAACATTTCACAGGTTTTAGTAGATCGCCAGAGTGATGGCTGTGCATATGAACGCTCTGGGAGCTTAGGTGTAAGGGACTTGCTCATCATGGAAATTATGCTAAAGGAAGTTCAAGAATGCTCGTCTCTCAAAAGCTCACCAGTGAATTTAAAATCAGCATTTACACATAGCCTTCAAATTTGTCCTATAATAAAAGGTACACAAACCTGCCGCATATACGAGTTGGTAAAGGCTGCCAATATTCTCATTCAAAAACATGGATGTCGGATGATCCGAGCTTGAAATTAGTACTCTTCGCTTCCATGTAAATACTTATTGTCTTATATTAAATATTAAATGTAATAATATCTTCCAATTTATTTGTTATTATTATTATTATTTATCATTTGCTATTTACTGTTGTAGCTGTTATAATTCACTGGCATGATGAATGCTCATCTGTCCTGGATGCACCCTATGTTAAGTCTGTATATTCCCTGAACCGCAACTTTTTGTTTATTGCACTGCAATATGTAAAAATTCAAATATACCGATTCTTTCAATACTCTTTGATGATATCTAATTTCAAAAATGCACGAAACACTGATGTGAATTTAAAACGCTTATTTAAAGCAGTCGAACTATAGCTGCCTTAGACTTATTATTAGGATAAAAGGTGTCCCGACTGTAAATCCACCGTGACGTGGTACATGACTTGTAAAATCGGGACTGTCCCAGGTTTTAAAGTGACGTCTGGTCACCCTAACTGTGAATGCCAGCCGATTGTCCAGTGCAGTGTGGACCAGTGGCGTATCCAGGACATTTTTACTGGGGTGGCCAAGATGGGGCACAGACCTAGTGTGGGGTGGCGATACCGGGAGAACCTTTATGAATGGCACATGATCAAAATGTGTAAATATCGCTTTGCTTTGCTTCAACATCTACACATGTAGAATAAATGAATTCTTAAACTCATGTTAGCATTCACTGAATTGTTTGTATTCAATATCAGATTGTTGTTTTGACATTTGACAGTTTTCTATTCCTGTTCTATTTTAACCTATTACAGTTTCAGGGAATCTCTGGTTATTTTAACATAACATCCATTTTCAAATCAGTAATTGTTTAGGAAAAGTCAGTTCCACATTTTTAAGAGCTATTCTCATTGTAGAGATTTAATCTGCGTATAACATCAGTTATAGTGTATAATCATAAAGAGATACAAGTACAGGTGATAACTGATTGAGGAGCAATTCAATCAATCATTCAATCAATTATTCATTCATTTATTAACTATAACTGCACTGTCCAGCAGAAATATTGTTAAATTGGGTACAAATCAGTGTGTGAAATTGGCTACGAGGGCTTATAGGTGTCTGTCTGGAAACCCCAAAATTGCAGATTGAGCTCTGAATACAGTAAAAAATAAAACTCTATTTACAGTGTCCACAGGGTGGCCAATGAGATTTCAGGGGTGGCCCAGGCCACCACAGGCCACCCCCTAAAATCGCCACTGGTGTGGACCACCAGTGCCCAACTGATCAGCTGCACTGCATGTACCACTTATAAATGTATAAAACAAGTTGTGTGGCATGAAGAAGGATAAATGTGAAAAGACATTTGGCTTACAGAGCGAGGGATTAATCTTAATAAACAACTTAATAACGTGTGTGTGCGCGTGCGCGCGTGTGTGTGTGGGTGTGGCTCTTATCAATTGCTTCACGTGGCAGTGATTGTCCTAATGCTAAATCGCATGAAGACGAAACACTGTCTGCATTCAGTGAACATTTTACAGTTGTGTGTAGGCACTGTGTCTGACTATTTGATGAGAGAGATAGCTTAGCTGCAATGAACCTGGCGAGTTTGGGAGAATAAATGGTAAAGTATTTAATTTTAACTGAGAACTTTTATTCTGTCTCACAGCATTGAAGAAGATGACGGTGCAGGTTGACCAATCAGAAGAAAGGGGCCTTACAGGCCCACCCACATGTGCGAATCAAATATTCAAGCCATATATTAGTGAAACAAATAATCAAAACGCACAGGGTCCATGTACTTTTGCGTCCATTCTTTTTTACTTTTAAAACCCAAAAATGAAAAATGAAAAATGTGGTTTCTTCTTTATTGGTTTTAACACTGATGAATAGAATAAGCAGATACAAACTCATTTTCTGTTGACTGTTTCATTTTCTATTGAAAAAGGAATAAAGAGATTGGGGGAAATGGCTCAATTTTGTTTTCCTTCAGTGTTTAAAACATTTATTTACAGCTTGAATATTTGATATGCACATGTGAGCGGCACTGAAACCGCTCATCTGATTGGTCAACTTGCCCAGTCTTCTGTAGCCTACTGCCTTCAGCTAAAATTAGAGTTGGGATCGCTCTGCAAATTTGTCTCAGTTTTCATTAAATATTGTCCCGAACCACCACTAATTGTAAACTATGCATGCCATATGTATTAGAATCTTGCTGCTTGGCACATCACGGTGTTGTTGCGAGGTGTTTCCTCTAATGGACGACGCGTGAGAGATAGCAAGCCACATCACATGGCCATATGCTGACTGGGAGTTGGTCTATTATATATTATTTTTAATAACATTGTATAAATTTGTAGTGCCGCATCTCATTGATATATGCAATTAAAAAAAGTTGCATCGCTTTGTATAAAAGCCCCACGAGTTAATATGAGTTAACACAACTTTATTTTTTGACATTTAACCCTTGTGCATCAATAAAAAAAAAGTTACTCAGAGGTCCTTAGAGGACAAAAATGTCCGCGTCAAAAAATTACCATAATAATATTATATATTAATATTATTTTCCACTTTCAATGAGTACATTTTTTAAACCAACATCAGTCCCGATCATAACTAACAAATATTCATACGTTTTCAGGATTTTAACCCTTTAAATGCAAGTTTGTTTACATAATGCCACTGTTGTTTTTTACACACACACTTACAGACAAATTTCTCAGTACACACATACAAAACACACTCTGACATCCATACCAACACACCCACACAATTTTAGCTGCATCATTTATTCAATTGGCCTGCAGTGCTCTATTATACAGCAAACAGAAAAGAGGAAAAAAGCATGTATTTGCTCCACAGGCTAAACATGAGAAAAATGGCACCATCTGGTGGAAAATATAAAAAATTAAATTTTGAAACCAGGACTTCAGAATGAAAGCATAATATCATAGAATTCATGATTTTATGCTTTAATGGCACTGGGATCAAATATTGCAATTTTAATGGGTTTCAATGGGGACATTTTTGTACTTAAGGTCCTGAGTGTAACTATTTTGTGTACACAGTGTATTATAGATGTATTATAGGAACTGAGGTTGAAATATCAAAATTCCCCAAAAATACACACCTTTGGCAAAATGTATGCCATTGGCTTTAACACAGCCAAAATGATCTAAAAAAAAAGTGAAAAAGACAAAAATGTCTTAAGGTAGCACAAGGGTTAATAATAAATTATATTTACTAAATATTCATCCAGGCTGAGGCAATTACGTCAGCAGTACACTCTATCAGCAATCTACGGTTTTCAGAAATGAACACTGTACTTATGGAGATAGTGTGACTAGACGTCCCAATAACAGGGAGGGCCGTTTCGAACTAGGTGGTTGCCTATGGTGCAACCAGCTGTAGGGGGCGCCGATGCAGACCGGACCACGAACCGGTGGGATGAGATTGCTCCTCCCTGGCAACAATTAGCAATCTCACCAAAATGGTCAGAAACATCCTTGGGGACAGTCCATGTCCCACGTCCCAACGGACTTACAGTTGGGATGCCTTGTGTCCGAATCTTAGCTATTAGAATTTTATATCCACTCCAATCCATGTTCAAGATGCCTAAACATTAATTATCATTCACTTTTATCCAAAGCAACAGAACTCTTTTTTTAATTACATTTATCAATGGGACAAGAATACATACTACAGAATCATACAGTGTTATTAAAAATAAAAATAACATATAATAGACCAACCCCCAAGTGATGTGGCTTGCTATCTCACACACGTCGTCCATTAGAGGCAACACCTCGCAACAACACCATGATGTGCCAAGCAGCAAGATTCCATTATATATGGGGGGGGGGGGGCTGTCGCGAGGAGCGTGAAATCCGAGAACCATGTCTGGGTGGGCCAGTAGGGTGCTACTAGGAAGACCTGCTCCCCGTCCTCCTTGACCTTGCACAGGGTCTGTGCGAGTAGGCTCACTGGGGGAAACGCATACTTGCGTAGTCCGGGGGGCCAGCTGTGTGCCAACGCATCTATACCAAGAGGTGCCTCGGTCAGGGCGTATCAAAGCAGGCAGTGGGAGGATTCCCGGGAAGCAAACAGGTGTACTTGTGCTTGACCGAATCGACTCCAATTCAGCTGGACCACCTGAGGGTGGAGACTCCACTCTCCCCTGAGGGTAACCTGATGTGACAGCGCGTCCGCTGCGGTGTTGAGGTCGCCCGGGATGTGAGTGGCTCGTAGCGACTTGAGGTGCTGCTGACTCCAGAGGAGGAGACGGCGGGCAAGTTGTGACATGCGATGGGAGTGTAGACCGCCTTGGCAGTAGATGTAAGCTACCGTCGCTGTGTTGTCCGTCCGGACCTACACGTGCTTGCCCTGGATCAACGGCCAAAACCTCTGCAAGGCGAGCAGTACTGCCAACAACTCTAGGCAGTTGTTGTGCCAACGCAGCCGCAGGCCAGTCCAAGAACCGGTGGCTGTGTGCCCGTTGCATGAAGTGCCCCTGCCCATGTTGGAGGCGTCTGTTGTAACCATGACACGTCTGGAGACCTGCTGTAGGGGAACCCCTGCCCGCAGAAATGCCAGGTCGGTCCAAGGGCTGAAGAGGCGGCAACAAATCGCCGTGATGGCCATGCGATGTGTCCCGTGGCGTCATGCCCATCTTGGGACTTGGGTCTGAAGCCAATGCTGAAGCGGTCTCATATGCATCAACTTGAGCAGTGTGGCCATCGCTGAGGATGCCATATGCCCCAGGAGCCTCTGAAAAAGTTTCAGTGGAACTGCTGTCCTCCATCTGAACGCCTTCAGACAGTTCAGCACCGACTGAGCACGCTCATTCGTGAGACGTGATGTCATTGAGACTAAGTCCAACTCCAGACCGAGAAAAGAGATGCTCTGAACTGGGGAGAGCTTGCTCTTTTCCCAGTTGACCCGAAGCCCCATTCGGCTGAGGTGCCGGAGCACGAGGCAACTCTCAAGAGTGAGCTAAGATCAGCCAGTCGTCGAGATAGTTGAGAATGCGGATGCCCACTTTCCTTAGCGGGGCAAGGGCTGCCTCCGCGACCTTCGTGAAGACGCGAGGGGACAAGGACAGGCTGAAGGGGAGGACCTTGTACTGGTACGCCTGGCCCTCGAAGGCAAACCGCAGGAAGGGTCTGTGCCGAGGTAGGACCAAGACGTGGAAGTACGCATCCTGCATGGCTACCACCGCAAACCAATCTAGATGTCGGACACTTGCTAGAATATGTTTTTGTGTCAGCATCTTGAAAGGGAGTCTGTGCAAGGCCCGGTTCAGTACTCGCAGGTCCAAGATTGGTCCCAACCCACCGCCTTTCTTTGGTATGATGAAGTAAGGGCTGTAGAACCCTTTCCTCATCTCAGCTGGAGGGACAGGCTCTATCGCGCCCTTGCTCAGGAGGGTCGTGATCTCCACAAGGCAGCAGCGTTCTCAAGCTAGGGCGCGTGCCTGGCAAACTGAATCGCGTAGCCGAGTCGGACGGTCCGGGTCAGCCATTGCGATGGGTTGGAAAGTGCGAGCCACGCGTCCAAACTTTGGGCGAAGGGGACCAAGGGGATAATCGTGTTGGACATACCGGCGGGTGGGGCCTCACAGCAGGGCGGAGCTCGAGGTGCCACGTCAAGCGGACTCGAGCACCGTGGCCATGCTGAGTCGAGGGACATCGAAGCACTTACCTGGCTCCTGCTGCCCACCATGAGATTGGTCGAGGAGGGGGGAGAAGGAGTCTCGTCCCCGATGTCCATCGGCACTAATTCCGTGTGGGGGTATTTATGCCACAGCTGGGTGCCCAGGGGTGGGGGTCCCCTGCTGGAGCGCCAACTCTGCCAAAAAGGAATGGTGGACGGTGGTCGTGACGACAGCCGTGCACACCGGACATGTGACCCAGGAAACAAGGAAACTGCTCTTTTGCTGAACCTTTGGGTACCGCAGCCTTTGGGGCATGCGGCGAAAAGAGAAACAAAAGATTCTCCTCCCGGCCCTCCACCGGGGGATGGAGTGGTCTGTGCACCAACTCCAGAGAGATAGGTCTCCTTGACCCTGGGTCGCTCGTCTCAGGGGCGTTTCGGAGCCGTGAGACGGGAGGCGTCTGCTTCCTGCTACCAGGAATAACACACAAACGGAAAGGCATCTTTAAAAATACGTGTCTTTATAAAGATGTTCCGTGTGTAGCTCTTTCAGAAAGAAAATATTCTCTTTTATAATATACTCATTTAAATGTTCTGCCGAAGCACCCAGGGGCATTCTCAGCAAACCACAGATGCAGAGGGGGAGAAGCTGCTGAAATGCGGCGTGAGATCCAGCAGAGAGAGGTGAATGAACTCGGCTGATGAATTCAGCTCAATGAATAGAACCGCTCGGCTCCGAAGAGAAAATCTGAATGAGTGGTTGCATACCTGCTCCTTTTATACCTGTATGTCCGGGGGAGTGGCATGCAAATTCCACTCGCCAATTCTCATTGGCCTTTTTTCAAAAAAGCAGAGGTGTTTGGGGCTCCCAAGAGTGGGATATCAACACAACATCGAGTGAGTGACAGATATGGAACGAAAAATTGAGCCTTTTCCCTCTTTCTCTTTATTCCTTTTTAAATAGAAAACGAAATAGTCAACAGAAAATGAGTTTGTATCTTTTTATTCTATTCATCAGTGTTAAAACCAATAAAGAAGAAACCACATTTTTCATTTTTCATTTTTGGGTTTAAAAAGTAAAAAAAGAATGGACGCAAAAGTACACGGACTGCACAGTGTCCCGTGCCTATTTTTCCAATGTCCTATTTTTTACTTGAGCATTAAATTGAAATTATGAAAAACATGTCATTATTTGTTTTTTAATATTGGTTTTGTAAACAAATAATTATATAAATAGTTTTTTGTTTTTCCGAATTTTAATTCCTAATTGAATATGAAATGAACGGATGATACACGGATTTACAGGGACTGGCCTCATTCATGAAACATGAGCAGAATTAATTTCTGTGTAAGTTGTTTGTAAAACATTCTTACATAAATTGACCAATTCAATGCAACAATTTGCATAAGAATTAATTAAAAAAAAGATTTTCACAAAAACTCATTCTGTTCATGTTTGATGAGGCCCATTGAATGTATTTTCCACATGCCTTAGAGATGTAACTTTGTCTAGGTCCCTTTATATATTAATGGGAAAAATAAATATCTTTCACAAACATCTGGCTTGTAAAATCTGGCTACCTAATAAGATGTATAATATAAAACCTGCTGTACCATGTTAATTTGAAGTGTCACTGTTTTCTGCCCTGCCTAAGGTCACATTCCTGATATTGCTCATGTTCCCATTGTCTGACAGGTTTTGACACACGTCATTATCAAGAAGCATCAGCAACGTGAGGTCATATGATCTCTGACATAATGCCCACCAGTACTGGTGCTTTTCTAGGAAAGGAGAAATGGCTTTTCCACCCACCGACTAAACTGTTACAATGGCATCTCTGGCCACTGTATTGCAGTCTGTATATGGACAGTGTTATCTAAAGGCTTGTCTGTCTACAACCCTTTTAAAAAGTGTGTGTAGCCTATATTTAATGCTTCTTGTGGACATAGGTAGAGTGAATGAATGTGAGCTGCACAGAGATGAAGAGAGAATAGTTGTCAGTGAGCATAAAGACCAGGCATTTGATATATCCCAATGGGAGAATACCTTTAATAGATTTGTAGTCAGATCAAAGGGATTAAAAAGGAGAATTACTGTGCATTTGTCTCAGGTAGCATCTGTGTCCCCATGGCATGAACAGATAAAACAGAAAACAGAGGCTTGGGTGATATACCCATTAATAAACACAGGGTTACACACAAACTAATAGCAATGCATCAAATGAAATGGGAAAACCCATTGAAGTGGCCCTTGATTGACCATTTGTAGCTTATGAGTGATATTTCTAAGGCATTTAAGAATGTTTGGTGACAGAAGAACACGGCTTAGCTTTGAACACAGATTAAGGTCAAAGCTCTTGCATTATAGGTCCTAAACCTCATTTTAAGCATGCCGATTTACAGAGCAACAGTTTTAAAATGCAATAGTATTCAGACATAAGATAACAATTTTAATGTTGCGTAATATATACTGTTGGAAAAACTGCAAACAATTACGTGACAAATTGTTCATACATATTCTTTTTTAAGATGTCACTCAATTTACACTAATGTGTTTCACTCATTTGTTTCATAGAACTCAACACCACATTTTAATTATCTTATATCCACTTGTAGATTTCCTGGCACTGATCTTGGTTCCCCAAATTATCATGGTTTCCTTTCAAGTGGTTTGGGCAATTAGGACAAAAGCAACCAAGTGATGAAAAATATTTTAGATTTTTTTAGGCAGCTCTTTTTGCCTTTGATAATAATATGAATAGTATAATGGTATTACATTGGCATTAAAGGGATAGTTCACCATAAATGAAAATTCTCTCATCAATTACTCACCCTAATGCCATCCCAGATGTGTGTGACTTTCTTTCTTTTGCAGAACACAAAATATGATTTTTAGAACAATATTTCAGCTCTGTAGGTCCATACAATGCAAGTGAATGGGTGCCAAAATTGTGACACTCCAAAAAGCACATAAATGTATCATAAAAGTAATCCATATGACTCCAGTGTTTTAATCCATATATGATAGGTGTGGGTGAGAAACAGATCAATATTTAAGTATTTTTTTGCTAGAAATTCCTCTTCCTGCCCAGAAGGGGGCGATATGCTTGATGAATGTGAATCACCAAAAAACACAAAAAGAAGAATGTGAAAGTTCAAGTGGAAATTGACTGAGCACGGAGGAAAATTTATAGTAAAAAAAAAGACTTACTATAAATATTTATCTTTTTCTCACCCACACCTTTCATATCACTTCTGAAGACACTGATTTAACCACTGGACCCTTATTGATTACTTTTATGCTGACTTATGTGATTTTTGGTGCTTCAAAATTTTGGCACCATTCACTTGCATTGTATGGAGCAAAACAGCTGAGAAATTCTTCTAAAAATCTTCATCTGAGTTCAGCAGATGAAAGAAAGTCATACACATCTGGAATGGCATAAAAGTGAGTAAATGATGAGAGAATTTTAATTAACCTATAACCTTCTAGACAGTGAAAAATTACTTTTTGTTTTGTCCATAGCTTTTTTGTACACATAAAATTGACAAGTGTATATCTCACACACAACAAACATTATTCTATATCTGTATATCTCCCACAGAAACATTAAATGAGAGTTTTGTTTGTGCATCACTGTATCATTTGTTCAGGGGTGGTTCTAGACAATTTTGTGTGGCCAGGGTGGGGTGTGTTTGTAGGGGGGAAGTAGCGGATTTAGGCATGGGTGACATGTGCCGTTGCCCAGGGCGTCATGAGGCACCCACACATACCCCCCCCCCCCCCAACCATGTCACAAGGTAGACCTTCCAGCGAGTTAGGTAAGACGTCTCCCTACCGGCGGAGCCTTTCCTGATTTGCTGTTAAGCAATTTCCTGCCGAGCACTTTCTGGAATAGCGCTGGGAAGTGCTCTTCCCTCTCCAGGAGGGAGGGCACTACGGAGACCACATCCTGCCGGGGGGAGGTTAACATGTGGATAATACCTCACATGGACTTACCAATGGGGAAGTTCACATATGGAATGATACCACCGGAGGACCCTGTCTACAGAGAGGGTACGAAGCAACAGTGGCCGAGGCAGAGATAGCTCTGACGAGGGGAAACACAGGGTTCAGAAACTGAACAGTGGAAACTCATCATACGGGATTACCAAGGGGGAATCACCATGCATGGAGCACTGAGCCCGAGCACACGGCTCACCTGAAAAGGGGCATACCACGAGTACTGGGCCTGGTGCCTTTACTCCTCCACCGAGTTTGTCACCGAACAGTGCTTAAGAATTAGAGAGGTGTCCGGGGTTCACCGGATACGAGGAACTGTTGTGGACAAAAAGGTGCACATTATCACCTTTGAAACAGGGGAAGGGTGCAATGCAAGCGGTACATCCAACCAGCCTCCCGGTCTACCTGCTGTTTCCGCATAACACTCGGGTCGAAACCGGGTCTATGCGTAGGTTATAAAACCTCGCAAAGGTATTGGGTGTAGCCCGACCCGCAGCTCTGCATATGTCTGATAGAGAGGCCCGGATTCAACCTCCTTGCACCTTTGAGGAACCTGTTGATCAGGTCGCGCTGTCATGAGGGTCTCCCGTCCAGTGTATTATGGTAAGCTGCAATGGCAGCCACGTACACTTTCAGAGTAGAGGGAATCAGCCATCTCTCCAACCCTTCCTGAAGGAAAGACAGCACAAACCCAACGGCGCATCTCTGTGGGTCTTCCCCACGGGAAGAACACCAGTTTGCAAAGAGACGCCACTTCAAGGCATACAGCTGCCTCGTAGAGGGGGCTCTGGCCTGAGTGATCATGTTTACCACTGCTGTCATCCCGCTAGGTCTTCCGCATCCCATCCAGGAGCCAGACGTGGATATTCCAGAGGTCTGGCCGTGGGTGCTGGAGCATGCCCTGTCCCTGAGTGAGAAGGTCCTGCCTCAGGGGAATGCGCCAGGGAGGTGCTACTGCCAGGAGCATCAGATCTGAGAACAAAGTCCGGTTGGGCCAGTACAGCACATCGAACAGGACTTGCTGCTCGTCCTCCCTGACTTTGCACAGAGTCTGTGCAATGAGGCTCACAGGAGGAAATGCATACTTGCGTAGCCCCCGAGGCAAGCTGTGCGCCAAGGCATCTGTGCTGAGGGGGGCCTCGGACAAGGAGAGCCAAAGGGGGCAGTGAGAGGACTCTCGGGAGGCGAACAGGTCTACCTGCGCCTCCCTGAATCTCTCCCAAATTAGCTGGACTGCGTGGGGGTGGAGTCTCCAGTGCTGAAGCGGACTCATATGCATCAACCCAAGGGGGAGAACCGCCGCTGAGGATGCCATATGCCCCAGGAGCCTCTGAAACTATTACACTGGCACTGCTACCTTCTGCCTGAAGGTCTTCAGGCAGGTCAACACCGACTGAGCACGTTCGGTTGTAAGACATACCTTGAGAGAGACAGAGTCCAACTCGATACCGACAAAAGAGATGCTCTGCACATGGGAGAGCTTGCTCTTCTCCCAGTTGAGTCGGTCGAGGTGCTGAAGCACGAGGTCCCTGTGTGCACACAATAGATCTCGCGAGTGAGCTAGGATTAGCCAGTTGTCGAGATAATTGAGAATGCGTATGCCCTTCTCCCTCAGCGGGGCCAGGGCAGCCTCTGTGACCTTGGTAAAGGTGCGAGGGGACAGGGACAGATCGAAGGGGAGGACCTTGTACTGGTATGCTTGTCCCTCGAAGGCAAACCGAAGAAAGGGTCTGTGTCAAGGAAAGATTTATACGTGAAAGTACGCGTCCTTTAGGTCGATGGCTGCGAACCAATCCTGATGTCGTACTGATGCCAGGATGCGCTTCTGCATTAACATTCTGAATGGAAGCCTGTGTAAGGCTTTGTTCAAGGCACGCAGATCCAAGATTGGGTGCGACCTTCCCCCTCTCTTGGGCACTATAAAATAAGGGCTGTAAAAGCCCTTGCGCAGCTCGGCTATGGGGACGGGCTCTATTGCTCCCTTCACCAAGGGGGCCCTCGGCAGTGTAATACTCACCACACGCTGGCCCAGGGGTGATGGTGGGGCTGGAGAGATCACCCGGGCCAAACCAGTCAGGAGTTGTTGCCTCATCCCTGGGCTGCCTGTGTCAGGACTACCTCGAAGCCCGCCAGGGGTTCTTGGGAGCCGACTTCCCATGGGAGGATCTTTTTCTCTGAGGCTGGCATACGGGCTCCGATGGTGCGGGAGCTGGGGCCGGCACCGCAGGGGAACGGCTCTGGTGAGAAGCAGATGGGGTGCGGGACTTTAGAGGCCTGAAGGTGGCCAAGTCACGCCACGGCAGGATGTGCTTAATCACCTCAGTCTCACAGGTGCTTTCCATGACTTCTTTAGCTTCTCATGCACTTCCGGGAAGAAAGGCACCAGGGCAGGGCATGGCCGTGAGTCGCGCTCTGAACCCAGAAACCAATCATCCAGCCGCGAATGCTCAGGGTAGGGTGGAAGGTTCCACTTTAGCCCGATGTTCACAGCCACCCGGGTAAGCATGGCTGCCATCTCAGCATCCGCCTCATCCTGTGCTCTGCCGCCCATGGATGGGAGCTCAGAAGATTCGTCCACTTCCGATAGCAGAAGCCTAATCTGTTGCTGCGACCAAAATCTCATCCTCATCGTGAGCCACGAACGACACATTAAATCCACCCTGAGGTGGACCGCTCGACAGCTCTTCCAGATAGATCGAGCATGCTGGAGGTTGGGAGGTCTGCGGGGGCTGAGCCGGCAGATACACTCCCATGTCCACATCCAGATCACCCGCAGTGCTTGCCGAACCGAGCATCTTTGTATACATAAGCTCAGCTGAGAGCGCACCTGACACTATTACATGCTTTGTGCAGTTCGCGCTGCGGTGCCAGCCAAAAGTTTAAATAAAGCAGGAGAAAAAGCAGAGGTGTAGAAATTTCGCACATTGTTTCTTGCGTGTATTGTCACAATTTTTCTGAATGTGTGAAAGTGATTTGAGAACGGGTCAGTCTTCCGCGCCCCCCTTACAATACCTTTGCGCCCTCCCTACAGGGCGTGCCCCACACTTTGAGAACCACTGTGCTTAACTAACGCCAAAGTGCGAGCAGCCCCTGGGTGACAAGTGAGATTAGATGAATGACCCATTGGAGGACGTTGGTCTGGACCAATTCAGGAACAAATAACAGATTCGCTGGACACTGCAGGAATAGGAAGATTACTTAAGGCTGAGCAGACTTTAGACTCAACTTCCCAAGACTAGCTACCACCATATTAGGTGAAATAACTATATCTGGAGAAGTCGAGATGCTCTCGGTTTCAAAAGAGCAGGACAACGCTTCGGGCTTGCCGTTCTAAGAACCAGGGCAATACAAGATGGCAAAATCGAATCTGCCAAAATAAGTGCCTAATGTGCCTGTCAAGAATTTAGATGTTTGTCACAAGTTCTTGTGATCGGTCCAGACCTAAAAAGGACGCCACTTGCCCAAGGCCAACCTGACAGCCAGCAACTTTCTGTTGCCGATATCGTAATTCCGTTCTGCTGAAGTCAAGCAATGAGAAAAGAATGTGCAGGGATGCAGCCTTTCACACGACTGAGACTTCTGAGACAAAATAACCCCAACTCCGACCTCTGACGCGTCAACCTCCACCACAAACTGGCGAGACAGATCAGGATTAATCAGAATGGGAGCTGGAACGAAGCAGCTTTTACGTTTTTGAGACACAGATTGAGCCTGTGGAGACCAAACAATACATGTCTTGGTGGAGGTTAAACTCGTCAGAGGTGGAGCGACTTGACTGAAGTACTGAATGAACCACCAGTATAAACTGGCAAACCCCAGAAACCGCTGGACTACCTTGCGAGAATCTGGAGTTGGCCAGTCGACAACAGCTTTAACCTTGGTGGGGTCCATTCGGATTCCGTCAGGCGAGAACGAAACCAACTGTACGTGAAACTCACATTTCTCTGCCTTGACGAACAAACAATTCTCCAGCAGTCACTGAAGCACTCGCCTGACACGCTGGACATGGTCATTGCGATTACGAGAAAAAATTAAAATGTTGTCAAGGTAAACAAAAATTAACTGATTGACCATGTCCCGGAGCACATCATTGAAGAGTGCTTGGAAGATGGCCGGGGCATTGGAAAGGCCGAAAGGCATAACGAGATATTCGAAGTGCCCAGTGGGCATGTTAAAGGCCGGCTTCCATTTTAATTGGAAAATGTCTTATTAAAGTTCCTAACTCTTTCTAACTGATTTAAGTTTGTTGTGTACACCACCAAATGAAGGACATTTTTAAAGAGAATTTATATAGAAAAAGAAATGAGTTAGACAGCCATTTACATTTGAGCTAGGCTAGAGCAGTGCAAGCCTATAATGGCCTAAAGAGCTTTTTCTCATTGTATTAGCCAATACCTTTTACAGAGAGCTGTGAGTCTAAGCCCAAGCTTTTGTCTTAATCAGAGAGTCATACATTATATTTCACTAGATGTGTCTTGGTTGGAACAGGACCTCTCTGCTAGCATAGAGAGAACAGAGCTTTTGTTGTGCTGGGAGTTGGTTCAGGTGCCCATCGCTTTGTGACAAGAATGAAGTTGAACAAAAGGTTCAATGAAAAAATTGCAATTTATTTTCTCTGTTTGAGACAACCATATAATCATTGGGAAGGAAATCCCATAGTTTTTTCATGAGACTTAAGTAATCAATAGTCGACGACATATTTATACTACTGTATACTGTACTATTTCTGCATTTATAGACTGCATGAAATCGCCATTTGTGTTTTGGCTTTTAGTCCATGTCTGTTGGCTTTGAGGCCATCTACTGTATAGTTAAGTTATATTTTATTGTCCTTTTGCATGGTAATTTGTCTTGGACTCAAAAGCTGCAGTGATACACAACAAATACCAACACAATACTAAACAATGACAATTAATACAATCATAAAATTAATAGTAAAAAAAAACAAAAAAAAAAACAGGTACTCCAATCTCTATATCTTACTGTTTAGAATATTAATAGATACTGGTACAAAATAATTTTTGTAATGCTTGCTTTTACACAGTGGGATTCTATAACGCTTCCCAGATGGTAATAATTGATACACTGTAAATAAAACATGACTTGAATCAGCCACTATTCTTTGTGCATTCCTAAAAACCAACTGCTCATATATGGATTGAAGGGATGTAGATTCTTTCACTCCCATCAATTTCATAGCAGTTTTAACAAGACGAGCAAGCTATGATTTGGACTGAACTGAAAGGTTCCCATTCCAAGCTTGCATCCTGTAATTTAACAGACTACCCAGAACTGCCTGATAAAATATAACCATAATCTTCTGATAATGCCAAATAACCTAAGCCTTTGCTGAAATTTAGAATAAAGATATTCAATATGAGCTTTCCAAGTGATTGAACAATCAGTGACCACTCCCAAGTACTTAAAAGTACCCACCTGTTTAATTACAGTATCATGGATGACTACTGGACTATAATCACCTACTCCTTTCAGGTAAAATATAATTTCCTCTGTTTTACTTACATTTTTAATTAGGTGATTTACATCACACCACTGCACAAAAATCCCAATTTCAGAATGGTAGTCAGATGTATCCTGGTTTCTGTTTAACAAACTTAATTTTGCAGTATCATCAGAGTACTCAATGATATAATTATTCTTATTTCTACTGATACAATCATTTGTATATATAGTAAAGAGAACAAGAGAACTTACACAGCACTGGGGAGTACCAGTACTGATAGATTTTGTGTTAGAAAGGGTGTTATTTACTTTCACATATTGTGTACAGTTAGTTAAAAAAAGAAAAGAACCATTTGATAATAAAAGGATTGATGTTAATCTTTGTACATTTTTCAAGCAATAAATGTGGCTGAAGTTATTAAAAGCTGAACTAAAATCAATAAAGAGTAGACGTGCATAAGGATTAGAATTCTCTAAATTTTGAAGAGTCAGATGGGTAACAGTATTAACAGCATCAGCAGTCCATCTTCCCTCCTTGTACGCAAACTGAAATGGATCTAACAGTAAATTTAAGTTACATTTCTGTCTGGACAAAACATATTTCTCCAAACACTTCATAACAATAGAAGTTAGAGCAATTGGTCTAAAGTCATTATTGTCAATAGAACAAGGTTTTTTGGGGACAGGTGTAATGATAGTCTTTTTCCATAGTGAAGGGACCATGTGAGAGTCCAATAATTGCTGGAAAATTGGCACCACACTAGAGTTAACTCCTCTGCACAAACCCACAACAGATAAGCTGAAATACCATTGGGACCGGTAGACTTCTTAGTACAAACTTGTCGAAAAAGTGAAGTAACTTCTTGTGGGTGCACAATTAATCAGGCCTCCAAACCACATGAAATAGTTTGTAGAACAACCTCACATTCCTTAGTAAAATCATTATCAAACCATATATAAAACTAATTTAGTTAATTTGCCTTCTGTAACAGGGAGGTTATAATGGGAAAGGAGGTGGCGGGAACCGGAGAAACCAAGGTGCAATATGTAACAATTTTCATGTAATATTCACCTTTTTTTGCCAATGTGTGAACGGCTTATAATGCAACTTAAAAAATGAGCCCTTCCCGGACTTCCTAGGTTGCCTATTAAAGCCTGTAGACTAATTTTCATGCGAAGGGAGCGGGTCGGTTTTGCCGGGAAAATTCAAAGGATGTGACGTTTATGTCACAGTTATTCACTGTTCTGTTCTGTTCTGTGGACTCTTATTTTGATATGGTTTTTGTGTCATCCTTAGTTCCCCCTGGACTACACTTCCCATAATGCACTGCCCTCATCACTGCCATCTGTTCCCAATCTTCCTTACCTGTCCTCCATTTCCTAATTTGCAGCTTTTGTATAAATATCCTCTAGTTTTAGCCATTCCTTGTCAGTTCTTGTATTGTTATGTTGTGTTGGTAAAGTGTGATTTAGTTAGTTACGAATTGCTATGTTGTTATGTTTTGTATGAGGTTCCACTCCAGTGTACACTCCAGCGTATTTCCTATGATGTTCCACTCCAGCATCCACTCCAGCGTATTTCCTTATTAAAGACTTTAAAGTTTATCTACTATCTACTCCTGTGTCTCCTGTCTTCCTCTCCTTGAACCCAACATTACAGAAGAACTGACCTAACAAGATGGATATACCTGCAGTGAGAATCCTCCTCCTTGAACAAGGAGACCGTCCAGTTGAGGACCATGTGTGTGAGTTTCTCTATCTGGCAAATTTGTTGTACTGTGATGACCACGCTTTGGTGAGTTTCTTCAGGGCTGGTCTGAATAGTGCACTGAAGGAGCTGATGCCCCCGATGGGTCCTCACTGGATGCGCGCCGACTACGTTGAGGAGGCTCTAATACTTTGCGCCTCACCTTTCACTGTGGGTGCGGAGGATGAGGACTTTGAATCTCCTCCCACAGTGGATGCCCTTCAGCCTTCCACAGCCCCTGTCTCCAAGCCTTCCATGGCCCCTGTCTCCAAGCCTTCCACAGTCCCTGTCTCCAAGCCTTCCACGGCTCCTGTCACCAAGGTAACTCCACTCCTTACTTTTCCCCCAGCTCTGCCTCAGTCCTCCGAGCCCGCCTTAGTCAAGCCTCTCCAGGCTCCGTCCACCTTAGTCGAGCCTTTCCCAGCTCCACCCACCTTAGTCGAGCCTCTCCCGGCTCCACCCACCTTCGTCGAGCCTCTCCCGGCTCCGCCTGCCTCCGTCGACCCTTCCTTGTCTCTGCCCTCTGTGTCTCCTACTGCTCCACCCTCAATCCCTGGATCTCCCCCTCCTATGGCTCTGCCCATTCCACCAAGCACTCCACTACCTGTGTCTCAGTACCCCAATCCTCGTGTGGCTCCGCCAGCTCCTCCTCTGTTTCTTTCCCTTGAGACCCAAATCCTCCATCCTCCTGTGGCTCTGTCTCCAGACCCATCTCCGGCTCCACCATCGAGACCTCAAGTCCCTGCTCTGTAGTCGCCTCCTTGCCTTCCTGATCCAGTCCCTGCTCTGTGGCCGCCTCCCAGGCCTCCTGACCCAGTCCCTGCTCTGTGGCCGCCTCCCAGGCCTCCTGACTCAGTCTCTGTCCTGCGGACGCCTCCCAGTCCTCCTGACCCAATCCCTGTCCTGCGGCCACCTCCCAGGCTCCACTCCAGTGTCCACTCCAGCGTATTTCCTATGATGTTCCACTCCAGCATCCACTCCAGCATATTTCCTTATTAAAGATTTTAAAGTATATCTACTCCTGCATCTCCTGTCTTCCTCTCCTTGAACCCAATGTTACAGTTTATGCGTGCCCTTGAGAGCCTTGTCTCAGTAATAGCTTCTCTTCCACGTCAACAGACAGTTTGCAACACTAGGTAACGCTATCTTAGAGATGGAATCCAGCAAATGTCCGGCTCCCAGCACAACACCGACTGCTACACAAACTCCAAGTAAGCCAAAAAAAAAAGAAAAAAAAAAAAATGTATCTACTGAATCCCATCTGGCTTAGTGGGAACGTGATCATGGTCGAGCAAAAACTAGAGTGAACATCGGCAGGGCATTTGATTCCAGGAGAGACCTTCGTTTGGTTTTGGGGATCAAAGCCCTGAATTGCCGTTCTTCTTATTGGACAGGTAAGCTTACATAACTGCAAAGCATGTGAAATACAGTGCCATAAGGATTGATCCATGTAATTTTAGCTAACTTGATCTTACCTAATTATTCAGCAAGGTAAACTACAATAACACATGAAATTAATGCTAGACAATGTTCAAGATAATGCAAAAAGACTCATCCATTAGCGTAACGTAAATTGGTAATACAGAAAATATATACATTCTATTATTATAAAACAATACCGCATCGATATATCAAAATGACAGTTATGATGGAATCACATCAATACTGAATTGTGTCAACATATTTATAATGTACAGTCTATTTTATAAACAGCTATTGTCATCATCCACCAAATTTAGCTGACAGCTATTGATAAAGTTGTCTAGCTAGCTAATGCTGACATAGGCTATCATATAAATGCAGTCAATGTATCATGCAAAGAAAAGTGATTACTTCAAACTACAGTCTCGCATAGTCAGACCTATATCCACACCTTGTTTTAGCCTTGTTCCATCACTTGAGAGTCATATATAATATACAGTCTCAAAGTTTGTAGTAAAACAATCATAACTGTGTAATTTTAATTATGTTACCTCATCTGTCAGCATGATGTCGGTGGATCACGTTCAGTATCTTTGTACGTTCAGTCATTGTTTTGGCCGATGATCGCTCGCACACGTCCCTATGGAGTGACTGCACGAGCGCGAGCACGTGCAACAGGTAGCTGGCTGCAGTTCACTTAACGGCCACAAGTGTCATTAATAACAAGGGTTTCTGAATCTTACATACTGCACCTTTAATGAAAACTTAAACAAAAAGACACAAACATAAACACACACACACACGGCAGCTGCGTGTGGCTCTCTCTCTCTCTCGAACTGCCGCATCCAGCTCTCTTTATCCCTCTTCTCGGCTGATTAACCCGATTGGGGGCCGGGTGTGCGCACTAACGGCCCGGCCTCACCCTCCTCCTCGTCATACCTTCCTAAAATCATCAGTAGTAACGAGGCACTGTCTTTTAGAATCCATATTAGATATAGTTTTCAAAGAATCACACAGTTTTTTACTATTCATAGTGGATAAATTGTGTTCAAGTATATCCCTTTTCCATCTAGCCTCCAGTATCAATTTATTCATTTCCTTTTGGACAACTCATAACTCGGCCCGATCATTCTTCCTGAAAGCTACTTTTTTCCTATTGATACAGTCCTTCACTTCTTTTGTTATGTGAGGTTTATTATTAGGAAACATAGTAATTTCTTTTTTAGTAAGTACAGTATCCACACAGAAGTGAATATAATCCGCAATCATCTCCGTTGTTGTCTTCACATCTGTGTCGTAAAAACTGTCCAATCTGTGCTCCAAAAACATCCTTTCAATACATCTATACTTTCTTCATCCCACACTGTTACTGTCTTGAACAGTGGCTTGTTTGTTTTTAACACAGTCCTATATGTCGGTATCAAATGGACTATGTTATGGTCCGAGGTCGCTAAAGGAGGTTTGGGTTTAGTATTATAAGCATTCCTAATGTTACTATAGCATTTGTCCAGGGTATTGTTGTTCCTTGTTGCACACTTGACGTATTGGACAAAGCCTGGCTCAAGTTTCTAATGGTTAAAATCACCCAAGATAAGAACCGGAGCTCCAGGTGAACGTTGCAGCTGATTTTGAATACAGTCTGATATGCACGCAGCGGCTCTGGTCACATTACCATTGGGAGGGATGTACACTGTGAACAGTATAACATTACCAAACTCCTTCAGGAGATAAAAAGGTCTCAAACTTATATAGAGGTATTCAGCATCAGAGCTACAGCCAGTTTCTCTCACTTTGTACTGTGTGCACCATTTGTTACTCACATACACACAGACGCCTCTACCCCTGTCCTTTCCTGAGGACTCCCCTCTGTCCACCCAAATAAGAGAGAAGCCCTCCACCTCAACAAAATAGCTGGGAATATCCTTATGTAGACATGGGCCTCATGTATAAAACTCTGCTTAGATTTCTCCCTAAAAGTGTGTGTAAACACAAAAGTCAGATTTTGCATGCACACAAAAAAATTCAGATTTATAAAACCGAACATACGCCAGAACCTGCGCATAGTTCCCTTAATAAATCCCAGCTAGCGGAAGATTGTGTGTATGAACGTGATTCATTCCCCACCCCGTCTCCTCCCCAAAATAACCATATATGGAATGTACATGCCTGTTTTTACTATGCATATCCTTATCTGCATACAATTACCATGTGCATTTCACCATCCAGACATGTGATTACTGCGTTTAACGGTACGAAAAACTGTATTATAAGAGATAAGACTGTAAATGTCACATGTGCCCAAAGGTTAGATGCTGCACCATGAAGAAACATTATTTATTAACAGTGATGGTCCTACCCCATTTGGCACCCTAGGCGAGACCCTCCAGTAACCCCCCTCCCCCCACTAAAATTATTAGAGAGCTATGTATTACTTTTTACACAAAAAAGTACAAATTAACACATAATACATCCTAATGTGTGTAAACCCAAACTAGCAAAACATTAATTATAACAATGTTGGGAAGAAGTATGTGCATGTTATGGCTTCTTAAGTAGGCATCATAAATGGGTATCACTGTATATAGGAATAACTTTAATGTAAAGAAAAAAAAAAGGCATCTATTCACATTGTACAGTATATTTCACAGCAGGCACATTTATAGGCTTTCATCATTACTGGAGAGTCTGGGGCCTATCAAGTACACAATCTATTGTACTATGATGTTGTAGGGGGTTTTTAAATTATATCTTTTATTTATTCATTTTGCAAAAACAGCACCAAAACATTAATTTCTGGTGATTTTAGGAGCATCATTTTCTTTAGTAGCCTATATATATAGTAGCCTATATACAGTATATTGTGTAGCATTCATTTCACATTATACAGCACAAGATGGTTTATCAAAGTTACCTTACTTAAAAGCCTGCTGTGGCAGAATCATGGTACAGTATGTTAAAATGTTGGTATTTTTATAATACAGTAGACCTATATCATGGTATTTATATGGAAGGCTACTCCAAAAAACATGGTATTGGTTTGGTTTTGGTACTTTTAAGGGCTTTCATGTAATGTGTTTGATACACTTTTATTTAGAAAGTATCTTTACCTGCAGCAGACAATCATTCACAGGCTGCACAAGCACTTGATCTTCATCACTGGCAAACAATTGAATACAGCTGCAGGTTTTGTTTCAATGAATTGTAAGTAAATATTCACTTCGTTCAGCATTGTTTTTGTTCTCTGTCTTCTAAAGCATCCCGTTATTGTTTTACTGCGTGACAAAGAGCTTCAAATGATTCAGCCCGCACATTAGACAAATTCATTGAGAAGAATCGACTCAAAAGACTGATTAATTCAGGCATCGGGCATCACTTTGATTCACGAGACCCGCGCTCATGTGCAACGTTTGTTGCTGCACTGACAAAGACGATGACGAAGAAGTAAAGATTTACATTGATTTAAAATAAATAAATATAATAACTAAATTTATTCCAACAGTGTATCCAAAACCCTAACTACAATCATAAATAAACATAAACATGAACTTGACATAACATAAACTTGGCTTGGCATAACTAGACTTGACATAAACTTGAATACACAACCAAAGTTACAAACAATCAATACCTGACAATGGACCATGGAAAACATGAGGGTTAAATACATGACATAGGAGAACACATGAAAAACATGAACCAACAAAATACACATGACACATGAGTCTATGGCCGTGTTCACAATGGCATACTATCCATACTACACTCACTGTTTTTGCCAAACACAGGTATAACAGAAATAGTAAGAGTAGTATGGTAGTAAGGCATTTAGTACACAGTCAATTTGTTCCGTAGGAGCACAATGCGTCATCGGAAAACATGGCGCATTTTGTTTGACACAGATAGAACACTAATTATTGGCTAGGTAGATCAGCACCCCCGAAACGATGCTACCCTAGGTGCTCGCCTATGCCGCCTAATGGGTTGACCGGCCCTGTTTATTAAGATATGAACTTGTTTTCAAAGAATAGATCTTGAATATCCCTTGGCAACATTTTTTTTATCTTTGCAGACATAAATCTAACCAAGGTAATTTTCCTTCTCAGAAAACCTTTAAAATCATTTTAAGGGTGTTGTTTTATTGAGAAGTTAAATATTTAGTACTGGAAACAAAATGAAAATTATTAAAATTCTTTGTGCTGTATTGTCTGATATCATCGGATTACTAAGATTTTATATTTTACTGGTATTTTATATAAAAAAAAACAGCTGAACGGCAAATGTACTTTTCATAATGTTTTTATTAGGCTAGCCCTTTCATGCAAGAATCATGACAGCCTTAGTCAGGATTTTTTCCCCAATTGTTTTTAATCCTCTTTAGGCATACAAAAATAAAGTTGAACATCATTTTTTTTATACACACATTTTTCAAAGAGTTATTTATATGTCCACTCAGGTGGACAGCATGCGTTTGGGTTGTGAAGAAATAAGAAACTGAAGAAATATGGACTTAGCAAACCTTTGAACAAAATGATATATTATGCTTTTAAAACTAATGTGTCACATATTTTAACATCTTCTTATACTGCTCAATGCAATGCAAACACATTGAACCTCACTCCTGACTCCTCAGCTTGTACCCTCTCTCTTTCTACTTCTCGCTCCTGTCTCCTCCCTCCCACCCTCTTTCTACTCCTTGCTCCTTTCTCCTCCCTCCCACCCTCTTTCTACTCCTTGCTCCTGTCTCCTCCCTCCCACCCTCATTCTATTCCTCGCTTTTGACTCTTTAGCCCCTCCCTACCTCTCCCTGTTGAACTGTATATTTTTTTTCAATAAAGACATTTTTTTTTCATTCTACAGAAATAACAAATGTTTGGTCATTGGCTCTCCAAATACTCTCTTTCAGATGTTATTCAGACTGATAGTCTCTTTCAGTTTTACTGACTTGTACATCAGTTCACCAAGTCTATCTTCTATGAAAATTGACAAAGCACCCAGGACACATAGCTACAAGACACTACATGCAGATGTACTTGGTTTCTCATGTTCATGCAGCATCATGGCATCTGTTTGCATTTTTTTGCTTCAGTGAGCAGGGGCCAGAGGTTACCAGGGCCAAACCTGATCTCAGGGGGTGCCTTGGACACTGCTCTGCGCTTAAAAGGAGGTGGGGTGGCACTGGGTCTTCCACTTGTGGGTGTCTGGATGGAACCTGCATTGATTAGCGCACGAGCAACAGATGTCTTGAAATGCAGAAGATCCTTCTTTTCCAATCCAGACATTCTGTAGAGGTGCCAGGCATTCACAGTGGTCACATCCAAGAAGTGAAAGAACACTTGGATGTACCACTGTTTGTTTTTGCGTCTGTGGGGATACATTGCGACACATTGATCAATGAGATCTACTCCTCCCATATGCTGATTGTACAGCTTCAGAGAAACGGCCTTTGGATGTTGAGCATCTTTTTTTCTTTCTTGCTCATCTCTGGGCCAAATCTGGTGGGGACTGGCCAACACAGGAAGATGCCATGTGGATCACTGAACTATCAAGCCAACGTGTGACAGTGATGTTTTCAGTGTTGCTTACAACAGAGCAAGCTCCTCTTCCTTCTGTTTTGAGTTGCTTTTCACTCTTCAGTTTCAGTTGTGCTCCCTGGAGCCTGTTGATTCTGCATGTGCCAGTGCCATAGATGCCCTGTTGTTGCAATGCCTGAATGAGTGGAATGGTGGAGAAGAAATTGTCAAAAAACACCTTGTGATTCTTTTGCTGTATGTCATCACAGAGGCACATGACTACACCTGCAGCCATTCCCAACTGACTGACCTGACCCCGCCCAGCTAAACCCTGATACACTTCAAATCTGTACATGTATCCAGAGGACCCTGCCCTCACCCACACTTTCACACCCCAGTTTTTTTTTTGGGGGGGGGGGGGGGTGGATGTACTGCTTGAGAGACATTCCCTTGAAGGGAATGATCTGCTCATCAATCGATTGAAATTATTCCGGATCGATTGCTGAATGGAAGATTTTCTTGAGTGCATCTAACACTGGTCTGATTTTTAAGAGCTTATCAGCATTTTCTGGCTCCTGTGAGTAATTACTAACAAAGTGAATGTACCTCAGAATCTGCTCAAATCTGTTCACTGGCATGTCATTTGCTATCAAATCAAGACAAAGCCCTTCCTCTGATGACCAGTACATTCTTGATCTTGGGTATTTCAGGAATGATATGACCATAATGATTCCAAGAAATGTCTTCATTTTGTTTTTTGTCAAGGCCAGATTTTCTTTTCCTTTTTGGAGTGCATACAGGTTTGTATTGTGCACTATATCATTCATCAGATCTTCGGGAAATAGATGCATAAAGAAATCTATTGGTTCTGTTCCCTCAACATTAACTTTCCACTCTCCTAAAAAAGAAGGCAAGTCTCCCTCAAACTGGTTGTCTTTGGTTTTCAGGGTATGTATGCTTTTTTTCTGTCCTTGAGCTCTGTCAGGTGGTGCATCCTCAACTCCCTCTGCATCCTCAACTCCCTCTGCTTCCTCAGATCCCTCTGCATCCTCAGCTCCACTATCACTACTGCTAGCATTTCCTAATCCTTTTTCTGGCAACCATTCCTCATCACTGCCACTAGCATCATCCTCACTTGACTCCGATGGTAATTGCTCCACTATCTTGTAGGCTTTTCTATCTCGATCTGCACCTGAGATCTAAATAATATAAAGACACTAACTGTTACTCACATAATGGAACTAATCTGCACAAAAAGTTGTTTTTGTCACATAAACTGCAAGTTACATTCTAAAAACATAAATCAATTGCTTACAGCCCAAAAAGTTACTGCAGATTAAGTATTTTCAAGAACAACAAAGTCGAAGTAATAGAATGAATTGTAGTTGACATATAGCCAGCGATCCATGATATCCAATTTAGTGGACAGATGATTAATTGTAATTTCCTCCCAAAATAAATGCAATACTTAAAAATTTTACAATTGTATTACACCTAAGTAGTTACTTGATGTTACCAAATTGTACTTACCTGCAAGGGTCTCCTATAGAAGGATTGGCAAGATACTCCTGTGCTAGCCAGCGTTTTTGGCACTCCGTCGGCCATCTTAGATTTGAGCAAATGTTGTTGCACTTACAACGGCTGGCCAATGGGTGGCAATGTATGGGATGATGCAATAGCGTCCACTGAAGTGGCGGATGTGCAACTAGACCATTAAAACCCATGCATATACAAGAAAACGGGTTTTGAATAGCTGTCCATTGTAGTGATCACTAGGCATGAAAGGGCTAGAATGGGGGTTTCATTGCGATGAGGGTCGGGATGAAGTGGAGCAGGCATTACATTTGATGCGTATTTTATATGCATTGCTGTACCTGTTTGCAGCTGTACAATACTGTTTCTGATGAGACATGTCTCTCCAATGGTCCATTCGACTACTGAATGTGGCCAGCAGTGCCTGTCTTATAGCAACTGTCCATTTTACTGAGCCATTTCTCGTCAGTCAGAGTCAAGTGCGCATCGCATTACAGATCAGCATTCAAATGCTGTACTTATCTCAGTACATGATTGTAATAGAACAGAAAATATCTCAAACTAAGAAATCTTTGCTGTCATTTTTAGTTACTGTTTTAGTTATGTTCCTTACTCTATGATGACACGGAATGTTCTCCAAATGCAGCGCATTGCAAACCAATATTTCCCTTCTACAGCTTATATTTGAATGCCTTTTCAATTAGTTACATAAAAATAATATAGCCTACTACTGTATTGATAACAATTACTTCTGTTTCAAGTGCTTAACTACATACTTTTTTTATCCTAAATTTGAAATGAAAATCAGAGTTTATAATCAGTCTGTTAAGTTCATTATTTGTCCAGCTGAATTCGCCAGTTCACACACACCACTAAAAGAATGTGTACGCACAGTCAAGAGTGTCCGTACGGTGCGCACATATTTAAGCTAAGTTTATTTTTTATAAATCTCGATATGTGCGTGGAAAATTGTGTACGCACATTTCAATGCCAATTTTGTGCATATTTAACATTTATACATCAGGCTTAAGGTCTCCGTAAACACCATTAAACTCGAGTCCCGATATTCAAAACATGCTCTGCCGTTAATATGGAGTTCCTCCATCTTAGTTCTAAGTGATCTTACATTGCTTAGTATAATGGAGGGTAGAGGAGGTCTATGAGCCCTCCATCAAAGACGCTGTAAGACTCCCCCTCGTCTGCCTCTTCTCCGCTGTCGCCGGTGTTGTTCTGAGTGCCATTTCAGTCCCACTGGCAGCTCTACCACTGGATTTAATTCCGCAGGATGAAGTGAGAGCAGAGCTTCTCTGGTATATGAGATGAGCGGCCGAGTCTCCCCACACCTTATTAGTTGTTAGGCATGTTTTAAAAGTTCTCAGATGAAAAGTGTCCAGAAAAATGTTTGTGCAAATGTCAGCATTAAACAAACAACCATGTTAAAACGTCAGTAAAAAAAGAAGGAAACTACCATTAAACAAACATAAACACACCTGCAGCCAGTGAGTCCGGGTCACAGCTGAGCAGCGTCGGAAGGATGGTTTGATTACTTCTTACCTGGGAAAATAGACCAAACATATTGATGCCACATTTTCCAGTCACAGGCAATGATGTCTAATAAAATGCTTTCAAGAATGAGAACATTTCCTCCCCCTAATACCACTAACTTTTGGCTAGAAATGGCAAATCATAGCTTACGGCTATGATGTGAACTAAAAACTACTGGTTACTGAAAGCTGATGTGTGTAAAAAAAATGTTTTATGTTAACATACTTTCTCCTATACAAGCCTAATATGCAGAGATTTAGAAGTAAACCAGTCGTAGACTAGTTTTCCTTTTTACTAACCTGCAATCTAGTCACATTTCTGCGAAATTCGCTGTTTTGAAAAAAATAAATAAAATAAAACAAATTAATTTACATGATTCAAGTTACATTCTCAGATGAGTTTTTTTTAATAGGGTGGGGAGGGTTAGGGGTTGTTGATTAGACTACATATCTATATAAACGTTTTGATGAACTTCAGCGTTATGTGAACAAGCATTTCCCTTGACTGATCACATCTGTGATAAGAGCAGAACAAGCACAGGTACTGTGACAGACACGGCACATTTCTTCTGAAGGGCTACAAACAACAAGCTTTAGTCACACATGAGGAACTCTGTCACCTTTTTCAACTGTGTTGAAAGGTATGAGTTTGAAGGTTTGTTTTTATCCGTTCTGCCAAAAGCAGATAAAGGGTGAAAAAACTGTTTGAACACAAACAAAAAAAAAAAACGGAAAAAACTGTTTGAACACAATGTTTTTGCAATTCCATTTGGTGATGCTAGTATCATAGAAATGATACTTAAGCTTTAAAAAGGGATAAGGCCTTCAGTTAATAAGACAACACAGCTTCAAAATCTGTAGTGTGTCAAGAGAATTAACTGGGTCTTTAAGGATTGCTGCTGAGGAGATTCTGGGCAATTAGGGCTATTTTGCATTATATCTGGTGATTTTATTATTCAATATATTTACTCATTTGCTTTGAATACCAGGATAACTTCTGAATTGGTCCAAAAACAGAACTGAGTATTAGACACATGCATGTCAAGGAACTGTCCAAAAGCCATTTTTTGTGTTGTAATTTATAAGGTCTACTAAATGTTTATTTTTAAGTATTTATTTATTTATTTTGTATTTGGGGTCCAGAACAGATCAGAATATATTAAGAAGTTGAGCAGTTCAAAAGAAGAATTGATCTGGAGGACAATGATAGTCCAACAGGGACTCCTGATCCTGGCCTGGCATGGTGTGACTTTACAGGTACTGTAGTAATTCTAAAGGTTTTTTCCATTAGCATTTATATTGATTCTTATGTGAAATATGGAATAAACAAAACATACTATACACACAGAATAAACTTAACTCCCATTATTTCCCCCTACCCCTCCCCAACCCCACACTGTCCCTCAACAAATATCCCTGTGGTCAAAACCTAAATTACACCATGTACACATATAAGCAAACAAACAAAAGAAAATATTTGAGAAAATAAAAAAATATAAAAATCAACAAAGAGAAAAGAAAGAATTCCACAAAGAATACAATTACCACCACAATTCTGTTTCTCTCCACATAGTCCTCACTGAGAGCCCTCCAGAAAGGCCAAATACCTGTTGCATCTATTTTGCCAAGCTGGTTATATGACATCTTTTCAAATGCCGCCACCCTGCCCAATTCGGTTAACCATTCTTGAAATGAGGGAGCGCCAACTGACTTCCATCCTCTAAGAATAATCTGTCTACCAATCATTACACCAGATTGGCTTTTTGTATATTTTTCACCTTCTTTAATCCCATCACCCAATATACATTTGAGTATCTAAAACCTCACAGATAAAATTCTGGACTCTTACCCAAATTCTTGAATCTTAGCGCAGAACCACAGAGCATGGGCTCTGTCTCCATCCTCCAGCTGACATCGCCAGCAGGTAGGTGTGTCTTTTAAACTAAGCCTTAACTATCTTGAGGGAGTCAAGTAGAAACTATGCAAAATCTTAAACTGAATAAGGCATACCCTTGCATCCCTAGACATAGTTTTAACAATTTTTAAAATTCTTTCCCACTCCCCATCCTCCAATACCAAGTTCAGAAATCTTTCCCATAACCTCTTAAGAGCTGTTAAGGCTCCATCACCCAGACTCTGAATCAATGAGGAGTAATACACTGACGCTTCGTGACCCTTTCCAAAGGCTGTTAGCACCATACAAAGAGTGTCTGCCGCCTTAGGGGCTGTGTACTACCCCCAAAATAGTATAAAGTAGATGGCACAACTGTAAATACCTGTAAAATTGAGAAATCCTAGAAATCCCAAATTGCTGGGATACATTTTCAAATGATCTCAAAGCTCCGTTTTCATAAAGGTCACCAAGTGTAGCAGCACCCCTCTCAATCCATTCTTTCCAGCAAAAGGGGGACTTGTTAATACATAATTTGGGGTTCAGCCATATGCTTGATGAAACATTTAGGTAAGTGTCAAAACTGAACATACAGAAAACCTTTGACAATACTACATGTAAGTGTGAAATAATGGGATGCATTTTTACTTCTCTAGAAAATTAGAAAAAAGACTCTGCAATGGTGAGATTGGGGTAAGGACTGCTATGTTGTACCAGGGAGGGGCTCTCTCAGGTGGAAGAGACCAGTGGGTCAGGTGTCTGAGATTAAAATCATAGTAATAAAACAAAATTTTGGGGAGGCCTAAACCTCCTTTGTCAATTGTTCTATGTAACTTACTGAAATGCAACCAAGGTAGTTTACCATTCCAAATAAAAGACTTAGATATTCTATCAAATTGTTTAAAATAAGAAAGAGGAACTTCCAGAGGGAGAGACTGTAGTAGATAGTTGAATTTGGGGATACAATTCATTTTTATAACATTGACCATTCCTGCCATAGACAAATGTAGTGAAGCCCACCTGTCCACATCACACGAGAAACTTTTCCTTAATGGGTCAAAATTAACTCTCAAATTCGCTGGAAATAAAATGCTTAAATACCTAATGCCTTGCTTGGGCCATTGGAAGGCGCCAGGTTGGAAAGCCGTGACAGGGCAACATGTTGTCAGAGCAACAGCTTCCGATTTAGAACCCTAGTTCACCCTATATCCTGAAAATTTGGAGAAAGAATTAATAATTCTATGGAGGCTAGGCATAGATCTACTATGGTCAGAGACAAATAATAAAATATAATCTGCATAGAGTAGAAGTTTATGCACCACACCTCCTGCTACCATACCAGGAAGATTATCCTCATTTCTAAGTTTGCCAGGTTCCCCTACCAAGAGAACAGCAATCTGAAATTAATCCATTAGTTTGCACTGCCAGCCGGGTATTTATAAAATAACTTAATCCACTGAATAAAAGTGTTCCCAAACCTGTACATTTTCAAATTCTTAAAAAGATAGATTTCACCTAATCAAATATCTTCTTGGCATCAAGTGAGATGGCAGTGATTGGGTTCTGATCATTCGCTACTGACCACATAATATTTATAAAACATCGAATATTATCCGAAGAACTACGACCACGTATAAACCCCATTTTATATACAGTATATGTATAATAGATGTAATTACTCTGCTTAATCAATTAGACAGAATTTTAGACAATATTTTCACTGTCCCCTGGAGGAATATGTAGAGGACTTTTGTGCTCTGGCCAGCAGGGTCGATTTTAATGAGATTGCCCTCAAGGACTGTTTTTGCTTTGGGTTAAATGAGCCAATCTCCTCCTTGATGCCAGGCGGCCGGAGTACCTACAGCCTGACTCAATTTATCGACCTTGCCCTACTGATATGTGGTTAATCGTTCACTGTGGGGACGCCAAGCCAGAGTCCCACGTCGTTGCCGCCAAGCCAGAGTCCCACGTCATGGCCGCCGAGCCAGCGTTCCACGTCATGGCCGCCGAGCCAAAGTTCCACATCATGGTTGCCGAGCCAGTGTCCCACATCATAGTTGCCGAGCCAGCGTCCCACGTCATGGTCGCCGAGCCAATGTCACATGTCATGGTCGACAAGCCAGGGTCCCACGTCATGGTCGACGAGCCAGGGTCCCATGCCATGGTCGCAGAGCTTGCACCACCTTCTGCCCCTGATCCTGAGTCAACTCCATGCCATGTCACAGCCACGCCTGAGTCTTCTCCATGCCATGTCACAGCCACGTTTGAGTCTGCTCCATGTCATGTCACTGCCATGCCTGAGTCTGCTCCATGCCACGTCACGCCTCGGCCTGCTCTATGCCATGTCACAGCCACGCCTGAATCTGCTCCATGCCATGTCATGCCTCGGCCTGCTCCATGCCATGTCACAGCCACACCTCAGCCTGCTCCATACCATGTCACAGCCACACCTCAGCCTGCTCCATGCCATGCCTCAGCTTGCTCCATGCCATGTCACAGCCACGCCTCAGCCTGCTCCATGCCATGTCACAGCAACACCTCAACCTGCTCCATGCCATGTTACTGCAATGCCTCAGCCTGCTCCATGCCATGTCACAGCCACGCCTCAGCCTGCTCCATGCCATGTCACAGCAACGCCTCAACCTGCTCTATGCCATGTTACTGCAATGCCTCAGCCTGCTCCATGCCATGTCACCGCAACCCCTCAGCCTGCTGCATGCCATGTCACAGCAATGCCTGAGCCTGTCACAATAATGGCTCAGTTTGCTTCACGCCATGTCAGAGCCGAACGTCCACTGTCCAGGCCTGCCTCTGCTCCATGGTCTAGGCCCGCCTCTGCTACACGGTCCAGGCCCGCCTCCACTCTACGAGCCAGCACTCACGCCATCCATGGCCAACAAGTCAGCATCCACGCTTACCATGGCCAAGTCAGGATACTGCCGTACCATGTTACCACGTCATGCTATGTAGCCACATCAAGTCGCCATTCCCCCCCACCCCCCAGCTCCCTCTTGAACTCTGTGTTTTTGTTTTGGGGGGATATGTCACGTCTATATGTGTTTTGTTCTTGTTTTCATGTCTTTTTTTAAAGTTTAGTTCCTGTACATGCCATGTGTTTCCATGTCAAGTCATGTGATCATCCTGTTTCCCTCCATGTTCATGTGTCTTGTTTTCATTGGTTTATTGTCTTGTTAACTCATTATCAGTTCTAGTTTGTCATTGGTTTAAGTTTATTAGTCTTGTTATCTTGTTTATAGTTCTGTCTGTTCATTGGTTGTCTTGTTACCCTTGTCCATGTATTTATAGCCTTATGTTTGCCATTGTCCTTGGTCAGGTATTTTTTATGTACGTTGTTTGGAAGTCAAGTCAAGTTATGTCAAGTCTAGTTTAGTTCATGTTTATGTTTTGTAGTCATGTTTTTGGTTTTCACGCTTCATGTAAATATACTGCACCTGGGTTCTTCACTGCCATGGGTCATTGCCAGCATCTTTACATGGAGCCAGTTTTGTGACATAAGATCTAAAAAATTCTGTGGCAAAACCATTTGGCCCTGGTGCCTTACCTATTGGCAAGGCTTTAATTACCACAACAAGCTCCTCCAAATTAATATCTGAGTAAAGAAAGTCTTTCTGATTATTCATCAATTTAGGAAGTACTAATGGCTCTACAAAGTTGCTAATATCCTTATCGGTAGACATGGACGTGGAACTTTAAAGATCGAAATAGGATTAATTATTGTATAGGCTTTATTAATATCTGTGGCAGAAGTAAATATATTGCCTCCAGAAGACTTCACTGAAGGAATGGTGGAAAAAACTTTTTTTACTGTATGTATCTAGCAATAAGTCTCCCTGCCTTGTCCCCCGATTCAAAATATGTCTGTCTTGCCTTGAATAATCAAAACTCTGCCTTCTGTATTGTATAGTATTGTTCCTGTACTTTAGCTTGTCAACACTTTAATACCATTGGATGACATTCAGCACTTCAGCTCTGTTTCAGCACTTTTAATACTCTTTTCCAATTCTATGAATTCCTGTGCTTTGATCTTTTTAACGAATGAGGCATATTGAATGATCCGCGCCCTAAGAACTGCCTTAAGCACCTTCCATGCCACACCCACAGAGGACACTGAGGACCAATTGGTTTCTACATAAGCATTAACTTCTGTCTTCAACATTTGTTGAAATGCCATGTCCTGTAGAAGGGATGTATCAAAGCACCATATACAGTATATGATTTCCTTTTCTCCATATGTGGCAACATCTCTAAACACACCAAAGCATGATCTGAAACTAAAATGTTCCCAATTGAGCAGTCAGTGGCAGATGAAATAAGTGTCTTATATTTTAGAGTACATCTTATGAACTGATGAAAAAAATGTGTAGTCCCTCCCAGATGGATTCAGAAGTCTCCAAATGTCTGTAAGACCAAGATTTTTTACACATCCTATGTAGTGTCAATGTTGCTCTAAAGGGTCAACACACCTTTGCATCTCTGTGATCAATAACTGGATCCATTAAAAGATTGAAGTCTCCACCCAAAACTGTATTATGAAGTGCTTGTGGTGCGTTTCTTGAAGGAACACTATATCAGTTTTTTACGCTTAAGAAAAGATACAACCTTTCTTCTTTTTATAGGGTGCCCCAGCCCATCAACCTTCCACATGGAGAGAAACATTTTACCTATATTAAAGTGTGACATATTGACATGCAAAGAAAAATTGTGTACCCAAGGCTATATACAGTATATGTATATATATTATTATCATTATCATTTATTTTTATTTTTTCTTAACATAAACTGTGCCATTAAATTGTACATAAATATGTTCAATTAAATAAAAAATAAAAAATAAATAGGCCCCAGTAAACAATAACATCAAACCCACAACATGAGCAAATGAGCTCAACAGCAAGTTAACAAAGGGAGAAAAAAAAGAAAGGAAAAAAGAGAGAGTCAGGTAGGAGTCTGTGGGCAGACAAAAGAACAACAAACTCTCTCAGGCTGCGTCAGCAAAATGCACGATGTGTAGTCGTTGTTGATCAAGTGCCGGCAATGTTACCCACTCACTCCATTGATTTAATGAAGGCCATAGCTTGTCGTGGGCATGTAAAAGTCATGCGTCCATCCTTGGCATCAATTCTCAGCTTAGCAGGATACAGCAATGAGAAGCTTACCTTCTGATGGTACAATAATTTATTACATTCCTTGAATCCATCCTGTTTCGTTTGTGTAGCTCTAGCAAAGTCCAGAAAAAACATTATGTTGTTCTCCTCCCAGCACAACTTGCCTTTATTCCTTGCCACTCGTAGAACAAAGTCTCTGTCAGCTGACCGCAAGAGTCTTGCCAGGATAGATCGGGGTCTATCACCTGCCTTGGGAAGCTGACCGAAAACTCGGTGGGCGCGCTCAATTTCGAGCTGGCGGTCTGCTGTGTCGATCAAATTCAGAATCAGCCTAACTAAAAACGTCACCATATCTCGACCTTTTCCCTTGTGGATTCCAATGAAACGAATATTATTACATCTGCTCCGATTTTCCATATCCCCTAGTTTTTCCCCACACCCGTTCAACATCAGCTTTGGTGGACAGCGGGTAAGCCTGCAGCTCTCTTTCGGCCAACTCCAGAGACTCGACTCACTTCTTAACCTTGTCCATTCTTGTGATCAAGGTGGAATATTTTCGCCTCCATAGTCGTGATTGCTCAACGTATTTCCGCAAAGCCCTCCATGTCGGTCGAGATTTTTGTTAGTGCTGCACAAATATTCAAGATATCCCGACCTACATTGTGATGCTCGCTGTCACTATCAACTGGACCCCTGCCATCTTGATCCTGTGAGGCATCCGCCATGTGAGAACATAAGTGCTCTTTAATGTCCCCACAGGACGATGATTTCACATTTTTCGACATCCTGCACTCCCAGCACAGATTAACAAACAAAACAATCATGGTTCTCACCGGTTAATATTGCTTAAAAGGACGATTGTAGCAAAGTTTAAGCGGAGCTCACCTTCAAGTGATCAACCCTCGCATAGCGTCACGTGACTGCAGTAATTCTGAAGGTTGATGCTTCATTTTATCCTTTGCCCTCCATGTCCACTGCTTTTAGTCTGACAACCACATCACTTAGTAACACTTTCCATGAGTGTGAGCTAAGAGAAAAAATAATTTAGTGCTAACCCTGTGACTTGCTTGTGTAAAGTAATTGAGACAGGGCATCAAGATCTGGCTGATTAGCTTCAGCAGTGCTGTTAGATTATTACACCATTACACAATCAGTATTATTTTTAATCTTTTTTTTTTTTTTTTTTTTTACAATGTAAAATGGAGTTATGCTTTCCCCTGTCTGGGGCATAGATTTCTAATATAGAGAGATCCATCACACTAAGGTGAACGGACCAAAAAATGTTTCCGTATCTGAGCACCCATGGTCTTGTATCTTGGTTGCACACTTCCGGGGCTGCATGCTCTCTCCAGGGATTGGAATGGGTATTGGAAACATGGGTTATACTGTAGTTAGGTGTAGATACTTCTTGGGGTGATACATTTAGTGTGTAACTAGTGTAATCATTGAAATTATGAATTTATTCAAATCATTTTAACATTGAAAGCACAATATGGGCAATAGAACCTTGAGGTATTTCTTACTGAGACATGCAATATGACTAATCATTATGTTTGCATTATTTAGACAGGCATGGTGTAAGAATAAGGTGATTTGTGTCCTTGTTGCTCCTTAAATTAAGTGTTCAGTGTGTCCATGTAATATAATCAGTGTTTTTGTACTCTTTGTTCAGCAGAGGTCAAACAGTACTACTACACCCTGTCCTGTATTTCTAATATAATTTGGGAGGGCATCTTAGCTTTTACGAAGTTGCGTAAAGGATGAGAGCTGAAAACAGTGTGTGGCCCTTCCTGTTGCTTTGTGAAATAGATCATGCTGTTCACCTTGTCAGTTTGACTAGATGTCAAGCTTATTTGTGGTATGTTTGAAGCAATGTTTTCTTGATGTAGCACTAGGCCTATATGTTTTTGATGTACAGTGGCCCTAGTAAGCATTTGGACACTTAAGCCACACTTGTATTAATTTATTAGTGGTGTATAAGAAAACTACACCTGTGGTTACTCTGCTAGGACCAAACTTGAGGACAACTGACTTACTAAATCCACTAAAAATGACACTGAGACCACAGACATATTGGGCGATACAATAATAAGAGATTCTCTGTAAAGGTGAGAGGTATGATAATTTCATCTTGCAACATTATTTATTTTATATAATTTTATATAAGTCACGATGACATATTCACCTTTAATTTCTATCAGCATAGGTGGACATAATGGTTTCTTAAAAGGATAGTTCACCCAAAAATCACCCTCATGCCATCCCGGATGTGTTTGACTTTCTTTCTTCTGCAGAACACGAATGAAGATATTTATCCACATAAAAATCCACATAAAGGGAGCATATAAGTAATCCATATGACTCCAATGATTAAATCCACGTGTTCAGACAGGATATGATAGGTGTGGGTAAGAAACAGATCAATATTTAAGTAATTTTTTTTGTCATAAATTCTCATCCCTGCCCATTAGGGGGTGATATGTAAGAAAGATGTAAATCACCAAAAAACAGAAGATGGAGAATGAGAAAGTGAAAGTAAAGTGGAAATTAACTGAGCAGGGAGGAGAGTTTTTAGTAAAAAAAAAAAAAAAGGGACTTAAATTTTGATCTGTTTCTCACCCACACCTATCAAATCGCTTCAGAATATATGGATTTAACCACCTGAGTCGCCTGGAGTACTTTTATTTTTCCTTTATGTGGATTTTGCTACCCACTTTTCCCTATGGACCTAAAGAGCTGAGAAATACTTCTAAAAATCTTCTATTGTGTTCAGCAGAAAAAAGAAAGTCATCCACATCTGGGATGCCATGAGGGTAAATTTTCATTTTTGGGTGAAATAACCCTTAAAAAAAAAATCTCTTGTGCTATTCATTTTCTTTATACTCTGTTGCCCTCTACTATCAATGGTATGTTGTTGCCTTTTTATGAAAAAGGCCCTGTCTGGATAACAACTAATATATACTCTCTGCTTTCATTCATTCATTCACCATCCACTCTGAAGAACTCCTGCTTTTCCCTACCTTTCAATTTCACAGATATTTGAATGATTTTCAGTTCATAAATATACACCTCATTCTGTCTGTGGACACAATGAATAAGAAAAAAGAATCCTTAAAATCCCAAAGTACTTATGTTGAATTTTAGGCCCCTGGCTGAGCTGAAGAGCCTGACATATCTGCAATGTAGTTATACTTCTAGAGATGTCATTTTCTATTTGTTAGAGAATGGAGTGAAGGAATTGCTGCTGGATGTCACACTGTAAACAAACACTTATCACCTAAACACACCATCATTAACCTGTCAGGCATTAACATGAGCTTTTTAACAGAATGAGTTACCATAAACTCATAGAACAGCTGAAGCACAGAGATATTACAGTAGAGTATTACAGGTAAAACGAATAGTGGCTTAAAGTAAATCCAACCAAACCGCTAGATATAATGTTTTTAAATCGAGACTTCTGAGTGCAACAGAAACTCATTATTTTACTCAAATGGGAGAGGTATCTTTTCCCTATACGTTTGAACATGCTTATTTCATTTGTTAAAGCATGCAAGGCTCTTTGTAGGTTATATGAAGCTGAATGACTATATATTAAATTTACTGAAATGCCTATTGTATAATGTTACTTTACTGGTTGCGTACAGAATGGTTACAGTATATAAGAAAAAGTTTTTGTGGCCTGGAATAAAATAACTAAAAACAACACATTGCATGATTAGACAGATGCAATGTGCCATTGCTTGCACTTTTCTGTTTGAATTCATCTATCTGTAGAAGTGACTCAAAGAGAATGCACCACAAGCATGGTTTTATGAAGTGTTATTAAGTGAGATTCGATTCATATTCATTCATTAGTTTAATAAAAAATATTTTTAATTGAGATACTGTATGTATACAAAATATTTGGTAAAGGGATGTGAATATACCAACTAATAAATTATCTTTTAACTCAGCTCAGGGGAGACCATACTTTTCTTCTATTGAACAGAAATAACGTTCTGACAAGGTTTTAGCTACCGCTTTTTATTAATACATTTTTTTTTTTTTTTTACAAAATTTTAAGCATGAATTTACATTGATAGTGTAATCATTACAAATATCTCTTGGACCAGTGGCCAATGCATGATTGCCTACCAAGAGCTGTATAAAATTATCTGTAGTTTAATAAAGTTAAGTCTCTAATTTTCTGTAGTGTCCAGATTGAAAACCCAGTAGAAGTGAGGAAGGTTATTATACTACCTGAGGCTACTACACATTTACATCTTTATTGTAAGTTACAATGTATGATTTTTTTCAGGGCTTTTCTGACATTGAAATTGAATTAAATAATATTTTTGCAGTTGGCTACTTTATTGCACCCTCTACTGGTTAAAGGGAGCAAGAACACTACTCTTTACATGTCATGCAGACTACTACATTTTACAGGTTCAGAAAGAGGGGAAGTAGGCTACAGTTCTCTTCTACCTGGAATATAATTTAATACATTTGAAAAATTCACACCAACATATTCAGGAATGTGGAATATGGAAATAAAAAGAATTATGTTGGTGGTAATATATACTATCTTTAATCCATCAATATCAGATATTAGCCAGAAGATAAAATTATTTCTGAGATGGAGATTTTTTTAGGGTTGAGTATAATGTGAGGAGAGGGTGTTAGGCAGTAAAATATTGTAAAGGGCATATTATGTGTAATAGGATGCATTTGAATGGGCAGAATGAGCCAAAGGCAACCTCACAAAAAGCTTTGATTGATCTCCCCTATGCTGCCAGGAGACAGAGTGACTGAACCATGGTGAATGCATGCAATAAAACATGAGCACTGTAAACCCACAAAAAAAATCCCTTCCACTTTACAGAGTGAAAACTCAAACCGAGGCAGTATGCAATTCTCAAAAGGTGTATTTCAGCATTTAAAGGGATAGTTCTCCCAAAAATGACAATTGTCATCATTTACTCACCCTCATGTTGTTCCAAACCTGTATGACTTTTTTCAGTGGAACACAAAAGGAGATGGCAGAATGTTAGGGACTGACAGCCTCAGACACCTTTCACTTTCATTATAGAACGTTTCAAGGATTATTTGTCAGTTTAAGGAATTTACATCTTTTTTTTTTTTTTTTTTTTTTTTTTTTGTGGATTTTTCCCCTTTTTTACGCAATTTGGAATGCCCAATTCCCAATGCACTTTTAAGTCCTTGTGGTCGCATAGTGATTCGCCTCAATCCGGGTGGCAAATCCCAGCTGCCTCTGTGTCTGAGACCGTCAACCCACGCATCTTATCACGTGGCTTGTTGAGCGCGTTGCTACGGAGACATAGCACGTGTGGAGGCTTCATGCCATCCACTGCGGCATCCACGCTCAACTCACCATGCGCCCCACCGAGAATGAACCACATTATAGCGACCATGAGGAGGTTACCCCATGTGACTCTACCCTCCCTAGCAATCGGGCCAATTTGGTTGCTTAGGAGACCTGGCTGGAGTCACTCAGCACACCCTGGGATTTGAACTAGTGAACTAGCAAACTCCAGGGGTGGTAGCCAGTGTCTTTTACCACTGAGCTACTCAGGCCCCCGACATCTTTGTTTCTTGAACATTTCATACTAGTTGTCATATTCATTCAAAACAACAGCGGGAGGTGCTTCGTTCATAGTGACTTTAACACTATTAACTTAAATAACGTTAACACAATTGTCATTAAATGCCATTATTAAAATGTGAAGGGGAGTTTTTGTTCAGCGGATGAAACCAATGATATGCTCCTTCGCAGCTTGCACTCGAATGCTATTGGCTCACGCTATAATCAGTCTTTAAGGCAAACAAGAGCTAATTTGCTTTGAAAAGTGTTGATGTCAGTAAACAAGAAATAAAAATCAGTGTATGGAGGTTAACGAGAACGATTTGTTCACGAAGAAAACATCCCTAGAAGAGTTAATAAGATATGCATTTCTCTTCACTGTATTACATCTGTTACAGCTAAAAACAACCCACTTTACAACTCACTTTTGGTAACCCCTCTGCAGGCATTTCACCCAAAACTGGAGCTCACATGTGCCCTTACATTCAAAAACACTTCCCGCTCCGGCCACCGGGGGCAGTGCTTCATAATTCGGTAAGCACAGACACAGGTTAGCTCAAGAAAAATCAGCCTACAGTTTCCGAATTCACTGTGAGAAGAGTCTGATTATAGAGCAGCAACACTCTTAAATCACACATGTTTGAAACCACATATTTTACACCACATTACTGCTGAGTTTGACTGGACATATGGCCTTTGACATCAACAAAAGATATGGGAAGCATTTTCTCCTCCTTTTTAAAAAAATTGTCAAGTCTATTTATTTTTCTATCCAAACAATGCATGATTATATGCTTCATTCTCATTTTTGGGTCACAATCCACCAGTAGAGAACTGCATTAGCACATATTCAGAAACCATAGGGCTGTCTCTAACCTTGAAGAATATAAAGAATAAGATGTAATGGGAAAATATGCTCTTTAGTTCTGACACCTTCATTGGGGACACATAAAAAAAGGTTTCAGAACTGGAACCCCTAGATCACATGTTGCATAGTAGTAATAAAATACTACATTTAGTGAGAGTTATGCATAAAACAAGTGAAAGAAGAATGCCTATAGAACAAGACAAAACACTTGTTAACTTGTTTAGAGTTTGTTGGGTGTATAACGTTTTAGAACTTTAGTCATACAGTGAGTGCACAATCCAATGTGCCAAAGCAATGGCATTTATAATGTCATACATATGATTTTGCATTATCTCTCCAGTCAGGTATTTTTACAAGTTTTATTGTTAGTCTGCCAAGGCAGAAGGCATATGAGTGTATGCATAAGTGAGCTCTCTCTTCCTTTCCTCTTTAAAACTCTAGAGTAACAAGTATATAACAAGTAGAAATACATTTTGATATCTTTGTGCAGTGTGCCTGTTCTTTTTTCTGCTCTGACACAATCACTCATCTTTAAATCTAATAAGTAATGCTTTTATGGCACATATAACCCTTTGGAGACACCATCTCATCAGCAGTCATCCGTAGTCTGCAGACTGATCTTATACTGATGAGACTGCTCCTTATCATTATTTCAGAATGGGACATGCTGACATGTTAGAGGGAAGTCTTTCAATTTAATGGTTATGGCATTTAATTGGGCACACTCTGTTAATCCCACTATTAATATAGTTCTGCTGTTGTCTTACACCATCCTGTTTGTACCACTAAGGTGAATGTTGGATTCCCTGATCAATGCTCACTTCAATCCATATATTTACATGGACTGCAGCACTTCTGACACAATTATGATTATTAAGTCTGGCTAATGAATTGAAGATGACAGAGATACACTTAAAAGTGATGCCACCACTGTTAATTGCTGGGTGATTTTAATTAAACTACAGGCACTTTAAATGACGAATCAAAGCACTTTACAGGCCCATTCCTACAGTGACGGAGGCCTGTGTGTTTTGCTCATGCAAGCGTTTCTTTATGATGAGGATGCTTAAATGGGTACAACTTAATTAGAATGGGACCAATGGTGAGCAGAGAGAGGAGTGCGTTGACATCTGCTTCTGCTGGAGGAGTGCTAGGTAAGCATTTTCCCATTTACCCAGCCATCAGTGGACGAAAATGTAAAAGGATTCTAATATAAGAAAATAGACACTTTAACCCCCCTAAGACATTAGCAAACCCCTGAATACTCTTCACATGGATGTTCAGCCTTAAGGAACTTTTAAGCTCTTTAGGAGTCAAACATACTTTCGTCATCACATCATAGTTGTAATGAAAGACAAACTCAGAAAATACAGAATAAGCACATTGTGCATTTTTGACTATGCCAGTTTATGTTATGTTCAATTTGAGGTACACAATCTCAAGGCATGAAATCTTACAAGTTTATTTAACCCAAAATGAAAATTCTTACATCATTTACTCACGCTTATGTTGTTCCAAATATTTATGCTTTTATTCTTCTGTTGAACACAAATAGAGATGTTACTGTCTTTTATGTTTTACGGTGGAAAAAAGTCATACAGGTTTGGAATTACATCAGGGTAAACTATTTTAAAAAATTTCATTTTTGGTGAGCTATCCCTTTAAATCCAATCTAATTTTTTAACATTTATTATTATTATTATTATTATTATTATTATTATTATTATTATTATTATTATTATCTCTGCACTGCTTGCAGCTGTGAGTTAATGGGGGAGTAGAACTGAATTCAGAAGCAGGTTGAATAAGTAAATGACTTGAAAAGGTGTCGTATGCTGTTAGACATCTGGCCACATGGTGGCAGCCAAGACACACTCAAATGCAGCACCATTCACTACAGTTTTTTTCCCCCCTTCAATGACTAGTAAGCTCATATATCAAAAGCACCACAAACCCTTTTTCTGCCCAAACTGGTGATACGTGGGGTTCAAAAGTCTGACTCCAGTTCCTTTATTTTGGATTTTGTAATTTAAATAGAATTAGATTTTTTTTCTTCTAATAGGCTATATTATGTGATATCAGTGTAGTTTAATACAGTGATTCTATTTATATGTGTTATGCTGATTACTGATTATATCAGCATGCATTAACAATTTGAGTAAAAAGTAGATCCATAATGATCCATGTTTTCCCTGCATGATTTGAAAATGTTCCAAAGATCCTTGTTTGTGCTTCAGTGGAAGCAAGCAAATATGACCTTTGTACAGAATTAACATGATCAGTGGCACCAATTTGATCTTTTTATTAGTGACCTAGAAATACTGCAGAAGACTTCTTTTACATTTTAAGCCATAATGATTATTTGTTTTATATGTTCAAAGTCCTAAAACTTTCTGTTTATCTTGTGATACATGATTATGCTTTCCTGTATTTCTCCATATTCAGTTTCCATTAAAAAAGTTTTAGTAGAGCTGCGCAAATTAAATTGTAATGAAATGTATACAAGGAAAGTGTGTTTCGTGTAGTTCAGTACTCTGGCTACATGTCTGAATTTTACATGTGTTTATATTTTGCCTAGTTGATTTGCTATGAATGATTGTTCTCAGAGGCAATCCTCTCCTTTTGTAGAGGAAGTTTATGTCGGAAGCTGGGCTGCTTTCATTTCCTTTTTCCTTTGAGCATTCAAGACATCTCTTTGAACTGAATGCCAGGTGTGTAAATTGAACACTATTTCCCCGAATCCATAGGATTTTTGAACTCAAATGCGAGAGAGTAAGGTGCTCTGGAGAATAATGAGGCACAGCAAGACGAACAGTGAGGCAAACGTTTGTAACATCTATGTATTCTTTTTTCATAAGTCCCATGTTGAAATTTCTTTCATTTTGAATTATAAGTCTTTTTCTCACACTTCGCACCCTATTCTCACCACCCACACAGTGATGCACATTACACACAAAAATGTCAAGAGTTTTCTCAATATGGCAAACTCTAATTTGATTGGCTGGCTGCTATGAAATTTCACGGAGACAGAGCACCCGCAGGGTTTATAAGTCTGCTACTAAACAAAGTCTTGTTTACAAGGTACTGGGCAGCTAAAATTAAAGGGATAGTTCACCCAAAAATGGAAAATTCTCTTATCATTTACTCACCCTCATGCTATCCCAGATGTGTATGACTTTCTTTCCTCAGCAAATCACAAACCAAGATTTTTTGAAAAATATCTCAGCTCTGTAGGTCCTCACAATGCAGGTGAATGGTGATCAGATCTTTGTAGCTTAAAAATCACATAAAGGAAACAAAAGTAATCCATATGACTAGTGTTTAAATCCATATATTCAGAAGCAATACAATAGGTGTGGGTGAGAAACAGAACAATATTTAAGTCCTAAATCTCCACTTTTACCTTCACTTTCAGATATGAAAGTGAAACTAAACAGGCACCATGTGACTTTCATATGTAAAAGTGAAAGTGGAAGTGGAGATTTAGAGTAAAATTTGTATTTGTGCTTACATTTGTATCTGACAATATTTACACCTATTAGATCGCCCTGGATATATGGATTTAACTACTGGAGTCTTATGAATTACCTCTATGTTTCCTTAATGTGATTTTTGGAGCTACAAAGGTCTGATCACCATTCACTTGCACTGTATGGACCTACAGAGCTGAGATTCTCTTCTAAACATCTTTATTTGTGATCTGCTGAAGAAAGAAAGTCATACACATCTGGGATGGCAAGAGGGGGAGTAAATGATGAGAGAATTTTCATTTTTTTTTGTAACTATCCCTATAACTATCCCTACATTTTTGTGCCATCAAATCTTGTATATATATATATATATATATATATATATATATATATATATATATATATATATATATATATATATATATACTATTTAAAAAAAAATTGTATCAAGTAGGCCTAAACTTTATATCCTCGAGCATAACTGTATATTATGTTTTATTATGTTTTCTGAGTTATGTCTCAGCTAGGTACTGTAGATGGCAAATGTGCCGTGCGGGCTAGTTTACTCTAATTCTTTATTGTACATTTGTATTGACATCCAAAACGTTCCACAATAGTACTGAAAGTATTAAAAGAACTGTAAATTTCAACCTTGAAACAAAAAGACCGGAATGAATTAAGCACAGGCCCATGCTTTTCTTCCCCACATTGTCAGTCACTACTGTAGGTGATATAAGAATGTATAAATTATTCATGACACTGCAGTATTCTTACACATGTTGTAGGGACAAATGGAGTGTTAAAAAATAGCCTTAAGCCCAGTTAGAGAGTTTCCGTGCTTGTGGAGAACAGCTCCTCTGTTCCGATCGGCCATCTATCAAGCCCCTGACAGACAGCCCGGGTTATTGATTCTAAAGGAAGTGCTCGACAGGGACTCTAGGACTGGCATGGAGGAGATCGAAAGGGTCCGATTGCTCCACACATACATGCAACATCATGCTTCACTTTTCTGTTAGGTTGAGATATACTTGAGTGTGGCAGTAGATGCCAGAATAGAGCCAAAACCAACTCTGAGCATGCCAGTGCAAGCCAAATAATTCTTGAGGAATATACATGTTACAATGGGTGGTATTAAATAACATAAGATATCACTTTCCTCTTTTATTATCTGTGCCTTAGTAAAAAAAAAAAAAAACTATATTTCAGCATGCTATTGCCAGGGTCACGCAATCTATGGCATCAGCATTTTAGAGTTCTACTTTTGCATTCATTCTCTTACTTCTTATTTTACAGATTTTATGACTTGAACACACTCTGTATTCCCAGCGGGCTCATATCCAGGACCTGCTCTTTAAAAAGTAAGGGTTTAATCATTCTATTGTCCTGATTATGGCCTTAATGCACCAATTACACCCAATGAGCAGGGCAAAGCCCCCAGGAGAGCATAACTGTAATATCAATTGTGGGCAGCCCAGTCTCAACTTAGATTCATACTCAAAAGCTTAGAGAGGAAGCATGCAGTCTGCTTTGTTACTCTTTAATTTACACCTCGTTCTAAAGAGAGGGCAATTTCAATGTAGATTATATATTCAAAAACAATAAATAAATAAAAGATAAAATAAAACACTGTATAGAGACAAGGCTATGCACAGCACTTGTTGTCCCTGCTACAAAAATAGTAAAATATATATCACATACACATAGCACATGGTGAAAAGTTGTAAAGAAGTGCCTCTTAATTTTTTAAGAATGGTTCATATGTTTTGCATAATCAATTAAAATTGTCTCAGGAAAAGTTTAGTTTAATTTTGACTCATTCACATTTAACAGTCGCGATACAGCTTATTGGAAAGAAGTTTCCTCAGATTTGTTACAATGCTTGCCATGCGAATTGCGCCTCCCCAAATTTTGCCATCAAATCGTGTTAGAATGCTTTCTCCTCTCCCACTTTATGCAGAGACAACTACAAGCATTTGTAGAATTATCTCTACGAAAAGTGTAAACACTGTGGCACTTTCAAACATTGATCTTGTTATTTTGAGTGTCCAGACCAACCTTATACAGCAACATTGGCTTAACCAATGATGTGAGTTTGGGGTGGAACTGTTCGACCAATAGCAGACAGTGGGGGCATACGGAAATGTTTTTGAAAACAATGTTTAGCGTTTGCAATTTTATTTGGTGGCATTATTGTCATGGAAATTACACACTTCAGGTACAAGTTCAGTATTGCTTCTAAATAAAACTAACTTTATCCACATATTTGCTCAAACTTTCAGTTCAGTTTCAGTCCATTTCAGTTAATCAAAACAAGCAATCCAACTGCTGATAAGCAGCATATCACTTGGATGCCCGCACTTCCCGTTTTTGTCTCTCTTTATATTGGTGTTGAACTCGTCAAAGTCAAGTGCAATAGAGAAGCAATCCCCACTCTGGGCATGAAGCAGGAATGCAATGTCATGTCTATTTATGTCATTAAAACAAAGAGGGGAATGTTCTTAAACCAGTATGAGGATGTGGACAGAAATTTAAAACCATTGTGAAGAACAGGCTGCTTTACATGGTTTAGTAGAGGTGGAGGTACCTAAGGGATAAAGGACAAAATCTGGAAAACCTGAAAGCCACACTATAAGCCAGCTGAGGAGATGCCTTCATCTTTATGTAAACACACACTGGAAGACAGGATTAAGAGTTGTTTAAGATGAGCCTCACTACTCTAATACCAAGGTTAAATGAGCCTCTGGTTTTACCCTATGTATTTTCATGCAAGCAGCTCTGGATGCTGTAATGAAGCCATTGAGACTGAAGGCTGATTTATACCTCTGCGTCGAACCTACAGCATAGGCTACGCGTAGCTACTGCGGTTACGGCATAGCCTGACGTGCACCTATTGTGCCAGATTTCTGCCAAAAGTAAACAAACAAATAGAATGTTTTGCAAACAAACACAATCTGCTTTGCAAAGGAAAACTCGACTCTCAACAAACAGAAAGCGATTTGCAAATACAAAGGGCCATTTGAGAGAAAATGAAGAGTAATTATCCTGTTCCACTGGCTTAACAAACAAATGCGTTGTGTTTTACAAATATAAAACGTGTTTCATATGAGCCTACATCATATTTCACAAATAAATACAATCTATTCTACAAATTCTACAGGACTGTTGAACAAATACAAAATCTGATGTGAACAAATACATACCACTTGTGTGTCACGTGACTTTTGGCAGAGTTTTTTCAACCATGGTCCTGATTTTCTCACAAATGCATCAATGATTTTCTCACAAATGGGCTGAGCCACATCCTCTTTTAAAACAGTAGATGGCGCAGTGCTGCCACATACTTTCAGTAATGATGTTACTACATATTATATGGTAAAAACAATGTATTTTCTAGTAAAAATTAGATCCTTTCTGGTAATCAGTGGCGGTTTTGGTTTACTTGGTGCCCTAGGTGAGATCCGATGTGGCGCCCCCCTTAATATCAACAACAACAACAACATAAGAAACAGATCAATATTAAAGTCTTTTTTATACTCTAAATCTCCACTCTCACATCTGAAAGTCACATCTGATGTCTGTTTAGTTTCACTTTCACGTCTGAATGTGTAAGTGGAGATTTAGAGTAAAAAGGGAATTAAATATTGATCTGTTTCTCACCCACATCTATCATGTCACTTCTGAAGACAGATTTAACCACTGGAGTCTTATGAATAAATTTTCTTTTGCTGCCTTTATGTGCTTTTTGGAGCTTCAAAGTTCTGGCCAACATTCACTTGCATTTTATGGACCTACAGAGCTGAAATATTCTTCTAAAAATATTCATTTGTATTCTGCAAAAGAAAGAAAGCCATGTTTCTGGAATGGCATGAGGGTGAGTAAATGGTGAGATAATTTAAATGTTTGGGTAAACTATCCCTTTAAGTAAAAATAACTAGAAAATGAACATAGAAATGAAGTAACTATATATATATATATATATATATATATATATATATATATATATATATATATATACATACATACAATATTTAGTTCTGGTCCTCGAATCTGATTGGATGAGGGACGTTCCATGAGCACTGATGGTCTCACACCATCAGCACTCAGACGCTTTAGTGTGTGTATCACTCTGCTTGTGTTCCTGCTGTTCTAAACTAAAGTGTAAGAACAGTGCATATGTGTTAAGAGCTACTGTATGTGTCTCTTTTTACATTTATTTAATTTTGTTTTTACATTACATATGTTAGCCAGCAGTTGGTGGCAAAAGATCATTTTTATGTGTAATATGAGCCAGTTTGGTGACGTGAAGTGAATCCGCGTCAGCCAGTGTTTACATACAACTGCGCTCCATGATTGCTCGTATTACAACTACACTACTAAAGCTAGGAAATAGCTTTAAATGGATTTAAACGAAAAACTTCAGCATTATGGCTCAACACAGCTGAGAGATACAACAGACTGATTAATTACAGTACTCAAAGCACTTACCTAACCCGGAGTTTCCACACTGGAGAGGACATGCTGTTTAAAATGGCGGAGGACATTGTGGTTTCTATAGTGAATGACTATTGCGCACTGGCTACCGCGAAATAGGGAGAAATACCCCCACTTGGACGGCTATTTTTCATGAAAGCTGATTTTCAGAAAGCTGACTGCATCTCTGCTTCGCACACACACACGCTCCATCTCTCTCTCTCTCTTTCTCTCTCTCTCTTTCTCTCTAACAAACAAACACACACACACATCCTTTTTTATCCAATAACTTGTTAGAAACAGCACAAGCCATGATACTATTTCTGAAGTGACATTTTTGAATTACTAACGAAGGCTTGGACGCATCATTTGGTTTGAACCAGCAACGGCAGATTCTGATCCGTCGTGTAAGAAAGCAGTTCCATACACAAATGTGCTTTTTTTTATGACCGTACTCAGTTATTCCTGAAATGTACTTGTTCATTGAACTGTTGTATATAAGCAATATTACACTTGCAATCATGCTATATGGCCCTAAATCAGCACTGCTGTGATTACCTATGGCACATGGCCTGTGGCCTCATGCCTGCGGCTGAATCACAGCAGTGCTGATGTAGGGCCATATCGCACTCTTGCTCGTGTTATATTGCATTATATATATATATATATATATATATATATATATATATATATATAGTGTGTGTGTGTGTGTGTGTGTGTGTGTGTGTGTGTATAATATACAAATATACATGTATAATATATATATATATATATATATATATATATATATATATATATATATATATATATATATATATTTTATACTGTTGATCATGATTATCTTATGTTTGTTCAGAATGTAAGTATACATTATGAACATTCATAATCTTAACCATATAGTGCCGTTAAGGCTGAGTAGCCTCAGGAACAACTCGGGGCACCTTTCCCCCATCTCGATCTTGTGAGCTATCTGCAGTGGCGGGGTGGCTCTATTTGGGGCACCTTTCTCATATCCAATCTTCCAGGGGCGGGGTGGCACGATCTGGGGCACCTTTCTCCCATTGCGAGCCAGGGTTGGGGCGGCACAGTTCGGGGCACCTTTTCCCCATCACAATCTTTCGAGCTCTGTAGGGGGCCGCCGATCAGGTACACTGTTGTGCCACCCCACAGAGTGTTGCCGCCCTAGGTGGCTGCCTATATTTCCTATGCCAGGATCCGCTACTGCTGGTAATAACAAAATATGTCATGAATTACAATATTTGTTTGTAAAAAAATATATTTTATCCTTATATTTTTTTCTGATCAGGTAAAAATTATAATTTTTCTACTATTAATGATATAAAAACGACCTTCAGGAATCGTGTTTGTAGTCATCACAACATAGTTAATTTAACTGATCTATTTATACTTTATCCTCACTTTTAACTGTAATGAAATTTGAATAGATTAATGCCTAAGGCTGTTTCCCGGTAATGTGGCAATTTATGCTTTAAAGATCATCTTACATTGTAGGCTACATTATTTTACGATATACAGTGCTTAGACATGAAACCAGAAGATCAATGAATGATCAAAATGTCTTAATATGGAGATATGTAGTATTGATGCATTCAATACAATGCTGAGAATGAATTGAGTGTCACACTAAATGCATTTATCTCGGGACACTTTTATAAATCCCTAAGACGCAGAGCATCAATAATTCTGAAACCTGTTCTTCCCAAAGCCATAATTGTTTCCTTTGTTAAATATTCAGTATAAATTATCAATAACTTTAATACGTATGTAGACAAGATTACATGCAATTTCCATGTTTGCCAGCATTTTCACATTATTTTCGTGTTGATGAGACAAACTCCTGGACATATTGCCGAAAATGTATTCTGTATTTCAGCACCTTTGTATAAGACAGCTCCCGTCAGGGCCGTCCTTAGGGCGGTGCAACCGGTGCAGTCGCACCAGGCCCCGTGCTTCGGTGGGGCCCCATGGCGATCGGTTCTACCACCCCCTGGTAACCGGTGCAGTCCGGTACCTGCGGGGAGATCACTATCACAGGGTGCCCCGGCCCACAAACATTACCGACAGGGACAGGATGTTTTTATCTCATTATTAGTAGAACATTTCTCGTTCTACCTGATCAGGAAAAAAATATAAAAAGATAAAGATAAAATGTTAATTTTTTTTTTACTAGAAAATATTGTTATGTATGACATAATTTGTTATTAACAGAAAGGATCTAATTTTTACTAGAAAATATATCATTTTTACCATGTAATATGTAGTAACAACATAACTGAGTGAAAGTACAGCACTGCGCTATCTACTGTTTTAAAAGTGGACTGTGGTTGAGAAAATTGTACCAAAAGTCACGTGACTTTGTATGTATTTGTTCACATCGGATTTTGTATTTCAAATCAAGTCATTTTTATTTGTATAGTGTCTTTCACAACACACATCCTTTCAAAGCAGCTTTACAGAAAATCATGCATTAACAGAAAATGAAACTGTAATATCTATAATGTCTTAGAGTCATCATTGTGTAGTTTGATAAAATACAATTGTGAATTTTGTTTAAAAATAAGTAATTAAATAATAATTGTATTTAGAAACCCAGTGAGAAAGCCAAAGGTGACTGTGGCAAGGAACACAAAACTCCATAAGATGTTGGTTAATGGAGAAAAATGGCTCACTGTGGGGGCCAGTTCCCCTCTGGCTAACATCATGAATATAATGCTAATATTACTTAATAATGTATAGTGCAAGTCATTTGTTCAACAATGCTGTAGAATTTGTAAAATAGATTGTATTTATTTGTGAAATATGATAGGCTCATATGAAACACATTTTTTATATTTGTAAAACACAGCGCATTAGTATGTTAAGCCAGTGGTACAGAACAACTACTCTTCATTTTCTCTCAAACGGCCCTTTGTATTTGCAAATCGGTTTCTGTTTGTTTGAGAGTCAAGTTTTCCTTTGCAAAGCAGATTGTGTTTGTTTGCAAAACTCTATCCACCTTTTTCACAGGCAGCAAAATTACCCATTATGCTTAGCGCGTTCTTCCAATGCGGATGCAACAGACTTCTGCTTCGCAACTTATTCCCAGTACCAAGCACTATAATATCACTAACAACAGTCAAAAACTGAAGAACAGTCTGTGTTTACTTAACATAAATCACTTTCTCACTAATGTCTGCGTATGGACATTAGTTTTCAATGGCAATCCTGAATAGATAAGTACACAATCACACACATTTCCATGGTAAAGTTACTGGACTCGAGCGCTCGCTGCATGCACCCTGTATGTGTGTGTGTGTGTGTGTGAAAGAGAGAGAGACACAGACATACAGCACGCAGAGAGAGAGAGAGAGAGAGAGAGAGAGAGAGAGAGAGAGAGCGAGAGCGAGAGAGAGAGAGAGAATCTACGAATATGATGTGCTAGATTTCATTGTGTTTCTTGCTGTGCACTTCAATATGAAAACAGCTAAATCCCAGACATTTAGGGAATCTAGAAATCGGACTGGATGCTTTATTAAGGTTCCAGAAAGAGGACATGTCCATGAAAAGAGGGTGTATGGTCATCATAGTTTCCATTTAAAAATCTTGCGATTTATGGTATTATTTCTGCATGAACAAGTGCCGCCTTCTCACGCACTCTGCCAACAACAACTCTGTTTCTACCTCAATCACATACACACAGTGCGACATGAGATATGAACCTTGTAAAGATGATTAATAAAAAAACAACAACAAGGAGCTTGGTTATCTTCCAAAATGACGGAGATCATTTGGAATTATTTGTCAATGTTTTTAAAAAAGGCAAGTGACAGAGATTAGTTTAATGCAACCTCTGCAAATTACATCTGGTTTGACTCGAAATGTTTCAACACTGGCAGCTTTTGTGGGGGCTTATTGTTGTTACATTCATTTTCCAGTAGTTTTTAAGCCACCTGTAGTTGTTATAACACCCTATAACAACGCATATTCATCCAGACCCTTAGCTGCTCACCATCATCAGTAAGGTTAGTCTTGCTGATAACAACAACTAAGCAGAAGTGTGGAGCATCCGAGAGGAAGTCTCTCGCCGTAATGGCGCCACCCATAGAGAAGTCAGGAAAAAGGTGGATATGTACCTCTTCAAAAATGTGACTGTGCGTCACATCGATGCAGACCACAATAGCTGTGATTGGTCCACTTTAACCAGAGAAAGCCCCCCAGGATGATAACAAGAGGTGTGTTCGACTTCATGCAGCGCTGCGCAGACCGATCGTCGCTGGACTTGAAGCAGTGCATGTCAGTTTGAAATGTTGTCCAACTTGAACCGGTGCCACCGCCATGTCACCGTTACATATGCCATCAAAGTACCACGAGAGCGATTCGAGAGCAGCCGCCTGGTGCAGCCTCTGCAGTTGCCCCAGAGGAGCTGCACAAGCTCTGATGACGACACAGCTTATTCACGATTGGTCAGACTCACAACGTGACAATGATTACACGTGTTTCATGGGCTGAGTGCGCAACTTACTTTGTATACTACTTTTACTTCTTATGCTATGTCAGTCTATAGCAGAAATAAGAGTAGTATGGTAGTATGCCATTACCATGGTGTTTATTCAGACTCCTCCAGTTCGGCAAAAACTCTCAAAACTCCATGTTTTTATAACAGTACATCATGTTTATATCGTGCTGTATTATGTTTATCATAGTAATGTTATGTTTATTCATTAAAAAAATTCGAAATGATTAAAAATACTGACTCCTTTATTGATATTAAAATAATACAGGCTTTTATTGGACTTTCTTCTTATGCAAACAACAAGCATTGTATTAAGCAGCACATAATGTTTTCAAATGAACAATGTTTCTTGTTATTTTATTTAAAATTCAAGCATCTGTCTATCTGAATCACATTTCGTCTGCAAACATCGCGTGATCCGCCGTAACTGGTGTTGGTTCAGCAGATGACGAGTAGCACAAGTGTCTCTTTTTAACTCCTCCCCCGACTGCAACCGACAAATCTCGCCGATCGGAAAATCAAGATGCAGTTCAAGTCAAACACACCTAAGGATGTCTTAGGTAGCGTAGCATTTTTTCAAAGATTATTTTAATATGTATGCCTAATATAAAATTGCATTTGGACATGATCATTAAACCAATAGTCTCAATCAGGAGCACCTTCTGTTTTTTTGTTTTTTTTATTCTGTTTGTGTTTTATGAAGTTACAAGTGTGACACAATATACCTGTTTACCGATTATAAACTCTTAAAGCTTTTTTCTCTGGGACTTTACTTGATATTAATTTGATATGTGAGTGAAATAATATGTTTTGTATTTTATTCGCGAACTTTCTGATCGGCACGATAATTTGACCGTATGTTTGACAGTATGTTTACAGTAAATAATCATATTTCATAAGTTATGGAAACGGAATACTTCTAATTTGTCAGCAAATTAGTCTGTGTGTAAGTCTTTAAAACGACACCCATTTTGTGTTTTTCAGATTCAGGTGAGTAGTTATTAAATAATTTGATGATTTTTTTTCAGAACAGAACGTCAAAAGTATGCCAAAATATTTATGTATTATTGTTTAAATGACTCAAGTGCAAACATACAGTAATTTCCTAATTTTTTTCTGCCTACAAAACATTTGCTACAATAATTTAATAAATACTTTTGAATCCAGAAATTACATTGCTTGCATTGCTTTTGTTTACATATGAAACAGATTGTTAGCATTTTGGCTGTGTACTCACAGAATAACGCAGACACATCAATGCAGAACAACTGTATAAATGCAAACCAACGTGTTTGCCACAGCATGGAGCCTACGCTGTAGGTTCGACGCAGAAGTATAAATCGGCCTTCATTATAAAGTATCTCATAAATGGCAGCAAGGACAGATTAAGAACTGAGAGGCCCATGGGCCGGTACACCATGGAGGCCCCCCATGACGTGTTTCGTGACTACGTTCACTTTTATGCGCTACAGGACGCTTGCCAGATTTGGTTGGATTTTTCAAATTGATGGAAGAAAGGTTTGAAGCAATGTCTTACATGGCCAGTTATATGTACTTTTCAATACACTCTCATGGTGAAATCGTCAGGATTTGTATGACTTTTCTAAATTTGTCTAATTAGTGTGATATTGTGTGACTGCACTTGTTTGAATTCCTATGACTTTTACTACAGCCAATGACGCGTTGGACATCATTTCCATCTAATACGCGACAATTACTTGCTTCTGTCACACACAACAGCTTCCTATCATGTTTACACACTCTACTGATTGGTTAAGTTTAGATAAGGGGTTTGGGTTAGGGCATAATATAAATATGTTTTTTCAGCGCTGGTGTCGCAAAGAGGACTTAATGTGACAGTTACACATGATTCCAGATTGTTTTAAATCTGGCAAAGTTTCAGACTTGATAAACAGTGAGCCACTGTTTTTTCCCCCTTTTGCTCTGGTGTTCAGACAATAATTACACAAGTTAAACGCTGAATCATTTAAAAAATCAAAGCATCCAGAAGAAGTCCTATAATCCGTAGTGTTCGCTGCCTCATGGAAAGTGAACCTGCCTTGGCAGAATTATGCATTTTCCATTGATTAAAAATAGGCCTACTATGTTGAAGGCAGTGACAGAGATTATATTTGTTCAACTTTAATGTGATTTTATCATTTGAAGATCTACGTTGTGCTATTTAGGCTCATAGCTCACTGTGCACTTTATTCCCTGCTATCTGAGATTGTGTTTGACGCATTCATGGCAATAAACGTTCTTTATTCCCAAGTCCCGACTCCCGACAAATAACACAATAACAATTTGTGAACTCTCGCGGTTTACCAAATATTACAAAAGGTTACAGTGCACATATTTAGGTATTAAGGCACCTTTCTCTTTATCATTAAACATTAAATGCATGCAGGACTCAAACATTTAAAGTCATCCATACTGTATCACAAATTCTGTTGCTTATATGAATTTAAACCATCAGTTTTGTACACAGTCAGGGTAAACTGCACCTTATCTTTGTGTTTGGATGCGTTTTGTAAATCAGACGCTGTTCTCTGCAGTCCTTCAAATAAACGCGCTGCAACAATATGCAGATTCCTTGAACGTGCACTCGAGTGCCTGTGCTCGCGCTGCTGTCATCCAGCACGCATTCGGCCGAACAAATAATATTTCACATAAGGCTAACATTTACATGGATTTATAATAGGTATCTCAAAATAAATAAATAAATTATTTAAAGCACGAGGCCCTTTGGGTTTAGAGGTCCCTGGGCAATGGCCAAATCGGCCCGGTGGTTAATCCGTCCCTGAATGGCAGAGACTAAAGGTCAAACACTTTTATTTACCGTCCTTGGCCTATGAGGTAGCAAACAAATAAATAAAAAAAAAGTAAAAAAAAGAGAACAGAGGAGAGAAGTCTTGAAATATTGTTGAGTGATATTACATGTCATATTTCATAATGCTTTGGCATTATGCTAACAGACATTATTTGCATCTGAATCCAGAACTTTAATAGTGTGAACTGAATTTGATGAAGAATTTACTCCTCGACCATTGATGAAGTACAGTATGATAAAAAAAAAAAGTAGCCTGCTGAATAAAAAAAAAAAAATAAAATAAAAAAAATAAACCAGCCTAAGCTGGTTTCTGGTCTTAAGTTGTTTAAGCTTGTCATCCAGCTTGACCGAGCTGGTGCTCAGATGATTTACTGTTTTTTGCATACTTTTTAGCAGCAGGGAAGTATGCAGATTTGAACAAGGATTTACTCACCATTTTTTTATTGATACAATGCATTTGTGTGACCTTTTCAACTAATTCCATGAATTTAATTTATATAAGATGTTAACTTATCTTTATACAACATGATCACACGGAATGTATGCATGGTGTTCCAGTATCCTAGGATCAGCCACATTATGCCGACTCAGTGACAAACACCATCTCCTATCAAACATTTTTGCATCGGCTCTAGGGTGTATACCTTCCCTTGTGGTGCGACCAGAAGCATGTTGCATCAGCAGCGTGGGAGACTTTGGTTCAGATCCTGTGTTGAAACCAGGAAGGAAATTGCATTCATATAATCACGTCAAGCGTGATTCAAAGGTTGCATTTTTACTTCTAACACTGCATTTTTTACTCCACTGATGGTTAGGTTTATGTTTGGGATTTAGGTCTGGGTGTACAGTTTATAAAATATGCATTCTTCTTCGCTGTGTTAAATCCTGTACAACTGAAAACAACTCGCTTTTGGCGCCCTTCCATGGACATTACAATTGAAAAATGGAGCTTGCATGTGCCCATATGCCCAACAACATTTAACACTTTGGCCACTGGGGGCAGAGTTTCAAATTTCCATTAGCACAGACTGATTTTAGCTAAAGAAAATTCAGCCTTCTGTTTCCAGTTTCACTGTGAGATCAGTCTGCTTTATAAACAGCACACACACACACACACACACACACACCCACACACACCCACACACACACACACACACACACACACATATATTCTCAAAACCATGCAACGCTAAAGCAACTTTAGAAAAATTCAGTGACACATAGACCTGCTAATCATGATTTACAGCTAGCACTCAAAAGACTTCATTCATTTCTCAAAGCAAAAGACCACAACGTTAATACTGTGACATTTTAAACAGCAAACACGATAGGGCTCTGAGAAAAGCCCTGCAAGACAGCTGGACATTTGACAAGAGCAGTTAATCTGAGAGGTAGAGTGATCCGCAGTGAAACAGGTCCATCTTGATCGTGCATATTCTCTCTACATCATGATGTGTAGTAATGCTCTCTCTAGCAATACATTAACCTGCTGCTCATGAATAACCAGTGCATGTCGGTCCACACCAGTGCAGGCTTGTCAGGCACATGCATCCTGCCTTTCCACACCCTGTTTCTCAAACGCACCATAACCCAAGCCATCTAAATGGAAATTACATTTAACTCAGTTGCAATCTGAATGCTGGACAGGTGGAATCATACAATGCAACAGGAATATTGTGAATGTTAAGTTATCGTGAGTTAACTTATTTTACTCTGCTTAAAGGGATAGTTCGCCCAAAAATGAAAATTCTGTAATCATTTATTCACTCACATTTTGTTCCAAACCCAAATTACATTGTGTCTTCTGTGGTGCATAAAAGCAGGCCAGAATGCTAGTCTCAGACACAATTCACTTTCCTTGTATGGAAAAAAAGATCCAATAAAAGTGAATGGTGACTGAGAAGGGGAGAGGGAAAGAGCGAGGCGGAGCAACAATTTGAGAAAGCGAGGAGAGAGAGAAAAAAAATTGCTCGCTGGTTCCCAGACACGCCATCGCCTGGTCCTCGACCACTCCTCCACCTTCTGGCTGATGACAGCCACTCCTCCCCGGGCGGACAGCAGCGAGTCCTCCGACCCCTGCTTGATGGAATGCCCCTCTGCGTTCTGGTGGCCGGTAGCGAGCCCCTCCGCACCTGACAGTGGCTCTACCATTCCAGGTGGCTAGCAGCGAGCCCCACCTCCCTTCGCGGATAGCGGCCGTTCTTCCGCATCCAGACGGCCGGCAGTGACTCCTGCGTCCCCCGGCAGATGGCCGCGGCTGCTCCTTTCGTCAGACGGCAGTGGCGAGGACTCCACGACAGTGCATCCCTCCTCCTTCCCGGGTTTCGGCATCAATGTAATAGGGTTTAAAATGGGCAAGGAGGAGGCGGGAACCGGCTGAACAGTCAAATTTTTTTTAATGAAAACTTAAAAAGACACAAACATAAACACACACGGCAGCTGCGTGAGGCTCTCTCTCTCTCTCTCAAAGTGCCGTATCCGGCTCGGCTTTATCCCTCTCCTCAGTTGATTAGCCCGATTGTCCTCCTCCTCGTCACAGTCTGAAAGATGGTTTGGACAACATGGGCTCAATGGGATCTGCCAGGTTGGTGCTATTGGAGTACGTTTGAATGTTTGATGGAAGAGACTGGAGGCTAAGAGTAAATCACTGTCTGTGCACAGATGGTGGTGTGCCCTGTGATGGTAATTAAATGTGGCTTCTCTTTCCTGTCTTCCACTGAGAAGAAAAAAAAACAACTGTACCAACTTAAAAAGTGAAATATGGTGCAAAATTAAATCCTCATTCTCAAATAGCTTTGTAGATTTGTAATATAATAAAAGCATTTTGCTTCTTCTTTGCAATCCTGTTCTATGCAGTCTGAAGTCACCAGTGTGACCAAGAACCGAGAGCTTAGAGTAATTATATTGTTGTAGTGTACTAAACAATGATAAAATTGCTCAATAGTGGAACTAAATCCTGCCCCATGATCCGTGGCAAATATGGAATGTCTGTCCCCTCAATATTTCCCACCAGCCTTGTATAGCTTTTTGGCAAAGAATGCAAATCTACAAAGCAAATTAACCCCTGTTGTGTCAAAACAGATGTGATTTAAATAGAATTTTATTTGCCATGAACGTGATTCAACAATCTGATTAAACAGCAGAAAAGCTTACTTGGGTAGAAATGGGTAGAAATCCATTATAGGGTAGAAAATGCTTTATTTTGGTGTAAATCCTTGAGAATTATAAAAATCATAGCTACTGTTCTCTGTTAGCATCCTGGCATAAAGGGAATTGTGTAAATGCTTTTGACAACTTGATTTCATACAAATAACACAATTAAATAGTATATCCAAACAGTAAAATTGATTTTTTTTTAATTATCTCTGGTGGCTATGGCATCCGTCACTTTAATTCCGCCTTTTATTTTTTCCTATTCGATGCTTACCCGAGTGTGTGACTGCCTTTGCAAGCGGCCATGCTGTGGCCCTCCCGCACAGGTGTATCCTTGCTCAGCCTTTGAGATTTCCAGGTTATTTCCAAGTTCCATGTGATTTCCAAAGTCCCTTTCATGGCAAGTCATTTCACGCAGTAGCCATCTTCGGAATGCTCCCAGGCAAGCTGGGCAGTTATTTTCTACCTAAACAGGCAACAAAGGCAACAAGTGCAGCTCCTATCCACTTGAACGGGGAAAGACCGAAATCTCCAAATGGTCGATCAAGTTTACAATCAAACAACTTTAAAACCAGCAGTAAAATCTGACAACAGTGGTATCATAAATCATGCTTCTTTAGCTTAGATCATGCTAAAAATAAACCGCTATTTTTCAGGCCAGTTCAGTTAATGAGCTTGCACATTCTCGAGTTGATTGACAGGCAATGTCTTTATGTAAAAAGTCATCAGCTCTTTCACCTTTTAGGCTGGACTTCCTTTCTTCAACAGTTGGCAGTCCCAATTTCTACCATTAATTTCAATACAAGTGGTCCATCTCTGCAAAACCATCTCTGTTGTTATGCAGCTCTTTATGTTACACAGCACTGTCACACCTACACTGGCAGCCACGGAAAAACCATTCATGCAGGTGAACCATTCTTATAATAATCGTAAAGACATTTCCTCCTGTATTTCTGTGTGCCTTTTGCTGTAGTAATATATTAAAGCGCTATTGTAACAGTTCAAGGATGGGCAAGGAGGCGGCGGGAACCAGCTGAACAATCAACATAAAGTTTAATGTAAAACTCAACGTAAAACAACATAAAACATAAGACAAACAGACACACACAACGCGGCCACGTGCATCTCTCTCTCGAACTGGCATGCTCCATCACAGCCCGGCCATGCCCTCCTCCTCGTCACACTCCTCCCCCTCCCGATTTGGGCTGGGGCACCAGCAGTCTGTCTAACTGCCCTTCCGGCCGTTCTGTCAGCTGGTGGTCCACCAACTTGGGGGAGAGATGAGGGGAGGCGTGGGGAGAGGGAAAGGGTGAGCAGAGACACAGAGAGAGAGAGAGAGAGAGGAGAAAGAGAGAAAAACTTGCTCGCTAGCTCCCGGACACGCTGTAGCCTGGTCCTCAACCACTCCTTCGCCCTCTGGTTGACGCCAGCTCGCTCCTCCTCCGGCGGATGGCAGCGAGTCCTCCGGCCCCTGGTGGCCAGCAGCGACCCCTCCGTGCCCAGGCAGACAGCCGCGGCTGCTCCCCTGGCACATGGCAGTGGCAAGGACTCCGCGACAGTGCATCCCTCCTCCCTCCCAGGTTTTGGCATCACTGTAACAGTATAAGGACGGGCAAGGTTCAATATTTGAGGTATAAGAAACCAGATAATATCTTCTTTTCTCGCTATTATGAAACCACAAAATGAGTAAGCTCAGTTCTAATTTATTTGTAGAAAATCTTACCATTCTTTTCTTTCCCTATACAAGTACATTTATGTGTTAGCATTAACTTCTTAAAGTGTCACTAATAAAAGCTTCAGCTCTTTAAAGCGTAAAAGCAGCATTCTTCATTAATAACAGGTACTGTTAACAACAACGCGCAGCCCTCGTGTTGTCATGCATTCAATATCACTTCATTTCCCCCCCACAGTATTGTACTAGACACAGTAAGTTTATCTTCGATTGACTGTTACAGTTAACATCGTTTTAATTCAATGACTTTAATACCATATAGCCTATAGCCATTATAAATGTATCCTTACCGGTTAGAATGGACAAATGCTGCAGTTCAGTTGGGCATATACCCACTTAGTTTATGTCCTTTTCAAGGTTTCTTCCTCTTCACATGCATTATTTCTATAGAAGTTGAAAAGTTAATTTGTGAAAATATGACAGAATTAACTGAATTAAATATACTGAGCTTCAAAGCATTCAGAAGGCTATGCATAAAACTTGATTAATTTCAGCAAATAGATCCATGTTGTTCTTCTGAACATAAATCAAATTTAAATGTAATCCAGTAGTTTGATTACGTATCCAGATGGGCATGCATGTATCCTGATTACTACACCGATGGTCCAGGAACTTAATAAACAATAAAATAAATGTTTGACCCAGCAACCCTCCGCCCATGCGTAAGTGTAGGCAGATGAGTACAATATCGCTGCATGGTAAACTAAACACGCTTTTATTTTTCACCTGCTGTGACCTGCGGGTCACCACGGCGGCTCCTTCACGCAACAGAACAAGAGCTGTACATGTTCTATTTTTCTACCTGCTATGGTCTGCTAGCCAGCAAGTCCAATGCCATATTTTCATCCAGAGATAAGTATGCTATAATCAATTAATTGTCTTCATCAGTGCAAATTGAGCCCCTTTATCCGATGTGATCACAGGTTGTCGTGGTGTTCTCTCAATATTATTATTAACAGACACCACTCAATGCTCCTTCTTTCACCCCTGATTGCCTGCAGACTGCTGAGTCCCGCACAGCTTTCTTTGCCAATAATAAACCGAAGTACTAAAACTAAATAAGTTACAGCACTGCTATTCACAGCTGCATCTCTGAATTCACCTGATATGTTCACCTGCTTACTCAAACAGATCTTCTATTTCTATATCTTTACAGGACTGAACGCCCGTTTCTGCTTTTACCTAACTCTTTTGCATAAAGCTGCTATGCTTTACCCTCGACTGGAGTAATTTGACTATTCTGATATGTTTGTATTCGACAATTATCTGTTATCATTGCTCATGCATGTATACTACAGGGGTTTCTGTAGGCATGTTTGCCTTCAGCAGATGTCTACAACAGCTTGATCCATTATATTTGTAGGATGCATGTGCCGATTTCATTTTAGCTCCCTCTATAGGTCTATACCAAGGAGGCCTGCAGATGTCTGGTTCCCCCCTTTTCAAATGTGTTTGCACATTGCACATGCATGCCTTTCCTTGCTCTGTATTAATTTCTCCCATCACGTGTCGCAGGTCTTTCTACTTCTCTATAAAGCATATATACAGATATTCTCCCCACTTTCTTGCATGGATGCTTGTAGGATTTCTTAGGCCTCCATTTACCACTCCATTTGCAGATGTACAAGGATGTACAGTTTCCTGTACAAGTGTGTCTGTGGATGTCCCCACCGCTACCTTCACAGGTAACTTTTTTTACCAGCTCCATATTCCACGTATAAACTATGGACCATGACTGCACAACAGCTTTACCTAAATGGATATTCAGTTATCAAACTTTTCATCAGATCAGAGAACTGTTGATAGGCAGAGTCGGGTGTGGGAACCAATGTGCAGCAATCCAAAAATAACCATGATTGGGGACAAATGCAGTCACACATGTACAGTATAAACACTCTACCATTCGAATGCAGTGTGGACCCCCTGACCGGGGCCTCTCAGCAACATAAGCCCATGCGAACAAAGGCCATTTTGGCTATTTTAAATTTTCCAACTTAAATTCTATTTACTTCTTGCCTTAAGAAGAACCCAAATTAAATCTCTAAACGAACCTGACAACTGACAACAACCAGGCTGTTTTAGGTCACCTGATTGGATTTCCATAAAACCAGCATCATAGTTAACCTCTTAAGTCACTTTTCCATATACGAGTAGTAATTCAAATCAAAAGGTTTGTCCTAGCAACTAATTGATTTTCTCATTGAATGCTGGGTGGCCCATGTTCAAGATTTCAATGGGGGTTTGTTTTTAAATTCTCGTGTGTCAAACTTCTTTTAATCAAGCACAACTGGCTCCTACCACTAATCAAAACCTAGGGGTGTGACTTTCGAATATGCAGATATTCTTCCCTCGGCACCACCCCATCATTTTAATGCAGTGTGGGCTCTCCCATTCAGATGCAGTGCGGGCTTCTGCGCATTGGTTGCGGGCTCTCCCATCCGAATTGCAGTGTGAGCTCTCCCATCTGAACGCAACGCAGGTTCTCATGTTCGAATCGCAGTGTGGGCTCTCCTGTTTGGATGCAGTGAGAGCATTGTGCCTGGCTTGGGCTGTCTCATCCAAATCTCAGTCTGAGCTCTCCTGTTTGAATGCAATGCAGGCTCTCCCTGTCGGATTCCATCATAGGCTTTCCCATTCGAAATCACAGTGTGGGATCTCCTGTCCGATTGCAGTCTGTGCAATCCATAATGGGCTTTTCTATTCAGATGTAGCGTGGGCTCTCCTCTTCAGATCATAGTGTGGGCTCTTCCATTTCAAATGCAGTGGGAGCTCCATGTTATCTTCATTATGGGCTCCTCCATTTGAATCGCAGTGTGGGCCCTCCCATCCGATTGCAGTGTGAGCTCTCCCGTTCAGATACAGTGAGAGCCTCTACACACGGTTGCAGGCTCACCTGTCTGAATCAGAGTGTGGGCTGTCCCGTTCGGATGCAGCGAGAGCTTTCCACATGGCACGGGCTCTCCCGTCTGAATCGCAGTGTGAGCTCTCCCATACGAATGCAACGCAGGCTCTCACTTTTGGATTGCAGTGTGGGCTCTCCCATTTGATTGCAGCATGAGCTCCATGTTATTTCCACTGTGGTCTCTCCCGTCCGATCACAGTGTGAACCTCAGTTTGGATTCAGCGTGGGCTTTCCTTTTCAGATCACAGTATGGGCTCTTTCTTTCGAATGCAGTGTGGGCTCTTTCTTTCGAATGCAGTGTGGGCTCCATGTTATTTCCACTATGAGCTCTCCTGTTCAATTCGCAGTGTGGGTTTTCCCATCCGTTTGCAGCCCATCATACCATGGGCTTATTCCTTCAAGATTTCAGCTAGCTCCATCCTTTTGGACACCATTTTTGATAAAGCCAAGACTCAGTCTAATCACAGCTCCCACCAGAGCCATTTTTATTCATTTACCACCGGGGCACAGTGCCTTTTACTGCTCTCACTCTCGTATTTGCACTTCTGTCATAAGCTTTGACGTTCCCGCTGTTCTCACTTTTTTTTTTTTTTTAAACGTCACGCGTAATAATAATTTGGTCATGGAGACAGAGACCAAATTCGATCAGGCAAATATAAAAAGTGGTCACTCTGAATGTATTTACAGCAGAGAACGATAAACCATCTTCCCTAGCATAGAACAGGAAAGAATGTGCGAACATGGAGGGAATTGAGAGCAAGCAGGTTTGCCACAATGGCCCCAGCATTCTTTATGGGGGGACAACGTGTGGTGCTTATATTCACTGTGTGTTTTGAATACACTTACATTTGATGAACATAAAATTCTGTTATGCATGTCTCAAGACCCTTGGTCATGGAGACAGTGGCTGAATTTGGGAAGTGTTTTTTTTTTAATGTTCACTCCCCAGCAAGCTGCGGGGGACAACTGAACCATTTTTTGGTTGTAGGGCAAACAGGAGAGAAACGGATACTTTATACGGTCCAATTTCATTCAATGAATGGGGGCTCATACTTCATTATACAGTAAGCTCATCAGGCTTGTGTGTAGACCTATTTTTATTGTACATTGAGTTATATTGCGTGTGCCGATATTCACTCAAAGGCATTCCTTAATGTGATGTACTTAGTTGGACTGCAAAACCATCATGTGTAGATCCAACAGCTGATTGAAAAGAGCAACATCAATGCCACCACCAATAAATTAAGAAAAGACAGCAGTGTGTGTCTCTTGTCTCACCAGAATGCCAGCGTGGTCCATGAAAATAAAAACAATAAAAAACCGAGTTAAAATACCTCACATCTCCTGATAGAATCCCAAAAGAATAATGGCACAGATGAAGCACTCCGTGCGTTGGTTTGGGGAATATTCTCTTATTCCAGCCCCCTTGTTCTGCGGCCAGGCTCACCAGTCCATGCATGATCCCCTCTGCCATGAGTAGTTTGCTTCGAACTGGGAGGGGAGAGAGAGAGAGAGAGAAAGGCAGAGGCTGCTCCTCCATTGCCTTATTCATGTGCATTCTCGCAGAACAACAAAAAAGACAATAGGGACAAAGGGGCCAATTTGTTCCCTTCCAATGACAAATTCTCTCATACAGCATTTTTTTATTATTTATTTTTTTTATGGCCGCGGCTCAAGACGCACATGGTATCTATTTTGCATGCTTTGTTTTCAGAAAATGGCCACCAAGCTAGGCCTCAGAGTAAGTCAGATGAGACTCGCTCTTTCTCTCAGTGGGAGGGCGACAAACACGAGGAAGAATCCGAAGTCCGTTCACACTCCAATTCTCTCAGACACAAAGCCAAAATCTCAAACGACTCCCGCACACAGAGCTCCAAATGTGCCTTCATGGAGCCCATGACAGAGCTCCCTAGGGATGTCGCTTAAGCGCCATCAGCCAATAAATTGGCATGATTGTATAAGGGCTTCGGACCACGTGACACTCAGACAGTGTCCCATAGCGTTCATACCCAGCTCGAGTTCCTAAGAAAGGGAACACTCTCTAGATGTGGTTTCTCTGGCCTGTCTGAATCTGTTTGAATTAGATTTTTCTGGACAGTTTGGAAATTACAGTGGGTTTTCAGTGTTGCATTTGATTAAGAATGGAGCCAATCACAGGAGATCTTGCTGGTGTTCAGAGCCTTCGGCATCGAGTGTGCACTGTGCAATTTGTCTGTTTCACATTTTCATATACAGTGCATCCGGAAAGTATTCACAGCGCTTCACTTTTTCCACATTTTGTTAAGTTACAGCCTTATTCCAAAATGGATTAAATGAATTGTTTTCCTCAAAATTCTACAAACAATACCCCATAATGACAACGTGAAAGAAGTTTGTTTGAAATCTTTGCAAATTTATTAAAAATAAAAAACGAAAAAAAATCATATTTACGTAAGTATTCACAGCCTTTGCCATGTCACTCAAAATTGAGCTCAGGTGCATCCTGTTTCCACTGATCATCCTTGAGATGTTTCTACAACTTGATTGGAGTCCACCTGTGGTAAATTCAGTTAATTGGACATGATTTGGGAAGGCACACACCTGTCTATATAAGGTCCCACAGTTAACAGTGCAAGCCAGAGAACAAATCAAGCCATGAAGTCCAAGGAATTGTCTGTAGACCTCCGAGACAGGATTGTATCAAGGCACAGATCTGGGGAAGGGTACAGAAAAATGTCTGCAGCATTGAAGGTCCCAATGAGCACAGTGGCCTCCATCATCCGTAAATGGAAGAAGTTTGGAACCACCAGGACTCTTCCTAGAGCTGGCCGCCCGGCCAAACTGAGTGATCAGGGGAGAAGGGCCTTAGTCAGGGAGGGGACCAAGAACCCGATGGTCACTCTGACAGAGCTCCAGCATTTCTCTGTGGAGAGAGGAGAACCTTCTAGAAGAACAACCATCTCTGCAGCACTCCACCAATCAGACCTGTATGGTAGAGTGACCAGACGGAAGACACTCCTCAGTAAAAGGCACATGACAGCCTGCCTGGAGTTTGCCAAAAGGCACCTGAAGGACTCTGAGACCATGAGAAACAAAAATTGAACTCTTTGGCCTGAATGGCAAGCGTCATGCCTGGAGGAAACCAAGCACTGCTCACCACCTGGCCAATACCATCCCTACAGAGAAGCATGGTGGTGGCAGCATCATGCTGTGGGGATGTTTTTCAGCAGCAGGAACTGGGAGGATCAAGGGAAAGATGAATGCAGCAATGTACAGAGACATCCTTGATGAAAATCTGCTCCAGAGCGCTCTGGATCTCAGACTGGGGCGAAGGTTCATCTTCCAACAGGACAACGACCCTAAGCACACAGCCAAGATAACAAAGGAGTGGCTACGGGACAACTCTGTGAATGTCCTTGAGTGGCCCAGCCAGAGCCTAGACTTGAACCCGATTGAACATCTCTGGAGAGATCTGAAAATGGCTGTGCACCGACGCTCCCCATCCAACCTGATGGAGCTTGAGAGGTCCTGCAAAGAAGAATGGGAGAAACTGCCCAAAAATAGGTGTGCCAAGCTTGTAGCATCATACTCAAAAAGACTTGAGGCTGTAATTGGTGCCAAAGGTGCTTCAACAAAGTATTGAGCATAGGCTGTGAATACTTATGTACATGTGATTTTTTTTTATTTTGTATTTTTTATTTTTTTAATAAGTTTGCAAAGATTTCAAACAAACTTCTTTCACGTTGTCATTATGGTGTATTGTTTGTAGAATTTTGAGGAAAATAATGAATTTAATCCATTTTGGAATAAGGCTGTAACATAACAAAATGTGGAAAAAGTGAAGCGCTGTGAATACTTTCCAGATGCACTGTATAGGCACCAAATATAGGCGTTGTTGACATGTAAATGGTGGTGGTCATATGTTAATAGAGTTGGGTTTCTGATGTCAGAAATCTAATCTAATCTTGTTTGATTTTTTAAATCAGATTTTTTATAGGATATAGGCAGCATGGGTAACCTGACAGCCAATACAGTCATGCACTGCTACACATTGACATGGAGTGTTATTAAAAATACATGTTCTAGTTTTTATTTTAATGACAGATGTAACTGTATATAAACCTATATTTTATAAAATGGATAGTTCCAACTCCAGTAAGTTCCAAATTAGGAATGGATGAACCACAGTTGAAGCCACTGGAAAATGCATATAAATGCACTTTCTATATTAATGCCCCAAGTTGCCATGTTACTTGGCAATCATAAACAGCCAGTTAGGCAAATATTAACTGACAGAAATGTATTACAGAATAGTTTATTCTGATTATTATTATTAATAAAATGTAACTATTTATTGAACTTCAGTGTATTTTATGATATATCTGTTGTCACAAGTCTGTGTGTTACATTAATTTTACCACAGATAAGGGGGTAAAACCATAATACTGTGTCTTAACCAGATGCTATGTGATAAAGCAATAACCGATAAAAAGTATCTCTTCCATGTTAATGAGAGTTTTTGTCCTTATCAGCCATGGCCGCGGCCAGCACCAGGTAACAAGAAACTCAGTCGATCACTTGGTTTCTATTTCTGCAGTGTACACGATGGGAAGCCCTGCCCACTGTGAACTCATTGTTCTATCAGGAAGACTCGCAGACTTGAGTGAAATTTAAGATGACATTTATTTGATGAATATAAAACAGAAATGTAATGTCTCTCTTTGGTGTAAGCCCCGTCTGGCGGTCTGAAGAAGTTGTACTCGGAACCATCATATCCTGCCGGAGATAGGAGGCAGGGGTGAGGAACCTACCCCAAAAGAGAAAGTAGAATACCACCCCCAAAAGAGAAGATCCAGTCAGGTACAAACCAGGTCTTGTGTTAGGCGTTCATTCTGGAGAAGAGGGAAAAAGAAAGGAGAGATATGAACACCTAGATCTGACAAGCGATATCTCTGGCATGGTTATGCAATACATTTGCAATAGGAAAAGCCGTGCGTTTTATTTTTATTTTTTTCCTCCTTGAGTTTGATTTTGTCCTTGTGTGGGTTTTTTTTTTTCTTCTTCTTCTTCCTCCTCGAGTTTGATTTTGTCCTTGTCCGTTTTTAAAAAAAAAATTTTTAGTTTAATTTGATCCATTTTGGGCTCTTCGTCGAGGAGCCCCTGGTTGTGCAGAATTTTTGCCAAAGACTAACAACGTGGTATGAGGCCCTACGTTAGGCCAGCGTTGCGTGCAGTCCCTGCATTGAAAGAAAACAACATTTGATTATGAAAAACCTCCGACGAGGGAAGAAGTGTTTGAGATATCTTTGCCGAAAGATGAACAACGTAGCGTAAAGCCATACGATAATGGCGACGTTGCGTGCAATACCTTTCGTTGAAAGAAAACATTTGATTATGAACCCTCTGATGAGGGCAGACATTGTTTGATGTTATCTTTGCCGAAAGGTGAACAACATGCGTAAAGCCATACGATAATGGCGATGTTGCGTGCAATACCCTTCGTTGATAGATATCCCATGAGACTCAAGCCCTCCAACGAGGGTGGCTGTTGTTTAATGTTTATCTTTGCCAAGGTGAACAGCATACATAAAGCCATACGATAATGGCGATTTTGTCGTGCAATACCCTGTTGAAAGATATCCCATGACAGTGTGAGCTTTCCATCGAGGGCGAGCTGGCTTGTGCAATACCTATGCAAAGGAAACCAAGCTTGAGATTATGGAAGCCCTGTCGAGGAGGGTAGACATAGTTATGCGTTAACCTTGCAAAACGATGGATGTGCTTGAATTGAATCATTGTGTAGGGAAAGATGTGATGAGAGAGAGCCACCAACCACCACCAGATAGGTATGAAAACTTATGGAGAGTTGAGCTTGTTTGATGATTTGGTTTAGGTAGACTATATTTCATGTAGGATGAGGAAGACCAGCGGCCGAGCATCTTGACAGTGGACTCCGGTATACCTTGAAGAGCGGCAGTAGATGCTGCTCCGATGCAAAAGGAATGTAGGATTAATTTTGTTTAGGCAGGGAAGCTTGCATGTTTAGAGAATCGTGCGTGATGCCGAGAAATTCGAGAGACGTAGCGTGGCCCATGTTTTTTTTTTTTTTTTCTCCGCTTGAGAGGGGAACACCAAGCTTGTGAAAAAGCTCGACAGAACGTCCAAAAATAGGGGTGGGACAGCGGGGTGATCGATGAACAGGAAATCGTCGAGCAGGTGTAGTATGAAGGGGAGCTTAATGTGATTGAGAAGGATCCAGTAGGCCTTTCGATAGAGAATTACCACGTGAGGGCTACTTCTGCACCCGAAAGTGAGTCGGACAGCAAAGTAAAATTTTGACTGCCATGGAAATTTAGAGGGGCCAGTCGGCGGGGTGAATGGGTATGATTTTGAAAGCGTCTTTGATATCTGCCTTATATATATATATATATATATATATATATATATATATATATATATATATATATTTTTTTTTTTTTTTTTGCCCGTAAAACCAGCAGTCCATGACATGCAGCTCCAGTGGACTGCATTTTGATATCTGCTGCAAGAACACCTATCTGGCACTATGATGTCCAGAGGAACGAATCCTACTGCCTGCTGCTGATAAGAGCTGCCTTGAATATATATATATATATATATATATATATATATATATATATATATATATATATATATATATATATATATATACATATATATGCACACCTACATACATTGAGTGGAGCAAATTGAAAACATTAATAACTTTAAAATCAATAAGGCATTTGGCAACATAGTTGAAGAAATAACAAAAGCATTTGGAGGGAGCTATGACTTACCAGCAGGAACAGAAATTAACAGTAGCAAGATGAAATTAGTGACCTTGATTCGGCACAGGTTTTATCCAATGATTGCGAAACCTACTTGCTACTAAATGTAACATCCCCGACCACATGCATTAATAGTGAACATCATCATACCGAAATGCGTTGATACTTAAATTAATGTAGTTAGGCTGACATGACTGTTAAACTCATGAGCTTTGAAATTTTGAACATTGATGAAGCCCCAATGCTTGAAGATCCCCATGGATTGAAACATGGTCCGACCAAAGATGAAAGTGAATTATTTATGATGACATACGATACAAATTATTGCACTTAATAATGCCTGAATAAGTAATAAAACATAAATATGCAGTGAAAAAGGAATTACCCCCTGTATGACCTGATCATATAGGCAATATGCATTGTGCTGGTAATGAAATTATATGATGAATAAGAGAATGCAGTGCGGAGCCTACCGCTAAGTGTCAGAGGTGCGCCACAACAGTGGTGCTTCCGATGAGAACATGGAAGTATGTATAGAGTAAGAAAACACTGCATTTTCCGAAGCTGCATTAATGTGCCCTTGAAGTCGCTCGGGTAGGGAACGCCACTCGAAATGTTGAACCGAACAAAATAAGTTAATTATTTCACTAGGGACCCTTTCACAAGACTTTGCTGAAGACTATATTAAACTGTGATGCCATGCTCCCTCGGAGTGCCCACATCATGAGCTCTGTCTTTCCTAGTGAGTAGGGCATAGGGATGATACCTTGTATTGGAAAACGCCCGCTATGTGATTTAGAGTGAAGAGCGACCAACAAAACAGGGATATCTTACTGAATGGAGTGATGGGACCCCATACAATGAGCACTGTACATCCTGGCATGCCTGAATAATGATCTTAATTCCCCAATGGGGAACACTCGGGCATGCAACACGGTGAATGACATGCGAGTGAACATTGACCGAGTTACCCTCATGTGATCACGCTGTGAACGCGTGGTTGCCTGCCATTACTATGAGAGCGAATGCGCTGTTGACATGAAATATTGCCTTTTGATATTGATGCAGATGTGTTATGATGAACAGACAGCATAGGCAACAGAAGGCCTAGACCCATGACTAAATCTGAATGCATTTGATGGGTATGATAAGAACTTAGCTTATTTCTGATGGAAATCAGCTGCTGCCTGAGCCGATGATTTTGACAGACTTGGCGAGTAGCGCACTCCTTCTGCGCCGGGACGTGCATTCCGATTGAGGATGCGGTGGCTTGACTGAGGGAGATCTCCTAAGTGAATGAGATATGGATGAAGATCCGGGTTTGCTGATTGATTACTCCCCATGGGTTTGATGTGGGCAGAAGTTAAAATGAAGAGATGGCGTTGTTGGGAAGGGAAGGCGGGCCTCCAGAGATGTTCTGTGCACGGGTTCTCCTGTGGCCTGGAGAGGTAGGAACATGTCTATTATTGTCCCAAAAGCGCACGATCCCACTGAAAATCCGGAAATTTGCAGACATGTGTTGTGGCGAGGAGCTGCTGATCCTGGATAAAGGTAAGGAGCAGTGAATAAGTCCGTGTCCATAGCTGGATGTTAGCTAGTGGAGAGCGAAATGGATTCGACATCAGAGAGTGCTATAGAAAGATGTTGCCGTGTTAACACACTGAAACAGCAATGTGATAGATTGTGAGCAGACTTATAAAGCATTGGCTTACATGTGATTGGCTAGGAGTAATCTAGCTAATGGTGCGATGATGTACAGCTGCTAGTCTTCCCGCTAGAACTACACTGCACTTACAGTTCTAAAAATCCGACTTCTCATAACATTACAGTTATTAAACTTGAAATAGGTTCTGATTGGCTGTGATTGTGCTGCATTATGCAGTAGTGTCGTGTTCAATGTGGATAGACAAATTGCTTGTCGCTGGAATTTTTAAATGTTTTAAATTTGACCCTGTTGCAGGGGTCCACCCCCCCCCCTCCCAAAAAAAGAGTGCCTTCTGCTCATCACAACAATGAAATCCTAAAGACACTGGGAGCACGAAACTGTGACAGCAGGGGAAAGGTTATTCCCACTGCAGACCAAACCTGCAGTTCTTCACACAATGTCTTATAGAGTTTTTAGAGAGAACTGCTTTATCTTTAGCCCCCAAGCACTAATTTTTCCACCTCTTTCCTCCATTCCAATGAGGCTGAGGGAGAAAACTCTTGAACAATTTTGACCTGTGTCTTTCTAAGTTGAGAAAACTGGTCAAGAAGGCATTTCCCATAGAACTGTGGCTTTTATTGTTCTCTGTTTGTAAGAGAACAAATTACATTTGTATCTCCTTGCATCATTTAAAATTGTATGCACATAGAGTGTGAGATTAGGTTTACTGCCAAAAGTAAACATATAAAAGGTGGCCTGGAGAGGTGTGGTGTCCAATCACATCAGCTACTTACTAGTGTACCGCAGGGCTCAGTGCTTGGCCAACTTCTCTATATACTGTATACAACATCACTGGGACCCATCATTCAAGCACAGGGTTTTTCTTACCACTTCTACGCCGCTGACACGCAGCTCTACTTGTCTTTCCAGCCTGACCCCACATTAACTGCTCAGATCTCGGCCTACCTGGCAGACATCTTGGCCTGGATAAAGGAACACCACTTTCAACTCAATGTAGTGAAGACCGAGCTCCTCGTCTTTCCTGCCAACCCTGCTGTTGAGCACAACATCACCGCTCAGCTGGGTTTATACACAATAACACCATCCAAAATGGTCAGAAACCTAGGGGTAATCGTCGAAACCAACAATTTCACCAACCACTTCTCAAAAACACCCCAATCATGCAGATTTGCACTCTACAACATTAGGAAGGTAAGACTCTTCTTCTCTGATCATGACACAGCACTCCTTGTTTAGTCTCTTGATATATCTAGACTGGACTACTATAATGCTCTTTTAGACGGCCTTCCAGCATGCGCAATTAGGCCTCTACATATGTAGCCAGAATGCAGCAGCACGGCAGGTTTTCAATGAACCCAAGAGAGCACGTTACGCCCCACCTTGTTTCTGTACACTGGCTGCTATTTTTTTCCAAATTAACAGTATAAATACATATCTATATCAAGTTTTTCAAATGTATCTGTAAATTGAGTTTATAAAACAACATTGTTGAATTCTTGATTCTGAAGTAGTTCCAGGTTTGTTGACATATATCAAGATATATCAGGTTCTAAATGGTCACCCAAGTTGCCCACTGTGTTTTTATTTATCCTTTTGGCAGGTGGCAGGTGTCCACTAGTCTAAAAATGAAACTTTGAAACAAGACTAGTGTTCAAAGAGATGAGAAAAAGAGAAAATGAAAGCAACTGAGACAATAAAAACTTCTGAAGTACATGCTACCAATTGTACCCACAAGATTTTCATTTTTACCTACCACAGGAAGTTAAGAGTATTCTTCTACATAGAAAGCGTGACTGGAACTCAAATGACTCCATTTTCATCCAACCTGGAATTAATATGAGGGAGGTTAGAAATGTCATGAATATTTAGATCACAGAAAATTCCCTCTCCCACAGCTATGAGGTTTCACATGTTCTAGTTTCAGAGCTCAAGAGGATCCAAAAAATACAGGACACTCCAGTCCTTCGCAAAAGGAAGCTGATGTTAGCTGGGGTTGTCGTCTGAAGTCCACAAAACAACATATGTAGTTTCGAGGGATGGGCCAACTGACTTTTTGATAAGTGAGGTCAACTAGTTTATTGTCATCTTTTAAACTTTATTTTTTTTCTTAAATTTGTATAAATTCATCCCCTTTAAAGCACAACCACTACAGTTATACACATTCAGACAGATGTTTTGGGCTGTTGCGTCACGTCTTGTGCTTTTTTTTTTTTTAAATTTATTTATTTATTTTTATTTTTTATGTAACGCCATTGTCATGTTTTTTTTATTTTTTTTTATTGTTTTTATTTAACAACATTTTTTTTTTTTTTTAAATTAGTCCAACTTTTAAAAACACCTCTGCATTCAGTTCCATTCTGTTGCACTCCATGTAGCTGTTTTTGGCACAATACTGCATCTAATGTAAACACCTCCTCAGAAACACATCATCAGGATCAGGTGAACCCATATCTAGCCTAATTATACTAGGCTTCCTTAAGACCGATCTGCCAACTAGTCATTCAGACAACCTGACAACTATTCAACATTTTTTTTAGCAGTGTCATGATATAGGCCTACTTCAAACAGACACAATGGCTGTGTGAAAAATTCAGAAATAACATTCCCTTCAGGAATAACACTTCTGTATTTCTGAACGTTCTACTACAACTGTTACCTTTTGTAAATCTCCCATTTCTCACTTTTTCTCTTCTTGCACTCCCTCTTTCTATCTCACTTGCATTCCCTCCCTCTCTAAAATGCAATCTGCAATCAGAACTACATGGTTCACCTCAGGATAGCACCTCTGCCAATCTAATTTATATGCAGCTTGATTGAAATGAATATTTAAGTGCCTGCATATAAATGAATAAAGCTTTAGCTCTCTCCTGCAGAATGTGACCTCTTGCATAAGGCACATCCTGGACCCTCTGAAACAGTCTATTAAACATTGAAGATAATCTAAATGTAGTTGCCAAATATTTGCTTAAACAAAAACACTGAAGTCCTCAAACAAATAATATACTGAAAAAAAGATGCTCAAAAAAGAGATAATGTCTTCAGAAGTATTGGAAGAACAAATTTGACCGACTAATCCTTTGCTGTAACTTAATTTTTCAGACAAGAAAAGTACAGCTGCATTGACTGTAACCAAGACAACCCAGCCTTGTATGTGAACACACTAAGGAAACATTTTTAAATATAGCTGCGAGCAACAATTAATGGGGTTCAAATGGTTTAAGGCCTTTAAGCACATGCGTAAAAAGGTATTATGTTTTATTTAGCAAGCATGTAACCACCTAGATCATAGATGGAATAGACCATTTACAGCCAAAACAGGCAATTTACTAAGGAAATACATGGTTTTTAAAGCTTTTTAAAGCTCATAGCGCCACCTATGGTCTGATCTCCATAAATGTCTGCACGTTTGTTTAGAATCATATGTCGCATGTGCTCACCTAATTTCGTAAAGTGCTGAGTTTTTGTTTAGGAATTATGGGCTTATTTGTTCACTTGACCACACCCATTTTCTAAATGACACTGTTATAGCTACCAAAGGGTTAAGGGTGTCTGATTTCTTTCAAATTTCTCACAGACCTCTAGGGCCATGAGTCGAACAGGCCAAACGAGTTTTGTGCCGATTGGCCTCCGTTAACCTTGTCTAATAGGTGCTCAAATGTCATTGGCCGATGGCAGCCATGTTTTTTGAGATACGCCAATGTCCTCATAGACAGTCATGGCACCTTGGACAAAGACACTGCATGTCGATTTTCAACTCAATCAGACTAACGGTTGTGTAGTTATAGCTGTTTTCATGTTTTTTCCTGTTATAGCACCACCAAGTGGCCAAATGCCAAGCGTTTTTTTTTTACTGTGTCCTCAGATTGAGCTCATACATATGTGTACCGAGTTTGGTGAAAATATCTCATTTCGTTCGGGCGTTATAGCCGTTTTAGTAAAAATGGCCTGCCCTTTTCAAACGTTTTGGCACTTTATTAAACTTTTTTTTAATAATTATTGATAATAAGACTCCAGAGTATATTTCTGCACTGGTTTGGTTCCATTCGGGCGAAAAACCTAGGACTAGTTTGCAAAAGTAGGTTTTTAACATTATCTGAAATATTTACAGAATGGTTTGACAGACACCAATGCTTCTTGAGGCAAAGTTGTTTAGAATGAGAAGAGCTATCAGGTGATATATATTACTTGTGTTTTCTCACAACACTGCATTATATACAACCATTAACACCTACAAAAATCGTGATAGCACCACCTAGTGGCCGATTTTTTAAAAACATTGCACAACCCTCTCAGACCAAGAGTCAAATAGGTCCACCAAGTTTCGTTCTGATAGGTCATTGTTAACCTTGTGTAATAGCTGCTGAAATTTGATTGGCCAATGTTTTTCAACATTCGTGAATGTCCAAATAGACAATGATGGCAGCTGAGACAAAGACAATGTATGCAAATTTTGAAGTCAATAGGATTAACGGTTTCATAGTTACAGCCAATTCCATGTTTTTTTGGTATTATAGTGCCACCATGTGGCAAAACCGCACCAACTTTTCTGGGCCACCAAAGATTGACCTCTTACATAAGCATGCCAAGTTTGGTGAAGATATCTCATTTCCTTCAAGAGTTATAGCCATTTACGTAAAATTGGCCACTCCTACTTCCGATGTTTTCACCTACCATAGCTAGCTCGAGTCGAAAGTTCAACCCGCTTGAACCCCTAATAAAAATCATAACAATTACAATAAGGTTTCAGCGCTAAGCACTTGAACCCCTAATAATAAAAATCTTAACAATTACAAAAGGGTTTCAGCGCTAAGCGCTTGAACCCCTAATAAAAATCGTAACAATTACAATAGGGTTTCAGCGCTAAGCGCTTGAACCCCTAATAATAATAATAATAAAAATCTTAACAATTACAATAGGGTTTCAGCGCTAAGCGCTTGAACCCCTAATAATCTTAACAATTACAATAGGGTTTCAGCGCTAAGCGCTTGAACCCCTAATTAAAATTATGAATAAAAGATCATCCTGTCTATATACGAGTTGTTCTGCCCTAGTAACATAAAAATAGATACAATCTTTTACATAACCATTTGCCTCTCTCATATTACACAGATATTGTTTTGTATATACCTGTTGATGTTCTAATAAAGTCATAATGGCATATATGCTGAAATGTTTATATATCCAAACAAATCAGAAATTCTTCTTTCCTGAGTAAAATATGTCATTGAAAGTTGACAGATCTGAAACATATTAATCCTGACCCATGTTATTTTTTTAGATAGATAGATAGATAGATAGATGATAGCAGAATAATAAAGATAAGTGCAATGGTGCAAATGCAAACTGCCTAAATGGTATTGAAAATTAGTGCAACAAACTTGCACTTGTTTTCATGCTGTGGTTATTTGTGGTAGGCAATGTTTCAAACCAAGAACTTCCATTCAGTGTGATCTTTGAAATATCCTATAGTTGAGATATACAGTGCATTCAGAAAGTATTCAGACCCCTTCATTTTTTTGTAATTTTTTTTTTTTTTTTTTTTTTTGTACATTGTGTTATGTTGCAGCCTTATGCTAAAATGCTTTAAAAAAAATTTTCACATCAATCTAAATTCCATACCCCATAATGACAAAGCAAAAATCTGATTTTTGATAACTTTGCAAATGTATTAAAAAGAAAAAAACTGAAATATAACATTGACATAAGTATTCAGTACTTACTTGAAGCACCTTTGGCAGCGATTACAGCTTCAAGTCTTTTGGGGTATGATGCAACAAGCTTTGCACACCTGGATTTGGGGATATTCTGCCATTCTTCTCTGCAGATCTTCTTAAGCTTTGTCAGGTTGGATGAGGACTGTCAGTGGACAGCCATTTTCAGGTCTCTCCAGAGATGTTCGATTGGGTTCAAGTCCGGTCTCTGGCTGGGCCACTCTAGGAAATTCACAGAGTTGTCCCTAAGCCACTCTTGTGTTGACTTGGCTGTGTGCTTAGGGTCATTGTCCTGTTGGAGGGTGAACCTTCAACCCAGTCTGAGGTCCTGAGCTATCTGGACCAGGTTTTCATAAAGGATATCTCTGTATTTTGCTGCGTTCAGCTTTTCCTCAACCCTGACCAGTCCCCCAGTCCTTGCTGCTAAAAAACACCCCCACAGCATGATGCTACCACCACCATGCTTCACCGTTGGGATGGTATTGCGCAGGTGATGAGTGGTGCTTGGTTTCCTCCAGACATGGTGCTTGGAATTAAGGCCAAACAGTTCAATCTCCGTTTCATCAGACCAGAGAATCTTGTTTCTCACAGTCTTAGAGTCCTTTAGGTACTTTGTTTTTGCAAATTCCATGCAGGCTTTCATGTGTCTTGCACTGAGGAGGGGCTTCTGTCTGGCCACTCTGCCATAAAGCCCAGATCGGTGGAGTGTTGCAGTGATGGTTGTCCTTCTGCAAGTTTCTCCCACATTATCTCTGGATCTCAACCAGAGTGACCATCGGGTTCTTGGTCACATCTCTTACCAAGGCCCTTCTCTCCTGATTGCTCAGCTATAGGAAGAGTCCTGGATGTTCCAAACTTCATCCACTTAAGAATTATGGAGGCCACTGTGCTCTTGACCTTCAATGCAGCCAAAACAATTTTTGTGGCCTTCCCCAGATCTGTGCCTCGAAACAATCCTGCCTCTGAGCTCTGCAGGCAGGTTGATGTGAAATAAAAAAAAAATAATAATTTAAAGCATTTTAGCATAAGGCTGCAACATAACAAAATGTGCAACAAAAAAAAATAAATAAATAAATAAATAAATAATTATAAAATAAACTGTATATCTCAACTATAGGATACTTCAAAGATCACACTGAATGGAAGTTAATTACTGAATTACTGTCCAACAAGTCTCCTCTTAGACAAAGCATTGTGATTTCCATCAATAAAAAGTTAGGACTGTTAAGAAAACAACAAATCTTAGGTTTGAGAGAGGATAAAGGAAGTGTGATTAAGTATTGCACAGTCACATCACAGCAAATTTTCCATGAACCAATAGCATGTTTAGTGAAATAAAGTCTTCTAAGAATAAATGTTTTGGTCACGTTTTTATCTCATTGAATTAAAATGATCCAAAAGCAGTTTGAATTATTCACTCTTTTATTACATTTACCTATTCATTTTCTGAAAGCAAGCCAGAGGCATAACTTTACAGACATTTGCAAAAACTTTGTGTTGAAGGCAATGTGAATTATCTGAAATACAGAGGGCTTGGAGAAATGACATCAATGTTTTTAATCTATCCAATAAATCAAACAAAGCAGCCAATGAATTCACAAGATTATTGTTTTATGTTCCACTAAATACCCCTTTCAACCATGTTTGTGCAATGAAAATTCAAACTGTGAAAGATGAGGTGCTATTTGATACAGGACTGATCTTGGCTGATTTCTCTGCTGTACTGGCAATTTTGGGTACATTTATCAGCACTACCCCTTTCTTCAAGTTTATTACTCATTTAGGCTGAATGAGGCATTTGCTTGTGAGATGCTTAGTGCGCATTAAGAGATTAACAGAACAGAGGGGAGAATTTGTGTGGAGGAAGCTCTTTGGTTTGCTTATACAGTGGAATAATTTGGATTTTTGTGCAGTATTTACTTCCATATCCTTCACCATTACAGGCACACTCACCGTCTTCTGGGATTTTATCTGGCATTTACGTTTGGCAGGCGAGAAAAAAGCATTTTGTGTGTCTGAAGTGTAATGACTCCGGTTTTGCACAATGAATTTTTTATCCAGTGAGTATGGATGGTCTCTGTGGAGTTGTGCAGGCAGCATGAAGCTTGGGATTTCAACTAAACACTCTATCTTTACTAAAAAAAAAAAAAAATAGATGTTCTGCTATCCCTAATACTTGACTTAAATGGAGAGACCTTGAAAGACACATCTGAATGAGAAACAGGAATAACTTGCATCAGCTAGTGACTTCACTCTGGCATGATTGCTTAATCAGCCTTTCCCCTGGACAAAGTAACTGTCTGCAGTCATAATGTCATTATGACCAACACCAATTAATGGTTCATAACGAAATGCAAATCTCATCATTTGCAACTGACAAGTGGGACATCTTATTAAAATCAAAGCATTCCAAATGTTATTTCCCACAACTCAATGGCTCTAAGTTTCTGAAAGTTTTTTCCCTCTAGAAAAGGCCTCGAGGTTGGTGAAAGAAGTGGGCTCTGAGAACCGAGGTGGCATTTGAAATGGGAGCGTATCTAAAGAGTTTCTAATTGATGCTAACCAAGTCAGACATGCCTTGTCACACTATATGGGGTAAGTTGTCATCTGGGCCGTAGCAAGGTATTCTGGGCCTCCTGACTCACTATTGCTCAGGGCCCTGTTCCTATTAAAAAATACAGTTTACATTTACATTTACATTTATTCATTTGGCAGACGCTTTTATCCAAAGCGACTTACAAAAGAGGAAAACATAAGCGAATCATCTTAAGGAGACAGTGGTATGAAAAGTGCCATATTACAAAGTTTCACTAGCATCAGAATAGTATTCAAAACAGAAAAAAGTGCAACAGGAATTTTTTTATTTTTTTTATTTTTTTTAAATAACTGGTTAAGTGCTCATGGTAAAGATGTGTTTTTAGTCGTTTTTTCAAGACAGAGAGTGAGTCATCTTCACGGATGGAGTTGGGAAGGTCATTCCACCAATGTGGTATGATGAAGCTGAAAGTCCGGGAAAGCGTTTTGGTGCCTCTTTGTGTTGGTACAACAAGGCGACATTCCTTAGCCGACCGCAGGCTTCTAGTGGGCGTGAAGCTCTGCATAAATGATTTTAGGTATGCTGGAGCAGACCCAGTGACTGTTCTGTATGCTAGCAGCAGAGCCTTGAATTTGATACGTGCATCAACCAGCAGCCAGTGGAGAGAGACAAGGAGTGGTGTAACATGTGCTGTCTTTGTTTCATTAAAGACCAGACATGCTGCTGCATTCTGGATCATTTGCAGGGGTCTAATTGCACATGCAGGGAGACCTGCAGTGAGAGCGTTACAGTAGTCCAGTCTAGTTATGACAAGTGACTGGACAAGCAGTTGTGTGGCATGTTCAGAGAGGAAGGGTCTTATCTTCCTGATATTGTAGAGTGTAAATCTATATGATCATGCGGTCTTTGAGATGTGGTCTGTGAAATTTAGTCTGTTGTCGATGGTTACACCTAGATTTCTGACCGATTTGGAAGGCGTTACTGTAGTTGCACGGTGATGTTGTATTCAATAGCAGGGTTGGCTGGAAAGACAAGGAGTTCAGTCTTGGCTGGGTTGAGTTGCAGGTGGTGCTCCTTCATCCAGGCCGAGATGTCTGCCAGGCAGGCAGAAATTCGAGCAGTCACTGTGGTGTCGTTGAGCTGGAAAGACAAGTAGACTTGCATGTCATCAGCATAGCAGTGGTAAGAGAAACCATGTGCCTGAATGATGGGTCTCAGTGATGTTGTGTATATAGAGAAGAGAAGTTGCCCAAACACTGATCCCTGAGGTACCCCAGTAAGTAGCTGATGAGGCTTGGATACCTCACCTCTCCAGGCTACTTTGAAGGACCTACCTGAGAGATTGGAGTTAAACCGGTCAAGCACAGTTCCTGTGATGACCAGCGAGGAGAGGGTAGAGAGTAAGATCTGATGGTTGACTGTGTCAAAGGCTGCAGAAAGGTCCAGCAGAATCAGGACAAATGATCTGGATTCAGCTTTCGCCTGTCTCAGTGACTCAGTGACAGCCAGCAGGGCAGTCTTGGTGGAGTGTCCACTTTTGAAACCTGACTGATTGTCATCCAGCAGCTTGTTCTGTGAGAGATAGGCAGAGATTTGGTTGAAAACTGCCCTTTCAAGTGAGAGACTGGTCTGTAGTGTTTTATTTGTGTGGGGTTAAGTGCGGGTTTCTTCAGCAGCGGGGTTACTCGAGCCTGCTTGAATGTAGTGGGAAAAGTGCCTGTAATTAGAGATGTGTTAATTATGTGTGTGAGTGCAGGTAGGATGGATGGAGAAATGGCCTGGAGAAGGTGAGAAGGAATGGGGTCAAGGGAACAGGTGGTGGAGTGGTTGGAGAGGAGGAGTTTAGAGACCTCAGTGTCAGTCAGAGGAGAGAAACTAGAGACAGAAGAGTTGCATACAGGAGACAGGTGTTTGACAGGGTGTTGTGCTGAGAATGTATTGCTGATGGATGTAACCTTATTAGTAAAAAATGTGGCGAGGACATCTGCTGTCAATGATGTGTCAGGTGGTGGAGGGGGAGGGCAGGGAAGTGTGTTGAATGTTCTAAACAATCTGCGGGTGTCTGTGGTGCTGTTGATCTTGTTCTGGTAATAGGAGGTTTTTGCAGATTTAACGTTATCTGAAAAAGTTGCAAACAGAGACTGATATTTACCTAGATCTGTTGGATCTTTAGATTTCCACCATCTCCTCTCAGCTGCCCTGAGGTCAGTCCGATGTTCATGAAGGATGTCAGACAGCCAGGGGCTGGGTGGTGTAGCACGTGCTGGCCTAGAGGAGATAGGACAGATGTTGTCTAGACAGGTTGTTAAAGTAGAGCTTAGTGTGTCTGTGGCAGTGTTTACATTAAGCATGGTAAATACATTTAGTGTGGGAAGAGAGGTAGAGACAGCAGTGGAGAGGCATGAGGGTGAAAGAGAACGGAGGTTACGGCGAAAGGAAACCACAGGTGGAGACTGTTTTACTGTAGATGGGAGAGTCATGTTGAATTGAACAAAGTAATGAATAGAGACATGTAAAGGAGTAACAAGAATATTTGAGTTGGTACAGTTACGTATAAAAATGAGGTCCAGCTGGTTGCCCGATCTGTGAGTTGCTGTGGTGTGTAGTCTTTCCAAGTCAAATGAGGCCAGGAAAGTATTCAGTTCAGTGGCCTGGGGCTTGTCTTGGTGTATGTTGAAATCACCAAGAACCACAAGTGGCCTACCATCCTCCGGCAAAGAGGACAGCAGGACATCCAACTCCTCAAGAAAGTTTGTCAGCTGACCTGGAGGGCGATAGATGACAACGACATGTATTTTTGTGGGTTGCATTGTAGTAATAGCATGGAATTCAAAACTAGTATTGTTACATAGTGAAAAGTGTGGTGAAAAAGTCCAGTTGTTATGAATGAGCAAACCTGTTCCCCCACCCCTACCGGTGAGTCGAGGTGTGTGAGAGAAGGAGAAGTTGTTGGAGAGAGCAGCAGGTGCTGTATCCTCTGGACGTATCCATGTTTCTGTCAGTGCCAGGATGCTGAGGGTGGACTGCGTGGCAAAGGCTGGAATGAAGTCAGCTTTGTTCACAGCTGACTGGCAGTTCCAGAGCCCCACTGAGAAAGAGAGCGGAGCAGGTGCTGAAGTACAAAGTGGCTGTAGGTTGTGTGGGTTGTGTTTGGTCTTGCATCGATATCGTGTAAACGGTCTGTAACAGATAACAGGGATGTGCTTGAAGGCATGCGTTATTCGTGAAGTAGACATGTTAGTATATAGAAGAAAAATAAGACAAGAGATACAATAACAAGGTACTTAAGTGCTATGGTGAGTGGCGCCTTGTCGGTGTCCTTGCTCGGTGGACTCGCACAGGTAGACTCGCTGGTCTTTACACAAGTAGGTCTTCACATGAGGAGGGCTTTACATGAGGGCTACCACTTCCCCTGCCGCTTCCGCATTCAAGTCAAATATATACACGATGAGAACGAGCTGATCAATTAATAAAGCAGGACACACCTTAATGCTACTTAGCACAACAAAGCTAGTCACGTGGTCAACTGAAACCAAGGTGACAAGCGCGGGAACAAACGCGACTTCCGAACACCGCAAAAAAATTATGCTGCACTTTAGCAATAAATAATACTCTAAAACAAGTGAAGCACTGTTCATAGACACTAAAAACCACGATAGTTTTACACCCACTTGACAACCAATGCTAAATCTAGCAGTGAATACCCTGGGACAAGTCAAAACAATATAGCACACACACACACACACACCAACCCACGTTTAAGCGACACGAGTTCAAGACAGTAAACAAACAGCACAAGTTCAAGACAGTAAACAAACAGCACAAGTCTAGCAATGAATACCACTCTACTACAAAGTAAAACAATGAAATAAACACACTTACATGCAACTGCAGACTCCTGTAGATAGATCGCTTCTCCTGAATGACTATGGATCCAGAGGTTTAAATCTCTTACCTGGCACTGGACACGCCTTAATGCTACTTAGCACAACAAAGCTGTCACGTGGTCAACCGAAACTAAGGGTCGCGCGAGGTGACAAGCGTGGGAACAAACGCGACTTCCGTACACCGCAGATAAATTATGCTGCACTTTAACAATAAATAATACTCTAAAACAAGTGAAGCACTGTTTATAGACACTAAAAACCATGATAGTTTTACACACACTTGACAACCAATGCTGAATTTAGCAGTGAATACCCTGGGACAAGTCAAAACAATATAGCACACACACACACACACACACCAACCCACGTTTAAGCGACAAGAGTTCAAGACAGTAAACAAACAGCAGAAGCGACGCTAGTTCAAGACAGTAAACAAACAGCACAAGTTCAAGACAGTAAACAAACAGCACAAGTCTAGCAATGAATACCACTCTACAACAAAGTAAAACAATTAAATAAACACACTTACACGCAACTGCAGACTCCTGTAGATAAATAGCTTCTCCAGTTTAGAATTTGTTGTGGGGCCCCCCGGACATGTGGGCCCCTAGAATCATTACCACCTTTCACCCCACTAGCTACGGCCCTGGTTGTCACAATGGAATCTGACAAATACAGTAAATAGCTTATGATATCTTTCTTTTCATTCATTAATTCATGAAACAAGGTAACATACAAAAATATCAAACCATTATTTTGTCCAAGAAATACTACCTCCAAACCATAATTTCAATATATCATCATATATTGCCATAGCTGTTGAGTAAACAATTGAATACAATAAAACCAAACCAGCATACATCTAGGCAAGATACATTTAGTGAGGGAAGATTTCTAAAGAAAGGTTGAGCTTTTAAGAGGGTTTTCAATTAGGAACTAACAAAACCACTGCTATATAAAACACATATTTGTGAAAATTGACTTTTGACTCAAAGCCGTAAAGTTAATGAGATAGGATAGGATATATGCCTGTGTGTCATCTAGTAGCCACTGTCTCCCTAGAAACACCTTATTTTCACTTTTCTAGAAGCTGTGGTATATATATATATATATATATATATAAATCAAAAGTAACAGTCAGTATCTGGTGTGGCCACCAGCTGCATTAAGTACTGCAGTGCATCTCCTCCTCATGGACTGCACCAGATTTGCCAGTTCTTGCTGTGAGATGTTACCCCACTCCTCCACCAAGGCACTTGCAAGTTGCTGGACATTTCTGGGGAGAATGGCCTTAGCCCTCACCCTCCGATCCAACAGGTCCCAGAAGTGCCCAATGGGATTGAGATCCGGGCTTTTCACTTGCCATGGCAGAACACTGACATTCCTGTCTTGCAGGAAATGCACAGAAGGAGCAGTATGGCTGGTGGCATTGTCATGCTGGAGGGTCATGTCAGGATGAGCCTGCAGGAAGGGTACCACATGAGGGAGGAGGATGTCTTCCCTGTAACGCACAAGCTCAGTCCGCTGATGCTGTGACATACCGCCCCAGACCATGACGGACCCCAACCTCCAAATCGATCCTGCCCCAGAGTACATGCCTCAGTGTAACGCTCATTCCTTTGGCGAAAAACGCGAGTCCAACCATCACCCCTGTTGAGACAAAACCACGACTCGTCAGTGAAGAGCACTTTTTGCTAGTCCTGTCTAGTCCAGCGAAGGTGGGTTTGTGCCCACAGGTGATGTTGTTGCCGGTTGCTGCCTTACAACAGGCCTACAAGCCTTCAGTCCAGCCTCTCTCAGCCTATTGCGGACAGTCTGAGCACTGATGGAGGGACTGTGCGTTCCTGGTGTAACTCGGGCAGATGTTGTTGCCATCTTGTACCTGTCCCGCAGGTGAGATATTCGGATGTACCGATGCTGTGCAGGTGTTGTTACACGTGGTCCGCCACTGCGAGGACGATCAGCTGTCCTTCCTGTCTCCCTGTAGCTCTGTCTTAGGCGTCTCACAGTACGGACATTGCAATTTATTGCCCTGGCCACATCTGCAGTCCTCATGCCTCCATGCAGCATGCCTAAGGCACGTTCACGCAGATGAGCAGAGACCCTGGGCATCTTTCTTTTGGTGTTTTTCAGAGTCAGTAGAAAGGTCTCTTTAGTGTCTTAAGTTTTTATAACTGTGACCGTAATTACTGTAAGCTGTTAGTGTCTTAACGACTGTTCCACAGGTGCATGTTCATTAATTGTTTATGGTTCATTGAACAAGCATGGAAAACATTGTTTAAACCCTTTACAATAAAGATCTGTAAAGTTTTTTGGATTTTTACTAAATTATCTTTAAAATACAGTGCCCTGAAAAAGGGACATTTATTTTTTGCTGAGTTATATATATATATATATATATATATATATATATATATATATATATATATATATATATCATGAGTTCACATGTTCATGTAATCTTTAAAATGAAGAGAAGGTAAACATATGTGGCTCGCTGTCCATAATGGAGACTCGACCTGAGCCCGAGGAACCCCCTGGACTTCCTTGTCTGATTTAGTGGTAACTAGCCATGAATGTGGAGTTGGGGTGGCGGAGGGATGCCGGAAAAACTGTCGCAGGACAGAGGTAAGCAGTGTCTTATATACGCTTACTCCAGCATTGATTGGTTGGATTAAATGAACATGCTCATCCCGAACTTTATTTTAAGAGCTCCATACTGTATATAATTACAAATATATAATTCTTAGAATAGAAAGTTTTGACTTTTCAAGTGCTGAAGAACAACTGAAGGAAGGGATACTTTTCCTTGGATTCAATCAGTATCTTTCAAGTTACAGTAAGTGGAGAAAAAACAAGTAGACAAAGTAACAAAAAAACACAAAAAAACTTTTTTTTTAAGACTCACGCTTAAAAACTCCTCATGAAAATGGAGGAAATTATTTACTGCTTGCATTCGTGTCATGACAGGGACATCACTAAGTTGCCTTAAGGAAATTTCACAGTGTCTGCTTGAAAGGAAATATGCTTAAAGAAAATATATTCTGCAAAAGTTATATGTTTAGTTATAAGCAAAAAATTGGCAAGATTTTGAGACTAAATGTATATCACAAGCTTTCATTTTTAATTATACTTTTACAAGACAAAATTAATAACTTTATACTTTTTATGTCAACAATCATCTCATTTGTTTATTGACCCATTTCTATTTCTGTAACTTCGCAAAGATTTAGCGTATTGACACAAAACTTGGTAAATGTCATCACAGGCAAGACCTGAGGTCACCTGCACAGTTTTGGCGCAGTGATCAAGAGATATGATTTTTTTTTTTTTTTTTGCTTATCAATTCTGTATAGTTTGGAGTAAAATCATAAGATTGGACTCTTTGGATTCCTTGGGACATAACAAGTACACTGATACCCAATTTGCCATGGTCAGCCTCACTTCCTGTTCGCCATTTTGAATTTAATTGAAAACATATTTTTTCTAACTCCTCCTAAGTTGTATATCCGATTTGCACGAAATTGTTGTGGATCATCTAGGGGCACTCATGACAAAATATTATCTAAAACTCTTTGACAGACTAAACAGTTCTTGAACAGCACACTGACAAATTTGATGGCAAGACGTAAAAAAAAAAAAAAACATCTCTGGCTATAATTCAGTAATGCTGTGCCCTACTGACATAAAACTTTGTGTAATTGTCAATAAACTATGACCGCACCATCCAAATTTGGTGACAACGCAACATTTTCCTCAAAAGTTAGAATGAATAATAAATTAAACTAACTAAATAAAATTGTAATACCTTATTTTTATTTAAGGTGCTGATGACCTATATGAATAATGCTTTTACATTTGTGACATTTGAAAGTAAAGGAACTATGCTGCTTGAACCCTGTAAATCGCTGCTTGCAGCTATATTTTAATTTGGGCTTTTGTTTTATTTTTCTAGACAGACTTTATTACAGATGTATTTGTCACAACAAGACATTACTCACTGAATGACACCACTTCCCCAAGCTGTTAAATGCCTCAGGTTAGTCAACCTATTGTTTCACTGCGGATACAAAAAAATATTTTCCAAAACCTGTAAAAGAGAGCTCACACAGGGTGAGCCTTTTGAAATTTCTCACCATTATGTTGAAAATCAAGAGAATACTGTTCATATTCATGTCGCTTTTTTGTGTTTGACATTTTCCTTCACAACTGATATTTTTTTTATAAAGTTCAGCAGTCAGCTTGCAGTTCTTTCAGCTTGTAGCAGCTGTACAAAAACACATTTAACTTATTGAACTTTACTTATTGAGCTCAAAAACAATGATGTTATTTACAGCAATTGAAATTAGAAACAAATTGGGTAATTTTTCAAAATGACAATGTCTTATTACTTTTGCACAATGGCATGGTTAATAGGGAAACTGCTTGTTTTAATTCTAATGTCTATAAACACGGCTCTGGCAATGACAGTGGCTCTGCTCTAAAACCCAGTGAGCTGTCAATGTAGGTAGCATAAATTCCTGATGCCTACAGACAACTCAAAGTGGTCATGACATGAGGAATCACATTTCCCTTGGCCTTTTGACACATAAGAGGTCACTGTACTAATAAAGCATACTGTAAGTTTCAGAACTGAAAACTTCCTCCTTAATAGAAAAAGAGCATTCATTTAAACCAAGCTCCAGAAACAGTTTGCTTAGAATTTGTGAAACTTGTGATGTCACAAGGACCAAATACATCGCATATGACTGCCTCTTCAGCAAGACATCAAAGCCTATTTTTCATCATTGAACCCTCGGCCCTGCCCACTAGTGCTCACAGTCAGTCACACAGGTGAAGAGAGGAGAGATGGCCTGTCATGAGAGATTACACCAAAGAGGACTTACATAGGACACCTTCATGCCTATCTGGATTTAAATGTTTTTCTACACTAGATGAATGGCATTGACCATTATCATTAATCTTGCGCTGCTTTTAAAAGACACGATGGCAAGTTAGAACTCTAAAAAGAAGACATCCATCCTGTTTCATCATGCTGTTTGCTGTTGTGCTGTTTTGAAGGCATCCTGGAATGTTTTTGCACCCGTCTGTGCTATTTTTAGTTGTTAGTCTTTTGTTGTCTTTAATCATTTTGATGCCTTTCTGCTGATGCACACTGCATTTTAAGAGCAGTAGAACGCGTCTCATTCTGCTGCTGCCAATGACTGTATAAACAAACATGGAAGAGGTGAGATGTGAAGACCCGCATCTCTGCTTTGGCCTGTTGAAGCCGGTTGAAGCACCCAACATCACCATGTATTGTATTACGCTTGCATATTCAGAACATTTCAGTGTGGATTGTATGTGTTTTCGGCTCAGATCAGTGCAGATTGCTTGTGAACAAGTCACAACATGATTCAAGCTTTTCAAAAGAACTGTTGTTGAAAGATGCAGCAGTTAAACACTACCGGACCTGTGAGTAAACAGTTTCATTCACAAATGTTTCAAATGTCATGACTGTTTGATAGTTGCTGTGCTTGATATATTCAGATGAAATGTGTTGGGGTGGATGTTATCTGTTAATCCTTAAATAGAGTTTTATAATTATAATGTGAAGCTTTTTCTTTTTCTTCCGATTGAGTTTCAAATATGGCTGTATTTGAGGGACTGCACGAAGTTAGCCAATCAGAACAGTGAATGTTTACATTGAAGTCTTAAAGGGCCAGATAGCTTTAAACTGAGCATTTCAGAGAGAGGGCCAGAGACAGGGTGGAAAATTACCATATATTATTAAATTATGACTGTTTTGATAAAAAAAAAAATAAAATAAATAAATTAAAAAAAACCCATTACTGACATTATAAGTGGACCTCAGGGAAGATAATACAATTATAAAAAAGAGTATGTAATTACCCCATTAAAATGATAGTTCCAAACATGTTGTTCCAAAACAGTGCGTCTTGATTTCTTCTACAGAATATAAAAAGAGGGTTAAAGTTAGGGAAAGGGTTAGCCTCATTTACCTAAGATTTGTTTGTGCTTTTGTATTGTTACGCTTTTTAGAGTATCACTCCATTAGCTTAGCAACATGCTCACGTCAGACCAAAGTCTCTTTAAGGCAAGTCAGGTCACTCAGCGACCATGTTCATAACGCCACTGGGCAGCCTGCAGGATGCTATTTTCTACGGATACAAGTACAGCTCCTATCGACTTGAATGGGGAAAGACTGAAATCTTCAAAATGGTTGGTCAAGATTAGGAGCAAATAACATATTTCAGATCAACAGTAAAATTTGACAACTATCGTATCATCATTTTTTCTTTAGCTCAGATCACACTAAACATTTTCACAGACTGATCTGGCTAATGCACATGTGCATTCTCTATGCAAACTCACAGGTAATGTCTCTTTCAAAAAGGTGATTGGCTCTTTTAACTGTAAGGCAAGATTTAAATTCCTAGAGCCACTATATTCAAAAGTAGGATTTCTCCCAGTGACCCATCTCATTCTATACTGTCTCTGTCAGACTCTGTTGAAATAAATTACGAGTAACGTCTCCCGTGCTGAGTGATATTTGCATGACTTGTGTAGTTCCTGCCTTTGTCGAGTGTTTCAAATATTATGGAGTTCCATGATGGTTTGGATGTTGCCTTAAGTACACTTCTGTCATAAGCGAACGCTAGGCGTATGCGTACAGGTCACGTGATGCAAATTTCATCATCAGCAGAGTGTTCCAGCACTGAACGTGTGCGGCATGATTTTTATAACTGCGTATTTGAATGCACAGAATACGCATACCAGGAATTATTTGCACTAATTAGCGAATCCACAAGGTTGCAACACTCACAAAGAAGCGCAATAAAGAAGATTTAATCGCCGCTAAACAACAGGATTTGAAGGTAAAAACAACAACAGTGGATGTGCACGTCAAGAGGGCGTGTGTGAAGAGGACAGGTGACACCTGCGTTTGTATAACTCAAGTCTGAAGGACTGTAAAGACATCTTTATGAAGATAAATAGTCCAGGCTCTCATGAAGTCATTGCCCGCATGCATCAACTGCCTGCGTATGTGCCCACAGTCATATGAAGTATACTTCCAAAGGCTAGGGCTCGACTTTACACAGGCGCTAAGCGTTTGCATCAAAAACGAAGTATACTTTGGGCTTTGAAAGGCAGCTGCCTATGTAGGCAGTGAGGCAGCTCAATGGGTTGTGGAGCAGAGCTTATAGCTATATTGTCTAAAAATTAAGTAGGTTTGACAGCTTCTATCCTCAGAGATTTACTTGTCTGTCAAGTACAAATACCATATTCCTATCAGCTCATTAGAGAATGTTTAAAATAATTTAAAACCAAAATGGTACTCAAATCACCAAATGGTAATCTTGATGGAGGGAGGCCAGATGCCAAAGTTTGTGCATTCTCAATGGAAATTGAGTGCATAGATGTCAGCCTTTGAAAGACCAATTTGGTTGAAATGGCTTTAGTGCTAAAACGGTTTCTCTTTGCATTTTCAGTTTGCTGTAAAAATGGCGAATATCTTAATAGTCTTGCTAGAGCAGACACCTCTAAATAATAAGCATTCCATTAGAGATGGTTTCTAGCGTAAAATCATTGATCTTGTCTATGTGCTCTACTTCTGCTTGAAGTGACATGAAATGTCCCTCTGTAATTATGCAACATATCACACACACACACTGGACTAATTAAGAACTCATCTTAGAGAAGAGTAGACATTGCCAGTGCGAGCTGGGAATATTGTGCAATTAATTATGTTATTTGATTTAATGGCTCTTGTTCATTTGCTTTCAGTGTTACCTTTGCAGGTACACCAAATCTTTGGAGATTCAAAGAAATGCAGGGAGAAAAGCAGTGATGCAGGAAATCACTTCTTGCATGCACCATTTTTGGATATACAGCCATGTTCGCTAATATACCAACATGTCCTTCTGGCCTCAAAATGTGGTCTTCAGCATAAATACATCTAACCCAAGACTATTTGTGGTAAGTTCTATAGAGGAGAATGGGGCAAGTTTCCACACTTTTTATTCTAGTGAATATGTCTCTGTTTAGGTAAATTTTTGAAAGTCAATTTCTGTACAGGCACGTAACTTAAAGTCTTGGATGCAAAAAACTATTGAACATTTCCACCATTATTGCCCAGGAAAAAGATAAAATTGATTGAACACACATAGTCCTTGCATTACATGTTGGCACACTATATGGGGTAACTTGTCACAGTGGAACCTGCTGTTAAATATTATAGGCTTTTCAGCAACATTTAAATAGTAAAACAATGACACACACAAAACAATTATGAATCAGCAAATGTGTAAAATGTACTGTAACATACAAAAATATCAAACCATTGTTTTGGCCAACACATTTTGTAATAAATAAATAGTATAAATGTACAACATTTAAAACACTTGATAACTTGCCCTGGACTTAAATTTATGAAAAAACAAAAAACAAACAAAACAAAACAAACAAACAAACAAAAAAATTCAACCTTTTGGTTAAATCCATCTTTATTATAAAGTTAACCCTTGCCTGGATGTATGCTAAAGCATTATTGTGGTATTTATTTGTGATGAGGAGGAGGGCGTGGCCGGGCCGTGATGGAGCACGGCCGGTGCTGAATCAACTGATCAGCGGGAGAGTGAGATAAGGGGCAGCCAGAGATGCCGGTTCGGGAGAGAGAGAGAGACACACACGGCTGCGTTGTGTGTGTGTGTCCTTACGTTTTATGTTGGTTTAAGTTTATGTTGACCATTAAACTTTATGTTGACTGTTCAGCCAGTTCCCGTCTCCTCCTTGCCCAACCTTTACCTGTTACAGTGGTGCCGAAACCCAAGAGGGAGGAGGGTTGCACTGTCGCAGTGTCCTCGCTGCTGCCATCCGCCAGGGGAGCAGCCGCGGCCATCTGCCTGGGGACAGAGGGGTCGCTGCTGGCCTCCGGGAGCTGGAGGAACCACGGTCATCTGCTGAAAAAGGGAGGAGCAGTTCCGTCTGTCTGCCAGGGGGGGAGCGAGCTGGCGTCCGCCAGAGGGCGGAGGAGCGGTTGAGGACCGGGTGACAGCGCGTCCGGGAGACGGCGAGCAAGTTCTTCTCTCTCTCTCTCTCCTCTCTCTCTCTCTCTGTGTATGTCTCCACTCACCCTTTCCCTCTCTCCACGCCTCCCCTCGTCTCTCCTTCAGGTTCGCAGGAAGCAGGGTGGACCCCCGGCTGACAGAACGGCCGGAAGGGCAGAGTCTCCCCTCCAGAGATGGAGGTGGGGGGGGGGGTGAGCTAGTCAGACCGGTGGCGCCTCGGCCTGAATCGGGCAGGGGAGGAGTGTGACGAAGAGGAGGACGTGGCCGTGATGGGGCGTGGCCGGGCTGTGATGGAGCATGGCCGGCACTGAATCAGCTGATCAGCAGGAGAGCGAGATAAGGGGCAGCTTAGAGATGCCGGTTCGGGAGAGAGAGCTGCACGTGGCCGCATTGTGTGTGTGTCCTTATGTTTTTTTTGTTGGTTTATGTTGACTATTCAACTTTATGTTGACTGTTCAGCCAATTCCCACCTCCTCCTTGCCCAACCTTTACTTGTTACATTATTCTATTCACGCAAAATTACTGTTTGATGATATTGAAATGTTTATTTCGAAGATAGAATTTTCAAAATGGCTTTAAGGTAGATGTTTGAAACCAACACCAAACCACTGTTAGATAAAACACACATTTGTGTAACTGGATTTTGACTCAAAACCTTATAGTTATCGAAAAACAAACCCTGTGACAACTCCCCTGTAAGACAGCACAGCTTTAGTTGTGTCCAAGACGAAAGCAGAAAATGCATGAGGTACAAGTGAAGGCACATGGGAGCATTGTCACCTTGCATTTGTTGTTGCAGAGCTGATAATGGCCTGCCCAGTCAAATTAAATTCCAAACTTTTACTGAGACAGTTTTAATATGACAAAATTCCGAGCCTCCCTTGTATTTCCCTCTCTGACTCACTTCCTCAAATGTCATTCTGAATTATCACAGGAAGGCTTTGAAGTTTTCATATGTCATTTATGCAAGTGGAATCTTGCCTGTCCCAATCAGCCCAGCCGTTAGGATTCAGTATTCATTTGACAGGTGTACCAGCCGCTGACTTCATAGGGACTTGCTTTATCTCCCAAATTTGCTTTCATTGACATGACTAATTTTCTGCCTCAGTGCAGACACCGACTCTGACAAATGAGGGCATAGGGATGAGTTACAACCCAGCCACCGTCATCTTCTGAAAACCCTGTACTCTGCAGGATGTCCAGCTGAATCTGAGCTTTCCCCTGTAATCCCATTACCTCACTTCCTGTTTTAGCACACCAGTGCAGTCGTGGCAGTGCATATATTGAAAATTTACCAAATTACATCAGTCACAGTAGCTCAAGCATTTGCTACAATGCTTTCTAGACTTGCATTCTTATTCTGTGAAGCAAAAATTATAATTCTGTCAACATTTACACACTATCATGTTGTGTCAAACCCGTATGACTTTCTGTCTTGCACTGAACACATATCTAGCAGAATGTCCAAACTGCACTTTTTCCATATAATTAAAGTGAATAGAGACCACGGTTGTCTCTGGTCCACTTCTACTTGCATTGTTTGAAAAAGAGCAGTTTTGACAATTATTATAATCTGCCTATGTCCTGACTGGGTGAGATATTATAGCCCTGGGGGTGAGTAAACTATGGCAGCATTTTCATTTTTGGGTGAAATATTCCTTTAAGAATAGACTTTCAAAAGTCAAACAGATTCAAATGTCACTTTCAATATATAAATATTCCCCCAAATCATTGTACTTTTGGAGAGCTGTGGTGCAGAAGTTGAGCCTTGGTGTTCATGTGGGAGATGCAAGTTGAATTCATGTTCTGTTCCAATCCTGCTCCCCCTCCTTTCCCCCTTATAATTCATTATCTACTCTCTACTGTCTCTATGTAAAAGGTCCTACCATAAAAAAGAGAGCTGTGTCTGATATTTACTATAGTGTCTGAAACATAATTTCCGAAATAGATATGCATTTTATGCCTGTTCAAATCAATGCTATTATTCAAATCTACAATACAAATTTAATAGAGAAAATATTTGTAGACAGTGAATGAGTGCTTTTAGTAATACAATTTGACTGTATATGATGCTTTTTTAAGCTATCTTCTGAAGTAGATATTTATGGTATTTCATTGTGTTGTGCTTGTCATTATCATCTACATGATTTACCGTGTCTGAAAGAAAATTGTGTATTTTCAGGACTCTTGACAGCAACATAAAACATACTACTGTAAGACCTTTTTTAGTCCTCAACAAAAAGAAAGGCTGAGACAGCTTTGTTTTCATGCATCATATTTTATGAATATGCAGATCAGCTTTAAATACCATCTTGCACATGGCAACTGTAGGAACAGTATGTGTGTTAGGAATTAATTTAACCTGTCCTTATTCTATGTCATTATTATGTAAGGACATTTATAATGGAGTTAGTCATGTTCGACAACCATTATAAGACAGATAAATGTCTTATAATAATAAAATTCTCCACCATTAAAATCTTAATACAACGTCTCGTTGTATCCGCTCACAATTTATATTGTAAGGAATTAGCTTTAATAAGAGAATTATGATTAATTCACTTATTTGGAGTAATATTATTCTCATGGCTTATTGAAAATAATATCACACATATTTTAGGTATAGCTTCAAAATCAAGTGACGATATTATTTATTAAAATATACCACAGTCAAATTATCTTTGAATACAAACAAACTTTATTGCTATTCTAAACAAAAAGTAATCTAACACATACAACATGAAACACGTTGGTGAGTAAAGTGACAGAATGATCAATACAGAGAAAATGAACTTTATGGAGTCTGTTGTCAATGTCTTAAGAACCATTTATCCTTTTTTGAGTCCAAATCGATTTGCAATCAGATTACCCAAAGTATTTAAATAATACACCAGCACTTTCAGCAAAAGTCTGGAGATGTACTTGCATGTCGTTGCATTTCCTTGCATTGCTTTTCCTTGCTATGGCTTGGTTCTTTGACTCTTTGTAGAAAGTTCGTTCCGTCGATGTCTTGTACTCTGTTATGATCATGGATAGTTATTGTCTCGATGGATGATGAGGCAGGCTTTGAAGCGAGGCCTTCTGCAAGGAGGACTCGCGACTCCCATTACGTGTGTGTGACCCATAGAGCAGAGAATAAGAGGCTTCCTCGGGACTTCGGGTCCCAAGTTTCCTTGGACTCTACATGGCACAGAGGCTGCAAGCCACGAGGGCAAGAGTGCGGAGGATGAGGAGCTGCAGTGGAAGTGAAGAGCAAGAGAGCCGAAGAAGAGAGACGACCACCACCGAGGACTTCTTCCTTGGTAGGAAACTTTTGAACTGAAACTGGCCACACCCCAAAGGTGTCCTGAGCCAATCAGACGTGGCTTTTCAGAGTTACATGGTCAACTGATCTGTCCTTTTCACAGCTGATTTACAATCCTTTGTGTGGAGGATTCTTACAAACTTCCTGCTCCTAATAGTGCATGTTTAATCATGAACTTTTATATCTTGGAAACAACTGAATATATCAAAAATGTATTAAAATAAACATTCCTGAAATGCAGAAAGAATTTCAACGATAGTAAACATGAGGTATTTAATCCTGAATAGTTACCATTCTTAGTAAAAATGACATGAATAACACAAGATTAAAGATTTTAATCATCGATTTGTCAGTTATAAGTGATTACAAACCACTACACATATTTTAAAAGGTACATCAGGCTATAATCATTAATTTGTCAGTTATAAAAGTAATCACAGGTCAAAGTAATTTTCAGAATTATCTAGCAAGGCTAGGTATTGTGTACATTTTAGATGGTTAACTCAGCGAAGTACAGTGACTTTGTGTGAAATGTTCATGGATTCCTTTTTAACTGCTGTTTGCAGAATAATGATCACGATGTCTCGTGATCTGATGTTTAAGTGTAGCAAATTGGTTTATATCGAAGGACAAAAACAGAGTGTGTTTTAAGCCTTTCCTGGGGTTTCCAGGGAGTGTGTTCTCTGTCTTTTATTGCCCGTAACCTCTGCCCTTAGGGTCTCTTTGCAGAGATGGTCTTGATAACTATTAAATGTGGGGGTATTTCCTCAGAAGCACGAAGTTCTCAAGTCATGTGCTATCTGGACAAGTCCTTTTTGTTTGTTTTATTTGCCAGATGTGAGCTTCAGCTAGACTTCTTGGTGCCTAGTCAAGCAGAATCTTTTAATTTATGATGTTGAGGAATTCCAAGATTAAAAGGTTGGGTTTTCTAGATTCAAGTCATATTGCAGCAATTGTTCACTCTTCTGCATCTAATATCCTACACATCCTAACAATGAATAATGGCCATGCAAGTGTGGCATTCATAAACAAAAGACTTTGACTGTGCATTATCGCATTTTCATAAATGAACAAATCTCTCTTTGAAAAATGAGAACAAATGAAGAAAGAAAAAACAGTTCTGGAACATTTTTTTATTTTTTATTTATTTATTTATTTTTTATTCTTTAAAATAGTGTCACTTTTTGTTGACATGTTTTACAGCTTATTTAGAAACTAATCCTCTGGTGCCTCTGTCGATATACAGTAATTTGCTAGAAAGATATTTAGAGAAATACATATGTTTACTCAATTTTTCAATCCATCCCCTCACATTTACTGCAAATTGTAATAAAATTACCAAATAAACTTCTTTTTAAAAATTATTTTCTTTGTATGAAGAGTTTATGTACATAATTTAGGCAATTCATCCCCTTGGATGTGTGTGTGGCTGATTTATTAAAGGTGTGGAGTGGATAGCTTAATTCAAGTATATTATTCAAGATAAATAATGAAATACTTCAGTGGACATTACAATATTTGCTTTAAAATTGAATTATATATTTTATAAATTTGCATAACAAAATGAGGCTAGGGAAAAGTAAAAACCTGACCATTGTTTTAGCAGTGGTTATTTTCTTCTTTTATCCTGTACCTGACCTTGTTACTTGAACCTCAGAAACATATTGTTGGAAATTGTCCAGAATATGACTGCATGGCTCGTCTTCAATAAACCAAATAGAGCACACATTATGCCTCTCTTCAAAACAGCCATTGGATCTGCACCCTGATACCTTTCAGACTAATCTCAATTAGAATTCGGAGACAGTAGGTTGGAAGTTCTTCAGCTAAAATTGGTCTGTGCTTACCGAAATTCTAATTTCCTAATTGGCCGAAGCTATAATGTTGTTGAACGTATGGATACTGTATGTTAGCTCCTATTCCTGGGTGAAATGTCCACAGAGCGGTGCCAAAAGTGTATTTACAGTAGTTGTAAATGATGTTATTCCGTCAATAGGAATGCACATTTTATTAACTATACACCCAAACCCCAACCCTAAACCTAAACATCAGTGGAGTAAAAATGTAATCTCAAATAAAATTCAACCCCTGATTCACTCTCATCATTGATTGTGAACATGACTTCTTCCTGGTTTCCACAGCACCAGAGCCCATGTCTGGGAGGCTGCTGACGCAATGCACTATCAGCAGCACCACATGAAAAGGTATTTGAATTGATCAGTAACTCAGAATATAGTCAATGTCAGTGCACCGGAACATTTGATAGTAACATGTCGACTTCACATGTGAGCATGTTGCACCTTTCCTCACTTCTGCAAATCTGTATTCTTTCCAGAAATCTCAGTGAGTGAGGAGTGCCTTGGTAACAACACAAAGAGGCATAAAATCACACTCCCAAACTTGCACATTCAGTGTACAATGATGGTGGAATGATCTTCCCACACCACCAGAACTGCTGCATGTGTACGTACGTGTGTGTGTAAGTATTGTATGTTTAGTTGGACGTTAGCCATCATTAAAGATACAATACACAGGAAATGTGACAGTGGTTAGATCCCTAACATACCAACATCACATCCAGTGGTATTTAAAGCTGTGTTCTGGCACTCAACCCAAAAACATTTACATTTGTTTGTTTTGAACTATAGCTGAGTAACAGCTTTAGTTTGAAAGTTTTAACACTGACAAGACAGCTTTACTATGCTGTCATATTCCCTATTGGGTGCCCACAAAGATTTTATGTTATAGTTTATGTTGTCAAACCCTGTGGTGATGCATTCCCATAATAAGCTACAGAAATACATAGATGTGCTTTTTGTGAGCTTCTGAACAGATGCTGTAGGCACGCATCTCTAGCTCACGCTTCTACTGTAGGCACTAAGTATTTTTCTCTCTCTCATGATTCATCCACATTGTGAGGAAGCACATAGCCCTGCTGCTCATGGGGTTCCTTTGAAACTATGTTTGTTGAGGGGAGGGGGGCCTCTGAGAGATGGTGTGCATCTCAGGGAGCCAGGGTCAGAAATCGATTTCTCAACTCGCTTGGTGGACAGACTAATCAGGCTGACTGGTGTTCCCATAAGCTGTGGAGCTCCACTTTTGTCTTTGTCTTAGTTATCTTAGCCTGGAGTTTAATTGCATGAGACACATCTCAATGAATTGTGATATAATAGGTTTGTGAAACCCTTAAAATAAAATAAAAAATAAAAATAATCATGTCATTATTTATTCCACCCCTTGTTTTTCAAACCCTAAAGTTTTCCTTTAAGTTTGAAAGTTCAGCTAAGCTCACATCTTAGATTCATGAATTGTGAGTATAATTTAATTAATGCAAATATACATTTTACATTTAGTCATTTAGCAGTCACTTTTATTAACTTTTTTTTTAAAAGTTAATTACTCTTATTGGTTGTTCCAAAATGGTTAAATGTCTTCCATTAAAGCTGTAATGTTTTTAGGATTTGACAATGACATGGTCTGACACATGCACATACAGGATCCAGAAAACTCTCAGGCTTCATACGGGATCATGGCAGTTGTCTAACTTCCATCACAGGGCAACTGAATGCATTGGAAAATAATGTGATCAGGGCAAACCATTATTTTAAAGGCTTTTGTTGGGATGATCAAAATGAAAATAAATATGAGACTGACTTCCAATAATTCTGAAAGCCTGCTTCCATTGTTCCTGTTCCTGCTCTCTTTCAGAGTGAATTGATGGAGTGCACTGCAGTCTAGAATTGGGGGAAGTACTGCAAAGGAACTTGATAAGGATATAATGCCATGCCACTTAAGTGAGGATGATTCACTCTCTAGGGAACACATCTCAACAGACTCAGACACATGGGAGAAACAGCGGCTTGGTCTTTGCCCACAAAATTAAATTTTATATCCTCTGGGACATTAGTTGATGGGTGGTAGGAGCAATCTTTTATTTTATGTTTTCCTTTCTTCTTTCTCGTCATATGACTGCAAATTAAATCCATATTTGGAATTTTTATTACAAAATCTTTGCAGGGATCCTACAGGCTTGCCCTCTTAAAAATTATTCTGTCCCTCCTGAAACTGTTACACTAGTGAGAACCTGACAGTATCCAATAAAGTTAATTTATTGTGTGCTTTGTTTTTTCTGTCTCTGAAATGCTAATGTACTTTGCCCCTGATTGAACAATACCTGATGTTTCCAACTCGGTGGGACACAATGAATTCAGAGAATCAGTTGTTGCTAATTAGCATGGCCCAATTTACATTAAAGTAGGAAGTAAACACTGCTTCTATTTTTAGGGCTTGTGTAGGTAAGGAGCATCATCAACATGACTGTATTCTGCATTTCTGTAATTCGCTCCTAATAGGACATGAATGAGGAAAGCACAATTACCGAGGAAAATAGGTTGAGATCAGAGTCAGAAATGAACTTTTTTAGTATAGGGCAATATTTGGCCACCGGAACTTATTTTCAAGAGCATTTATTTTATTTATTTTTATCTTTACAGAGTTTTTTATTTTTTTATTTATTATTTTTTTTTTTACTGTAAAAAACACAGCATTGCGTCCATTTATGTCAAATATTTCAATTAATTCAATCACTTCAATGAAATAAATAATCAAGTTAAACAATTACACTAAAAAGTGGTAACATGCAGTCATTATCCTTAAGGATTTATTTATTCTTAAGGATCTTAAGAAGATCTTAAGGACCTTGATATAACCCTTAAAATAGATGTTGAAATATTGACTTTTTCAAGTTTTGAAGTTGTTGCAAGTGTTTTCTTCACATTCACGTTGTTTCATACCTAATGTTTTTTTCATTTTTTTTTTCATGCCAAAAACCACTTCAGCTCAACACTGAACACAGCTTGACAAATACAAACTGAATCTGACAGCTATTGATCACCAAAGTGTCTGTACTGACTCTACAACCATAACAAAATAGGCCTAATAGAATATAATGAAATGTCAATTGTTTGATAACAGGATGAAAAAAAAAAAAAAAAAAAAAGAATCTGAGGAAATTTGCACTATGGTTATTTCTAGCCCCCACGTTAAAATAAATAAATAAATAAATTCTGAGTCATTCTTGTCATTTATGGAGGCATTTTTACCCAAACCCTGGTTAATTTCTGACATTGGTTTATTTTTTTTATTTTTTATTTTTTTAAATGGATAGGATATTGTTTAACAGGTTGCATAGAGGTTGCAATCCACATCAATTTCCCTAAGGCATACCTGAGTGTCTCTTGCCCACAGCGTACAGATGGCACAGGAAAACAGAAATAAGGAGGTTTTCCAAATTATGGTGAGGTGTGGAGAAGCAGGTCATGCCAACAGAGCACCAGGCTTGTCTCATTATTCCCAATCAATCCCTCATTAGAAAAGCCCAGTCTCCCTGAGAAGGGGAAGACAGACCAAGTGCATCACAGCATTCTTTCATTACCTGCCAGGGCCGTCAAGACCATATAAACACTGACGGCTCATAATGAGGCGGTGATGGAGAGAGCTGACCAAACACTGGAGTGATTGCCATGACAAGGAGGCTAATACAGAGGATGAGACCCACGAATAGCAGGCAGTGCTCTGACAAACATGGTGTAGAATTGTGATTGAAGGTGAGTGGTTGAAATTATTTTTTATTCTCACTGGCCTTGTCTGTCTCAACACAGCTGTCAGAGCTGCCTCCATCTTTCTAAAGGAAGCTCCTGTCCAGACTGACTGTTTCCTACAGTTGCAACTAAAACTTTAGAAGGTGTGGATCTGCTTCTGGTAAAGGTTTTGAAACACTTTTGTAATCTCATGCAGTATTAATGGGAACAAAAATGGGAATGGATTGCAGGACTTTTTGTTCTGTTCAGCACACCTCCACCAATGCACAGCTGTCAGATATAAATGTATTAAAAAAGGTCAGAAAGTTTTAAGTATGAGCAAAAAGGACCCCGATGCCTGTAGTATGCTTCCTAGCAAATTGCTTTGAGCATTGTCAGAGTGTTATCTAGTTATTCATGGCAATGGAGGAAAAGAGGGCACATCACATGCCTGGTGGTAGTATTAGGCCATTTTCCTAGACAGACAGTTCTTATTTCCTTTTTTATAAAAGAACTGAAATTCAATTTGTGGCTCTAGCCATGAGCTAATCATCAAGGCAATACAGATGACTTGTAGGAGCTGTGCCTAAAGTCTGTACAGGCAGATGATGCTCATGGCTGATGATTAAATCTCTGTCCATGGTGCTGAAGATCCATGTGCAGTCCTTCAGATTGATTCTGCAGTGCTCCACAGGTTCAGAACTACAGTCTGAGTCTCATTAACTGATAGTGGCTGATATGGAAAATCAGCAGGGAAAAGTGAATCAGAAAGAATGCTTAGATGGGGCACTGTCACACAGGGGCTGGCAGGATGCTGACAGGATTTCAACAGTCCACTGTTTGTGGCAAGAATAAACAACAAAAACTTTCTTCTGAATGTTTGCTTGAGATACTGATCATAGACAAAAAAAAAAAAAAAAAAAAAAAAAAAAATATATATATATATATATATATATATATATATATATATATATATATATATTTCCATTATTGTGAAAGTGATGAAATAATAAGAGGTATCAAAGGAAATATGAACTAAAAGTAAAATTGAAAACTGAAATTTGTTAAAATTTTGTGACAACTTCAGAATGTTATCACATATTCAATTATGAATTCCATTTTGAAAACTTTTTGTTTTTGAAAAAAGATTAAGTGTGCAATTTCTGTGCCATTGCAAAAATAATCACAGAATATTCCCCCTAGCCACTGGCCGAACAAACAGATAGTCCCACTCCAAAAAATCACTCTAACCTATGACTTCTGCCCTGCAAAGGCAAATGCAGTAATTACACAATTTTTCAAATTTTATTATGACCGAAATTGGGTCTTTATATGTTTTGTGACAGATAGGTTTGGCCCCTCTATGCTCAGATTCAAAGAAAACAGAGTGAGACTATTTTATGACCCACATTTGGCTGGACATTAAAAAAAACTTTGACGTCATCTTTCTCCATTTTAGTGTTGGTGTAGATACTTAAAAATCTACCCATGGAACTCAGAAAACAAAAAAGAATGGATAGGAATATAGATTAAAACTACACACAGAGTTCTAAACTGTTTAAAGATTTTTACAGAGCTAATGCAACTCCAATTAAAAGATCGACTAGCTAAAAGAACTGTGAAGAAAATAATGAAAAAAGTTGTTGTGCAGTCAGAGCATTATCAGTGTCTAGTTATAAAGGTTTTGTGCCTCTTAACATGAATTTGAAGGGGTAATGCATATGTTTTGATGTCAGTGGGTTACAAAAACTTTAACAGATAACAGCAAGGTTAACAGAAAATAGATATGAAGATGTGACAATAGCTGGGGGCAGCATACCAAGCTTGACAACTTTACAACCAAACTTATTAACTATTAAAGGAGATTATAAAATCTGGAACTCAGTGATAGTTCAGGATGATACAATAAAAGACATGAAAATTAATACATGTAATCAGAAATACCAACAACCTGGACAATATAATTAGGATAGTGCTTTTGTCACGGTCCCATCACTTGTTTCATGTCTGGAGCATGGTGTCTGGATCCTGACCCTTCTGTCTGGTTCAGTTTTGGTGTCAGGATCCAGACACTCATGTTTTATGTGTTGTCCTGTATTGGCATGGGGCCATTGTGCTTGTCATCTTGGTGGCATGCACTCGCATCAGTAATCTATGTCTGTCTCACGCGGACACGCGTAGCGCTCGCTTTGCGCTGCACGCCGGGTCAAGAGCCGTCTTCACGTTGTGCTGAGGTTTGGTCACTTTAGTCTGAAGTTTCGGGTTTGTGAGTGACCGAACTCGCACAGGTGTCCTTTCTTGTTTTTGTCACCTGTTGCGTGCATCGCATGGTGTTTGCCTCGTGATGTACGCTCAAGTTTCGTTTAGTGTGAGAATGCGTGGCATCACTTTGTTTGCCGTTGCTACGAATTCCCCTGAATGTCCCCTGTTAACCTATTTGATTTCTCTCCCTAATTTTAGTCTCCTCATGTTTGCTCTCCAGTGCCAGTTCATCTCGTTTCCAGTCTTGTGTGCTTGTTTTCCAGTTGGTCAGGTTGGTTGGTCCTGTTTATTATTCCCATCCCCACCTTGGTCCAGTCAGTCGTGCTTCTTGTTTCCCCTGCCCCAGCCTGGATTACACTTCCTTTGTTTTTTCCCCTTCGGAGTAGTTTATGTTTATTGTTCCCTGTCTGTCACTCACTCGACGTTGTGTTGACGTAGTGACACAGGGGGTCGATCTTGAGAGCCCCAATCACCTTTTCTTAAAATAGAAAAGGCCAATGAGAATTGGCGAGTGGAATTTTCATGCCACTCTCCGCCCCCGGACATACGGGTATAAAAGGAGATGGCGTACACCACTCATTCAGATTTTTTCTTCGGAGCATGCTTGTGTTCGTCCTCTCACCTTTCGCTTACGCTGCTGGGAACCAGGAGGTACCCTTTTCGGGACCAGGTGGTGAACCTGCAAGTGCTCCCTTCAGAGGAGGAAGACCCGGCCTTGTTGCTGTGTCCAGTTCACGCCCTGCAAATCTATCTGGTCCGCACGCAGAGCATTAGATGTTCTGAGCAGCTCTTTGTCTGTTTTGGAGGACAGCAGAAGGGGAAAGCTGTCTCCAAGCAGAGGCTAGCCCATTGGATTGTGGATGCCATTTTTCTTGCATACCAATCTCAGGGCGTGCCGTGCCCCTTGGGAGTCCAGGCGCACTCTACTAGAGGTGTTGCGTCCTCCTGGGCACTGGCAAGGGGGACCTCTCTAGCAGACATATGCAGAGCTGCAGGTTGGGCTACACCCAATACCTTCGCAAGGTTTTATAGCCTACGCATAGACCCGGTTTCGACCCGAGTGTTACGCGGTAACAGCAGGTAGACAGGGAGGCCGGTTGGGTGTACCACTTGCATTGCGCCTTTCCCCTTTTTCAAAGGTGAAAATATGTCCCTTTTTGTCCACAACAGTTCCCCGTATTCGGTGAATCCAGGACGCCTCTTTAATTCTTAAGCACTGTTCGGTGAAGAACTCGGCGGAGGAGTAACGACACCAGGCCCAGTACTTGTGGTATGCCCCTTTTCAGGTGAGCCCGTGTGCTTGGGCTCAGTACTACATGCATGGTGATTCCCCCTAGGTAATCCTGTATGATGAGTTTCCACTGTTTGGTTTCCCCTTAAGTGAACCCTGTGTTTCCCCTCGCCAGAGCTTTCTCTGCCTCGGCCACTGTGGCTGTGTACCCTCTCTGTAGATAGGGTCCTCCGGTGGTATCATTCCATATGTGAACTTCCCCATTGGTAAGTCCATGTGAGGTATTCTCCACATGTTAACCTCCCTCTGGTAGGATGTGGTCTCCGTAGTGCTTTTCTTCCTGGAGAGGGAAGAGCACTTCCCATCGCTATTCTAGAAAGTGCTCGGTGGGAAATTGCTTAACAGAAAATCAGGAAAGGCACCACCAGTAGCCTACTTGTGTAAGTGCCTCCTCCCCCTTAACGGGACTAGGGAGATGCCTTACCTAACTCATTGGAAGGTCACGACGTGGTTGAGCGCTCGCTGCAGCAGCTTGCCAGCGTCCACTCTTCTGTACCTCGTGACACGGTTCAGCGCCTGTGCCGTTTCCTATAGGAACCCCTAGTGTCACTACATCGACACAATGTCGAGTGAGTGACAAACAGGGAACGTCTTGGTTACTGATGTAACCTCTGTTCCCTGATGGAGGGAACGAGACATTGTGTCCCTTCTGCCGTGGCGCTGAACCAGCCACTGACATGGCCGGGACTCTCTATCGGCTCCTCAGCATAAATCTGAATGAGTGGTGCACACCATCTCCTTTTATACCTGTATGTCCGGGGGCGGAGAGTGGCATGCAAATTCCACTCGCCAATTCTCATTGGCCTTTTCTATTTTAAGCAAAGGTGATTGGGGCTCTCAAGATCGACCCCCAGTGTCACTACATTGACACAACATCTCGTTCCCTCCATCAGGGAACAGAGGTTACATCAGTAACCAAGACGTTTTTCCCCCTTGTGGGAGTTTGAGTTTTTTCCCTTTATTTTTTGTATTTAATACATTTCCTGTTTTTTAACTCTGAGTTTGGGTCCTGTCTCTGACATTCTCTGACGGCTTTAGCATGATGATGGCTTGATATGATACATTTTTTTGTGTAATGCAAAAAGAACATTGTTTTAATAAAAATGCTGGTCTTGATGACCCACATGTACTAAGAAAAATAAATTCTTTGTTACATTTATGTTACAGTATGTTCCATATAATCACTCAAATGAATCTGCTGAAGCAAATGTCTGAAGTGATATTGTGTTTTTAATTAACTTTATCTGGTGCCAAAAAGTACATGCAAAAGCTGTCATTTTGCCACCCACAGACATAAAGTAATTGACTGAGGGCTTGAAAGGTATCATTAAATCAAACCATTTCTGAGAAAGGGCTGTTTAACTGTTAGTGTTGGACTTCAATTGAAAGAATAATAGCAATCCCCTTGTGATGACCAATTACAGTGATGAAGTTGAAAAGCTTAAAAAAAAAAAAACTCAAACATTTAGGAAACATTGTAGGACAAAACGGAAACCATGGAAAAACATGATTTTTAAAGACAGTATCAATTAGCCATTGGGATATGGCATTGTGAAAATTTGGGAAATTAAAATCCTCAATGTTTTTTTTTTTTTTTTTTTTTTTTTGTGAGAATGTCAAGTACATTAAATGACAGGAGATGTGAACACAAACTGGTTTAGCTATTTCAGATACACCTACAGGAATACTAACAGGTGCATAAATTCAAGCATACAATCAAACATTTGGTAATGTGGCCCTTTTCTGTTCCAGCTTGACAATATCTCTGCACAGCAAGGTCCATAAAGAAATGGTTGACTGAGTCTGGTGTAGAGGAACTTGACTGGCCTGCCCAAAGCCCAGACATGAACCCTAGTGAACACTTTGTTATGAATTGGAACACTGACTGCCAGGCCCCATTGGCCAACATCAGAGCCTGACCTCAACTGAATGGGAGAAAATCCCTGCAGCCATGTTCCAACCTCAAGTGGAAAGCCTTCCCAACAGAGTAATAATAATAATAATAATAATAAACTTTATTTTATATAGCACCTTTAATGAAGCCTCTCAAGGTGCTTTACATAGAAAGGATAAATACAAATAAAATATAAAAATACAGAGCTAAATACAAATGGATAAAACATGCATCTCAAAACAACTAATGATAAAACACAGTAAATAAAGTGATAGTATTAAATTAACTGAATACAATAGTATCAATTAAAAGCCTCCTGGAAAAAAATACGTTTTAAGACATGATTTAAACTCACTAAAAGACTGAACTTCTCTAAGGTCTGAGGGTAGAGAGTTCCATAGCTTTGGGGCATAAGAAGAGAATGCCCTGTCACCCATAGAGCATAAACAAGTCTGAGGAACAGTTAAAAAAACAGATTTAGAGGAGTGGAGATTCCGCTTTGGTGTGTATGTGGTTAAAAGCTCAGACAAATATTGGGGAACCATACCATGCAAAGCCTTATAGGTAAGCATATTAATTTTAAAATCAACACGAAACCTGACAGGGAGCCAGTGCAAGGATTCCAAGACAGGAGTGATGTGATCACTTGCCCTGGCCCTAGTCAGGACTCTGGCAGCCGAGTTTTGCACATATTGCAAATTATTTATTGTAGATTTTGAGACTCCGGCAAGGAGAGCATTGCAATAATCAATGCGAGAGAAAATGAAATTACTGATTAGCTTTTCAGCCACAGAGAATGATAACATAGGGCACAGCCTTGCAATGTTTCTGAGATGATAAAATGATGTTTTAACAGTATTTTTTACATGTGGATCAAATGACAAATTTGCGTCAAATATAACACTCAGATTTTTCATTTTTGTTTGAAGCTCCAAAACTGAGCACTCAATGGACAGAGTTAAGGAACCAGTCTTCCAAAGCTGGTGAGGAGATCCAATAAGCATAACCTCTGTCTTATTACTGTTAAGACAAAGAAAATTTGGAGCCATCCAAGTTTTTATCTCAGAAATGCAGTTTGAAAAAAAGGCATCTGCCAGATTTTTACCAGGTTTAGAATGAATATATATATATATATATATATATATATATATATATATGTGTGTGTGTGTGTGTGTGTGTGTGTGTGTGTGTCATCTGCGTAGAAATGATAATTAAGACCCAGTGATCTTAAAAGCTGACCAAGAGGAAAAATATAAATACTAAAAGTAAAGGGCCCAAAATTGAACCCTGTGGGACACCAGAGTGGACTGAACCAATCTCAGACCTGTAACCACCTAGAGAAACAAACTGCCTACGATCAGAGAGATAGGACCTGAAGGAGTTTAATGCAGTACTGGAGACACCAAAGACATATTCAAGACGGGTGAGTAAAACAGTGTGATCAACAGTGTTGAAAGCAGCACTGAGATCAAGAAGGATGAGAATAGAAAAAGAGCCTGAGTCTGAAGCCATTAACAAGTCATTAGTGACCTTGACTAGAGCTGTTTCTGTACTATGATATTTCCAAAAACCAGACTGAAATGGCTCAAAGAGATCATTGACAATGAGGTGATTGTGTAATTGAGAGGCAACAGCTCGCTCTAAGATTTTTGCAAGGAAGGGAAGATTTGAAATGGGACGGAAGTTGCTCAAATTGTCCAAATCCATATTAGGCTTTTTTTGGAACTGGAGTTACAGCAGAAATTTTAAATGCTGCAGGCACAACACCAGTACGCAAGGAGTCATATTTTATGTCCAAGACAATGGGACACAGAGAGGCAAAACAGGATTTGAATAGACTAGTCACTAGAGGATCAACTATGCTAGTGGTAGCTTTCATACGTGATACCTCTATACTTAAAGTAACATGGTCGAGTTGAGAGAAATTTGAGAGAGGAGTGCTGGAGAACCAAGACAGGCTGAGAAATGAATCCAAAAAAACAGATGTGGTAGCAAGAATATTTTTTCCGAACAGTGTCTATATTAGTGCTAAAAAAGTCTAAAAACATGTTACACAGTGAAAGTGATGCAGGCAATGTGGTAGAACAATTACATTTGAGCAATCTATTAATAGTATTGAATAGATGTTTTGGATTATTTTGATTATTTAAAATTATTTCAGAAAAATAACAGGTTCTGGCTGATCTGATTTCTTCTTTATAATCATGTAAGTTGTCTTTCCAAGCCTGGTAATATACATTCAGGCCAGAAAGACGCCATATTCCCTCCATTTTACGACAAGCAGCGTCGACTGTCACTATACCAGGGAGCAGAACGCAAAGAAGAGATTGTCCATGATTTCAGTGGAGCAAAATCATCTAAGCCAGATGAGAGAACAGTGTTTAACAGAGAAATCTTGTCTTCAAGAAGATCAGAAGAAGAAAAACAACTTAAAGAAGAAACAACAGAGTTTGTAAAAGCTGACAAATCAATAGATTTCCATTTACGATATTGTACAGTGTGAGAAGAAGAATTAATATTTGGTAATTCCATATTTAAAATGATGGCTAAATTGTCAGAAAGACCTAAATCGACAGAGGAAAACTCAGACACAAAAGAACCATTTGCAATAACAAGGTCTAAGGTGTGATCTTTGTTATGTGTAGAACAGTCAACAAACTGGATCAAATCAAAACACTCCAGTAAAGACAGAAAGTCCTATGGAAATACTGAGTCATTTGAGTCAGTGTGGATGTTAAAGTCCCCCAAAAAAAGAATGAGGCACAGCAGAGACAACAAATCAGCAAACTCAAACAAAAAGGCTTCATTAGTCTTCAGACAGTCTGTAGACTGCAGCGATGATGGTAGTGTGAGGGGCAGAGACACTCAGAACGAGGCACTCAAATGAAGTGAACTGTGGTACAGACACTGGACTTATGTTGTATTTTAGGTTGTGAAGCACCATAATACCCCCACCTCTGCCAGAGAGTCGTGGAAGTTCAAACAACCCATAGCCCTTGGGAGTAATTTGATTAAAGAGGAAACCATCACTCTGTTTATGCCATGTTTCAGTTAAGCATAAAAAGTTTTTTTTTTTTTTTTCTGTTATAAAGTCCAATAACAACAGAGCCTTGTTATTCACAGAGCGTGCATTAAATAATGCTGTTTTAACCAGATTCGGAGACAGAGAAGAAGACGCGGGAACCTCCAGACTTGGAAGCGATGACAAATTGTTAAAATCAACGCCAGTATAAATCAGTCTTTTGGCTTTCTGCCAAAACAGTGGAATAGAGATTGCAGTCGAAGACGAAGACAAAACTGCATCTTGAACTGTGATGCATGTAGTGTTTTGGACGCAATATTCCATTATTTTGACAAAGTTCATGAGTGTCTTTCAGCAAATAATAGTTCCATTTTAAATTCAGTAGCTGCCATGCAGTGTACCTTAAAGCCATGAAGGGACCCACATCCACAGTAGCCTCAAAGAGACGTAAATCCTGGGCAAGGCGACAGCAGGGTTGACTCCACCATAGGAAGCTCACAGATAATAACAACAGTCCAAAGTTTAAAAGGTAATCCCACATTGCAATGAAGAATAAATAAAATAGTGCTCAGACAATACAAATGTAAAACTTCGAGGCTCCGAAAATCCACGGTACCAGTAAAATAAATAAATAAACATTTAAACGGTGAGAGGAGTGGCAGCCAAACGCGCCAGCGTTCCCTATCAACCGGAAGTTTATTAGCAAAGGGAGTACCAGCTCCCTATTATTGAAATTGAATTTGAAATGAAATGTTCAAGCACACATGTATATTGGCCATTTAAAATATGAAGGTAACATCCTCTTGCAATTCCGACAAATTCAAAGAAGCTGCAAATGCTCTTGATAACACTGGCTTTTAAGAGGACAAATCTGATGTTCTGAAAAACGTGGTTGCTTGGAAAGTCAGCATTCTTCTAAACTACACTTAATGTGAATCTGTCCATAACAGCTTAGGAGCCAAATGGAGGATTTCAATGAACAAGAAGAGAGAGCAGACCAGGGTAATTTTAGAAGGGTGACGGCTGAGGTCAAAAACTCTTTTTATATTTGGATGTCATTACAGTTATTGTTACAATGGGATTAGACTCTCTGACTCCATAGTAGTTCCCCTTTAACTTTCAGTCTCAAAGTACATCTCATTTGTCCTGAGCTGTCTCCCAATTTGATATGAACTGTCTAATCTCTGGCAGGTAGTGGTTATGCCAACATGTTTATGATTTAATAAGAGCCAGTGTTGAACTGTATTTATGGAATGTAAAGTATTTCATTACAAATCATTTATTTTGGTACTGCCGACTGAAAGTAATGTTTACTCTGCCTCTGGACACAGATGTTCTTTATTTTCTGACAGTAGGTTATCTGCTGTATTTCATCATTTAACCATAGCATCCAAGGTTTTGGGTTTCCCAAGGCCATTGTTTTGGATTAAGAACTACTTTTATACAGAGCACAGACAAGAGTTGTATTCAATGTTTAATGAATTTAAATCTCTAAACAAGAGACTCTCAAATATTCTATTATGTTTTTGGAGGGTCTCAAGGCAGAAATGTGAAGCTTATAATTGTATAAAAGCACAAAATTAGATTTTTACAGACATTTTAGGGTTTTAGGGTTTGTTGACATTACTTTGTCATGGCAACAAAGTTGTAAAATTGGCCATAACTTTACACAGAAAAGGTTAGTAAGCGATTTCATCACACTAAAATTGTGTTTATGCGCCTATTGTCTTGTGGCTATATTTTTGAAAAAGTGAGTATTTTAACATGAAAAAAATTTGCCCCCATTCACTTCCATTGTATGTGCCTCACTGTAATCCAGATTTTTGCTTTTTTAAAGAAAAGGAGGAGCAAGTCAAAATAAATGTTTGTGGTAATCAATATTATGCCACAAATGCTTTCGACTGAGATTAACTTGTATTGAACCAGGAATATTCCTTTAACTACTGTAGATTTTTAGTGGGGCAGTAGCTCAGTCAAATGAGTGTACTATTTCCAGTTACAAGCTACAAAAGTAGCGATATAAAATGACAAAACCAGCAATATTATTGTTGCTGTCATTTTTTATTGTGCACGCAGTTTCACAGCTGATTTATAAATGTGCTCTCCTAAACATCCTCTCATATTGTAAAGTTTGAATTGGTTTTAGTGAATCAGTTCTGTCGGATGATTCATGTACTGTAAATTAATCGATTCAAACAATTCACTGAATCGCATCACACAGAAGTGCCTGTGTGGTATTTTGCATCTTTTTATAGTCATGAATTTAGTTAAACACTGCTGTTCATCAGAATGCTCATCAGAATGTTTTCGTTTTGTTGTATTTAGTGCAAACGTAGGCGTATCTTTTAATGTTCAATTTAAATGCTGTTGTATCTGTTCAATCGAGAATCCCATTTCCTAGCACTGATAACACATAATGGTCAAATCCTGACAGCAGTTAAAAGCAATGATGAACAAAAGAAAGCATGTGGAAACAGGAGAGAACATGAAGCAACAGGGCTAAGATTAGAAGATCTTTCTTTTCACTCTGAAAATGGCATGAGGCAGGAAACACGCAAGCAGTGAGCTGAATCAAAGATATTGCCCATCATGAATCTGAAGACAGGATTTATAAAAACAATTAGTATCAAAAAAGCATGTAATGTCTTTCACCCAGCACCAAGGACATGATCTTGAGCTTATTAAAGCTCAATAAAGTTTAAAAGAGTATGCTTTGCTATATTTAATTGTTACATTTCCCAAATGCTTTGCTGAATTGTTGGAGTGGAAAAGTGCATGAAATTCCAATTATAGAGTCGTATGTCATATGAAAGTGAATTTTAACAAGAGATGATTTTAAATTCCCGAAAATGACCTGACCTTAGTTCACTCATTTCAGGGTATGTGCTCTGTCTATCTTCAAACTGCCTTTTCCCCTTTATCCTTGCTTCTTAATATTTTACTGAATTACCACTGCAAAATTGATGTTTAAAAGTCTGTGATCTTAACATTTTTCCCTTTTTGCAATATAATTATTATTATTAATAATCATAAAATGATTATGTGACTTGATGTTTGAAAAGATAATTTAGCCACTGTCCTCTTTAACTTCTTAAAGAAATTAATATGTAATCTCAGGCATGATAGGCTGACAGTGTAGTCTAATGCCACCCTGCTGTAATAACATTATCCTAACGAGATGATTGTATTATCATAATTGAAAATATACCAGTCCGCACAGACATCAGTGAGGAATGCCAAATAGTTGACAGGCAGACATGATTGTAATAGATTCCAATGACTTTGTTAGATTTGTTTTTAATCAAAGCAGAAGTGCACAGAGATCAGTGAGAGGACCCTGGATTTCATCAGGAGTGACTGTAATGACTCCATGTGAGTATGAATTAATGATCAGGTATGTGCACCCAAGGCACAGTGAGTCACAGTGGGTTTTATAAAAGCACCTCATTCATTTCTGACCTTTGAGAGCTTAAGACCAAACTCACATCTGCATTTTAAGCAAGCACTCAGATCATTATAAGTTGCTCCAGGATAAAAAGTTGAGTTGGCCTTTTATCCAAGACCTTATAATTTTTCTGGCTGCTAAGTTGAACACTAAAGACTGTGCTCCACACCGTATGGTGAGTCATTTACATAGTCGACTAGTCAATTAGTCTACCTTTTTTTTCTTTTTCTGGTGAACTAGTTGACTGGTAAAAAAAAATAGTAGTCATGCAAGCCCTACTGTTGACACTACTAAGAATCCCATTCATTATGTTATGTTCTATTTTGCGGCATTACAGCATGAGCCTTAGTTTTCAGAGAGCACTTGCCTTGTTTTCCAGCTCTGCCTGTGATGGCGATGATGTCAGAGTTTGTCTCTGATAGCAATCCATTTTGAAGTTGAAGTTGGCTTCATCTGAATCCAATAGTGTTGTCTAGAGCATACGCAGGCAGACGCCGTATGCCCACCTATCTTTTTTAGGATTTTGTGTAAGTGATGATACGTATGGCTGCCAGAACAACGAAATGACTTTTGACCTGGAAGTTTCTCAATGCAGCACCGTTGAGTGAATTGTGTGTATTTTTTTATTTATTTTTTAAATGTACAGAGATTCTCTCTAAATGCACACGGAGCTGTGGGAGCGCAACTGATGCCATTGACAAGACAGACAGTCCGACTAAGCTGATCCATTTCAGAAACGATTGGATATTTGCTAACCAATCATATTTTCAGTTTCAGGAAGGGGCGGGACATTTCCAGCATCTGATGCACAAGCATTCCTGAGTAACCATAATTTGCACTGTAAATTTATTTCCCTGCTAAACATAAATATATGTATATACATTTAAAATGTAACTTGTGCAAGTAAACTTTTGCATTTTATTGCACCCCTGCTAGTTTTTGATGCTTTTTTTTTTTTTTTTTGCCTTTTACTTCTGTCGGTGGTGTATTTTTCTCGTGATATCAAATCATTTCAATTTATATTTCTAAGTAGGAAAACAATTTCACTATACACAGAAAAGCACATAATAGTAAACAAATAAAACAAATAACTATACATTTTTATTTAGGCTGTACAATATAATGTTTTAACATGAACATTACTACACTCATATTAGCTACAATGCTTAACAGTTTATTGTGTATTATGAATTTGTATTATGAATTTGTTTATTAGTTTGGGGTGGCTGTGGCTCAGGTGGTAGAGCAGGTTGGCCACTAATCACAGGGCTTGCAGTTCAATTCCTGGCCCACATGACCCCACATGCCAAAGTATCCTTGGGCAAGACACTGAACCCCAAGTTACTCCCAATGGCAGGCTAGGACCTTGCATGGCAGCTCTGCCATCATTGGTGTGTGAGTGTGTGCATGAATGGGTGAATGAGTCACAGTGTAAAGCACTTTGGAACCACTAAGGTTAAAAAAGCACTATATAAGTGCAGACCATTTAGTTAAAGTAATAATAAAGTATTAACAATTTTCATAGTAGCCTCATAAAAGGAACATTAATGACACCTATTAATTTAAATGCATATTTAACATCGTTACCATACCATTGTTCTTAGTAGTGTACTCTTCTACACCATGCCAGCAAGAAACTTTCTTTGATATACATTTTGTAAGTTTATGTGGGACTATAATAACAACATGTATTTGTTTCCATTAAAAAAATTAAATAATTTCTTACACTTTTTACATATGTACTGTATACGTCATGGAATGCAGAGGCAGGACCCAAATGCAGAGTTGAAAAATAAACAGGAATTTATTAAACAACAGATGGGCAAAAACACAAAACAAAAACTCCCACAAGGGGGAAAAATAAACAAACTACCCCGAAGCGGATGAAGACACTCGCGACCCGGGCGTGCAGCACAATGCAAGCACGACGCAACGCGCACCCGTGTTCGCGAGAGACAGACATACTATTGACGCGAGTGCATGCTGCCAAGATGACATAAGCAAGATGCACCCACGTCAATAACAGACAGACATGGAGCATGAGTGTCCGGATCCCAACACAGACTGAAACCGAACCAGACAGGAAGTCAGGACCTAGACACCATACTCCAGACATGAAATAACCGACCAAAGAGCGCACAGCAGGGAATAGAACTGAAACTGTGCGCTCACACAAAGACAAACAACAAAACACAAGACAGACATGGGCCGATGATGTCACGGTCCTGTCAGACAAAAACTCAGACTGACAGAGTGACAGGACCATAACAGTATATAAATATAAATGAATTTTAGAGATCGGGTGCATGTTTTTTTTTAAATTTATTTATTTTATTTTTATTTTTTATGGAGGGTCTTTCATAAATTAACAGTATGCCCACCTCTTCAGACACTACTACACCACTGTCTGAATGCTCAAGCCAGTGTGGTGTCATGACAGGGATTTTACACAGGGAAGACAGCACACTGCAAGAGTCCAGGGTTTTTACTGTTACTCATGAGAAGGTGGGCCCCTATTAGAGCCCAACAGATAGACATTATGGACAGATTCCCAAATCCCAGAGGAGATCATTATGCCGTGGCTCAGCACAACCTTTGTAGAAGGTCCGCGATGGAGAAAGCAAGGGACCATGCAACCAGACACAGAGAAAGAGAGAATCAAGACAACTGTGGAAAAAGTAGCTGATATAGAATAAATAAATCAGTCCAAAGCCTTTCCAGTTTTGTCAGCAAGCTGGTCCTCGTTGGTTAAAATTTGCAAGATGTAGTGTCACTATCGCCCTTGTAGCTGCATATTAAAAGCAGAAAGAATATTTTTCCATGACAGTCCTGGCTGAGATTTTGCTGTTTACTTTCTGGCATTGTTTATCACTGTTTAACTGAGAAGACAGATTAAATTTTGTAACTCCAAATGTCTCCCTTAGCACTTTTCAGAGATGACTGCAGGCGAGAGAGTATTAAGTGCTGCAACTTAAGTTAAGTGAACTTCCTGTTCCAATGCAGGATGTTGCTGTCAGAACAGTCTATTAAATGTATTGAGACGATGGAAGCAATGCAGGTTCTTCCATCACTTTGAAATGACCATTAAATTACTTATTTCTCGACACAAAATCTACAGTGCAACAAAACTTAGTCAGTATCTGTCTTGTTTTCCTGTTATAATATTTAAACAGGGCTGCACAATTAATCGAAAAAATAATCGAGATTACAGTTACATCTGTTTATTAACTAATCATCAAAAGTGTCAATTACATATTTACAATGTATTTATTTTTGTTTTGTTTTGTTTTTGTCCATTGTGTGCAAGAATGCCATGACAAATCAGAAACATTTATATAAGTCTATTGTATATCAGTAACAACAAACTTTAGTATTGCTGCATTGCCCTTTTTTTATATTTTTATTATTATTTTTTATAATTTATTCAAAAGTTTAAAAATACTTTTGTTTTTCATTAAAATAAAATAATTTATGAACAGTTCTTAGCTTATTGTAGACAGATAGCCTAAGAGAATATGGAATGCAGTGTCCAACACAAAATAAGTAATATGTAATAATGCATCTAATCTCATCTTGGACAAAGGTTAGAAGGTCAAAGAGTTTTTACAACTGAACAAATCACTTCATTTGCGCACTAGTTTGGAATTAGTCCAATGACAGAAATATAATACATCCAAAACAATAGAAATGAAACTTAAAACAAATGGCTGAGCTATGAAGGATGGTTGAGTTCTGCTGTCCTCAGCATGCTGCCCCCACCTCAGAGAGAGATTACCTCTGATATATGAAAGCTTTTCCTGGTCTTCATATCTCAAATCCCCTGCCACACAAAGGTCTGGTTTGAGAGTAAGGTCTAGTGTTGTACAGTATTGTGTGGCTATAGTATGCTGTCATCCATCTGAAGTCATTAAAGAGTTTATGGTTAGCTGTAACAAGGTAATGTGGGCAAGGAGGAGGCGGAAACCGGACAACCATCAAAATAATGTTTAATGAAAACGTAAAAAGACACAAACAAATACACACCCAGCAGCTGCATGTGGCTCTGTCTCTCCCGAACTGCTGCATCTGGCTCGGCCTTATTCCTCTCCTTGGCTGATTAGCCCGACTGGGGGCCGGCCGTGCACACTCACGGCCCGGCCTGGCCCCGCCCTCCTCCTTGTCACATTAGCAAAAATATGAGATGGTTATTTGATGCTTTTAATGGATTCAGAGCTTAGTACTTACCAAAAAACGTTGGTAAGTACTATGACTATAATTGTAAGACTTATACAGATGTAATCACAGGTAAAGGGTGTTAATAGGCACAACATGCTAGACTTAATTCACAAATTAAATTTATTTATACAAATAAATAGCACAGCCTGCAGTATGTAATCACTGACATAACAGCAACAAATATAAGATCCACTATGGGTGCTGCTGTGCAGTGATATAGTAAACAGATGTTGAATGTCATAGCCATACTGATCTCACAGCAAAATCATAGGTGTGCCAAAAGCGAGTTGTGAAGAGAGTTGTTTTCAGCTGAACAGACTGTAATACATTGAAGAGGAATGCCCATTTTTTAATCTGTACCCCCTAACCCAAACCCCAAACCTAAACCTAACCATCAGTGGAGTAAAAATGTAAGAGGGAAAACGTCCTGGTTACTTGCGTAACCTCCGTTCCCTGATGGAGGGAACGAGACGTTGCGTCGCTGTAGTGTCACTAGGGGTCACTCTTGGGAGCCCAAGACACCTCTGGTCTTTGATAAAAGGCCAATGAAAATTGGCGAGTGGTATTTGCATACCACTCCCCCAGACATCTGGGTATAAAAGGAGCTGGTATGCAACCACTCATTCAGATTTTGTGCTGAGGAGCCGAGACAAGGTCCCGGCCATTTCAGCGGGTAGTTCAGCATTGTGGCAGGAGGGACACGATGTCTCATTCCCTCCATCAGGGAGCGGAGGTTTTGCAAGTAACCAGGACGTTCCCTATCTGTCACTCACTCGACGTTGTGTCGATGTAGTGACACTAGGTCCCTATACGAAAGGCCGCAACTGGCTGAACTGTGTTACATGAATTGGCGGTGTGTGATGGGCAGACTACTGTGTGCCTCGTAGCCAGCCTGTGTGCTACATCACATGGTCTTGCCGATCATGTGGAGAAGTCTCATGGTAGATCCTACCCAACGGAGGAGGAGTTACTACAAACATGGAGACTGTGGCAGAGGGGGCTCTGCCCGAGGAAGATGCAGTTTGCCAACAGGGAAACGAATTAGTGGAAGATATACAATCGCATGGGGTTAGCTTACAGGGAACCGCCACATGCGGAGCACCTACCCCAGAACAGGGCTCTTAGTTAGCACGTGTACTGGGCCAGCAGTGAGTCTCTCCAAAAACTCGACTGCCACATGGCTCGGAGGAAGTCAACCAGGGAACATAGTTTGTGAACACTACTGGGAATTAATGGCGTATGTCTTCAGCTCAGAGAAGGTGAAAGGCGCTATGTGCAAGCAATACACCCGGCCGGCTATCCCGGGCTTATCCGCTTGTATTGCATGCCACTACCCGGGACGAAACCGGTTCCACCCGGAGGTTGTAGAACCTCGCAAGGTGTTGGGTGTTGCCCAGCCCGCTGCTCTGCAAATGTCTGTTAGAAAGGCACCCCAGGCCAGGGCCCAGGAGGCCACTACACCCCTGGTAAAATGGGCTCGTAGCCCTACCGGGGGCGTCACGTCCTGGGTGTGATATGCCATAGCTATGGCGTCAATGAGCCAGTGGGCGATCCTCTGCTTAGAGACAGCGTTTCCTTTCCACTGTGCACCAAAGCAGACAAAGAGCTGCTCAGAGATCCTAAAGCTCTGTGTGCGATCCAAATAGATGTGTAAAGCATGCACCGGACACAGCAATGACAGGGCTGGGTCTGCCTCCTCCAGGGGCAGCACTCGCAGGTTTACCACCTGGTCCCTAAAAGGGGTCGTTGGAACCTTGGGCACATAGCCTGGTCGGGGTCTCAAGATCACGTGAGAGTAGCCTGGACCGAACTCGCTGACAGAGAACGCTTGCAGGTCTCCTACCCTCTTGATGGAAGTGAGCGCAGTCAGGAGGGCAGTCTTCAAGGAGAGTGCCTTAAGCTCAGCTGACTGCAAAAGGCTCAAAGGGGGCTCTCTGTAGACCCTGAAGAACTACAGAGAGGTCCCATGAGGGAACGAGGCACGGTCTGGAGGGGTTCAGCCTCCTGGCTCCTCTCAGGAACCTGATGATCAGGTCGTGCTTCCCTAAGGACTTACCGTCCACTGTGTCGTGGTGTGCTGCTATAGCAGCAACATACACCTTCAAGGTGGAAGGGGACAGCCACCTTTCCAACCTCTCCTGCAGGAAGGAAAGCACCGATCCGTCTGCGCATCTCTGCAGGTCTTCCCATCGGAAAGAACACCACTTAGCAAACAGATGCCACTTAAAGGCATACAGGTACCTTGTAGAGGGGGCCCTAGCCTGAGTGATCATGTCAGAGGTCTGGTCACGGGTGCCAGATGGTGCCCCGTCCCTGAGAAAGAAGGTCCTTCCTCAGGGGAATTCGCCGGTGGGGGGAGGGGCTGTCACGAGGGCGTGAGGTCTGAGAACAATGCCTGGGTGGGCCAGTAGGGTGCTACCTGGATGACCTGCTTCTTGTCCTCCCTGGCCTTGTACAGAGTCTGTGCAAGTAGGCTCACTGGTGGAAACGCATATTTGCGCAGGCCAGGGGGCCAGATGTGTGCCAGCGCATCTATGCCGAGAGGTGCCTCAGTCAGGGCGTACCAGAGTGGGCAGTGGGAGGATTCTTGGGAGGTGTTCAGGTCTACCTGTGCCAGTTCGAATCGACTCCAGATCAGCTGGACCACCTGAGGGTGGAGTCTCCACTCTCCCCTGAGGGTAACCTGCCATAACAGCACGTCCGCTGCAGTGTTGAGGTCACCCAGGATGTAAGTGGCTCACAGCAACTTGAGATGCTGCTGACTGCAGAGGAGGAGACGATGGGTGAGTTGTGACATACAACGAGAGCGCAGACCACCTTGGCAGTTGACATATGCTACCATTGCCGTGTTGTCTGTCCGAACTAACACATGCTTGCCCTGGATCAACAGCCAGAACCTCCGCAGGGCAAGCAGCCCGTTGCAAACAGCTCCCCAGCCCATTTTGGAGGCATCTGTCATGACCACGACGCACCTGGAGACCTGCTCTAGGGGAACGCCTGCCCATAGAAATGAGGTCGGTCCAAGGGCTGAAGAGGCGGTGACAGACCGGCGTGATGACCACGTGGTGTGTCCCGCGGCGCCATGCCCATCTCGGGACTCGAGTCTGAAGCCAGTGCTGAAGCGGTCTCATATGTATCAACCTGAGCGGGGTTGCCACTGCTGAGGATGCCATATGCCCCAGGAGCCTCTGAAACAGTTTCAGTGGAACCACTATCTTCTGTCTGAATGCCTTCAAACAGGTCAGCACCGACTGTGCGCGCTCACTCATCAACTCCAAGTCGAGAAAAGAGATGCTCTGAAACGGGAGGAGCTTGCTCTGTTTCCAGTTGACCCGAAGACCTAGTCGGCTGAGGTGCGAGAGCACCAGGTCCCTGTGTGCACACAACACATCCCGAGAGTAAGCTAGGATTAGCCAATCGTCGAGATAGTTGAGGATGCGAATGCCTACTTCCATTAGCGGGGCAAGGGCTGCTTCTGCGACCTTCGTGAAGGCACGAGGGGACATGGACAGGCCAAAAGGGATGACCTTGTACTGATACGCCCGACCCTCAAATGCAAACCACAGGAAAGGTCTGTGTTGATGTAGAATCGAGACATGGAAGTACGTGTCATTCAGGTCTACAGCCGCGAACCAATCTTGATGCCGGACACTTGCTAGAATGTGTTTTTGCATCAGCATCTTGAACGGGAGTCCCAGTTCAGTACTCGCAGATCCAAGATTGGCCGCAACCCACTGCCTTTCAGTATAATGAAGTAGGGGCTGTAAAACCCCTTCTTCATCTCGGCCGGAGGGACAGACTCTATCTCATCCTTCTGTAGGAGGGTAGCGATCTCCACGCGTAAGGTAGCAGCATTCTCGCCCTTCACCAAGGTGAAGTGGATGCCGCTGAACCTGGGCGGATGCCTGGCGAAGTGAATCGCATAGCCGAGTCGGACGGTCCGGACCAACCATCGCGACGGGTTGGAAAGCGCAAGCCAAGCGTCCAAGCTCTGGGCAAGGGGGACCAAGGGGACAATCTCGTCGGACCACACCGTGTCGTGGCCGTGCTGATTTCAGGGACATCGAAGTACTTACCTGGCTCCTTATGACCACCCCCGGAACAGCCTGGGATGGGGGGAGGAAGAGGCCTGTCTTTATGACCCGTGGAGACTGTCACATCGGGGGCGGATTTGTGCCACAGTTGGGCGCGCAGGGGCGGAGAGACCGCTGCTGGACTGCCAAACCTGCCAAAATGGAGTGGTGGACGGTGGTCATGATGATGGCCGTGCACACTGGGTATGTGACCCAGGGAACAAGGAAACCACTCTTGCTGAACTCTTGGGCACACGGCGCAATTAAATGCAAAGATAACAAAAGATTCTCCTCCCTGCCCTCCACCGGGGGCCGTGAGACGGGTGGCATCTGCTTCCTGCGGTGGGCTCCATGCCGGGGCCAGGCCGCAGGGGCAGGGAGCTGGTGCAGTCACCGCAGGGGGACGCCCTTGGCGGCGAGCAGACGGGGTGCGGGATCTTGAGATGCGCCGGGGCAGGATGTGCCGGATAGCCTCCGTCTGCTGCTTCACCACTGAGAACTGCTGGGCAAAATCCTCGACGGTGTCGCCGGACTGGCCAACCTGGGAAATGGGGGCGCCAAGGAACCGTGCCTTGTCGGCCTCTCCCATCTCGACCAGGTTGAGCCAAAGGTGGTGCTCCTGGACCACCAAGGTGGACATTGCCCACCTGAGAGACCATGCCATGACCTTCATTGCCCGAGGAGCGAGTTTGGTCGCCGAGCACAGCTCCTGCGTCAATCCCGGGGCAGAACTACCCTCATGCAGTTCCTTTAGCGCCTTGGCTTGGTGGACTTGCAGGAGAGCCATGGCGTGCAGGGCAGAGGTGGCTTGTCCAGCAGCACCATAGGCTTTGGCCATCAGGGACGACGTAAACCTACAGGCCTTGGACAGGAGCTTTGGGCGTCTGAGCCAGATGGTGGTGCTCTGCGGGCATAGGTGCACCGCGAGCGCCTTATCCACCGGGGGATTGACGAATAGCCCTTGGCCGCCCCACCATCGAGGGTAGTGAGGGTGGGGGAGCTGAAAGATCAGGACCGGGCAGTAAAAGGTGCCTCCGACAAACTTGTCAGCTCCTCATGCACTTCCGGGAGGAAAGGAATGGGGGCGGGGCGTGGCTGTGAGCGGCTGCCCGGGAAAGCATGTCCATCATCTCCACGTCAGCCTGTGAATGGGCGACCGCACCCGAAGGGAGGAGCCCAGCTGAGGCTTCCACGTCTCCGATGCTGCCCTTGAGAGCTCATCACCTTTGCGGGCTCTGAATAAGAGGTCGAATTCGCTGTGAGATGAGCCGGCAGACTCATCCGGAAGCCCGATCGAGGCAGACGAGCGTGCTGGGGAATGGGAGGTCCGTGGGGGGGATACCTGGTGGAGGTGGTCCCATTGGGGTCCCCAAATTGCCCCCAGTGCTAGCCGCGCTGGCCTCATACCCGTAGGTAGAAGGACCGAGGCAGGGAGCCTCTGGGGTGGCTTGCTTTCTTACGAAGGCAAGCCGTGACCACATCGTTGCCATGGACATGTTCACGCAATGAGTACATGACCCATCCACGGACGCTGTCTCCATGTGAGCAGCACCCAGACATGAAAGACAGCGATCGTGGCCGTCAGAAGGCGAGAGATAACGAGCGCAACCAGGAATAACACACAAACGGAAAGGCGTCTTTAAAAAGACGTTCCGTGTGTGCCACTCTTTTAGAGAAATATACTCTTTTTTTTAGAATATACACTTTTATTTCTGCCGAAGCGCCCAGGGGCATTATCTGCAGTGCACCAGTGCAGAGGTAGGAGAAGCTGCTGAAATGCACCGTCAGATCCAGCAAAGGTGAATGAACAGCCGTGGGAATTCAGCTCAGTGAGCATCGACCGTTAGGCTCTGAAGAGAAAATCTGAATGAATGGTTGTATACCAGCTCCTTTTATACCCGTATGTCCGGGGGAGTGGTATGCAAATACCACTCGCCAATTTTCATTGGCCTTTTATCAAAGACCAGAGGTGTCTCGGGCTCCCAAGAGTGACCCCTAGTGTCACTACATCGACACAACGTCGAGTGAGTGACAGATAGGGAAATACAACCTCCGAATTGTGCTTATCACTGGTTGTGCGAACGCAATTACTTCCTGGTTGCAACGTAGGATCCAAACCCAGATTTCTTTCTTTATTTCCTTCCTTCCTTCCTTCCTTCTTGGAGGTGGTGGACACTGCATATGATGGTACCCCCACCGGGCTCATCAAGCTGAAGTTAAACTGATGACATGAACACAATGAAGTATGTGGGAAGACGAATGCAAATGTTCCCCGAGCGCTTATTTTAACAACACAAAATCAGAGTCTTAATATTTAAATTCTGAATACAGAGCTGTCAAATATGTCCCAGCACTATAATCAACAAGTCAATTATGTCTTTTAAAGTGAATAGATCTGCCCACAGAATCAAGTTTATATGTTAATCATTAGTCATGTTATGTGATGCATGAATAATTTGCTAAACTGCCATGCATTGCTGGGTATCAATGAGTACTCTTGCCTTTTAATAAATTTTGGACAGACATGATGAGGGATCAGTATGTGCTATCCATGATTTCCATTAGAGAGATTCAATCTGATGAGATGTAGATGTGCATAATCTGCATATTTTAGGGCATGCTGGGGAAAGTCTATTTGGTGGAAAGAGAGCTTCATGCAGAGACCTAAATTACACTGCAGTTTTCAACTTCACATTCTTAAGTTTTATTCATCATAAATGAACACAATTTACTTTCTCATGAAAAATGTTTTAATTTGTATGAATTTTTACTAAAGTTATTTGAACAGATGTTCTGGACAAGTTAAGGCAATTAGACCTGCAGTAATTATGTAAGTTATGATATAATTTTTAATAAACGTCCGTATTAAAATAAATGTAAACAGGGTACCTAAACTGTTGTAACAATTAATAATAATAATAAAGTATGTCCCTGTAAGCAATAAAATGAAGTGAAAAAAAAAAAAAAAAAAAAAAAAAAAAACTTTAAAACTACCTAAAGAAAATCTCTGGAGAGAATTTTCTTGAAAGATACATCACCACTTTTTCCAAGACCCCCTAGATCCAGTCAAGATATATTGAGATAGAATGTTGACGTTCTAAAAGTTTAGGACTACAATAAATAAAACATTTGACATTTGAAAGAATTATACGACACTTATGTAATAACCCTGTAATGTTAATTAGCTACTACTTTTTCAGTTAAGACTCAGTCATGGCTAAATAAGCTATTGAAAAACAGATCCACCTGAATAATAGAGGTTAAAAAGGTGTATATAAAAAAAAAAAAAAAAAAAAAAAAAAGAAGAAAAAAACACCTTTTCAAAAAAACTGTTTTAGAACACTATAATAAAGATACTGACATATTTCTCTGATATTTCGACAAGCTCATGAGGAGAGGATTAAATCATCTTAGACATATTTTGATAACCTGTCAGGCAGATAGCGCCTTAGAGAATGTGTCAGCTTTGAAAAGCTTTAGGCAGGTCTGCTGTCTGAATTCAGCCATAACTCACAGAAAAAAGAAAAAAAAAAAAAAAATCTATCGAGTGATGTCATGTTAGTGTCAGGAAAGGCTGATACTAACTTAAGGTCACTTTCAGGGGCAGACTGGGAAGAGAAATTGGCCCTGGATTTTACATGGAAACTTTTGGGCCAGTTTTTGAGTGGGGTGGTGTCACTGTCCTTTTCTGCATATTGTGGCCCGCTTCAGCATAACGCAGCTGCCCGTTTCAGCTTATCACGGCCCGTTCGGCCCCGTTTCGCAGCCGACCCACTGGGAAAAGTCCCAGTTCTCCCTATGGACAGTCCGCCCCTGGTCACTTTCCAGAATCCAGAAGTAAATGTATGTACCATGGGAAGGAAATGGCACATTCATGTCGAACACACTCGGGAGAGATCCAAGGCTGCTCCATACATGTCTAAAAATGTGCGACTGGAATATAATCAATGAGACTAATAACTGCTAAATGAATTATGCAGTGACTCCCTCAACACAAAAGTAAACAGTTTAACAGTCAGAGTGTGGAGTGGGAAAAGATTTCTTGTGACCAACAGGAAAGAACGAAAAAGACTAAAATGGATCAGTGGTTTTATGTGTCCTAAATAGATATTCCTACTTTAGCTTTTCAAAGGCAATCCTCCTGAGATGCAGGACTTAGTGAGCCAGGCTCCACTGATAGATTGTGGAGTGTTAGCCTTTCAGAAAACACTCCTTCAAAATCTCTCAAGTATGTGATGGAACTAATCTACTCCCCTTCATGGGGTTCTAATGGTAAACATCAGTGGCCTGATATGAATAGTAAACTTATTTTCAACTCTGTTTTGCTCCTTTTTGGTTTAGACTAAATGGTGTGCCAATCAACATGAATTTAAACCTGTTAACTTGACAAGACCAGTCCAGTATGTGTAAAGCTACATCTGAGGGTACTCTAAAAATGCTTGAGTGAAAACATAGCAAGGTGAGTATAAATTAAACAACTACATCTTTAACAATGGAATGTAAACTCAAAACACTTGAGAATCATTGTACTGAACAGGGAGCAAATGAAATAATATTATTATTATTATTATTATTATTATTATTATTAATATCATTGCCGCTTGAGACCTGATATATGCTTCCCTTATCCCCTTATAAATTTGCCTAACACAGTAGATTTTCATGTATTTTATTTTAGTGACGTCATATTTTTCAAGTAGCCTATATTATGAAATTCATTAGCCTAAATCCCCATGTTGGCAATAGCATTCTGAGAAATTGTATGTGTACTCTCTGAACTATGATAAATGCGTTGACTCACCATCATTGTTGCGACTTGGGAAGCGAAGGCTGACCCACTTTAGACACATTTGAAGTTGATGCATGTAAGGTATTGAAAAAGCAAAGAAAAACAAACTAGACGAATTACATAATTATTTTAAATCATAATTTTAAAATAATTTCTAAAAGCCACTGTAGCCATGTACATTCAAAATATTTAATGAAAAATAAAAATCTTGTTAGAGATAATGAATGCATGTTTTCCACAATTTTTCCACTAAATAAACACAAAGGATGAATGGTATTTAATTTATAATACAATGACTATAATTTATATACACCAATACAATAATAAAAAGCAATATTTACCTATAAATATTTTTATAAAACTTTTATTTTTTTTTTGGTAAATGAATAGGGTTTGCAAAAACTATAACTTCACTCACTTATATTTTGCAACCCAGATGACTATTATTTATTATTGTCCAGTCAGGTTTACTATTAAAATATGAAACTGAATTTATTATTATTTTGAGGATTTGTTTTATACAATAGTATTATATTTCTGTCTTACGAGTTTTACTTCACCTGGAGCTTTTATTTTGATGGAACAATGATAGTACACTCTAGTGTCAAACTTTATTTGACAGTTTCCTCACTACAAATCTGGTAAAATGCTGTGACCTCTTAAATTTTTGTGATACTGTGTCATGTTTTTACATTTGTATAATACTTTAAGCGGCATTAAATGTTTGGAATTGCGCAAATGGGTGCACCTGCATAAACACAGAACAACGCATCATCCGTCACACCTTGAGCATTTGGCTCAGCTTCCAGACAGACATCACCCCTCCCCCTCGCAACCACCCGATGTCTGGGGCAACACACAATTGTGTGGTTTGTGTGGTGGTTAACACTTCTACTGACAATAAGGACAATAAGATGCAATAATCTTTTATTTATGTAATCACACAGTTTTCTTGAGAGGTCTTTTGTCTGTAGGAATGTTGATGGTAATTTTATGCTACCACAGAAAGAGCTGAATTTGTATTCATTTTTGGTAATAAAAGGAAATCTCAAGAAAATGTCAGTCTTTGCCTAATATTGTATTCAAGTGTATTATGTAGTTCCCAACTTCATGCATACTGTTGGTGATCATTACTGTGAAACTGGCATAGGCATGTTCACAAACAATGTTTGTTTGGGTCTCTTGAAAGGAATCTTTTTGTTAGTCATATCTTAATATTTGAGCAGCATATTGTAACAGTAAAGGAGGAAGCGTCACAAGGATGAAAAAAATAATAAAACGGGATAGATGACCTTAAAGCTAACAGAGGTTGCAGTTGTAATCTGTGATGGTTTCTTGCAGAACTATTTCTACCTGATCCAACTCTTAAAAACAGTTTACTAAAATAACTAATGTATTCAAGTTGATATATATCACACACTGTATATACTTTGCTTGAATAAAACCAGGTAGTTTAGATGTTACCACATCAAGCACATTTTTGTGGTACCTCACAAAATATGATTTACTGTGCAGAAACTCCAGTTTAGATTCCATTAGGTTTTTCAGAAATAGTGAAAGGAAACATCTTGGTTACTGATGTAACCTCTGTTCCCTGATGGAGGGAACGAGACATTGTGTCAATGTAGTGACACTAGGGATTTCGATCTTGAGAGCCCCAGTCACCTTTGCTTAAAATAGAAAAAGCCAATGAAAATTGGCGAGTGGAATTTGCATGCCACTCTCCGCCCCGAACATACAGGTATAAAAGGAGATGGCGGGCATCACTCATTCAGATTTATGCTAAGGAGCCGATAGAGTGTCCCGGCCATGTCAGCGGTTGGTTCAGCGCCATGGCAGGAGGGACACAATGTCTCGTTCCCTCCATCAGGGAACAGAGATTACATCAGTAACCAAGACGTTCCCTGTCTGTCACTCACTCGACATTGTGTCGATGTAGTGACACTAGGGGTTCCTATAGGAAACAGCGCAGATGCTGAACCGTGTCACGAGGCATGGAAGAGTGGACAAGAGCAAGCTGCTGAGTGCCTCGCAGCGAGCGATCAACCATGTCATGACCTTCCAGCGAGTTAGGTAAGGTGTCTCCCTAGTCCCGTTAAAGGGGGAGAAGGCACTTACCCAAGTAGGCTACCGGCGGTGCCTGCTTAACAGCAAATTAAGAAAATCTCCCTCCGAGCACTTTCTAGAATAGCGATGGGAAGTGCCCTTCCCTCTCCAGGAAGGAGAGCACTATGGAGACCACATCCTGCCAGAGGGAGTTTAACATGTGGAGCATACCTCACATGGACTTACCAATGGGGTAGTACACATATGGAATGATACCACAGGAGGACCCTATCTACAGAGAGGGTACACAGCACAGTGGCCAAGACAGGGAAAGCTCTGATGAGGGGAAACACTGGTTTCACCTAAGGGGGAAACTGAACAGTGGAAACTCATCATACGGGATTACCAAAGGGGAATCACCACGCATGGAGCACTGAGCCCAAGCACACAGGCTCACCTGAAAAGGGGAATACCACGAGTACTGGGCCTGGTGGCGTTACTCCTCTGCTGAGTTAGTCACCGGACAGTGCTAAAGAATTAAAGAGGCGTCTGGAGTTCACCGGTACAAGGAACTTTTGTGGACAAAAAGCGCACATTATCAGCTTTGAAAAAGGGGAAAGGCGCAATGCAAGTGGTACACCCAACTGGCCGCCTGGTCTACCTGATGTTACCGCGTAACACTCGGGTCGATACCAGGTCTATGCCTCGCAAAAGGTATTAGGTGTAGCCCAACATGCAGCTCTGCATATGTCTGCTAGAGAGGCCCCCCTTTCCAGTGCCCAGGAGGACACAACGCCTCTAGTGGAGTGCACCTGGACCCCCAAGGGGCATGGCAAGTCCCGAGACTGGTATGCGAGAGAAATGGCATCCACAATCCAATGGGCTAGCCTCTGCTTGGAGACAGCTTTCCCCTTCTGCTGTCCTCCAAAACAGACAAAGAGCTGATCCGAGCGTCTAAAGCTCTGTGTGCAGTCCAGATAGATGCGCAGGGTGCGAACTGGACACAGCAACGACAAGGCTCTTCCTCCTCTGAAGGGAGTGCTTGAAGGTTCACCACCTGGTCCCGAAAAGGAGCGGTGGGATCTTAGGGCATGTAATCAGGCTGGGGTCTCAAGATCACATGAGAGTGTGCTGGCCTGAACTCCAGGCATTTGCTGGTAACAGAGTGCCTGCAGGTCCCCCACCTTATTGATGGAAGTGAGTGCCACCAGGAGGGCCGTCTTCAGAGACAAAGTGCTGAGCTCGGCCTGCTCCAGGGGCTCAAATGGGGCTCTCTGTAGGGCAGGTAGGACCACAGAGAGATATCAAGAAGGGATCAGGTGCCGTCAAGAGGATTCAATCACCTCGTGCCTTTGAGGAACCTGTCGATAATGAGGGACTGCCGTCCAGTGTATCATGTTGAGATGCTATGGCAGCCATGTACACTTTCAGGGTAGAGGGAGACAGCCGTCTCTCCAGCCCTTTCTGAAGACAGCACAGACCCAACGGCACATCTGGGAAGAACACCAGTTATTGAAAAGACACCACTCCAAGGCATACAGCCGCCTCGTAGAGGGGAGACCGCTGCTGAGGATACCATATACGCTACCTTCTGCCTTCAGGTCAATGGCCGCGAACCAATCCTGATGTCGTACTGATGCCAGGATGCACTTCTGCGTTAACATCCTGAACGGAAGCCTGTGTAAGGCCTTGTTCAGGGTACGCAGGTCCAAGATTGGACGCAACCCTCCCCCTCTCTTGGGCAAGATAAAATAAGGGCTGTTGAAGCCCTTGCGCAGCTCGGCTACAGGTATGGGCTCTATTGCTCCCTTCGCCAGAAGGGTGGCAACTTCCGCCCAAAGGACGGAGGCACCCTCGCCCTGCACCATAGTGGAGAGGATGTCACTGAACCGGGGCGGGCGTCTGGCAAACTGGATAGCGTAGCCGAGGCGAATCGTCCTAATGAGCCACTGTGAGGGGCTGGTGAGCTCTAACCTGGCCTCCAGCCTCTGTGACAGCGGCACCAGGGGGAAAACTGGACTTACCGTGCCCGGGCAGGGTGGTTCGTGGCAAGGCAAAGCAGGCGCCCCACCTGGAAGACAGCCCAGGGGGAACGTGCTGCTCCGCAAGCCCGCAATGGTGGCAGGTATCTGGGGTGGGCAAGCGGCCCCAGAGACCAGCACACTTACCTGTTCGCCAGCTGTCTCTCGACGTAGAACGAGGGAACGGGAAGTACTCGCATTCGCCTGATTGACTGGAAAGACTTCCAGCACCTGGCCGTTGCGAGTGCACTGGCCCAGAGAATGAGGAAACTGCTCTTTTATTGACCATGTGGGTGCCGAGGCCCAGAGGGCACTCGGCGATGTCATACTCACCACACGCTGGCCCAGGGGCAATAGTGGGGCTGGAGAGATGTCCCGGGCCAGACCAGTCAGGAGCGGTTGCCTCATCCCTGGGCAGGCTATGTCAGGACCGCCTCGAAGCCCATCTGGGGTTCTTGAGGACCGACTGACCGGCAGGTGGAGCCGACTTCCCGTGGGAGGATCTTTTTCTGAGGCCGGCTTGCGGACTCCGATGGTACAGGAGCCGGGGCCGGCACAGCAGGGGAACGGCTTCTGTTGAGAAGCAGACAGGGTGCGGGACCTCGTGGCCTGAAGGCGGCCGGGTCGCACCGTGGCAGGATGTGTTTAATTGTCTCGGTCTGCTTTCTCACCGCCGAGAACTGATGGCCAAAATCCTTGGTGTTGCTAAAAAGCCCCCCTTGGGAGAAAGTGGACTTTCTCTGCGTTACGCATCTCCGCAAGTTTGAGCCACAGGTGCCGGTACTGGACCACAAGCGTGAACATCGGCCAAACCAAGCACGTGCCATGAACTTCGTCGCACGTAAGGCCTGCATCAGCCCTGGGTCGGTCCTAATCTCGTGCAGGTCTTTTAGCGCTGAGGGTAGTTAGAGTGGATGAGCCGCGAAGCATGTACGGGCAGTAAAAGTTGCTTTCCATGACTTAGTTAGCTCCTCGTGCACTTCTGGGAAGGGGGTGGGGCGCGGCCGTGAGTCACGCTCCGAGCCCAGAAACCAATCATCCAGCCACGAACGCTCAGGGCAGGGTGGAGGGATCCACTTCAGCCCGATGTTTGCAGCCGCCTGAGCAAGCACGGCTGCCATTTCAGCATCTTACTCATCCTGTGCTCTACCACCCGTGGGCGGGAGCTCAGAAGATTCGTCCACTTCTGGTAGCAGAAGGAAATATACTCTAATATACTCTTTTAGCACCTGCAGACTCAGGCTGCCGAAGCGCTCAGGGGAAACACAGCACTCAACTGTGTGAAGGTGACCGCTGATATGTGGTATAAGAATCCAGCAGCGTAGCAAAGAGTGAGAGAACGAACACACATGCATTCGGCTCCGAAAAAAAAAATCAGAATGAGTGATGCACGCCATCACCTTTTATACCTGTACGTCCGGGGCGGAGAGTGGCATGCAAATTTCATTTGCCTTTTCTATTTTAAGCAAAGGTGATTGGGGCTCTCAAGATTGACCCCCAGTGTCACTACATCGACACAACGTCAAGTGAGTGACAGACAGGGAACAAACTTTTGTTTCAACAAACAGGCAAAAGACACACACACACACACCTCCGCCCAATCAATGAAACGTCTCTACAGGTCTTTGATCTCATCATGCATATTGAATATCCAGAATTACACTGAGCTGGAGACAGAATTAGTGTCACTGTAATTTGATCCTGCGGTAGACATACATTTCTAACATGATGAAACACAATCCCAGAGTCTCGAAAGACCTGACACTGACTTGACTGTAATTTCAGTGCATGATAGATGAGGTAGCGCTTTAAGTATCCTACTATCTTCTTTATTCCGACTCTATAGGAGAGACAGCACTGATGCTATCTCGTAGTATGTTGTCTTGCAGTGTGCCAATCAGGTTTCAAATGTAGGCCAGTGCCTCAAGTGACCAAATGTTGATCTACTGGCCTGGATTGACAACAAACACAGTCTTGCAAACGGCCGGAGGTTGATTCTTTTAAAAAACTAATTTCATAACCCACCACTATTAATAATTTAAAGCCTGTAATAGAATGAAAAATATGTGCCATGTATTAACACAAAGGTCAGTTTGTTAGAGTGTGAACTGGGTAGAAACTGAATGATGTGATTTTAAAAGCAGAACTATTGCAGCTCTCTAAGTTATACGGTTACTTAGATCAATATTTTATTTGTCCTTGTGAAATTGCCTTTGGATCTCAAAGCACAAATATTTCTGAAAATTAAATGTTTCCTCACATTTCCATGGGCCTCATGCACGCACTGTGTTAATACGGAGTGTGGTACGACAATGATAACTCTAACTCCCTTGATCTCGTCTTAGCTTGCTGGCATTCTGCAACCCTTCACTGGTAATAACCTTCCCCAATTTTATCAAACCACAGTGAATGGATTTATTTGATGTTAAGTAATTTCACTTCAAGAAATTCCCCGATCTGCCAGCGAAATTATGTTTTCATAACTTCAGGTCAGACAAGACATATTTGAGATGCTGTGAAAATAGACAGAAAAATAAAGCTATCTGAAACAAAAATGTATATCAGAATTTAGATTTTAGAACTTTGTTGCACTGAATAGTTTAAAGACCTCATGAAATCAAAATTACAGTTTTGTGTTTATTATTCTATACTAAAAAAAAAGAAAAAAAATAGATAGATAACCTTCTTGTTACCTCAATAATCTATTTCTACTTGATTTAACCCAACAAATTACTTTACATTTTCTAATTACTTTTTTCTTTTAAAAAGGGATGATCCATTCAATATGTTTTAAACATTGTGTTTCAAAACAAAATACATTAACACAGTACAGAAAATTGAGCCTGTCAAGTGATTTCATGGGGTCTTTAATAAAAAATAATAAAAAAAAAAATTCTTACTATCTGTTTTGACTTTAGGATACAGTATTAATATTATATTTTCATTATTGTTTTGTATCATCCCATTTTCCTTGCAGTATTTATAAAATGAAACTGGGTCCACATGGAGTTTCATAACAAAGTTCTATGCCTTACTGCAGCAGTAACAAGCTCCAACTTTGCAACTGCGAGTACCTTTCTCCTCTAACTCATACGTACCACCCCGGTACCTCACCAAATCCTCTACTCAGGCAGTGCGGCTCAAGCTATTGGCTAAATATATCTCCGAAGCAGCGCAAATGCGCAACCGCGGCATGTCTTTCAGGCCATGCATCTAAGCATCCATGGCTCCGTAACCGTGATGTGTTTTTTCTGATTAATCATCCCATATTATGCCATTCATACCAAACAAACCCTCCCGTGGAATGCCGTGCTTGACAACTCAGCCCATTCATATCGCAGAGTGAGTTCTCGTTTATATGGAGTGTAAACTTTTCATTTGAAAACAAGGGCTCTTCCTGTTAAACGCCGTGTGGTCCCGCGCTCAAGGATTGAGCCTGTTCATTTCGCATAGGGAGTTCTTTTAAAATGCAGCATATCACTTTCACAATAATCAAGTGTTTTACCATTAAATGCTGTGCGGGCCCACACCTGCGGATTCAGCCACTCGCAGCACTGAGCGAGCTCAATAAAATACAGCACAAACCATTCTCACATGAATCGTATGCTCTCCCATTGAATGCAGTGCGGTCCCGCGCTCGAGGATTCAGCCCGTTCATAATCGCAAAGAGGGGGAGGGCTCTCGTTTTAAAGCAACTTTAATCACTTCATTTGAATGCAGCACAGGCTCTCCCATTCAAATGCAGTGAGAGTCACCACGTCCAGGCCGGGGGCTCTCCCGTTCGAATCACAGTACGGCTCTCCTGTTCAAACGCAGCACGGGCTCTCCCATTTTGAGTCGCAGTAAGAGCTCTCCAGTTCAAAATCCGCGAGAGTCACCATGTGCAAGCCGTGGGCTCTCCCATTCAAATGCAGCACAGGCTCTCCTGTTTTGAATCGCAGCGAGGGCTCTCCCATTCTAATGCAGCAAGAGTCACCACATCCAGGCCGTGGGCTCTCCTGTTTGAATCACAGTGAGGGCTCTACTGTTCATACGCAGCACGGTATCTCCCGTTTGAATGCAGTGAGAGTCACCAAGTCCATTCCGTGGGCTCTCCCATTCTAATTGCAGTAAGGGCTCTTCTGTTCAATCGCGGGAGGACCCCCACCCGAATGCAGGCTGGGCTTACCCGTTCAAATCGCCATGCAAACCTTACATCAGTAGGATGCATGATACGCAGCAGAGTAAATCATTGACACGAATTAGATCAACAAAAGAGGACATTCAATTTACATTTTAAACCTGCCGAATTCCATCCAGCTCTTCAAAGTTAAATCCCCACGCGACCTGCTCTTCGCAGATGACAATTTTTTTTAAATTATATATAAATACGTACAAATAAATAAACTAAACTATTTAAGGGTCCCAGGAGGTAGGGGGCTTGCTCCAAACAGCCTTGTCTGTACACATGGAGGGCCCTCCTGTTTGGATGCTGCGAAGGCTCCCCCCGGCCTGACCAAAAGCCGTCCCTTTCATACTGCTGTGAAGGCTCTCCCACTTACATGCTTTCAAGGGCTCTTCCATTCGAATGGCAGTGAAGGCTCTCCTGTTCGTACCATTGTGAGGACTCCCCCGTCGAATGCAGTGAGGGCCCCTGTTTGATCACAGGATGGGCTTTCCCGCATGAGCGGTAGCTGAGCCCCACACTCGTGGGGTTAGCCTGATTGCTGCATGGAGGCATCATAATGACTGTCGTTCAGCATCTCAATATTCCTACCCAAGCACATTGTTTTCTGTGTTTCACAAGGCTCCGACACTAGCGACTCGCTGCCCGGTCTTGGCTTCTTTTGGGTGGTATTCGAGCTCTGGTCAAGTCTCGAGCCTTGAGCCCTCCTCCAGGGACTGTGAGACAAACACGTTTACACTATCCTCATGGCAGGATTACATTAACTTTCAAACTACAGAAATGGTCAGTGTTTAATAACAGCGATTCACTGTTTGGGATTTACAGCTCTTAAGCATGTTTCATTTCATGCGCCACTGATCAACAGATGTAAAAAAATGTCAAGCTTTTTCTTTCATAACTCGATTTCGCCGCACAGAGAGTGATGAAATCCTTTGGGTGGGAGAAACAGTTATTCAGGAGTATTCTATAAATTTGCATGCATGGTGCTAATTACCTTTGAGAGTTGAACAAAAGCTTTAGGTTTTCTTTAGTGTTTTTATTAGCTTATTAAATATGAAACGCTGCATAGGTGGTTCATCTGAAAGCTGAAAACTTTTCTGCTTTAAAAACCCACAGTAAGACTCTGAATCACACAACCCAGTGGGTTGCCTTTTTATAAGAGGGTACCCAGAGAAGTATTTGCTGTGCCACAGTTATTTAATTTTAAACAGCATAGTTCAGTTATTGTATGGAATGAAATACCAAAAAAAAAATTAATAAAATTGTAACATCTTCCTTGTAGGCTACTACTTTGTGTAAGGGGGTGTTCATTCCGTACAAAATAGATGAAGCAAATAGAACAGTATGCAGGTGTCTCGAGATGCGATTTTAAAAAAGTGTATGTTCTTTTTTTACCTTGAAATGCCACTTACACAACACAGTGCTCCGCCACAAGACATGGTGCAACAGTCAAAGACATCCATCTAGCGGATATTTAAACAGACAAATCAATTGAAAAACAGCACAGAAAAAAGCGTGTTTGATGTAAAACTAAGAATGTAAATCATATAGAACGTAAAGTTTCTGGTTCCGATTCCAATTCATCTTAATGATTTACTGTAAATGTTTTGTCAGGTAACTAAATATTTGCTTAAGTGTGTAGTCAGTGGCTGTAAAGAAACAGGATACAAAAATATATTTTGGGGGTCTTATTCTGCCTGCTGTTTTATATAACAAAAATGAATTACAAAAAAATTGAATACGCAATGAAATACGGTTCAATGAAATACTGAAGAGGCTAATGTCAAAATAAAATACAAACAGGGCATTAGCATACCCACATGCTTCAGCGCACATCACCTTAATATATGCTTATATTATCCACAGCATTTTATGCACTCAAGCACTTGCTCAAATCACTCAAAGCATTTTATGTATTTATAACCAGGATTTAAGGACATGTATAACATTTTAAACAATAAAATTATCATTACACATATTTTCACATATGACACGTATTACACTTAACTGGAAAATACTCTGGGCCATAAATCATTAAGATACGATTAATTCAAAATTTACAAACACAGTTCTCACACGTTTGCACAGAACGTGGTCAAAATCCACACATGCAATCCATATGCATCCTTCAAAAACAACCCATAACAAACACTCAATTTTAACATACAACTCTTCTGAACACATATTTAAAGGGTTAGTTCACCCAAAAATGAAAGTTCTCATTATTTACTCACCCTAATGATATCCCAGGTGTGTATGACTTTCCTTCTTCACCAGAACACATCTGATGAAAATTAGAAAAATATCTTAGCTCAATAGGTCCTTAAAATGCAAATGGATGGTGATCCAATTTTTGAAGCTCCCAAAAAAAAAAAAAACACACAACAGACAGTCAGCAATAAACGTCATCCATATGACATTCTTGCATTCAATGTAGAAACCAGACCTCTTGGAACTTTAATTGAGTACCCCTGCTCTAGAGACTATTGTGCATGAAAATCCCAGGAGATCAGCAGTTACAGAAATACTCAAACCAACCTGTCTGGCACCAACAATCATGCCACAGTCAAAATCACTGGGATCACATTTTTTCCCCCCATTCTGATGGTTGATGTGAACATTAACTGAAGCTCCTACCCCATACTGCATGATTTTATACATTACACTGCTGCCACATAATTGGCTGATTGGATAATCACATGAATAAGTAGATGTACAGGTGTACCTAATAAAGTGGCCGGCGATTGTGTGTGTGTGTGTGTGTGTGTGTGTGTGTGTATACACACACATATATATATATATATATATATACACACTACCGGTCAAATGTTTTGAAACACTTCATTCTCTATTATAATTTTATTAAATTTTTTTCACATTTTAAATGCTTTTTAAATGCACATTTAAAAAAAAAAAAAATTATTATTAAATTTTAGTTTTATAATGAAATAAATTAATATGGTGGCACAATTATATTTTTGTCTACAAAACTAATTTCAAACATTTAAGCATACGCCTTCAGATCAAAAGATTTTTAAGATCATGAGAAACATTTCAGTAAAGTGTTTCAGAACTTTTGAGCGGTAGTGTATTTAGAGTATATATATATATATATATATATATATATATATATATATATATATATATATATATATATATATAAGCTCTGGAAAAAATTAACAGACCACTGCAAAATGATCAGTTTCTCTGGATGTACAATTTATAGGTACAGTATGTGTTTGAGTAAAATGAAAATTTTTGTTTACTTCTATAAAGTACAGAGTACTTTATTCGGAAATGCATAAATAATCACTTCAAAAGGAATAACAGATTCATCCGAATAATATAAAAGATATTCGTATGACTGATTATCCAAGAAGCACAAGGATAAAGCAACATTTTAAATAAAAATATAAAAAATGTATGAATATGTGCAGCCAATATTTCTTAAGTGTAAAACTAATGAATGCAAATGCGGACTGAATGATTTCAAATCGGATGGATGTGGTCTCGACTCCATTTGCGGTCTCTGTAAATTGTGTGCATCTGGAGTTTGTCAAGTGTAACATTAACTAAGATACTGCATCACATACACTTTCCACTTTTTAAAATGTCTGTTAATGTATCACACGATTCACACGTGATTCTCATGTATTCATTTATAGCCTAAACCTAAGCACGATGTTTATTCCTGACCTGAAGGGATGATTTCATGTCGGATATTCCTCCTTATGTAAAATGAAGAAACTGAAACATGTTTCAGAAAATGACAACTGGTCAAAAAAAAAAAAAAAATGCAGTGTTTTCAGACCTGGAATAATGCAAAAAGAACAAGCTCATATTCATTTTTAAACAACAAAATACTAACTTAGGAAGAGTTCAGAAATCAATATTTAGTGGAATAACCCTGATTTCAATCACAGCTTTCATGCGTCTTGGCATGCTCTCTATCAGTCTTTCACATTGCTGTTGGGTGACTTTATGCCACTCTTGGGCAAAATTCAAGCAGCTCTGCTTTTTTGATGGCTTGTAGCCATCCATCTTCCTCTTGATCACATTCCAGAGGTTCCCTATCTGTCACTCACTCGATGTTGTGTCGAAGTAGTGACACTAGGGGTCACTCTTGGGAGCCCCAAACACCTCTGCTTTTTTTAAAAAAGGCCAATGAGAATTGGCGAGTGGAATTTGCATGCCACTCCCCCGGACATACGGGTATAAAAGGAGCTGGTATGCAACCATTCAGATTTTCTCTTCGGAGCCAAGCGGTTCTATTCATTGAAGCTGAATTCATCCACGAAGTTAATTCACCTTATCTGCTGGATTCTACGGCACATTTCAGCAGCTTCTCCCCCTCTGCACCCATGAAGTGCAGAGAACGCCCCTGGGCGCTTCGGCAGAAACAACTAAAAGAGTGTATTCTAACGTCTTTTTAAAGATGCCTTTCCATTTGTGTGTTATTCCTGGTTGCGGTCATTATCTATCCGCTTCTGATGGCCACAATCGCTGTCTTACGTGTCTGGGCGCTGCCCAAACGGAAACATAGTTCGTGGATGGGTCTTGTCCTCATTGCGAGAACATGACTTTGGCAATGTTGCGGTCGTGGCTTGCATTCGTAAGAAAGCAAGCCACCCCAGCGGCTCCCCGCCTCGGTCCTTCTACCTACTGTAATGAGGCCATGCCGGTTAGCACTGGGGGTGATTTGGGGACCTCAATGGGACCACCTACGCCGGGTATCCCCCCACAGATCTCCCATTCCCCAGCACGCTCGCTTGCCCTGGTCGGGCGCTTGAGGCCATGCCGGTTAGCACTGGGGGTGATTTGGGGACCTCAATGGGACCACCTCCGCCGGGTATCCCCCCACGGACCTCCCATTCCCCAGCATGCTCGCTTGCCCCGGTCGGGCGCTCGGACGAGATCCAGGCCTGCCCGAAACTCCAGTCCAGGGCCTGTAGGTTTATGTCGTCCCTGACGGCTAAGGCCTACGGTGCTGCTGGACAAGCCACCTCCGCCCTACACACCATGGCTCTCCTGCAAGTACACCAAGCCAAAGCACTAAAAGAACTGCACAAGGGTAGTTCTGACCCGGGATTGATGCAGGAACTGCACTCGTTGACCAACCTCGCTCTCCGGGTGACGAAGGTCCAAAGTCTCTTGGGCAGGCGATGTCCACCCTGGTAGTCCAGGAGCACCACCTTTAGCTCAACTTGGTTGAGATGCGAGAGGCTGACAAGGCACGGTTCCTTGACGCCCCCATCTCCCAGGTTGGCCTATTCAGCGACACCGTCAAGAACTTTTCCCAGCAGTTCTCAGCAGTGAAGCAGCAGACGGAGGCCATACAACACAAGACTCAAGACTCAAGACCCCACACCCCGTCTGCTCATCACCAAGGGCGTCCTCCTGCAACTACAACACCGGCTCTGCCGCAGCCCACCCCCATGGCCTGGCTAGGGCATGGAGCCCAGCACAGGAAGCAGACACCACCCGTCTCACGGCTGGACACCAAGAACCCGAGGAAGGCTTAGAAGCGCCCCTGAGACGGGCGACCCAGGGGCAAGGAGACCCGCTTCTCTGGAGCTGGTGAGCAGACCTCTCCATCCCCTGGTGGAGGGCCAGGAGGAGAATCTTTTTTTTTTCATTTTCATTTAATTTTGCTGCATGTCCAAGAGGCTGCGGTACCCAAAAATTCAACAAAAGAGCGGTTTTCTTGTTCCCTGGGTCACATGTCCGGTGCGCATGGCCGTCGTCATGACCACTGTCCAGGCCGAGAATGCCACTACCTTGCGTGCAGAGATCACTACCCTTCTGTGCAAGGGCACGATAGAGCCTGTCCCTCCAGCCGAGATGAAGAAAGGGTTCTACAGCCCTTACTTCATTGTACCGAAGAAAGGCGGTGGGTTGCAACCAATCCTGGATCTGAGAGTACTGCACTAGGCTTTGCACAGACTCCCGTTCAAGATGCTGACGCAAAAATGCATTCTAGCGAGGGTCCGGCATCAAAATTGGTTTGCGGCGGTAGACCTGAAGGACGCGTATTTCCACGTCTCGGTCTTACCTCGACACAGACCCTTCCTGCGGTTTGCCTTCGAAGGCCAGGCAAACCAGTACAAGGTCCTCCCATTCGGCCTGTCCTTGTCCCCTTGCGTCTTCACGAAGGTCGCAGAGGCAGCCCTTGTCCCGCTAAGTGAAGTGAGCATCCGCATCCTCAACTACATTGATGACTGGCTAATCCTAGCTCACTCTCGAGAATTGCTGTGCGCACAGAGGGACCTCGTGCTCCGGCACCTCAGCCGACTGGGGCTTCGGGTCAACTGGGAAAAGAGAAAGCTCTCCTTGGTTCAGAGCATCTCTTTTCTCAGTTTGGAGTTGGACTGTCGGATAACAGCGCACCTCACGAATGAGCACGCACAGTCGGTGCTGAACTGTCTGAAGGCATTCAGATGGAGAACAGCGGTTCCACTGAAACTTTTTCAGAGGCTCCTGGGGCATATGGCATCCTCAGCAGCGGCCACACCGCTCGGGTTGATGCATATGAGATCACTTCAGCACGGGCTTCAGACTCGAGTCCTGAGATGGCATGGGGCCGTGGGACACATTGTATGACCATCACGCCAATCTGTTGCCGCCTCTTCAGCCCTTGGACCGACCTTGCATTTCTACAGGCAGGGGTTCACCTAGAGCAGGTCTCCAGGCACGTCGTGGTTACAACAGATGCCTCCAAGACGGGCTGGGGCGCTGTATGCGATGGGCACACAGCCACCGGCTCCTGGACTGGCCCGCGGCTGCGTTGGCACATCAACTGCCTAGAGTTGTTGGCAGTACTGCTCACCCTGTGGAGGTTTGGTTTGGACGGACAACACAGCGACGGAAGCGTACATCAACAGCCAAGGCAGTCTACGCTTCCATTGCATGTCACAAATTGCCCACCGTCTCCTCCTCTTGAATAAGCAGCACCTCAAGTCGCTATGAGCCACTCACATCCCGGGCGACCTCAACACCGCAGCGGACACGCTGTCACATCAGGTTACCCTCAGGGGAGAATGGAGACTCCACCCTCAGGTGGTCCAGCTGATTTGGAGTCGATTTGGTCGAGCACAGGTAGACCTGTTTGCTTCCCGGGAATCCTCCCCCACTGCCCGCTCTGGTACGCCCTGACCGAGGCATCCCTCGGTATAGATGCGCTGGCACACAGCTGGCCCCCTGGACTACGCAAATACGCGTTTTGCCCAGTGAGCCTGCTTGCACAGACCCTGTGCAAGGTCAGGGAGGACGAGGAGCAGATCATCCTAGTAGCACCGTACTGGCCCACCCAGACATGGTTCTCGGATCTCACGCTCCTCGCATCCCCCCCACCCCCCCCCAGTGAATTCCCCTGAGGAAGGACCTTCTTTCTCAGGGACGGGGCACCATCTGGCACCTGCGACCTGACCTCTGGAATCTCCACGATTGGCCCCTGGACAGGACTCGGAAGACCTAAGTGGCCTACCACCCGCGGTGGTAGACACGATCACTCAGGCTAGGGCTCCCTCTATGAGGCGCCTGTATGCCTTGAAGTGGCGTCTGTTCGCTAAGTGGTGTTCTTCCCGACATGAAGACCCCCAGAGATGCGCAGTCAGATCAGTGCTTTCCTTCCTGCAGGAGAGGCTGGAGGGGTGGCTGTCCCCCTCCACCCTGAAGGTGTATGTAGCCACTATTTCGGCTCATCACGATGCAGTAGATGGTAAGTATTTGGGGAAGCATGACTTGATCATCAGGTTCCTGAGAGGCGCTAGGAGGATGAATCCCTCCAGACCGCGCCTCGTCCCCTCGTGGGACCTCTCTGTAGTCCTTCGGGGTCTACATGGAGCTCCCTTTGAGCCCTTGGAGTCAGCTGAGCTTAAGGAACTCTCTTTGAAGACTGCCCTCCTGACTGCTCTCACTTCCATCATAAGGGTAGGGGACCTGCAGGCGTTTTCTGTCAGCGAATCGTGCCTGGAGTTCGGTCCGGGTTACTCTCACGTGATCCTGAGACCCCGACTGGGCTATGTGCCCAAGGTTCCCAAGACCCCTTTTAGGGATCAGGTGGTGAACCTGCAAGTGCTGCCCCAGGAGGAGGCAGACCCAGCCTTGGCGTTGCTGTGTCCGGTGCGAGCTTTACGCATCTATTTGGATCACACACAGAAGCGGAAAGGAAGTGCTGTCTCCAAATGCGAGGATCACTCATTGGCCTTTTTAAAAAAAGCAGAGGTGTTTGGGGCTCCCAAGAGTGACCCCTAGTGTCACTACATCAACACAACGTCTCGTTCCCTTCATAAGGGAACGGAGGTTATGAAAGTAACCAGGACGTTTTCAATGGGGTTCAGGTTTGGAGATTGGGCTGCCCATGACAGAGTCTTGATCTAGTGGTCCTTGATCCACACCTTGATTGACCTGGCTGTGTGGCATGGAGCATTGTCCTGCTAGAAAAAACAATCCTCAGAGTTGGGGAACATTGTCAGAGCAGAAGAAAGCAAGTTTTCTTCCAGGATAGCCTTGTATGTGGCTTTATTCACAAAGACGAATCTGCCTGATTCCAGCCTTGCTGAAGCACCCCAAGATCATCACCGATCCTCCACCAAATTTCATAGTGGGTGCAGTGGGTGTGGCTTGAAGGCCTCTCCAGGTCTTCTTCTAACCATTAGATGAACAAGTGGAGGATTGGTGATGATCTGGGGGTGCCTCAGCAAGGCTGGAGATTTGTCTTTGTGAAGGATGCATGAATCAAACCATGTACAAGGAAAAAGTGCTTCCATCTGCTATATGTATATATAAATATCAATGGAACTAGTTCCCAATTCTTGATTCCCAACCCTAACTGTGTGAGAAAGGGTTGAATTGAGTGCATAGAGACATCAGTACATTGGTAATAAACAAGCTTCTGAAATAAATAAATGCAGAGATGCTTTTTGTCATTTGTTAGAGATGAGAAGCCTGAAAAGCATCAGTATGATGAAAAGTCTCTGGAGACTAACTCACCTGGGGAAGAATGGAGATCTTAATCATGAGGGACGCAGTCCTCTGGCATTTCTCTCAGTACTACCTGGTTCTTCTGCATTCCAAAGAATGCATTTGCATATTTGTAAATCTAAAAAAAAAAAAAATTTGCATTTTGCCCCACAACAATGAGTCAAAAGCAATCTTCATTTAAATCTTTTAAATGTGAAACAGGTAATATTACACCTTTATACTTTCTTTTGAAATTGCTCTCTTTTCATGTGCTATCAGTAACACTAGCATACCAATAGTGCTTACATCTGCACTGCTGATTTAATATTTTGTAATTTAGAGGTACAGATGACTCACTTTGTGGGTTTGATCTGCAGAGTCATTTCCTTAAGAGATAATGTGCAAATTAAGTTGCCTATGAATAAGCAAATTTTAGAAGTCATTGCAAATGTAAAGAGCCTTTAAATCCTTGGAATGTTTCATCATGTCAATCATAGAGATAATAAAACAAAAGAAAGAAATTCTGTTTCTGACAAATTAGCTTTCCACTAAGATCGAAATGTGAACTGTGTACAGTATACCTTCCTGTGTAATCCATATTGATATCACATTTAATTATTAATTGAGAGGAGAATGGAGAACACTCTCTCAGTTATGGTAGATTTAAAATAGTCTTATGAAACCTTGTAATAATTCATACGAGATGGTGAAATTGTAAGATATCATATGACTTAATGTATGACTTAGGACCGAATTGTATTCCCATAGAGACCAACCAATCAGCAAACAAACAGAATTTCAAATTGCTATAACACAGGCATCACATTTTAGCAAGCCTCCTATTCAACACTTTCAGGGAGTATACATCTGTGAACAAATTTGGTCACTTATTATGAAGTAAGTGCAAATGACTGATTTATGTCAATAACCTGTGTAGGGATCCCTAAAAATGTGTATTTTATTTTGAAATGTAAATTGTCACACTGTGAGTGAAACAGTTGTTTAAGAGTGTTTAAAATGTGTTTTATTCATTTAAATGTCAATTGTATTTCATTTTATTTTCTTATTAAGATTTATGTCATGTGAAATATGTAAATTACATGAACCAAAACGCTTTGTGGTAGTTTCCCGGGTTTTTCTTGAGGTTTAAACCAATGAGAAGCCTTATTCACATGCGGTAGTGTTTTCTGACCAATCACTGAGCAGTGTTGCTTGGTTCCGCCCCTGTTCATGTGAAAAGACGGAGAGACTTATCCAGGCAGACGAAGAGTTAAGACGCGTCTGATCCTCTTCTCCGGTTCACTCGTTTATAGAGACTGATATATTTCAAATATAAGGCCCAAAATGACAAGAAACTGAGCTGTGAATAAATGTGTGTTCGTGTAAACATCATTTTATAACTTACACAAAAGTTTTGTGAACTTTGTTCGAACATTGGGCTCAAGACATCACATCGCCACGTGAGCGAGTGCAGAGCAATGACTGTTTGTGAATATTTCTGTGATAACTGTCATTAAGAGAACTTTAAACAGTGTCTGCTGAACAATTGATCATCCACAGAATTGTATCCAGTTTGTGCATCGGACAGCTGATGAACAGTTTGATCAGAGTGAGTTTCCCGGAGACTTGATTCACTTGATGAGCGTCATGTTTCCACGTGAGATGAGAGATGAATCGCCAGAGAAAAAGCGTGAGTCACGGAGTGAACGATTCTTCATTTGATTCTTCATGTTTTGTTTCTAAAGGAGGATTAAGTAAGTGAAGCTTGCCTTACATCCTGTTACCTTACGGAACACAAAGTTAAATTTCAACATTTCAAGTGCACCAACGAAATGGGCCCCAATGTCAGCACGTGCTCAGGTATTTTCTTTTGTGTATGAGACTGAATGTTGAACACGGTACAAATACTGAACTGAAAGTGTAATGTTTCTATGTACATTGTTTTAAACATGGGTTTATTTTTTGAGATTTCTGTATATTGAGGTGAAAGGTAATACCATAAGAATTTTGGGTTAAGGTACATTTAAAATTGTGAAGTGAAACAAAGTTAAAAAACTTGTTATGATGTTTTATTTATTTATTTTTTTTTTTTACTGTTTAAAATCTAAATTTAAAAGGGAAAATTGGGATTAAGTGGGAAATCATAAATAGAATAAATATTGTTATTTCTTTTCCTTAAGCATTGTCTATTTTGATCTATTTCATATTGTCATTTTTCATATGTTTCTAAGGCAATAATCATAGTGGAGGCACCACACTTAGAAAAATAGAAAATAATAGCAGTTGAATACATTTTTGTTTATATAAATATATCTCTAATTTCATTAATTAGCAACGGGACATTATCATATTTAAAATGTATTGGTAAGTAGATACATTCATTCCAGCCAGCTCACCTGGGAGCCCAGGTTCTTGTTTATTTGTCTATCTTTATATTCACCAAATGTCCCATATGGTTAAGTAAGGGTTACACCTGTAATATGTTTCCCTCATCTCGTTCCAAACCCAGATGTGTCTTTCTTCTGTGGTAGACAAAAGTATATATTTTTTGTTAGGGTTTGGGTAAGAGGTTAGACCTTCTGGTTAGGTTTAGGGTAGGGGTTATGCCTGTTTCAAATTGCAAGGCATGTACGAAGCTACAACACAACTAAACTCAGCAAAAAAGAAAGATCCTCTCACTTTCAACTGCTTTTATTTTCAGCAAACTTAACATGTGTAAATATTTGTATGAACATAAAAAGATTCAACAACTAAGACATAAACTGAACAAGTTTCACAAACATGTGACTAACAGAAATGGAATAATGTGTCCCTGAACAAAGGGGGGTCAAAATCAAAAGTAACAGTCAGTATCTGGTGTGGCCACCAGCTGCATTAAGTACTGCAGTGCATCTCCTCCTCATGAACTGCACCATATTTGCCAGTTCTTGCTGTGAGATGTTACCCCACTCATCCACCAAGGCATTTGCAAGTTCCCGGACATTTCTGGGGGGAATGGCCCTAGCACTCACCCTCCGATCCTACAGGTCCCAGATGTGCTCATTGGGTTTGAGATTCGGGCTCTTCGCTGGCCATGGCAGAACACTGACATTCTTGTCTTGCAGGAAATCACGCACAGAACGAGCATTATAGCTGGTGGCATTGTTCTGCTGGAGGGTCATGTCAGGATGAGCCTGCAGGAAGGGTACCACATGAGGGAGGAGGATGTCTTCCCTGTAATGCACAGCGTTGAGATTGCTTGCAATAACAACAAGCTCAGTCTGATGATGCTGTGACACACCATCCCAGACCATGACGGACCCTCCACTTCCAAATCGATCCCGCTCCAGATTATGATAGGTGTAACGATCATTCCTTCAACGATAAACGTGAGTCCGACCATCAACCCTGGTGAGACAAAACCGCAACTCGTCAGTGAAGAGCACTTTTTGCCAGTCCTGTCTGGTCCAGCGAAGGTGGGTTTGTGCCCATAGGTGATGTTGTTGCCAGTGATGTCTGGTAAGGACCTGCCTTACAACAGGCCTACAAGCTCTCAGTCCAGCCTCTCTCAGCCTATTGCGGACAGTCTGAGCACTGATGGAGGGAATGTGCATTCCTGGTGTAACTCGGGCAGTTGTTGTTGCCATCCTGTACCTGTCCCGCAGGTGTGATATTCGGATGTACCGATCCTGTACAGGTCTTGTTACACGTGGTCTGCCACTGCGAGGACAATTAGCTGTCCTTCCTGTCTCCCTGTAGCGCTGTCTTAGGCGTCTCACAGTATGGACATTACAATTTATTGCCCTGGCCACATCTGCAGTCCACATGCCTCCATGCAGCATGCTTAAGGCATGTTCACGTAGATGAGCAGGGACCCTGGGCATCTTTCTTTTGGTGTTTTTCAGAGTCATTAGAAAGGTCTCTTTAGTGTCCTAAGTTTTTATAACTGTGAACTTAATTGCCTACCATCTGTAAGCTGTTAGTGTCTTAACGACCGTTCCACAGGTGCATGTTCATTAATTGTTTATGGTTCATTGAACAAGCATGGAAAACATTGTTTAAAACCTTTACAATAAAGATCTGTAAAGTTATTTGGATTTTTACAAAATTATCTTTAAAATACAGTGTCCTGAAAAGGGACGTTTCTTTTTTTGCTGAGTTTATATAGTAACTACAGCTGCAGACTTGCGGCAGCTTTCACACTGGAAGTGTTTTTTTACAGCGTAACAGCCGCAGCTCTACACTGATGTAGCCGGTGGGTTGTAAAGAAACAACACAGGATACAAAAATATATTTTTGGGGTTTTATACTAACGGCTGTTGAAAAAAAGAGAAAAAACATTGGTCGATAGGGCCGTATATATTTTCTTTTTAAATAAAAATAAATCAAATATAAAAATGAGATATGGTTCAACAAAATAGAAAAATTAAATACGAGATGAAATACGGAAATGAAATAAGGTAGAGGCTAATGTCAAATTAAATACAAACAGGGCACTAGCCTACCCATATGCCTCAACATACATCACCTTATATCATTCACAGCACTTTATGAATTAAACACATGCTTAAATCCCTCAAAGCATTTTATGCACACAAAATTAATAAATAATGTGTTTTCTGGAATATAAGTTGTGAATTTTTTCATCATCTGAAAGGTCCTGCGATTTATAGTCCGAAGCGATTTATAGGCCTATACATAATTTATACATAACTGATGTCGGCTGGTCAAACACGTGCATCAAAACAGATGAAAACATCAGTCATGGAGATGGTAGAATTTAGGGCTGTAACGATAAGCGAACCGCAACTGAAATCGTGATACAAACATCCACGATCCCGTGTCGCGGTTCGAGAAGACCGAACCGCGACACACGCCCCTGTCCAACCCCAGCAGCCTGCCATCAGTTACAGATGCAGCCCCTTGAGCTCTTTACACACACTACAATAAAATTAGGGTGACAATACATCCTCTCTTTCCCGGACATGTCCTCTTTTTCAGACCGTAAAAAGTTGCATTATGATGTGCATCTGGTCTAATTCTTCATTGTGTGCGTGCGCATATTTGCATTGCTTTAACCCCTCTTTGTAAGTCCCGCCTTCTCGCACACCAACTGGTAGATTATAAGAGGCTAGCAGCAACTATTGGCCAAAGTGAAAGTGATTTAGAAGCACACATTAGCTCTGCGAAGCATAAAGGGTCAGCAAAAGGTGAAAGTTCATTAGGTAAATTAACGGACTACTTTTTGCGACCAGGTAAAATTATCACATTGCTTCATTTTACATGGCCATTCAAAATAATAGTAATAATAAATGAAGGTACACTCATGGCATCAAATATTTTATTTTAGTACATGGACATTCAAAATAATGTTGGAATTTTTTATTTTATTTATATATATATATATTTATGTTATGCTAATAGAATGTCTTTTTCACTGTATTAAAGTTTGCATTCATAGTAACACTATTTTTTACCCTATTATTCCAGTCCCCCCCAAAAAAAATCAAAAAACATAAAAAAACATATTGAGGTATGAACCGAAACGTGGCTCAAAAATCGAGGTGTGAACTGAACCGTAGATTTTGTGTATCGTTACAGCCCTAGTAGAAGTGTTTTAAAGTTACCAATTCAAAATATTTTGCCTTTACAAAGTATTTTATGCAACCAGTTCAAATATTTTTTCCATCATAACATTACTGTTCTAACAAACTCTAGTCCGCTGACAAACGCAACTCCTCACATACCAATAAAGTGATGCTTCTTCACACTCATAGTAAAAACATTCAGTCAGTGAACCGGATAATTAATACATAGCAAAGAGGATTGCAAATATCAGAAATATCCACAGTAGCATTAATGAAGGAATAGACTGCAACAGGTGTATTGTTTTACTCACAGTCTAAAAGCTGTTTATTTGTGCACAGCATAGAGTTACAGATTTATAAACAGATGTGGCTTACTTGTCACGGTTCTCTCATGAAACAAACAGAATATGAGAAACTGTTACACATGATTAAAGCAAATCCTCCCGTTTTAAACAATCCCATAACCACCTCGATACGATGTGTAGATTCCGAGGGATTCACGGAGCGTGTTTGACATCTGAACCAGTGAATTGAGGCTGGGTGGTTGCTCCCGTCCTAGTGCCTGCTGGATGCAACCTCTGTCAGTGCGACTTATACAAAGATGTGACTTAAAAAAATAAAAAAATAATTTACTGTGGCATTGCAAGAATTAATTTGCAAGAACAAATCAACAAATTGAAAAAGATGCAAATTTGTTGGTTTTTCATTAGCCAGTTAGCACTCTTGTCACCTGACCTCATTTTACAGCATACCTATGTTACTTGCGTTTCTTGCATAGCCGAATTTCAAACATTACGAGTAACACGCTACTAAGACAGACAGAAAACATGGACAAGTTCTTAAAAAGGAAAACTATTGGCAATGGTTATGCGTGATAGTGGTGTGCCATGGGATTTTCGATTCATAAAAAGTGTGCCGTGGCAGAAAGAAAGTTGGGAAACACTGGTTTAAACAATACAATTCTCATTACACTTATTTTCACATATAACACGTATTACACTTATTCACTAAACTGGAAAACACTCTGGGCTATAAATCAATTAATAAGATATGATTAATACAACATTTACATATACAGTCCTTGCATGTGCAGCAAATGTGGTCAAACTCCAAACATGCAATCCATATGCATCCTTCAAAAATGATCCTTAACAAACACTCAGTTTTAACATACAACCCATCTGAACACGTTTAATGCAATCTATGAGCATTTTGTGTAAAATTTGATATTAACCCAAAACATTATCAACTGATGAACAATACCGGGAGCTCTCTTGCACAATGTATATATATATATATATATTCTCACATTTCTAACACAATCACACCAATTTATTGGCTGATGGCGCTTAAGCGACATACCCTAGGGAGCTACGTCACAGGCTCCATAAAGGTGCTCGCTTTCATGCCATTGAGTCAGATTTTCTGTTCTTCAGTGCATGAACTGTCTAAGCCCGTGTTTGTTTCTAGTGACTCACGTCAAAGTGAGGATTATTTTTCTCCCATTTGAGTGGCAAACATAAGGACGTAGTTGACAGCAGAAATTTCAGAGCAATTTCAATGCGGTTTTTTCCAAACATTACAAGGGACCGGCGAGGACAACGGTGCTTCATCGAGGCTCGCAATCTCTCACCACGAGGCATTATCCCCACTTGTTCCAGTTCTACGCCCTCCAGATTTGGAGCTTTGTGTGCTGGAGCCGTTTGGGATTTCAGTTTTGTATCTGAGAAGATAGGAATGCGAACGGACATCGGAATCCTCCTCATGTTTGTCGCCCTCCCCATGAGCGAAAACGTGAGTTTCGTCGGACATGCTCTGAGGTCTAGCCCTGCGGCCATTTTCTGATGAACAACGTGTACAAGAGACCATGTGCGTGTGAGCATCGCCCTTAAAAAACGCTGTATGAGAGAATTTGTCATTGGAAGGTAAGGAAACTAAATGGGCCCCTTTGTCCCTATTGTCTTTTTATGTGTCGTTCTGGGAGAATGCAAATGAATAAGGCAATGGAGGAGCGGCCTCGGCCACTCTCTCTCTCTCATCCCTGTTCGAAGTGCTGCTCGTGGTGGAGGGGATCATGCATGGACCTGTGAGCCCGGCTGCTGGACGAGAGGGTTGGAATAACAGAATATTCCCTAATAATATTCCCTAAATGAACCAATGCGCGGAGTGCTTCATTGGTGCAATTATTCTCTCAGGATTTGATCAGGAGATTCAAGGTATTTTAACTCGTTTTTTTTTTCACCCATTTTGTGGATCACGCAGTCGTTCATGTGAGAGAAGAGATGCGAACTGCTATCTCTGCTTGATTTTTCGAAGGCGGCATGGATGTCGCTCTTTTCAGACAGCTGTTGGATCTACACGTGATGGTTTTTCAGTCCAACCAAGCACATTAAGGAATGCCTTTGAGTTCATCGGCTCCATTTGGAATTTCCCTCAATTTTCCCCCTGCGGCTCACGCTGAGGAATGAGTTGGTCAAGGCGATGCTTTTGTTTGCGAGGGTGATAGACAATGGACTTTGTGCCTCCTTCTACGAATCGAGGTTAGCAAATGCCCCCCCCCCACATGTATCTCATTTCACAGAGGAGGACTTGGGGTTTGTATCGGCACCGTTCAGAGGACCGCAGTTGTCACGAATCCCGCCTCTGTAGTTCCTCCCGCTCACCACCAGAGGGCTCCATCACCTGAGTATTGACTAACTCTCCGGACTCCATTTCCCATAATCCCCATACCTGGCACTGATTACCTCCTCACCTGTTGCCTATCTACTCAGCTATTTAAGATTCACTCTCACTCTCTGTCATTGCAAAGTCTTTTTTTGCCCTGGCTGACATTTCTGAACATTATCTCTATTTACTGCCTAACCTGTGTATGATCCTGGACTGTTTACCCTGTATTGACCCTTTGCTGCCTGCCTACTGTTACTGCTTTGTTTACCTGGATATTATCTGTGATTGCCTGCCACCTGCACTGACCTCTTGCCTGTTTTGTGACAAATCTCTCTGATTTACCTTGGATACTACTATTGCTGGTGATTGACCCCTGCCTGTCTATATTACTACGTTTACTGTTAATAAAGCTGCACATGGATCCCAACTCTGCTGACTCATCATTACAGAAGACTTCGCCACAAACCAATCCAGCGGCTTTTCTGCAACTAAACACTGAGGTTTCAGCCCAAGTGAATGTACTGGCCGTACACCACCAACAGCTTGACTGGCTGACATTGTTAACAGAGGAGCTTGTTAAAACCCTGCAGAACCTCCGTTTACCCACACCAAACTCTTCAGCTCCTTCATCTAAGCCAGCGGCACACCCGGCCTCATCTAGCACATTCACCACTAACCCACGCCTTGTTTTTCCTGAGAAATTCGATGGGTCACCTGCTAAATGTATGGGATTTCTGCTCCAATGTTCACTGTTTGTTAATTAACAGCCCACACTATACCTCACTGATGAGAGCCGCATTTCCTTTGTATGTTCTCTACTTACCGGTAAGGCGTTAGACTGGGTTACAGTGGTGTGGAACGATGACTGACCAACATTCCCTTCATTCAGTTGCTTCCTCCAGTGGGAGGCAAAGATGCCAGAGATCAGCTGCTTTCTCTTCATCAGGGTAATGTTCCCACCGCGGAATATGCTCTCAACTTCCGTACTCTTGCTGCTCAAACCATGTGTGTGGAGGATATTTTGAAGCTGATTTTTCAGAGAGGACTGCACTTTGAGCTTCAATCTGAGCTGACTTGTAGCAACGAGGGTAAGACTTTGGATCAGTTCATTGAGTTGACAATCCGCATTGATAACCTCCACCGAGCACGAAGACCCTCCAACACTCTTGTATCACATCCAACCGCTTCATATAACCCGAGTGAAATTGAACCCATGCACAATGGACACACTCACCTTACCTCTGAGGAGAGAGGTCATTGTGTTAAGCAGCACCTGTGTCTGTATTATGGTCAAGCTGGACACCTACGGATCACCTACCCAGCCCGACCATCTCAGCATCACCCCACTACAGTGAGTTCCTGTAGTTCATTAACCCGCTCTACTTCATGTGTTGAATTACCTGTGATATTAAAATTTTAGAGGAGGTCTGTCATTACTACAGCCATGCTGGACTCTGGGCCAGCGGGCAACTTCATCGACGAGGAATTCGCCAAAGCCCATAATATTCCGCTTAACCTCTGTGACTCTCTTTTGGCAGTGGTGGCGTTAGATGGACACCCTCTTGGTTACAGTCTTGTTCAACACACTACCAAAGATATCATTCTACAAGTTTGAGCACTGCACACAGAAACTATTCGCCTATATATCTTCCCATCGCCTCATTACTCAGTAATCTTAGGATTACCTTGGCTGCAAAGACACAACCCTCAGATCTCTTGGAGCAATCAACAAGTTACCCAGTGGTCCAGCACCTTCATTTCCACTTGCCTAAAGCCCATCTCTCTCAGGACTATTAGAGCCACTGCTGTTCGAGTTGAACCTACTACAGTTCCCAATCTACCTCCTGAGTATTTTGACTTAGTTGAATCCTTCAGCAAAACCAAAGCCTCGCAACTTCCTCCTCACCGCTCCAGTGACTGTGCCATAGAATTATTACCTTGTTCCTCACCTCCACGAGGCAGGATTTTTCCCATTGTCCCAACCTGAGTCCGAGGCTATGAAGTCATACATTGAGGAGGAACCTTCCAAGGGATTTATCAGACCCTCAACCTCACCAACATCAACTGGATTCTTCATCATGAGTAAGAAGGTGGGAGGGCTTCGCCCAGGCATTGATTATCATGGTCTAAATGAAACCACTGTAAATTTTCGCTACACCCTGCCTCTGGTTCCAGCTGCCCTTGAACAACTCCGTTCTGCCAAGTATTTCACCAAACTCGATCTTTGCAGTGCCTACAATCTCATCCAGAATTCCCTCCGCAAACCATCAACTGGTCTAACTCCATTCCAGTGTGCTCTTGGTTTTCAGCCTCCCTTATTTCCCTGGTCAGGGAAGCCCACGGACCTTCCTGCTGTCAGTGACTGGCTCCTCAGAAGCGAGGCCACCTGGGATCAAGCACACGTCCATCTTCAACGGGCCATCAGGAGACAAGAGGAACAAGCCAATCATCATCGTCGCATGCCTCCTCGTGTCAGGAGCTGCTCGCGGGGAGGGGGGCTCTGTCACGAATCCTGCCACTGTAGTTCCATCACCTGAGTATTGACTCTAACTCTCCGGACTCCATTTCCCATAATCCCCATACCTGGCACTGATTGCGTCCTCACCTGTTGCCTATCTACTCAGCTATTTAAGACTCACTCTCACTCTCTGTCATTGCGAAGTCTTGTTTTGCCCTGGCTGACATTTCTGAGCATTATCTCTATTTACTGCCTAACCTGTGTATGATCCTGGACTGTTTACCCTGTTTTAACCCTTTGCTGCCTGCCTACTGTTACTGCTTTGCTTACCTGGATATTACATGTGATTGCCTGCCGCCTGCCATGACCTCTTGCCTGTTTTATGACTATCTCTCTGATTTACCTTGGATACTACTGTTGTTGGTGATTGACCCCTGCCTGTCTATATTACTATGTTTACTATTGTAGGATATTAGAGGCAGAAGAATTGCTGGCAATATGACTTCAATCTAGAAAACCCAAACTTTTAATCCTGGAATTCCTCAGCATCATAAATTAAAATAATCTGTTGACTAAGGCATCAAGAAACCTAGCTGACGCTCACATCTGGCCAATAAAACTAACAAAAGAGACTTGTCCAGATCACACATGACTTGAGAACTTCTCTGCAAAGAGGCCCTAAGTGCAAATGTTACGGGCAATAAAAGACAGAGAACACACTCCTTGGAATTCCCAAGAAAGACTCTCTGTTTTGTCTTCCGATACAAACCAATTTGCTACACTTAGACTCATCAGATCACGAGACATCATGATTATTATTATGCAAACAGCAGCTAAAAGGAATCCATGAACCTCTAAAATGTACAGAATGCATTTAAACCTACAATGTACACAATACCTAGCCTTGCTAGATAATTCTGAAAATTACTTTAACCTGTGATTACTTTTATAACTGACAAATTAATGATTATAGCCTGATGTACCTTTTAAAATATGTGTAGTGATTTGTAATCACTTATAACTGGCAAATCAATGATTATAATTTTTAATCTTATATTATTCATCTCATTCTACAAAGAATGATAACTATTTAAGGCTTAACCTGATAATATACCCTGACAATCAGGTTTCTCATAACATGTAATGTTTTATCCATCTTGTAAAACCAGTGAATTAACCAGTATGATTTGTAATTAGGGATTTTCACGTTTTGTTACTTACACGTATAATAGTCATGAAAGTATGTCACATTTAGTATGTAAATGCTTGCTTGTTTACGTAGAGAATGTTGATGACAACGAATGGCATGTCTCTTGCACTGTTTTCAAGACATAAAAGTTCATGATTAAACATTCACTATTTTGAGTGGGAAGAATGTAAGGATTCTTCACACAAAGGATTGTAAATCAACTTTGAAAAGGACAGACAAGTCGACCATGTGACTCTGAAAAGTCACTTCTGATTGGCTCAGGACACCTTTGGGGTGCAGCCAATTTCAGTTCAAATGTTTCCAAAACAGGAAGAAAGCTATTCTCTCTTCTGCTCTCTTGAAATCCTCTCTTGGAACGGTCTCTTGGTCCTGTCTCTTGCTCTTCACTGCAGCTCCTCATCCTCCGTGCCATATAGAGTCCACGAAAACTCGGGACACAATGTCCCGAGGAAGCCTCTCACTCTCTGCTCTACAGTTCAGACACCCAATGGGAGTCATGAGTCCTCCTTGCGGAATGCCTCGCTCAAAAGATCACCTAGTCATCCATCGACACGACAGATATCCCAATCTAACGGAGGTCCAAAACATAGATGGAACGAACTTTCGACAAAGAGCCAAAGAACCAAACAACACAAGGAAACGCAACGCAAGGAAATGCAACGACACGCAAGTACATCACCAGAATTTTGCTCATAGTGCTGGTGTATTAGTTAAATACTTTGTGTAATCCAATTGCAAATCGATTTACACTCAAAAAAGGATAAATGGTTCATAAGGCATTGTCAACAGACTCCATAAGGTTCATTTTCTCTGTATTGATAATTTATTCCACATTCTGTCACTACTCAACAACCTGTTTCATGTTGTATGTGTTAGATTAGTTTTATGCTTAGAATAGCAATAAAGTTTGTCTGTATTCAAAGATAATTTGACTGTGGTATATTTTGATAAATAATCTCATCCCTGTTTTTAAAAGATTTCACTTCAGATCTATACCTAAATATGTGTGATATTTTCAATAAGCCATGAGAATAATATTACTCTAAGTGAATTAATCATAATTCCCTTATTAAAGCTAATTCCTTACAATAGAAATTGTGAACGATTTTAATGGTGGAGAATTTTATTCAGACAAATAATCTAGTTATTTGTCATTTATCTTGCTTATAATGGTTGTCGAACATGACTAATTCCATTATAAATTTCCTTACATATAATGGTGGGGGTACGCAGGCACTTTAACCCATCCCGTGTACATTTATACTACCAAATTTCCTACACTGTTAATAAAGCGCCACATGGATCCCAACTCCGCTGACTCATCATTACAGCAGTCTTCTGAACAGCCAAAGCCCGCTAAACTTGATTGATGAAGCGGAGTTCAATATCGAGTCAAGTTCGCCGTTCATGCCTCGTACGTTCAAAGTTATGTCTGTCTCCCAACCACCCCTAACCCCCCTGAATAACGTTTAAAAAAAAAAATTATGTTGAACATTCTCAACTACATTTTCTATCCGGTGTGCAAAAGCACTTTATCTCAAGTACTACACGTTGTTCCCCCATTATATGCTAGGACTGGTTTAGTGTCTATCCCATTTTTCAGTACAACAATTTCACTCAATTTCCTGGCGAATGACCATTGAAAATTTTCATCTTGAGTATTGCCGCTGCCTCCATGATCAAGGGTCTCGGGGCACACGTAATATAACTCAGTGTACAATAAAAATAGGTCTACACATGAGCCTGACGGGCTTGCTGTGTAACGAACGGTGAGCCCCATTCAGTAAAGGAAATTTAACCATATAAACATATCCTTTTCTCCCCTGTTTGCCCTTTGGTCAGTATCGGGATGAGTTCACTGTTGTACACACCTCGAATGCCCAACAACCAGAATATGGTTAAGTTTCCCCCCGCATCTTGCTCTGGGGAGCGAACATTAAAAAAAACACTTCCCGAATTCAGCCTTTGTCTCCATGACCAAGGGTCTCGGACATGCATAACAGAATTCAATGTTCATCAAGCATAAGTGCAAACAAAAAACACAGTGAACATAAGCACCACATGTTGTCCCCAAAAAAAGAATGCTGGGGCCATTGTGGCAAACCAGTTTTCTCAAATAAACATTCTCCCCAATGTTCACACACTCTTCCCTGTTCAAAATACAATGGAAATGTTTATTCTGTCAGCGTCCCAGCTGTAAATGCATTTCAGGCTGCTCACCATTTATGCCTGAATACAATAAAGGCAGAAACTTTATTAAATCCCATTCAACCAGCCAAAGTAGTAGAGGCGCGAAGGCCCCCTCTGCTGTGCCACTGGTTGTGGGGCAGTCATCAAAAGTAAGCCAAGCATGCCATCTTGTGGTTACATGTCACGCTACAGGCGAGACCCATGCATTAATTCCTCTGTCTGTGCTACAATATTTGCAGGAACGTTTCGGGGTCGGGGTTGCTCCGGCAATGTTTAAAGTCTATATTGCCGCTATAGTGGCTGATGTAAGGCTTTACTGGTTGTTTAGATCAGTGTTACTATCAGAAATAATTAATAAATATTTATTTAGTTATTAATTAATATTTAAATTAATTAATTGAATCTAACTCATTAAAACCTCATACGGGGCTCTAGTAAATGTAGTGTGCTACATTTAGGAGCGGGTTTGGTTATTAGCAATAATTAATAATTATCAAAGATAATTATTAATTATTAAAATCAATAGAACATTGATGAGAATCAATGTTAGTTTTTTAATCCTTTAAATCAACAATTATCAAAGATAATCGTTAATTGTTAACATCAATGAAACATTAAAATTAACACTAGCTTATTGATCATTCAAATTCAACAGTCATCAAAGATAATTATCAATTATCAAAAATCAATAGAATATTAATAAGGATTAACAATGATGGGGCACCACCCTGGAATCAGGGACTAATAACCAGATAGTAAAATAGTCTCAATATTAGATTGTTTTCTTAGGAAAATCGACATCTGAAAAATATCGATTTTCAGGAAAAAAAACAATGAATGAAGGCTTGAATCCAAGCACTGACATCCCGTCAGCATGACACAGGTGTATGCAAAACAAACCAAAACACTTCTCTTTGTAATATAAACAAAGTTTATTTATGCAGTAATATCAATTAATAATTAATACAATGCAGTCAATAAACTTCCGACTTACAACTACAAACTAAACAGTGATATGATTAGATATGGAAATAAAAATAATCCTATAACACATAAGGTGTGTGTGTGTGTGTGTGTGTGTGTGTGTGTGTGTGTGTGTGTGTGTGGTTAGTATGAGAGACAGAGAGAGAGAAAATTAAGTGACGGCCCTAAAGCCAATTTTGCGATCGTGGGAGGGAAAGCAGCTGTTAGTTTATCACTCAGAGATGTAATGGAAGGCTCGTAAAAGTCCCGCATTCTTTGACTCTTTAATGGATAACTCAGTTTGCCGGTTTCACTCGCGATGGCGAAAATGCACAACAGTCCAGTTATGTTGGACCACAATACAGCAAAACAAATTCGTGAGAATTAATACCCTGAGTATTAATAATGAGCGGACATGGCGATCCGTAAACTGTACAAGCAAGAAAACCTTGAAACATAAGAATAACACACTATAATATTCTATCTCTGCCCAGACATAAACCTCTTACTTGAATCACATGAGGACACAGGTAGAATGTTTGTCCCTCTGTCCTTTAACTCCGAACCGGTTCCTTGAGGCTCGTGTGATAACGGGAGGCCATTTCCTCACTCTGTTGGTGGGCACGGCTGTTGATTCTCGGCAGGCTGGCAGAGAACTTCAGAAATGTCGACTTGATTGAAGATGGAAGAGAAATCTTTAATTTCTTCACTTCTGCAGGCAAACGGATGAAGATGCGGACTGCTCGGCGGTCTCCTTCGGATCCATTAGAGTGTTCGGTTGAACACAGAGTAATCTCAACTCGTCCAGCGAGATGGAGATTGTATGGCCACAGTTTCAAGTCGGACGTTACTTCCTTGTGCCACGAGGCTGCACCTGAGAGCAGCGATGAGCTGCATCTACACACTGCAAACAAAGTTGCTGGAAGCAAATCCCGGAAGCATTTCAGAGGTATTTCTACTCTTGATGATGTCATGGTTTGAGGTGCGTTCTGTTGTGTGGCTCATCCAATAGGAGTTGAGAGTTCGATCCTTTAGTGAGCAAGGCTTCATGGGATTTGTAGTCTGTTTTGGACTCCCTTTGTTTAATTTTGGCGTGATTTTTATCAATATAATTTACGACTTGGAATGTGGGGGCTTGAGTTAGGTTTTTACGGCTGTAGGCATGCCTTTGTCTTCTATCTGAATACATGAGGCCCAACACTGAACATGCATTTATCAATAGAGTCTCTATTGGTTGACATTCTCTTGTCTCTCACTTTATGCACGGGGTACGCAGGCTTAGACCTTTTTGTCCCATCCGCTTTCCTTTATGGGATTTATCAGTTGTTTTAGAGGCGCTCTCGGGTGCTCCGATCGAGCTCATGAAAAGAGTTACTGATAATTTTTGGACTTTCAAAATGGCACTGCTAGTGGCATTGGCATAGTTTAAGAGAGTCAGTGATTTGCATGCCCTGTCGGTCAATCCTTGGATTCAAAGGTTGTGTTAAGACCTTGTTTGCCCAAGGTTATTTCTACATCATTTTGCTTGCAGACCATTATTTTTCAGGTTTTCTCTCCTCCCCCATTTGAGTCAGAGGAGCATGATTACATATGCTTTGCCCAGTTTGGGAGCTGCGAGTTTATGTAGACCGTACTAGCCAGTGGCAAGTCAGAGCAGTTGTTTGTGTGCTTTGGTGGCCATAACAGAGGTGATTCAGTATCCAAGCAAAGACTGTCTCATTGGCTTACTGATTCAATTTCGAGTGCTTACAAAGCACGTGCTTTACTTTCTCCTTCGGGTATTCAAGCCCATTCTACGAGGAGCATGGCATCCTCATGGGCTTTGGCTAGAAGTGCATCCTTGGAGGTCATTTGTATGGTGGCAGGGTGGTCCTCTCTGCATACATTTGTTAGATTTTATAATCTGGACGAGGGTTTGACTCCTGCTTCCCAGGTTCTTTCTGTTGGAACAGGAGTAAATTCATAATTACTTTTATTCAGATGCTTTAGCTCACTTGTGCACCGCTATATGCTTGCCAAATGGGCTTTGGCAGCTACTATTCACATGCCGTGAATGTATTTCATTCCCATAGCAATCATACACAGCTTGAGATCCACATAAGGGAACGTCTGAGGGGAACGAGACGCTGCGTAGCTGGTCATACCCTCTAGCAGCTGCATAGGCTCGTGCCTTTTGCCGAAAATCTGACTAGATGGCACAAAAGTGAGCGCCTTTATGGAGTCTGTGACGTAGCTCCCTAGGGAGTGTCGCTTAAGCGCCATCAGCCAATAAATTGGCATGAATGTATAAGGGCTTCAGACCACGTAACACTCGGACAGTGTCCCATAGCGATCACATGCAGTGTCTAGTTTCCCTGAGGGAACCAAAGTTACGTATGTAACAGAGACGTTTAACCATGTGTAGAGCCGAGGAGGGCAGGGCCGGGCTGGAATGAGACACACCCGGTCCCCAATCAGCCTGATGGGGCACGCGAGGGATAAAGGCGGCCGGGGACAACAGTTCGAGAGGGAGAGAGAGAGAATTGCAGGCAGCTGTACTGTGTGGTTTTTGGTTGTGTGTTTGTTTAAGTTGTTTATTAAATTATTATTTGTCAAGCCGGTTCTCGCCTCCTCCTTTCCACTGAACCCCCTTACACTGGTGCCAAATCCCGGGAAGGAGGAGGGATTCCCGTCGCAGAGTCCTCGACACTGCCGTCCACCCAGGGGAGCGCCGCTGCCGTCCGACGGGGGACGGAGTAGCCCGACCACCCGGACGCGGGGAACGGCCGCCGTCCACGAGGCGAGTGGGGACGGGACTCCCCGACCGCTTGGAGCGAGGGAGCCGCTGCCGTCCCCCGGGAATGCGGAGGGGTCGAGAGCCGACCGCCGTGAGTGGTAGGGCCGCTACCAGGGGCGGAGGAGTGTCCCCATGGGACGCCGGGAACGCGGAGGGGCGTTCTGTCCGCTGGGGGTCGGAGGTCTGACTCCGGTCTGCCCGGGGAGGAGCAGCTGCAGTCCGCCTGAGAGGGTGGAGTAGTGATCGAGGACCATGCGACGGCGCATCAGAGAACCGGTGAGTTTCTTTTTTCTCTATCTCCTCTCTCTCTCTCTCTGTTGCTCCGTGTTGGCCTTTCCCTCGCCATTTTGTTTTGTTGTTTTTCCCCTCCTGTCTCCGAGCAATGCCGAGCAGTGGGAATTAATGCAATTGTCAGACCCGCTTTTGGATTAAACCCTTCTCTGCACTCCCCGACATTAAACGTGACCAAATCACTGCGATGAAATCAACATATGTAGCCAAGTGGAGAAACAGCCATCAGGATAAAACCCCCAAAATATATTTTTGTATCCTTTGTTGTCTCTTTACAACCCACTGGCTAAATTTTTGGCACCAGGAGTGGGATATCTGACTGTTGGGAGCCAATAAGTCTAGACTAAAGACTTATCCATTCAGGCAGGCATACAACTAATTTATCCTTCAATTCATAGATATGCTGCTTTAGTTAGATCTGCCGGAACCGAAAACACTCTTATTCTTTAACCCTGCTTTAAAGTGAATGGCATCTACGCTAATTTTATTCTAATTCTTTCCCTGTCTAAACCTCGAGTCGGGCTTATGTCCCGACCAGAGCCTGCCAGATCAGTCTTCGGTCCTGCCTGATGTCCGACCCACTGTGTCGCTGAGTGATGATTACCAATTGCAGCATGTGCCAGCCAGACTTCACTTCACAGAGGATGAATTGATGCAAACTCAAAGACATGGGACTTCATGAGCCTCTGTCTGATGCATGGGCTCAGGATGGAGTTCACCAAAATTACATGACATAAGCTTCCAGCCGGACTGCGATGTTCCTCACTAAATGATACCAGTGGCGGGCCATGCATTTAAAGTCTAGGCCTTCAGTGTGATTCATGCCATTAAAAAACACAGTTTCACAATGAAAAAGACACCCTATGCCTTTGGGCATCATACATTATGTCGCAGCTAACTAGTAATACCAACTGAAATTTTAAAAACACATCCACACACGAAAGCCAAAACCTGAAATGACACTTAATGCTCAAGCAATCCTAATCTGAACTGCAGCATGACTGTTTTGTGAAATGAACGTCTCCCGAACAGACATTCAAAAATCATAATTTTTCAAGAAGGTCTATAATACCTGGAAATATCTATCTAATAATATTTGCGATTTAAATGTTGCTTGCAATAAATTTCGTTTCGTCACAGCACGGTTATGCTGCTTTCCATTCAAGTTGGATGTGGGATACTTGATATCTCCGACCATAAATGCATTCCATTCCCCGATATTCGGAAGATGACGTTTAAGAAAACAAAATTGCAATGCTCCCGTTAGCTTAGCAGGGGTTTGACTCTCATTAGAGATGGCTCCTAGCAACCCAACTGATAAACAATGCTGCAGCGCTAGCATTTGTGCTTCAAGTGTACGATTATCAAAAGAGATTATAATTTACCAGGTTTTATACACCTGTTTCTGCAGGCGTTTGTTAAACAAGCTTTAATATCATATAATGTGGAAACAAACTCATTTATCAATATAACTTAATAAAGTAAATATTTATCACTTACTTTGTATATCTTGTATATCTTTGTATATATAGTGTCGACATGTTTGTGTGACGTCATGCCCCTGCATTTCGGAGTTGAGAATTTCTGCACGAGCCTACAAGTTGTAATTCTGACTTAAAGATGCATTCCTTTGCACTTTTCCTAGTAAGTTGTAAAATCCGACTTTCTGAGTTGAATGGAACACAGCACTTCTTTTCAAAACTTGATCAGACACTGAATGTTCCAGAAATTCTGAAGGCCTGAGGGGGTGGAGCTCAGACTCACGCGCTGCTTTGGGCATGCGATTTGTGAAACAGTTGTGACACTTTGCTTGTAAGCATCAAGGATTAAATTCTGACTAGATAAACTTTTAGTTTTTCTCTATTTCTTTGTAGATTAATTAAGAGTGGAAAGAGGTTAAAAATACATAGGCAAAAAGGTGATTGAGAATGAAAGGATGAAAAATATTTATTTATTTGGCATGTTAAGCCATCAGAGAAGGCTTTGCTGGCCCTGAGAATTTGCCACTGAATGATACCTATATCAACTTGGTCAAAGGAGTGACAACACTCTCTTAAAAAAAAGAACTACATAGAAATTAATGAACCACTAACAAAAGCCTTCATCCTGTCATTACGGCACCGGGCTCTCCCTCACTGTCAGTCACTCACACTCACTCGCCTGCATTCTAATCACTCACACCTGCAGCTCATTTTCACCTCGTTTGGACACACACTTAAACAGCACTCTCACCCTCAGTCAGTGTCTAGCCTTGTTGTAGGCACTATGGACTCTCCCTCTGCTCTGACACTGTGATGTGCGGGAGCTCTGTATGTTGCCAACCTGTTTTACCAATGCTCTGTTCAGTATTTTCAAGATAAGTGATTTTTGAATGTTTTGAGCGTATGGCATGCTGATTTACCAGTATTAACCCCACTTGTGTTTTGATGAACTGATCTGAATTTGCAAGATTAATGATTAACTTGAAGCCTGTGTGTGTGTGTTTTGTTTCATGAATGTCCCCTTGCCTGAGTGTTACTTCCCTGTTATACTTCACCCTGCTGTGTCAGTGCTGATATGTGACTTCGTGAACATTGTATGAACTTCATGTCTTGAGACACAGACCAACTCCCTTGTTTAAAGAAGAAACTCCCCTTTATGCCAGCTTGAAGCTTAAGTTCTGTTTTGGCAAGTGCTGTGTATTGTTACCTTTTTTTTTTTTTTTTTTAATGGATTTGTGCCTTCTGCCATTTTGTCCTGTGTTTAACTGAAGATTGTTTAAGACTTTACGCCTAACCTGTGATACTCTGCACACACTACTTACCTGTTTCACCTGTGTTCTCGAAATAAACTCCCGCATCTGGGTTCATCACAGCTCCTGCGTTGGTGTTGTTACACATCTGCCGAAATCAAATGACAATGCGCCTACATGTATTTCCTCAGTTAATTTGGGATGACTTTAACACAGCCTAGTTCATACAAAAGGATTTTGTTTAACCATTGACCCACAACACTTAGTTTACTCCTTTTAGTCACTAATAGCTTTAAACACAATTAACTAAAATTGGCATTATATTCATTTTCTGTTATAGCATAATTTAATGTACAGCTGCTTTGAAACAATGCCTGTTGTGAAAAGCATTATACATTAGTGATTGGGAGATCGGATCATTTTACTGACTTGAATCTTTGAGTCTCGTTCAGCAAAATGAACAAATCTTCGAGTAATTTTGTTCATTTGAGCAGAATAACATTTTAAAATGTTACATTTTTTTTTCAATAGCCAAACCCCCCCAACATGTCTACTTACGCAAACTTTGATTATAGTCCCAATAAGGAAAAATTTAATGCAGCCAAGGACAAATGAGAAACAGAAATGATTAGTTCACCTCTGGAATCTTGTCGGTGTCATTCGTTATTTTGTCACTGCATAGCGTATATGGCTGTCACATGACAAATGAAGCCTTTTTTTTTTTTTTTTTTTTTTTTTTTTTAAATACGGTCGAGGTGAAAATCGGTTCCTGTGGGACACAGAGTGGAGGCTGTCTGCAGTGGGCCAGTGAACAGGCGTCAACCAGAGGTGATATGGCGAGGTGATGAGACTGCTGGAAGAAAGAGAGTGGGAACCTGAGTTCTGCTGATTCCACAGGGGTAGTGTTTGATGAGACACCTATCCAATGACTTTCTACAAGCAAAAAAGTATATTATACAGACATTCAGCAACATATCCTTTGGTTACAACGTTACGGACTGATTAAGAAACTTTTTGTTTTGCCCACGAGTGAGCTGACACTTTTTTTACGGAGTTGAATTGAGATAATTTTAACTTTTAAAAGTGTCACAATCAGATGATGGTTCAGTATTAAACACTAGTGGTGAACATGGGTAATGCTCCTGAAAGGAGAATAATAAAATAAGGAATGCATGGATGCGATGCTTCATTAACAGTGCTTTACTGCTAATCAATTCAACATTACATGTAACATTAGCATGTCACAGTACCATGATAAAAATATTAACAAATTACAATTGCATTCATTCAACATGTGTATATACTTTGACACTATAAAAATGCGAAATATAAGCATGTTAACACATTTTCTCTAGTGCAGTTACTTTTAAAGAATGTTCTTTAGCAAAATAAATCCATACTGACAAAACATTTACTTTAAAGAGGCATTATTATGCTTTTTGGGATCTTTCTTTTAGTGTGTAATATAGCTGTTTATGCATGTAAAATGTCTGCAAAGTTACAAAGCACAAGGTCCACACAAAAGGGAGTTATTCTCTCTCACAGACAACACTGCTCAAGAACTACAAGAAACAGCTAGATTGTAATCCAGCCATTTCTTCTGTAAAGTATCTACGTCACTATGTAATACATTTGCATAATGCCCGCCTAAAGGCTACTTTGGCCTGCCCTCAAACAAACGTAGTTATAGCCGAGGCCAGGATGAGTTGGGTTAGTGTTGTCACAATGTCGAAAAGATGCTGTTTTCTTCACTGCAAAACCTCTTTGTTTGGACTTCCAAAAGTAGATGAATTGAAGAATCATTGGTTAAAATTTATTTTAATTATTTAGCAGTACAACCACAACCAATGCCGGATTTTCAAGCTGGTTCCTCCTGAAAGATGGTGCAGGTCCCACTTTGCTGGGACAATCTGGTGCTTCAGGATCACAACCTGTATGTATGCTAGATTATTTGTTGATTTATCTGCTAACGAGAGTTCAAATGAGGAGTTTTGTGTTGAAGCACATTAAAGCATGTAAACCTAATCTAGTAGACCCCCAAACTAAAATTATGAACCTGTAAATTAGCATAATATGGGCTCTTTAACAGTAAAACTCTTCCATCGGCTCTTAATACTCAAGGTCAATAAAAGGCACATACTACATTTAAAATAACACTATGACATAGGGGTGTGCAGTGCAACCATTATCTGTATTTGTATCTGCATCTGTTACCATCGCAAAATTATCTGTCTCTGTATTCGGATAGTACTGAATGTGGGCAGGGCTCAAACCGGAAGTGCGACAAAACTAAATGAAACACCCATTTTTAAAATCTAACTCTCTTACATGTATAGTTTCAATAAATAAAATATGCCTTGTATATGCCGAACAAAAATAATACTAATAATTATTACTATGAGTATTATTATTGTGCTATTTTATTTTGTGTGTGTAAATTTATATATATATAAAAAGTATTTTATTAAGAGGATCAGGTTAATTCTGAAGATGGTGGCGGCGCGTTCACACCCAGCGGCCCAGCACTCCTCGCATCTGTCCTCACTTTTAGTATACAGCAGATCAGAACTGCTTAGGTTCGCAAGTTACATTGACCACACTTTACATGAACATATTCCACAGGAGATATGACACTCTTCCGAGGTAAGAGGCACTGCAATGCTGCGGGGGACACAACATAGACCTCGAAGGCACAGGAGCCGGAAGAGGGGAAAGAGAGCAGGGCTACAAGCTCAGCTAAAGGTGAACCCCTTCAAACATTCCATCCCAAGCCTCTTTCTCTCCAATGCCCAGTCTTTAAGATCCATATGTGGTTTAATAGTAAACGTGCAACTCATAAACAGACAGGCAGGGTAAATCACCAGTACAGTGTAGGCAGACAAGAGACGTAGTCATAAACAGGCAAAGGTCAAGTCAGGCAGCAAACTATCACAGTAAGAGTCCAGGTTAATGATAGGTAAACAAGGCAGGCAGCAGAGTATCAAATGGTGGGTAACAGGCAGAAGTCAAACGCAGGCAGTCTAAACCGAGCTAAATGCTCAGAAATGTTAGCAGGAGCAAAACAAGACTTCACAATGACTATTGTTTGAACAGCGCTTAAATAGTTTATGAAACAGGGAACAGGTGTTTGTAATCAGTCCACCCTCAGAACTCAGGCGAGGGAGACCTCTGGTGGTGAGCAGGAGTCCTTGAGTTCGTAACAATTACATAGTCCCAAATAGTACTTTCTTTTAGCTTTTACAGTCTATTACACTTAACTAAAGTCAAATGGTTAATCAAAAAGTTTAAGATCCCAGTTGATGTGCTTCATGCTCCATCAAATGCTGGGCCTTAGTATGTATTAACCCTGATAACAGATTTGCGGTAACAAGTATTTAACATAATCTACTAAAGCCAATAATTTCAGAATAAATCAAAATAGAATCAAGTGTAACAATTTATTAGTCAGGTAAATATGTATCAAGCCAATTACATAATCAATTCAGAAATAATTAATACAAAACATCTAATGCTCAAAGATGAATCTTAAGAGTAACAGATGCATATCTGACTTCAGCAAAGTACGTAGTTCGAAACTACGGGGATTTCTGGCTACAGAACATTCCAATGAACAATGTGTTACATTTCCCTAAATACCCAAACCAGAAAAAAAGGAATTTTGAAGTGGTTTGGTTTGGAAGTCCTGGGGTCATACTTTATCTGCATACAGGAGGTAATTTAGACTAAAGACCAAGGAGGTAGGCACACCCCTAAGCAGTGGCCAGAATTGCTCTATATTCTTAAAACTGTGTTACCAGATATTCTACTGTTGTTGGGATGAGTCTGTAGTACCATTCGCACTGAAACCTTTTAAACTATACTAAACATGCCTAGTTACATTATTTGTTGTACATCAGATATGATATTTTGTTACATACTGATCTTATGTGAGTTTGAGGTGATTCTGAGCTGAAGGGGAATGAAGGAGGAGGAGAGAATGGAAAAGATGTGGAAGAGCAACAATGAGGAGTGAATTTGTAATCTTCGCTCAGTGGGGTGTGGTGCCTCAGGAAGAGATGCTAATTGTGAGAAAGTTCAGATGTTGATTTTCTCAAAAGTCTTTTGTTGTCTCAGTCAGTAGTGCTCACTGAATCCAGACAACTTGGCACCGCCTTACAGTTCTATGTTCTGTTAAAGCGTGATCTATTACGTACACCTCCCCCTGAAAAGAAAAAGTGATGGCCAGAACACCTTCCTGAGTTGATTTATGCTTATAATGTAACACCACATGCAATCACTGGATACTCACCACATTACTTGCTATTTGGAGTTAACCCGCTTCTTCCAGTAGATGCACTCCTAGGTCAAGAGCAAACTGTGGACAGAAAACATGGTTGGTTAGTGATTCACTAATACAGATTGAGAGAAGCTCATGAAAAAGCCAGGGAATACGCTGAACACAAGACTGTTGAGAGACTTGCCTCTTTGACCCATTCTCCCACAAAAATACAATCGAGAGGAGAATCTGTTTCTGAGTAGGTTGAGGTTGTGCATTCTGATTCTGATTTTGTTGTGTTAGAAGAGGTCACATATCCTAGTCTGCAGGAGACAGAGAAAGTGAACCCTGAAAACCCTGTCTCAGCCGTTGAAGCCCTTATAGGTGAACCTGTACTGATTTCAGGGAACATTGAACAACAAGGTTCTGTACCAGAGAGAGTTGAGTCTAGCAATGACACAGCTCCTAGAGCGTCTGGTCCAGAGAGGGTTGAACCTGACACTGGCACGGCTCCGAGAGTGTCTGAACCAGAGATGAATAAACCTGTACCAGCACCAAGAATAACTAAAAGAGCCAATCCTGGCATACACTCAAACCTATTTAATGAGCCAAAATCAGCATGCAATGCTGTTTCCCTCAGTCCTGAAGTCTTCTCTCAGATATTTACAAGCCTGGGTAGTGTGTTCATTAGAGAAGCTGTTAAAGAAGTGAAAAATATGTATTAATTCATCTGGGACAATAACTTTTAGCAGGGGAGAATGTAGCCAAGTGGAGAAATTTCATGTCATTTAATTCTAGTCATAAATTGGACATGACCCCTTTAAGAAGCGGAGTTTTGTGACACCTGCTTTCCGGCACTTTCTAGTGTTAGAAATGTGATAACTTGTGTTGCTCGAGAGCTCCCGCTTTTGTTCATTGTTTGATAATTCTTGGGATGCATATGGATTGCGTGTGTGTAGTTTGACCACATTTACTGCACATGCGAGGATTGGCATCTATCATAATTCGTTGAACCATATTTCATTTTTGTATTTTCTTTATTCATGTTTTTTTATTTTTTTATATATATATATATATATATATATATATATATATATATATATATATATATATATATATATACAATACGATCCATTGATCACTGTTTGTATTTTTTTTAATTTTTTTTTTTAATTTATTTAATCAGCCATCAGATTAAAACCCCAAAAAGATATTTTTGTATCCTGTGTTGTTTCTTTACAACCCACCGGCCACATATATTAATTTGTATCTATTATTTTAAGTAGTATTAAAGGAAATATTAAGAGTGGAAATAGGAAATTCGGATGGAGAAAAAGAGTGGGACAAAAGGCAGACTCGAACCGGGGTCGGTAGGACAACACCACTTATTTATACCATCTTTACACCCCACGCCACTACAGTGACACCTATTGTCTAGTTTATCGTATATTCCTGTGGTTTAACCAGACTACTGGGGTGCAAATAGCTGCAATGTGTGCCAGATGCTATTTACACTGGGGTGCAAATAGACACTCAGTTAAAGTAAATGGTGACTGAGGCTAACATTATATCTAACATCTCCTCTTGTGTTCCACAGATGAAAAAAACTCATACAGGCTGGAATACCATGAGGGTCATTAAATGAAGATAGAATTTTCATTTTTGGGTGAACTTTCTCTTTAAGACTCAGTCAGCACTATTTAATACATAATCAATATGAACAGTTTTCTTCAGAAATACGCATATAAAACTGCAAGCAGCCAGGCAAACGATCATATACTCTGAAAGATCAGTTTCATAATAATATCCATTTATTGACAATGGATTTTAGCAAAGATTTCTCATTGAAAGCAACAGAGATACCTGTTGTGCCAGTATACAGAAACTAAGGTCTTAACCCCTTTGACGTTTACATTGTGATGTGCAAGGCTCTTGCTGAAGTAGCTGTAGTCTATTTGATGCCTTGAGAGTAAGAACAGGTTGAAAATGTGACTCAATGATTTTGTTCATGACCCATTTGCATGATCAAAGATTTGAATCAACTGTGCCAACCCTTTCCTTTAAAGCCTCTTTTTATATTCCTAAGGGCAGTGAACAGATTTTATTTTATGAAAAGTAGCATCATCATTGTCTGTTTGAATTGGAATTTCTGCAGCCAGGTATTTAAGGCTCTGCTCAGCTGAGCAGTTTGGGAGAAACTAATTTGTAATATATCAGTCAGGGGGCAGAGAACATCCCAGACACTGGAGAATGTGTAAAAAAACAAAGGATAGTTCAAAGCAGAACGGAGTATAAAATACACTTGAGTGGTGGAATCTGCTAATGCTTTTTTCCCCCTTGGCTTAAACATAAATCTTATAGTAAAGGACCTCTGGGTGAGCTTATAGGAAGAACAATTGCACTCAATGCTAATGCCCAATGGTGTGAGCATTCACAAATAGAAACATTCATTATTTAGCATCATATAGCACTCAAGACAGTGCTCTTTGTTCTGCGGTTTGAACAAGCCAAAGGATGAATTCCAGCTGATACAGTTTAGCCTCACTCAATCAATCATACAGGCAAATGTAAGAGGTGGCACTCTTTGACCACAAAGTGTCAGCCTTGATAAATCTTATCCTTCTAGTTTATGAACTGTAAACTGTGGTTTTCTGTTAAAAGTGCTGGTTAGGAGTAGCCCGTTGAGGTCTAATGAAAAAACTTGATTTGACACACAAGTGGAAAGCTAATGACCAGAGCCCATCAGAAAAAAATTTACCAATCTTCATTGACAGCTAAAGTTGTCATAGATGAACAGAAGTGTTTAAAGCCTTAAGCCTAGGGGGGCCTGGTTAGCTCAGCGAGCAAAGACACTGACTACCACCCCAGGAGTCGTGAGTTCAAATCCAGGGCATGCTGAGTGACTCCAGCCAGGTCTCCTAAGCAACCAAATTGGCCTGGTTGCAAGGGAGGATAGAGTCACATGGGGTAACCTCCTCGTGGTCACTATAATGTGGTTCACTCTCGGTGGTGTGCATGGTGAGTTGTGTGTGGATGCCGCGGAGAATAGCATGATGCCTCCACATGCGCTATGTCTCCGTAGTAATGTGCTCAACAAGCAATGTGATAAGATGTGCGGATTGACTGTCTCAGACATCGAGGCAGCTGAGATTCGTCCTCCACCACCCAGAATGAGGCAGTTCACTACACCACCACAAGGACTTATTGGGCATTCCAAATTGGGGAGAAAAAAAAAAATAAGCCTTAAGCCTACGGTATATTGATTTTCTGTCTATCTATCTATCAATCTATTCCTTTTCAAATTAGAATGACATATGAGAATCTCATATGTGATCAGATTTTCAAAAATATGGCCAGTTGTGCAGCCCACAAGTAACATTAGGTCATCCAGCAGTAAGAATGCCCTCTATGACCAAAATTGCTGTAAGCCTATAGAGCTTTCTAAGCAGCTATACTGCATTTCCTCTTTGAGGAAAATAGTATCTTCTGTGTGTCAGTACATCGAAATTTCAGGTGAGAAGGAATGGTTTTATTGATCTGTTTTGCTCATGCTAACTATACTCTGAGGTATAACATTTCTCAACTGTGAGGTTTTGAAAAACAGCATCAATGGTATTTGAAACCAATGAGATCATTTTTTATAGTGTTATTTCACCCTCTGACTTTCCTCTGTTTTTTCTTCTCATGTCGTCTTTTTTTTTTTTTTTTTTTGCCACACAGGCATATGCTGGTTCTTGCAAACATATTTGATATCATGGAGTTTCGTTGTAAATACAAATTTATTTAAGCCTGGCAACAGGGCTCTTACACAATTAATACACCAGTTACATATTAATGAAGCAGCCATAAAATCAATACACAGACAAATGTATATTATCACCCTTGGGTATAAACAGCAGTGAGGCATCCTGATAATGCTGAGCAACTTTAGTTAAAAATGATGTTTTTGCATTTTGCTGTGCCAAAAAGGCACTTCCTAATATCTCATTTATTTCATTTACATATTTATTTATTTTGTAGAAAATGTCATTTTAAAACATTTGAATGAAATAAGAAATGCACTATGTCTCAAGAATTTTCTTAAACACTAGAATTATAGGAAACCTTTTTATTTATTTATTTTCTTTCATTTCAACAAGCAAAAGGAGAATAAATTCTTGAGTTTCTTGAGTGGTGGTCCTCTATCTCCCACCCCTGCTCTATCAGGGCCCCTTACACCAGATGACACAATGAAGTATTGGTAATAGCAAATAATTCCAGGCCTCCAAATGGAGTGAATTTTCCTTCCCTGTCAGGCAGTATTGTCCAAGCCAGCAGCAAAAGAGCCTTGAATAAAATGAGTTTCTAATCCTAACTGCTGGAACCTGTGATAGGACAGACTGTGTAGAGGGGAATGCAGAGTCTGGTCAAATGTCAAGTTTTTATAATGGTCATTGACTTGAATTGGCTATTAATATTCTTGTGTGGAGCCAAAGGTTAAGATAGAGGTTTATCACATGTGATGTGTCTCACCGCTGTTGTCGCCCCACCCTGGCAGTATGACGCTATATTGGACACCGGCTTACACTATACACAGACAGCCCCATTGCCTGCCACTATGTTTGTGTATATCCATTTAAGTGTTCGGCAATGGCTGTCTGCCAATGCAACTTATAAGACCCACTTTGGCACTGTACTGTCAATCTGAGGAAAACTGTGTGCCAATTTGTTGAGCTACTGAACCAGAAATCCATTGAGCAACCACTGAGCAGTTTGGGTTCATCACTAAGCCCAGTGGTAGACTCAGTCTCAAACAGCACACCCATGGACCATCCATAGTCCATTCACTGACCGTCTGATGCATATCAGTAAATAATATAAATATTAACATCAAAACAAATATATATATATATATATACAGTACTGTGCAGAAGTCTTAGGCACATAAGATGTTTCACAAAACTATTTGTCTTAAGATGGTTATTTATATCTTGAGCTTTAGTATGTCAATAGGAAATATAAATGTTAGACTCCCAAATATTACTTTTGCAAATAGAAAAGATTAGAATAGAAGAACAGGGAGCCCTGCAACAGATGTCATGGCCCACACAAAGCCCCCCACTGAACATTGTGTCAGTCTGAGTTTAGATGAAGAGAGAAAGAGCAGTTGAAACAGCCTAAATACATAGAAGAACTGTGGCGAATTCTCCAAGAAGCTTGAAACATCCTATCTGCCAACAACCAAGAAAAACTGTGTCCAGGTTTACCAAGGAGAACTGGTACTGTTTTAAAAGCAAAGGTGGTCACACTGAATATTTATTTAGCTTTTTATGTTTACTGGACTTTGTATGACATTAAGTGTTAAATGAAAACTATTTATGCCATTATTTTTGAAGATATATACTTTATATAGATTCTACTGTATATGCATATACTGTATAATATATGTTTTAATACATGTTTATTTTATATACCGTATATAAATCACTAATGCATGTTACTACTTTTTCACAGTGCAGTAGCAAGTAAAAAACTGAGATTTATGTGAAATATTCAGGAATTATATTAAATGGACATCAATTCTGACTACTAAGTCTATTTTTTTCTCTCCTGTACAACCAAATTATTTGAATGAGTTTACCATGTCAGTGTCTTATTGTGGTATCATCTAATGTATTTCTGATCAGGGCAGCATTAAGGTGCCGGAGCACCAGGGGTTACCGTTTTGCTGGAGTGGAACGTTATCACTCAATGATCATGTGCTACAAAGACGGTTTAGCTATTGGGCACCCTCTCTGTGTTTACACCAGCATCTCCCGCTGAATGCGTTTACATATGCACCCTTCCGAGAGCAACAACGGGGGAGAATACCGCGACTCTGCAACTGTGTGCCCTGGGGCTTAAGCCCCCGTAAGTCTATGGGTTAATACGGCCCTGTTTCTGATAAACCCGCCCCTAAACAGCATGTAAAAACAAACTGTTTATACAAACCTTTCCTGTTCTTAGCCAGAATAAACTGCAATGTGGACCATTTTATGCTGTTTTTAAAAAGTCTGGCTACAAGAGACTTTTGAACTGGTAATGTGCTCTTGTATAAATTTCAGGAGCTGCTGGTGTGGGCCTATGGAGTGTTTAAGCTGTGTTAAGTGATTTAATGGTAGAGAAGAGCAATGTTGGGAGAGAAGGTAGGATGATGAGATGGATGGATGTAGAGAGGTGATGGAGGGGTTAGATCGTAGGAGGTAAAGAGTCCTAACTCATTGCTGACCCCAGAAGGGTTGCCGTCCAGTGCCTCTTTATCTCAATTAGCAAAGAACGAGTGCTCATTAGTCATTAGTGAGGTATCTAACGGCAGCTTGGTCCCTTGGCCATGCACTCATCTGCTCTTTGGTCCCCGATGCGCTTACTCTCTTACATGGACTTTTATCCTTCTGTCTGTTCTTGTCGCTGTCCTTGCCCACCAGGATGATGACCAGCCTTGTATTGTGGAAACCTGTCTCACCCTCCAGCTAAACTGCTCATCCATGACCAATTGATGGTAGGGGGCCACATGGAGGAAGATTCCAAGTTTGTCCAAGTGTGCGCATGCTAGAACCGTGAATGCATAAGTGCAGATCAGAGAAAATACCTTTAGGTTCAATTTAAACTCCGCTGAGCATCATCTGTCCATCCTTTCAGCAACCCAGATCACTTTTTTTTGAAAATTTTTTTTTTTTCACATTTATGGTCACTGATATCAGATCATTCACAGAGTGAGTGTGAGAGTGCGAGATGAAATACACATTTCACAAAGCAAGTGGTGTCCATAACATGGTAAATCTGAAAGTATCCTTAAGAATACCATTCCTAAGTCACCTTGCGATATTTAAGTACAAATGTGATTAGAAGCATCATTCCCATTCTAATGGATGTTCCCATCAAATTTTTAAACCAAGTAAATATAAACAAATAGAAAGTAATTTTAATGTGGCTGGCAACAGATAGACGAAGAGACAATGATGAAGTTGATAATTCTAAGTGCAGTTTATTAACAAGGTGTATTCCAAAACATGAATCCAAATGTGAACACAAAACATAAACATGAACTAGATTTGACTAAACTTGACATGACTTGCTTATATGAAACAAAACATAAACTTGATTTGAGCATGGAACCAACATTACACAAACAATACTCAACAATGGACAATGGCAAACATGAGGGTTAAATACTAGGACTTGCAAGAACACACGACAATGATAACCAATGAACACTTAGGACTCTAAACAAGATAACAAGACTGCAAACAACCTAATGAAACAATGAACCAATGGGGACAAGACACAAGAACATGGTAAACACATGACAAGATCACATGACAAGGAAACAGGAACAAACATGGCATGGAACTCATTTAAAGTAAAAGACATGAACAAAAACACATACAATCCTGACAGTAATTTAAAAAAAAGTATCTTTTAAAATTAAGTTGCACCATTATTTTTGGTAAATAAATAAATACATAATAATAAAAGGTGTTTGTTAAAAAAGCTGTGTCAGATATCACACATTCACATTTCTAAATTCGGTCAGTCCAATTGAGCTGCACCATTTGCTTTCTGTCAAGTACCTCATATCACTCCAAACTTGTATGACCTTTCTCCTGTGAAACAAAATGTCAAAGTTGTTCTTAAGAATAAAATGTTTAGTGATCATTTGCAATTTTGTATGATTTATTAAACATTACGTTAGGTTGGGATTTGAACCCTGGTGCCCTTTCATGCTTAACAAAAGATATGCCACTAGACTATCCCATACAATGCTTTTGTAAATAACTAATTAAAAATGCTTATCTTGCCTAGGGCAACAAGTGAGCCAGGACTGGCACTGGAGCCCCCAACAAATTAGGTGCATGACGCCCCTGAATGTGAGCATGATCTGACATTTATAAAATCAAAACATTTTGTGTGTAAAACAACTATATTTAAATCACCCTGATATTAACCAGACAACATCTAACTGATTGATATTGGCAATTCTTTTGACTCTGATATTAAAAGGCAGCAAGTAATGTCTTACAGTACATTATACAGAAATACTGCTGCTATGTCTTGTTTCCTTCAGATAGCTCAACCCTGCGTGTGGTTGAAATATCTATATGTACATCCATGTTTGTCTTTTCATCGCTTCAAGGCCATGAAGTAATGCACATTATTTTCCTTAATGAGTTCTGAAGTAATAAATGTGAAGAAATGTGGGGACTAACATGCATTGCTTTCTGTAGATGGCAGTGTTAAGTCAAACATTTCTCAGTGCTTTGTGCAATTCCCTGGATCTGCCAGGGATGAGTGTGTGACTGTGAATGTGTGAACAGAAAGAAACCTTAGATAAAAATTCATGCATGTGTGTCCACATCTGTGTAGTGGGAGGGTCACAGACTAATGGTTAATTTATTAACTAATTATTAAAATATTGGACTTGCAAATGCTGTTGTCTAAGGGCATGTTTATTGCCAACATTAAACACTGTGTTCCCAAATAAAACAGGATATTCAACAAGAAAAAAATGTAGGGATGTAGGGCGGGATTTCAATTTTATCCATTGGGAATTAATTGGATCATTAAATGTGGGGGATACATACCAGAATGCAGCCTGGTGATTGGAGGGGAGGTATTAAAAAATAGGGATTTTTGATGTCAGAGGCAAAGCAAGTTATTACGTGTGTTCGACTTCATACAGCACTGTGCAGACCAATCAGCACCTGCCTACAATGCATGCCGGTTAGAAATTTTTGTCTAGATTTTGTCAGCACTGCTGCTGCGTCACTATGATGTATTCTTTCAAAGAATCGCAAAAGCTGGGCATGGCCATCCGTCTGGGACAGTCACTGCAGTTGCTCCAAAGCAGCTGCATGAACTCTGATGACGACAGCTTATCTGTAATTTGTCAGATTCTCTGACAATGAGTACAATGATGATGTACTCTTCTTCTTCTTTTTTCGTCTGCTCCCATTAGGGGTCACCACATCCGTGATCTGCATATTTAACTTGGCACAGGTTTTACGCTGGATGCCCTTCCTGACACAACCCCCAGTGGCTGGGGGACTCTCACACCAATGGGGCAATTTAGAGTCTCCAGTTCACTTAACCTGCATGTTTTTGGGCTTGTGGGGGAAACCGGAGCACCTGGAGGAAACCCATGGGAACACGGGGAGAACATGCAAACGCCACACAGAAAGGCCCAGTTGAGCCGGGAACCATCTTGCTGTGAGGCGACAGTGCTAACCACTGAGCCACCATGCCGCCTCACAATGATGATGTACGTTTCATGTTTATTCTGACACCCTCAGTTCCACTAACTCTCACAAAACCGTGTTTTTTAACAGTAAAGTTCTCTTTACAATAAAGAAAGCAAACATTGCATAATCTGCTGTGACTGATGAGGTTTAGCACACCACGGGAAGCGCAAAGTGTCCGGCCTGATGGCTCTCTTTTTAATTCCTTCCCGACTACAATTGGCAAATCTCACCAATCTGTAAGGCGAGGTGCAGTTGAACACACTCGAACACACCTATTAGATTTTAATTGAATATTATGAAGAAAATAAGGTTTTTAACATGCACTAATGAATCGTGCACAATAGAACCAGGAATGTGCATTAAGAAAGTAAATAGTGTCAATATTGATTTCATGTTGACTTTAACTCAGACTATAAATAAACAGAGACTGCCATGTCTTGTTAGAGCTTTAAAACAAGGTAATTGAGGCAAGATCATAGTATGAATTTAAACTCTCTTTTTATTTTTAAACTAACAGATTTTTCTCAGTTGTTTTCATAAGAGCTTGAATTATATTATTGTATCCTCAAACCCCTTGATATAGATGTTTGAAGAAATAATCAGGTACATGTGACAGGATGACAAGGTGGCTCCCAAACAACACTTACTGAATTTCAAGTTAAATATATTTTCTCTCATGTCTCGAGAGCCAATATGAAATATAACAGAGAGCCCTCCTCTGCGGAGAGGTGACAAATGTCATATTTTAATTTAAAAAAGAGCCGTTATTAAATTTTGAGCTCTTAAATCACCTTTAGTGATTATCCCTAGTGTGAACACACACACACACAGAAACAATTGTTGTGGGCAGCATTTTGCATGGATATGCTCTGTGTTAACAATCCCAGATGCAATGCAGTTATGGGGCAAACATGCTAAACAACTGTTTATTCGTTTTGTGGACTAAAGCAATTCATTTAACAAATAGCTGTCATCTCAAGCCATGATTAACAATCCCTCCAAGATAACAGGATGCATCATTTAAACCATTCCACTTAATGAGACAGTTCCACTGCAGTACTATGAAATCCCACAAAAGCTTCCCACTCATTTTTAATTTGCTCTCTACCCTCTCTCAGCTTCATTATAACTCAAAACAGCTCTGACCGTTTAGTGCAACTTCTTGAAATCCAAGTTGCAATAATTGCCAAACATACTTTTTTCAGCCTCTGAATATACAGTAGTTTAGGTCAGTCAGGAATCAGCAGTCTAAGTAAGCAGTGAGTATATCACTCAGGGCATCAAGTTAGCAAGCCATTGCTAACACATACATAGTTCTTTAGTCAACCACAAGGCCTTTCTCCAAGACAGTTAGACACATATAGAATTTATGCTAGAAATGCCAGCATGCATTCATTTCTCTAAATTGGGGGTTTTCAACATTTGCTGACACAGGGACCACCCACCCAGATTATAAGCCAACCCAGGGACCCCAATACTAGGCTTTGGTTCCACCATAGCCATAAAACAAAATTTGCTACATGCTTGCCAGTTGCAGGGGGAGGGACATTCACATTCTAGAGCAGGGGTACTCAATAGTCGGATTCTGGTCCGGATCCGGACCGAAGGACCATTCAGTCCAGACCGAGATCTAAATCTTTGTGCTAGTTATCTGACACCTGGCTAAGTGATTGTGTAAGCATACATGTATATGTGTGTGGAGCCAGAATAAAGTGCACTCAGCGCTAAAGCGAAATATTTCTCTCTTGAGCAGGAATAAAGCTCATCCAGCGCTATGCGATTATTCTCTAGCACTGAACGCACTTTTATTTCTGCTCTCTGTGTGTTGCCTCTCTCCCCACTATAGAGGCACCACAGAGCCTAATTTACTCTATGTAGTTTCTGGCGCTGTTATATTAACAACAGTAGCGGAGACAATGCTACAGACACTGGCTTCTTTCTCTTAAACACACTGCAGAAAACAAAAATGAAGCAAAGTGAAACTATCTTCATCTGTCTGATATGTGATTCAGATGGTTCAGCAAAGCCAGGTTTGTGTCAGAACAGGTTAATGTGCTGCCTTTAGAGTTTAATAAACAAACTGTTCTAATTTTGTGAAAATTAATCAGAGATGTTATCATGGCATGGGTGGCAAGTAAAGCCTATTTATACTTAAATTAAGTAAACAGTATTTTAATGCTTCACTGTTGTTTTGTAAATTGTTTGTTTGTTTTATTTGTTTGTAGATTCTCACTTTATAGAAAATATAAAAATGGTCCATTCAGACTTTTACAATTTTTTTCTCTGGAAAAGCCTTGTTGATGAGAGGTCAACAGAGAATGGACAGACTGGTTCAAACTGACAAAGTCTACAGTAACTCAGATAACTGCTTTGTACAATTGTGGTGAGAAGAATAGCATCTCAGACCACAAATTGACCAGTCTGTCTCTAAAGAGCTTTACTGTTTCAAAAAGGCCCTGATTACCTGTTGATGGCTTGATATCACTAACTATTAATGATGCATAAGTTCAGTGGTAGTACGGCATACTACCAGTTAGTGGATTTTGGAGTTGTGTGTCAAAGGCACTGCAACCTTCATAATGAAGCCAGGGCAACCTCTTGTAATGAGGTTTGTATCATTGATATGCAATTGCATAATTACTATTAGCAAGATGTTGTACTTTCTCCCACTGGAGTCTTAACTGGATAGCTGCTTGACATTTGGTCTTGTTTAATGGTAACTTGGAAAGTCTGCAATCATTTTAATTGCTGACCTTTAAGAAAGGGGTGATCATTTTAAGAGGAAGCTCAATTACCCCACACTGGACCGCAGCACTTTATTTTAGCTACAGAAAACAAAAGGGACACCACCCAAAGCACAAAACACAGATAACAAGAGTGACTTACAGTATGAGAGACTCCAAGCATGTCTTAATTTTGACAACAGTTCTGGTAACAGTTTGAGAATATTGTTTAGTACAAATAGATCACTGAGAATGACACATACAATTGCTGCAATATTAATATCTCAAGTTGGTTAAATGAGAATGCAGGTAGAGAGGTAAGCAGGGGAGGAAGTGAAATCTCTGGAACTTAGTTTGAAAGGTATCTGCCAAACACAGCTGTGACAATGCTCAAGGAAAATGAGAGTTGCACACAAAGGATAGATGGTTGTTTTATCCTGAAAGCTATTGAACTACTTGTGCTTTGGAGGGGTCATTGCAGCACAGACACAATTGCTGTCCCTGGAGCGAGCCATGAGGTGTCAATGTGTGGGCAGTCTCTGATAGATATTGTGATCTGTGTACTGACAAAACAGCCTTCAATAGGTATCTTCAGCATCTACTCATGCAGCCCTGGCCATTGGAGCACTCAAACAGAGATAAAAATGAAGCACTAATATACTTCAGAACAGGGCCGGAGGGGGATTCATATTCATCCCATGAATTTCATGTCCAAGTCAAGTGAATTTATGTGATTTTTGGAGCTTAAAAGTTCTGGTCATCATTCACTTGCATTGTATGGACCAACAGAACTGAGATGTTCTTCTAAAAATCTTCATGTGTGTTCTGCACAAGAAAGAAAGTCATGCACATCTGGGATGGCAAGATGGTGAGGAAATGATGAGAGAATTTTCATTTTTGGTGAACTATCCCTTTAATGTCACGTTTATTTTAAAGTCTACCTAGGCAAATATTAACACTATAGAACTGTAACTGTACATCAGTATTTCAGTATGTACAGACTCACAATTAAAAATGTCAGTGCTTTGTATTTTAGATAATTAGCATAGCAACAGATCCAATGAATTCATGTGCAGCAATGAAATGCTCAGAAAACAGTGAAGGTTGAGTGATTGTCTTTACATTTTTACATGCCATTTAAGAAAAGTGCCATTTACCAAAAATAAAGAGTGCCAAATAAAGATTAAAACTAAACAAATTTTACTTTTCTTTTACTTGAAATGTAAATGTTATGGACAGCAGAAATATGTTTACTGTCTCTTAAAGAGGGTTTTCGTGCATTAAAACCCTCTTAAATATATATATATATATATATATATATATATATATATATATATATATATATATATATGTATGTACAAATACAAATCTGTTATATACAGATGCAAAGGAATGTATGGCAGAAGAAGTAGGGTATGTCGGATAAATATAAATAGACTAAGCTCAAGAAGTCACGTGATGCCATGCGAGGTTCGGATGTGTGAATAGCGAGCTCTGCGCACTTTGCTAGTTTTAATACTTTTTATTTCATAAACCGGTGAGATTTGATACTGTTCTAGGAAGACAATATGTTAAAGAATTCAAAATCCTCGGGCTCTGGAGACATTAAAAGACACTTACGTGCTCAAGCTGATGCCCCTGAGGCCCCGAGTAATTTGACCAGAGAAGTGAGGGAAATTCGGCAAGAATTGTTGAACATGTCGGCAATGCTGACGAAGGTCGTTGCTGACTTGGAGGATCTTGCTGTAATACGTCGATCGATCACTGCCATGGAGACGAAATTCACTGAGGTGGTTACAAGAGTGGGGGATGTCGAGAAACGAATCGATTATCTGGAGTCATCGGAGATGACACTAGCTGCTAATCCACTAGCGACCAAGGTGGATTTGGAGCACGTCTGGGAGAAATTGGAGGACTTGGAGAACCGAAACCGGCGGAATAACGGCCGAATCGTTGGAATTCCTGAAGCTGAAGAGGGTCAGGATATGGTGAAATTCCTGGACGGGCTTTTTCTAAATCTGCTTGACATAACAGGCCATAAGCTGGAAATAGAGCGAGCTCACAGGGTTCCGGCTTGGTGATCCGCTGAAGGAGACAGGCCCCGATCAATTCTGGCCAAATTTCTGAGATCATCCGATAAAGATCTTTTGTTGCGCGAGGCAAGGAGTAAAGGAAGGCTTTTTTGGAAGAACCACAGCATTTTCTTGTTCCCAGATTTGCGAATTCGACAAGAGAGAAACATGATCGATTCAAGGAATTCAAGAAACTCTTACATCAACGGAAGGTCACTTTTGCACTGATGTTCCCGGCCAAACTGAGAATAGATGTTAAGGATGGCCGCAAAACATTTACATGTCCACAACATGCGATGTCCTCCATAAAGTTAATTGAGTAAGTTATTTTGTGGTACTCACATTGTAGGCAACTGGACCAACTCACTGAACATTCACCTGACTGTCCGAGGAAACTTTTTTTTTTTTTTTTTTGTGCTGGTTCCGCCTAGCGGCTGGAGTTTGTTTTGTGGAATAACACACCTTCGGGACAGTTATGTGGATGAATCTACACGTTCTTTGTGTTTATTCTGACTATTGGCTGGAGTTTGTTTTATAGATTATCTGTTGTTGTGTAACTCTGTCTCACAAAATTTGTATAGAAACACCGGACTTGAGCAATCCGACATGGACTGTTTGAGTTTAGAGGGATGGATGCCAGTTGGTGCTGTTGTGCACGGGGTTAATGCACACGTTTTTCTTTTTTCTGTTTGTTTGGTTCTGGGGGAAGTTCGGGGTTTGATTGTTGGAAAGTGGTCTTTAGAATTTTGTTTTTGACACACAATCTATTTTTTTCATATGTCAAAATGTCAAATGTTAATATGAGCGGATTGTCTCTCTCCACGTGGAATGAGAATGGGCTGGGGCACCCCATAAAAGAAGGAAGGTTATTTCTCTTCTTAAGCGTAAGAAATACGATATAATGTTTCTTCAGGAAACGCATCTTTCCCCGCAGGAAGCTGAAAAATTTGGGGAGATATGGGGTGGACATGTTTTCTTTAGTGCTGGCTCAAGTACTAAAGTCCCTGTCCTGTGGACGCCTCCCAGGCCTTCTGACCCAGTCCCTATCCTGTGGCCGCCTCCCAGGCCTCCTGACCCAGTCCCAGTCCTGCGGCCACCTCCCAGGCCCCCGGATCCATTCCCAGCCCTGAAGCCGCCTCCCAGGCCCCCGGACCTATTCCCAGCCCTGAAGCCTCACCCCAGGCCTACTGTTCGTCTTCCTTGGATCCTTCCTCACCTTCTGCGTCACCCTACCCTCCTCATCCATCTTTGGGGCACCAGGAGTCACCCTTTGGGGGGGAGGTGGGGGGGGGGGTAGTATCACAGTTATTCACCGTTCTGTTCTGTGGACTCTTATTTTGATATGGTTTTTGTGTCATCCTTAGTTTCCCCTGGACTACACTTCCATAATGCACTGCCCTCATCACTGCCATCTGTTCCCAATCTTCCTCACCTGTCCTCCATTTCCTCATCAGCACCTGTGTGTATAAATACCCTCCAGTTTTTTCATTGCTTGTCAATTCTTGTATTGTTATGTTGAGTTGTTACAGTGTTATTTAGTTGGTTTAGTGATGTTTAGCATTCTAGCTTGTTCCATTCCAGCATGTTTCCTTGGCTAATTCCGTGTTTGATGTTTATTCCACTCCAGCGTGTTTTCCTTGTATGATCAATGTTCCACTCCTGCGTCTACAATTAAATGTCTGAAAGATTACTCCTGCATCTACGCTCTTCCTCTCCACTAACTCAACATTACAGATCATAGTGAAGCAAAAGTGTACAAGCCCCCTAGAGCAACACTGATGCTTCACAGGATGTGTAAAAATGTTGGTCTTACAGATATTTGGAGACTTTTGAACCCATCTGGTAGGGACTATACATTGTTTTCATCAGTCCATAAGATTTATTCTAGAATAGATTTATATATATATATATATGGTAGGTGTTGCCACATATGGAGAAAAGGAAATCATATAGTTGGCGCTTTAATGTATCCCTTTTGCAAAATCCTGAATTCCAACAAATGTTAAATGCTGAAATCAGTGTTTATATGGAGACCAACTGTCCTCAATATCCTCTGTGGGCATGGCTTGGGAGGCACTTAAAGTGGTTCTTAGGGGCCGGATCATATAGTATGCCTCATTCAACAAAAAATCCAAAGCACGAGAACTCGTGAAGTTGGAAGGGAATATTAAAAGTGCCGAGACAGAGCTGAAGTGCCGAATGTCGTCTGATGGCCTCAGAGAATTGACCCGATTGAATACAGATATAATACTATTTTGTCATGGAAGGTGGAGTTTTGGCTATTCAGGGCAAGACAGTCATACTTTGAGTTGGGGCACAAGGCAGGAAAACTTCTGGCTAGATGAGGATATTAGAAACTGATGAGGATATTAGAAACTTTGTGGAACCATCAGAACATCCTAAACTGACGGCTGAGCAAAAAAATTATCTTGATTCTGAGATAACCTTGGAGGAGCTTGGCGAGGTAATTAAGGCTCCAAGGCCAGATGAATTTGCCGCTTAGTTTTTTAGATCTTATGCTACAGAAGTGGCTCCACTCTTGCTAGAAATTTATACGGAATCATTAAAGAACGGAAAGCTTCCACCAACTATGACGCAAGCCCAGATCAGTCTGATTCTTAAAAAGGACAAAGATCCAAGCAAGTGTATGAGTTACCATCCAATGTCCCTGATCCAGCTAGACGTCAAAATATTGTAAAAAATTTTGGCTAACCGATTAAGTCATGACATCTCTTATACATATAGATCAGGTTGGGTTTATTTGGGGCCTTCTGATAACATTAGGCGTTTAATCAATATCACTCCGGTTGCTGCCATCTCACTTGACGCCAAAAAGGTGTTTGATATGGTAGAATGGGATTACCTTTTTAAGATTTTGGAAATGTACGGGTTCAGGAATACTTTTATTGGTTGGATTAAGTTACTTTATAGACACCCGGTAGCAGCGGTACAAACGAATGGATAAATTTCATATTATTTTATTCTGGATAGGGGCACCCGGCAGGGTTGCCCTCTTTCACCATTATTGTTCTGTCTTGCCCTGGAACCATTAGCAGCTGCGATAAGAAAGGAGGATGATTTTCCAGGGGTGGTGGCGGGAGGTGTGGCGCATAAGCTTTTGCTTTACGCAGATTATATTTTATTATTTGTCTCCAACCCTACTAGATCTATGCCTTGCCTCCACATAATTATTCATTCCTTTTCTAAGTTCTCGGGATACAGACTTAATTGGTCTAAATCCGAAGCTTTGGCTCTGACAGTGTACTGCCCGGTAATGGCTTTTCAGCCAGGCAACTTCCAGTGGCCCAAACAGGGCATTAAGTATTTGTGTAATTTATTCCCAGCAAATTTGTGTGATTTAGTTCGAGTTAATTTTGACCCTTTAATAAAAAGTTTTTTAAGTGATGTGGGCAGGTGGGCTTAATTACATTTATCTATGATTGGGAAGGTTAATGTTATTCAAATTAATTGTATTCCAAAATTCAACTACCTGCTACAGTCTCTCCCTATAGATGTCCCCCTCTCTTATTTCAAGCAATTTGATAGCAAAATTCCTTCATTTGGAATGGTAAACGTCCCAGATTACATTTTAGTAAGTTGCATAGGCCGATTAACAAAGGAGGGTTAGGCCTACCCAAGATTTAATTTTATTATTATGCATTCGGTTTCAGACATTTGGCTCATTGGTCGCTTCCACCTGAGAGAGCCCCTCCCTGGTTTTGTATTGAACAGGAAGTTCTTGCCCCTATTTCACCATTGCAAAGCCTTTCTATCAAACTAATCGGAGAAGTTAAGTTACACCCCGCATTTGCACTCGATATGGGCAAAAGCGTCCAGAGTATTTAATTTGGACATTTATTTAAATGTTGCCTCGAGCATATGGCTGAACCCAAAATTATGTATTAATAAGTCCCTCATAATGTCAAGTCTGCATCTAGAGATGCAAGGGTGCACCTTATGCAATTCAAGATTTTACATCGATTCTATTGGACCCCCTCTAGATTGTATAGGCTTGGTTTTAAATACACACCCACCTGCTGGCTATGCCAATCAGAAGTTGGAGACACAACCCATGTTTTTTGGTGGTGTGTTAAAATCCAAGAATTTTGGTTGAAGTTTCAGAGTTTTATGTGTGACGTATTGGGCACTCAAATTTCATTTTACCCCAGACTCTGTATTTTAGGTGATGGGGCGGTCATCAATATAGGGAATAAACACATAAAACATTGGGTCCTAACCAATGTCATGATCGCCAGACAAGTTGATTTAAGGGGATGGAAGTTGGCTGGAGTGCCCCCATTTCAGGAGAGGTGCTCAGAAATGGGGATGGTGGTGGCTTTAGAATAAGGGTCATCTAGAAACTGAAGAATTTGGATTTGTTTGTTGGGAAATGGGGCAAATATTTGGCATTCTTGGAGGGCTCTCGAGGTGGGGCAGTGGAGAGAGAGGTGTAGTTATTGATGTGTGTGATTATAATTATAATTATTTATTTTTTTGTGTGTGTATGTGCTCATGTGGGACCACAGGGGTGTGTGTTGAGGGTCGGGTTGGGTTGGTGATTGGGATGGGTGGTAGTAGGGGTTAAATGTTGATTCTGTATATGTATGTTTTGCTTTTCTTTGTTTGTTGTTTGAATCAATAAAAATGTTAATCACAAAAAAATAAAAAAATAAAAAATAAATAGACTAAGCTGTGTATTGCACATAATTATTGCTCAATGGGGCAGTTCTAAATGTTCATGAGATGGATAGCCTGAGGGAAAAAACTGTTCCAGTGCCTGAAAGTTCTGGTGCTCAGTGCTCTGTAGTGCTGTCCAGAAGGCAGCTGTTCAAAAAGGTAGTGGGCTGGGTGAGTGGGGTCCAGAGTGATTTTTCCAGCCCTTTTCCTCACTCTGGAAGTGTACAGTTGTTGAAAGGAGGGCAGGGGGCAACCAGTAATCCTCTCAGACTGTCCTTTGTAGTCTTCTGATATCCGAATTCATAGCTCAACCAAACTAGACAGTTATTGAAGTGCAGAGAAAAGACTCAATGACTGCTGAGTAGAACTGTATCAGCAGTGCCTCTGGTAGGTTGAACTTCCTCAGCTGGTGAAGGAAGTACAACCTCTGCTGGGCCTTTTTCACAGTGGAGTCAATGTGGGTCTCCCACTTCATTTCCTGTGAGATGGTAGTGCTCAGGAATCTAAATGACTCCACTTCTGCCACAGTGCTGTTTAGAATGGTAAGCGGGTCATTGTTGGGGTGTTCCTCTTAAAGTCCACTATCATCTCCACTGTTCTGAGCATATTCAGCTCAAGGTTGTTTTGGCTGCACCAGTGAGCCATCCATTCAACCTCCCTTCTGTATACAGACTCATCGTCATCTTGGATGAGGCCGATGACAGTAGTGTCATCTGCAAACTTCAGGAGCTTGACAGAGGGGTCCTTGGCAGTACAGTCATTGGTATACAGGGAGACGACTAGTGGGGAGAGCACACATCCCTGGGGGGCACCAGTGCTGGAAGTGAATTTCCCCTGTCTCACTAGCTGCTGCCTGTCCGTCAGAAACCTGGTGATCCACTGACAGATAGACGTGGGAACAGAGAGTTGGTGTAATTTAGTCCAGAGAATAGCTGGGATGATGGTGTTGAAAGCCGAACTGAAGTCCACAAAAAGGATCCTTGCATATGTCCCTGGTCTGTCCAGATGTTGCAGGAATGATGCAATCCCATGTTGACTGTATCATCCACAGACCTGTTTGCTCGATAAGCAAATTGAAGGGGATCTAGAAAGAGTCCAGTGATGTCCTTCAGGTGGGCCAACACCAGTCTCTCAAATGACTTCATGACCACAGAGGTCAGAGCGATGGGTCTACATTACCGGTCAAAAGTTTTGAAACACTTGAACAAAATGTTTCTCATGATCTTAAAAATATTTTGATCTGAAGCTGTATGCTTAAATGTTTGAAATTAGTTTTGTAGACAAAAATATAATTGTGCCACCATATAAATTTATTTCATTATAAAATTAGAATGTAATTAAAATAAAAAAGTTTTTGAAATTGATGACTTGGACCAAATAATAAAGAAAAGCAGCCAATAAGTGCCCAGCATAGATGGGAACTCCTTCAATACTGTTTAAAAAGCATTCCAGGGTGATACCTCAAGAAGTTGGTTGAGAAAATGTCAAGATTACATGTCTGCAAATTCTAGGCAAAGGGTGACTACTTTGAAGATGCTAAAATATAACACAGTTTTGATTTATTTTGGATTCTCATAGTTCCATTTATATTATTCCATAGTTTTGATGACTTTACGATTATTCTAAAATGTGAAAAAAAAATTATAATAAAGAATGAGTAAGAGTTTCAAAACGTTTGACTGGAAGTGTATAGTCATTAACTGTGATTTAGGGTTTTTTGGGGACCGGAATTATGGTGGAGCATTTGAAGCAGCAGGGAACTTCACACTGCTCCATTGATTTATTGAAGATCTGTGTGAAGATAGGGGCCAGCTGGACAGCACAGGATTTTAGACAAGTTGGTGAAACACCATCTGGGCCCTGTGCTTTCTTTGTCTTTTGTTTCTGGAAAACCTCCTCTTCACAGATCTTAAGTGCAGGTTGAGTAACAGGAGGGGGGTTGCAGGTGGTGTTGATGTTTGTGTGAAGTGAGCGGTCAAAGCGGGTGTGGGGTGTGAGACTGGGCCTTTCAAATCTACAGTAAAACACATTCAAGTTGTCAGCCAGTTGTTGGTTCCTACAGTGTTGAGGGATGGTGTCTTGAAGTTAGTAAAGGCTTTTAGGCCTCTCCACACTGATGCAGGGTCGTTAGCTGAAAACTTTTCAGCTTATCAGAGTAGCTTCTTTTTCCTTTATATGTAATATATATGAATACATATATACATATTAGACCATCGTGAGACAGGTTAGTTTTACCCTACTGATGATGTGTTGATGCAATAGAAATCCTGCTCAGTACGAGAGGACAGACATTTGGTGCGTGTGCTTGGCTGAGGAGCCACTGGTGTGAACCTACCATCTTTGGGATTATGACTGAACACCTCTAAGTCAGAATCCCCCCTAAACGTAACAATGCCGCAGCGCCTCGGGACTCCAATTGGCCCGGGATAGCTGGCCCGCGAGGGCCCGGCGAGGAGAGCCGTTCGAGACGGGGCCGGGGCATGCCCGGAGGAGTGCCGCCCCTCTCCCATCACACACCGCACATTTGTGGAGAACCTGGTGCTAAATGACTCATAGACGACCTGTTATATATACATAAATAAATATATATATATATATATATATATATATATATATATATATATATATATATATATATATATATATAGACACTGACATCCAAAAGTTTGGAATAATGTACAGATTTTGCTCTTATGGAAAGAAATTGGAACTTGAAGTGGCATACAACTGATCACAATGTATATAGTCAGGACATTAATAATGTGAAAAATTACTATTACAATTTGAAAAAAAAAAAAAAAAATCTGAACTGCTTAAACTACTTCAAAGAGTTCTCATCAAAAAATCCTCCATGTGCAGCAATGACAGCTTTGCAGATCCTTGGCATTCTAGTTGTCAGTTTGTCCAGATACTTAGGTGACATTTCACCCCACACTTCCTGTAGCACTTGCCGTAGACGTGGCTGTCTTGTCGGGCACTTCTCACGCACCTTACAGTCTAGCTGATCCCACAAAAGCTCAATGTGTTAAGATCCATAACACTCTTTTCCAATTATCTGTTGTCCAATGTCTGTTTCTTTGCCCACTCTAACCTTTTTTTTTTTTTTTTTTTTTCTGTTTCAAAAGTGGCTTTTTCTTCGTAATTCTTCCCATAAGGCCTGCAACCCTGAGTCTTCTCTTTACTTTTGTACATGAAACTGATGTTGAGTGGGTAAAATTCAATGAAGCTGTCAGCTGAGGACATGTGAGGCGTCTATTTCTCAAACTAGAGACTCTGATGTACTATTCCTCTTGTTTAATTGTACATCTGGCCTTCCACATCTCTTTCTGTCCTAATTAGAGCCAGTTGTCCTTTGTCTTTGAAGACTGTAGTGTACACCTTTGTATGAAATCTTCAGTTTTTTGGCAATTTCAAGCATTGTATAGCCTTCATTCGTCAAAACAATGATTGACTGATGAGTTTCTAGAGAAAGCTGTTTCTTTTTTTTTGTTGCCATTTTTGACCTAATATATACCTTAAGACATGCCATTCTATTGCATATTGTGGCAACTCAAAAACAAACACAAAGACAATGTTAAGCTTAATTGAATGAACCCAATAGCTTTCAACTGTGTTTGATATAATGGCAAGTGATTTTCTAGCACCAAATTAGCAATTTAGCATGATTACTCAAGGGAGTGATGGCTGCTGGAAATGAGGACTGTATAGATTTGATCAAAAATGTATTTTTTCAAATAGTGATGGTGCGTTTTTTTTTTTTTTTTGTTGTTTGTTTTTTTTTTTTTTTTAACATCAGTAATGTCCTGACTATATTTTGTGATCAGTTGAATGTCACTTTGGTGAATTAAAGTACCAATTTCCTTCTGAAACAGCAAAATCTGTACATTATTCCAAACTTTTGGCCGCCAGTGTGTGTATGTGTGTGCGTGTGTGTGTATGTATATATATATATATATATATATATATATATATATATATATATATATATATATAATAATAAATGTATTAATTCAGATATATTAGAAATATGTTGCATTATTGTGGCAGACAAGTAAAACTTTGATTAGATATTGCAAAAAGTGGCTTTAGAAGTCAACATATTGTTTGTTTTATTCCCATATCACTGAACAAAAGCCTACAGTCAACAGCAATCCATTTTGCAATTCAGTTTGCCCATCTTACATTCCATCTTGGCTATTTTTAATTGTTGGTCTATGTGCAAATGCATCAGGTGGACGCTTTTTGGAGCATCTCACGGGTTTCAGTGTAATTAACGTTGCGTTTTTAGGTCGCTGTGTCAACTTAAAAGTAGTTCAAACTTTGAAAAATCGCATCTCGAGCTTCTGTTAAAACACAAAGTTACATGAATAGCTAAGATGGTAGGAAAATACATATTTTATTAAAGTATTTACGTACGGGGGCACGATTACTGTATCTATAACTATGTTTTTTTAAAGTGTAATTTTTTTTTGTATAATTAAACGCAGTCACACTAAATGATGTAACGTGTTAAATCGATAGCCCTAGTTATTAATGAAAGTCATTTGATGTGTTAAGACATCTAGCTCTAGCTCTTTTTATATTGGGGTCCCTGGGTTGGCTGAGATTATAGGGGTTCCTCTCTAGCAACCTCTCTGAACTAACAGATTTGATATGATAAGGTAAATTAGACAGGTTAAGTTTGTCAAACTCTGATGTTGGCGAACAAAAATGTGAAGGATTTAGAGGCCCTACAGTCAAGATGAACGTCAGATAGATAGATAGATAAATAGATAGATAGATAGATAGATAGATAGATAGATAGATGTTGAAAGGTCTAGTATGAGTTACAATCAAATCAATTTGGTCTTGGTTTGGCTTAAAGTTAAAGCTGAAATTGTAGTTTGTTGGCTTTTTCAAGTTTCCGCGAAATTAGCGCGTTTCCCCTGCTCGATTCCGCAACGTCAGGTGGCTGGAAACCGATCAAAGTCAAGACAAACTCACAGTGCGTAATTGTCCCCATCCATCTGCAAACCCTCTCTCCCTATCTCTCTCTCTTCGCTCACACTGTCGCCTGCAAGCTCATGTGTGCGCGCATCTAGAAATTCATCTGAATGCGCAGAGTGAAGGAGGCTCGGTGCGCTCTGCAGACTAATTCCACTTGTCATTCCGGAATAACGGCTCTCTGCTGGAGGGGAATCGGACTTCACTGCAAGAAGAGTGGTGGCCTTCGCCCTCACTCAGCAACAATGTCCGACTATATCCTCACCTTACTCGTCATACTGGGATTCGGGGATATATTCTCAAACGTTCAGACATTGAGAGACGCTGATTCAGAGCAAGGTAAGAGAGATGCAGCAGCCCTAATAAGAAACTTACATCGCGGCTCGCGCCCGCGGACCATGCGGTTGAATTCCTTCCTATAACGTATCGGCGCATCTCATCACGCGTTTTATGTTGCTTCAGATTTTAGTTGTTGCTTGAGCATTTTTCCGACAGTTTGGATTTGATTAAATTACGAAATAGGCAGGCTGAGCTGGAGATTTCACTCGTGTGATAATCAGTGGTGTAATTCAGATCCCTATTGGTAGCCTATTAGCGTGGTAGTGTTGTGTATTAGTGTTGCGCTTAGGACTTAATCAGATGAGTCTACATATGTGAACTAATTGTAAAAAGCTCAAACCCTTATATTCCAGGTATGGTGTGATTTTGAGGTGGAAAAATATCTACACTGTTAAAAGTGGCTACTTGCAGTTGTGATCCAACCCTTACAATGAGTTGTGTTGGTGTGCACTAATGTATTCAGATTGATTCATTGTTGTTTATAATCGTGTTGACGTTAATTTAGATGTTACCACATCTAATTTTCAGTGTAGCTGTCGAAGGATGTAGTTTCCAGAGCGTATATCCTTATATCATCACCAGAGACTAATGAATATTGTTTCCAAGTTATTATGGATGTTGTGCATGTTGCAACTGTATCCAGTTATACAACGTTTGTCCTATAAAATTGATTGTTCTGATTAAAGAGCATACACATTTAGCTAAAGAGTAACAATTGTAAGTGACACTGTCAGAGTAATCTAAATCAATGCATCATTGCTGTTCATTTTAGGAGCAGGTAGAATTAATGCATCTTGATGGGGTGGTCAGTGAGTCTTAAACTAGTTGGGTTTTGCTCACTTGCAGCAAATTATTGTGCAAATCCCTGTTCAGTGTCGGACTGAGATAGACCAAATATCGTCAGTTAGAAAAACACAAAGATCTGACAGGATTGTTTCTCCCTTGTGCTCTGAGCAGTAGACCAGCAGATCTGGAGCTGAAACAGTCGGTTCTGGTCTTAAGTAGTCTACCACACATGAATACGTACACATTATAGAGTAGAACTATAGTTATGGCATGCTTGTCATTTATAACCAAAAACAATATTCGTAAACAATGTCTCTGCAGTGATTAACTGTCCGTTTTGTTGCTCTGTATCTTTTGCCCTTGATTTATTGCCTGAAAATGTAGTGTTGTAATTGCAAACCAAAGGTGATAAAAGTGTATTGAAATTTAAAGTGTGATTTGTCAATTGCGATTATAAAATATATAAAAATCCATGTTTAATAGGTAACTTAATAGAGGCATGACTTACACTACAGTTGACACATCATTGAAAGCCATTCAGTGTGATGTTACCAGCATGTGATTTCCATTCACGTTCACTAATAATATGAATGCCCTCTTTATATGCCATTGTTTTTATTTTATTTATTTATTTATTTTTATTTTTATTATTATTATTTTTATCTATGACAGCATAAATTTAATATGATTGACATGGTTATGTACCTCTGAAATACCTACTAATGTATTTTATTGCATCTCAGTATACAGTGCAGTGATTTTAAATTAAACATATTGGCAATCATATTCTTGTTTAAGGTCAAAAGGGATAGTTTACTCCAAAATGAAAATTCTGTAATCATTTATTCACCGTCATGTTGTATGGAAAAAACAAAGCAATTAAAGTAAATGATGAATAGGTTGTCAGTCCCTAACATTCTACTTTTGTCTTTAATGGATAAAAGAAAATCATATGGGTTTAGATCAACATGTGGGTGAGTAAATGATGACAACATCTCTGTTTATGGGTGAACTATCCCTTTAATATTTTTTTTTTTCAATTGTGATTTAATAATCCATGCATCAAAGGGTTAACTTGAAGGTGGTTCCTCGCACACATATCCTGAATCTTTCTGTCTTCATCCAGGTGTATTCACAGAAAGAATGTGCCTTTTTTAAAAGCTGCATATTCATCATATCAGGTAAATGTAAATGTCACAGCGCCCTGCAAAGAGATTATCTGAATAGTGGTTCTCTGAGGTATGTGTTCTCCTGCTAAATGCATGCATTAATATCCACAGCATTATGATGCCCTTGGCATATCCTAATTCTCATAACATTCACTTATTAATAAAAAAATAAAAAATTAAAAAAAACAACAACAGCAATAGTCGCAGCATAGTTATCGGTGTGGCTGTGACTTTAGGTGTCTTGGGATGTTTGATAAAACTGCTCTTTAGACAGTCTGTTTAGTGAATCCGTAATCATTGTTTACCATCTAATCTTGTGTATCACATTCAGGAGGTTACAGAACTGGTGCAGGCAAACAAACTGAGTTTACCCAAACCATACTTCATTACATCAAACCTTTTTTTATCTGACCGATGACTCTCACTTGAGATATTTATCAGCTATTACAAACAGTTCAAGGTTGCTGAAAATGTTTCCTGCTTAAAGAGAGCGTGGCATGCCCCAAAAAACAGGTTAAGCACTATCCTTTTGCAATGAAATCAGAAGGATGGCCCGCAGAGTCTAATTACTTGAGATTATATCTAGGCATGCTGTGCTGGGTTTATTGTCCAACTGTGATTTTTACCTGGTATTGGAGGAAAGTCAATAAAGGCACAAACCGTAATTGTTAAAATGACCTCAGTCATGCAAAGGCAGTGCTGATCTGCTTCACACTACATATGAGAAACGCTTTTGTGAAACCCAAGGGAAGGGCAGATACCATGTCTGTGGTTGTGCAGGACCTTCTTCTACCTCACCGAAGCTGAAAAATAGCTGACTGTCTCAAGCTGATCCACATTTATTTTCATAGCTGGCTTTCATCAGTGCCTGGAAAGTCTCACTTCAAAAAGTGCTTGCTTTTTATATCTGCCATATGGAACTTATTCAAGGGGTATTTTTCTGGGTAGTCGTTAAAAAAAATCCATGCCTGAACTTCAGGTGGTTCGACCCTGCCAACCTGATAATTGGTCCAATGGTCTCAGTGTCCCAAGATGATTAGAACTTCCACAGCTTGTTGGACGACCTGACAATACGTATCCATCTGACACTCTATAGAACAGGAAGTAATTAGGCATGCTAATCCAGTGCCAAAGTACTTGCTCAAAAAAGGGTTTAGAATGATTAAGATGAAAAAGCAAAACATTTGGGTTCTGCTAATAGCAGCAATTATTTGCTAATTTTTTTTTAAATTTTTTTTTTTACATCAGTAATGTCCTGACTATACTTTGTGATCAGTTGAATGTCACTTTGGTGAATTAAAGTACCAATTTCCTTCCGAAACAGCAAAATCTGTACATTATACCATCAGTGTGTGTGTGTGTGTGTGTGTGTGTGTGTGTGTGTGTGTGTGTGTGTGTGTATATATATATATATATATATATATATATATATATATATATATATATATATATATATATATATATATATATATAAAATATACAGTATGTAATTATTCAGATATATTAGAAATATGTTGCATTATTGTGGCAGACAAGTAAAACATTGATTAGATAATGCAAAAAGTGGCTTTAGAAGTCAACATATTGTTTGTTTTATTCCCATATCACTGAACAAAAGCCTACAGTCGACAGCAATCCATTTTGCAATTCAGTTTGCCCATCTTACATTCCATCTTGGCTATTTTTAATTGTTGGTCTATGTGCAAATGCGTCAGGTAGATGCTTTTTGGAGCATCTCACGGGTTTCAGTGTAATTAACGTTGCATTTTTAGGTCGCTGTGTCAACTTAAAAGTAGTTCAAACTTTGAAAAATCGCATCTCGAGCTTCTGTTAAAACACAAAGTTACATTAATAGCTAAGATGGTAGGAAAATACATACTTTTATTACAGTATTTACGTACGGGTCTGGGGGCATGATTACTGTATCTATAACTATGTTTTTTTAAAGTGTCATTTTTTTAAATATAATTAAACACAGTCACACTAAATAATGTAACTTGTTAAATCGATAGCCCTAGTTATTAATGAGAGTCATTTGATGTGTTAAGACATCTAGCTCTAGCTCTTTTTATATTGGGGTCCCTGGGTTGGCTGAGATTATAGGGGTTCCTCTCTAGCAACCTCTCTGAACTAACAGATTTGATATGATAAGGTAAATTAGACAGGTTAAGTTTGTCAAACTCTGATGTTGGCGAATAAAAATGTGAAGGTTTTAGAGGCCCTACAGTCAAGATGAACGTCAGATAGATAGATAGATAGATAGATGATAGATAGATAGATAGATAGATAGATAGATAGATAGATAAATGTTGAAAGGTCTAGTATGAGTTACAATCAGATCAATTTGGTCTTGGTTTTGCTTAAAGTTAAAGCTTAAATTGTAGTTTGTTGGCTTTTTCAAGTTTCCGCGAAATTAGCACGTTTCCCCTGCTCGATCAGTTGTGCAACGTCAGGTGGCTGGAAACCGATCAAAGTCAAGACAAACTCACAGTGCGTAAAAGCAAAAAAGGGTTTAGAATGATTAAGATGGAAAAGCAAAGCATTTGGGTTCTGCTAATAGCAGAAACTCTGCCTCAGGAAGTGATTCATTTAGCATCTGTGTGGCTTCATTGTTTTTGTTTTTTTTGGCGTTCCATTGCTCGGGCCATTTGGTCCGATTGAAGTTTCGTTGTTGTTCGCCACAGATTCACATTAGTCAGTGAGGGTCTTGACCTTTGTCGAATTGAGTGGATGTGGTTGAACTTTGCAGTTGGTTCCAATCCTACATTGCACAGGAAATCTGTTGACCTATGACATCATGTGCATCTGTATTCAGTGTTGACATGCTGGAACCAGCTTCTGTGTGACCTAATGAAGTAGGTCTAAGTGTTTTATTGCACCAAAGTGTTTTCAATCAGGTCTTAGTAAAAAAAAAAAAAAAAAAAAAAACTATGGGGAAATCAATGAGTGCCTGACATGCATTCACATGACAGTGGTCAATGCTTTTGCAAAGATTTTTGGATGCATTTAAAGCAGGGATAGTTCACCCAATAATGAAAATTAATTTACCATTTACTCACCTTGATGTTGTTCCATACCCATATGACCTTCTTTCTTCTGTGGAAAAAAAAGGGAGGCATTAGGCCGAGTGTTAGGGGCTAATAGTCTCACTCATCATTCACTTTTATTGCATCATTCTTTCCATACAATGGAAATGAGTGGTGACAGAAGCTGTCATTCTGCCTAACATCTCCAACATCTCAGAATGAGTATTTTTGGGTGAACCATCCCTTTACAGTGGAACTAGGATTGTGTATACAGTATGTTGTTAATTTTGTGTATTTATGCACTCATTTGAATTGGATCTGGATGAGTTTGCACAGTTTTCCGAAAACAGTGTTTCTGTCAGCTGTTAGATCCAGTATAACACATAATGGCCCAGTATCATAGGACAGTCCTTGGCAAATTACTTTTGAGAACCATGTTTGTGCTTGCTCACTGTTGGATGAATTATTCAGAGGTTTGAGATTAAGTTTTTTTCAGAAATTTGCCGAATAAGTAATGTGATTAATGAATCACTGGATCTTTCTCTTTCTCTTTCCATTTCTTTTTTTTTTTTTTGTCCTCGGCAGGGGAGCACCAGTTTACTAAAATACATGCAAATACTGTAATTCAATTTAAATATGAAACATAAGAGTAAATAATTTATGGTTATGAAAAAATTGAGCAGTTTTTTATACTGAAGATTAAGACTCAAATGAAAGATTAGCAAGTGCTTTGTGGAAAGCAGAGAAAATTTAGAATTTATCTATGTTAATAACAGCAAATACATAAACCAATGCCTTCAATAAAAAACTGCTATTTTATTACTATGTTATTATTTTCATAATTTTGAATCACTCAGATGGAATAAATTTCAATATTGTTATTTTACTGTAGCTGAAAAAATATTTGTTTATTAAAATACATTAAATTAAATACTAAACAAATGAATGGCGTGCAACTTTATCACATTATTTTCTCTTTTTATTTGGAACTTGATTGATATTCATATTGTTATGAATATAACTTATATATCTTGACTTGATTGTTATATAAGTCTCACATTATATAACACCCAAGTTAAAAAAAAGACTCAAAACATCAAAACTATCATTATAAAATGGAAATTTCCAACTTTAAATTCTGATTGGTTGACGTTGTTCTCGTTTGAAGCCATTGAAAGATAGCTACTATACACACACCTGTGAGTGCATCACTACATTTAGATGAATTTCATATTAATGAGTTAATTTGTGACTAGGACTGAAACGATTATTCGACGTTATCGACAACGTCGAAATAAAAAATTGTCGACAAAAATTGTCATTGTCGAATAGTCATTTGATGTCATTTAACGTAACTCTATTGATGACGCACGAGAGCAGCACAGCAGCTCATACCTGACTGAGAAGAGGAAGAAAACTAAAGATGCACTTTTTAACTTTCCAGACAGCTTCAGGTGATGTAGATCGCAAAGTACGAGGGAATTATAATGCAAAAATACAAAATAAGTAAATACAGAAGCACTATCATCGTGAAATAAACCAGAGCCTGATCTGGCATTCCACTTAAGCAAAACTTGTATGTCAGAGCGTCTAAAAAGCAAACAACCTGGCATTATAGCTTTAATGCCTCCTTTATTAAAGTTCAAATAATAAGGAAAACAAACTCCGAAATGGCATTTCTCTGTGCAGTCAGCACCGCTTCTAAGAGTCACGTGAAGGGGGAGAGATTGAAACTTCACCCGGCTGATGCACACTCTGGCGCGGGGACACTTGTCCCTCGTGCGTGTTTACTGCAGCTAGATTATAACGTGATGGCTTGCGACGTATTGAATCATAATATACTGACGTGTGTATCTTATTGTGAAGAAAATCGGCGATACGCAGCTCTATTAAGAAGAGAGAGTTTGTTTTTGTGAGTTAAAGATGGATCGAAGTGAACATAAATGTGAGAGAGTGTAGTCTTAGCCCATTATACACTGCAAAAAAATAATATATATATATATATATATATATATATATATATATATATATATATATATATATTTTTTTTTTTTTTTTTTGCAGTGATCTTTTATTGAACTAAACTTAATTAAAAAAATAAATAAAGTTTTTTAGCTTGTAATTCAGTGAATGTCATTTAGAGGTATTTATAAAAGATGATTTTTTCCTCTTTATTGTTAGTAAGCACATTTAATACAAGCTTTTAAGTTGAGGCACAAGCTGAATAGTTGTTAAGAGCTAATGATTAATCTTTGCAATAATCGACCGAATAGTCGAATAATCGTTCTAATAATAATTAGATTAGTCAATTACCAAAATAATTGTTAGTTGCAGCCCTAGTTGTGACACTGCTTGGCAACCATAAAGAACACAAAGGGCTCTATTTCCATGATCATGCTAGACATAGCACTAGATGCAAAGACTGTGTGCTACGTCTTATCCAATTTTTGTGAGAGCACTAATTCTAAACGCAATTTTTGTGCCAGCACAAAGCACAAGTGGCTGAGGGTGGGAGTCTTTGCGCAATCTGTGGGTGTATGCACGCAAACTGTGGCTCAAGGACATTGTAGTGAAATTAAACTTAAAACATTAAACAGTGAAACATATAACAAATATAGCCCATATTACAAAACAAAGAAAAATGGGAGAGCAGCAAAGCATGTTTCAAGCATCCCATAACACCGTCACGTCTGCAGGTGAGACAGGCCAATAGAGAACACATACATCGTTGTCCAGAGGCAGGAGGAAACACAGACATTCTCTGTAGTATTTCACCACTTTCACACACTATAGCACTGGAACGATTGCAGACAAAACGGGAAAGAGTTCACAGCAAGGACATAGTTATTGCACAAAAGAATGTAAGACACAAATGGTCCACATTTCTATTCTTTAAATATTGTCCATTTACACTAAAATTTCTATGAATTGGCTGTCTTCATTTATATCGACGTTGCTTGACAGGGAATGGAATTTATAATAGGACGCAGACGGTGCATTAACCAGAGAAGAACCTCAGAATTAAATTGCACTTGCAATTTTGTCCCATTAGTGCTTTGCACACACAATTTCACCAATTCAATTGCGGCTAGACTTAGCGCATGCTTTCACGAAAATATCAAAACTTCATGGCCATGCCCACTGACTTTGCGCTTATGACATATCGAATAGCATTGTACTGAAGACATAGCACTCTTAAAATAGGGCCCAAACTCTGCTTTGCAGTAATATCAACTTGGTCTCATAGTGAAAACATGACTCTATATAAATTTGTGCAAACTCATTATACGTGTCTCCAGGTACAATTCCCTGCAGTTTCCAGGAGAAATTAACACTAGAGGTGCTACAACAACTGTGTGTTTTATTCACTTTCACTCAATTCATGACTTTAATGGCTGATAATGACTTTATAAATTCTTATTTTTCTCTCTATTACTCAGACCATGCTTTTTTATGATATCGACACACTTTTACTCAAACAAATCTTTTGAAAACAACATATTTGAACGCTTTTATTACAGACTCAACTACATATATTCACTTATTCCAACACAGATAGCTTGCTCAGTAGCCCACCTGATAGGGCATTGGTCTTAGAGTTGGAGAACTGTGGTTCAAATCCAGCCACTTCTTGAACACAAATCTTGAACTCAAGCTGATATGTGACATTATAGAGTCATAGAAACAGCACAAAATGGCATGGTTGCTTCAGAAAATTTGCTTTTTCATTTCACTTCTGCAATTTAAAACACTAATGGTTAGATTAGGGAGGAGTTTAAAAAAATTTAAATCTAAAATTCACCTTAAATCCACATCTGAATAGAACACCATTTTTGGCTCTGAATAGAACGCCAAACTTGATATACAGCAAGTCAATTTTGAATTGCAAAAATGTTGTCATGTTCACGTAAATTTCATGAGACCAGGCTGAGTAATATATTTACCGTGGTGGTATATGCATTATTGCAGAATCCCTCCATATATGTCATAGCCTACCACACACCAGTGACATGTATCGAAAGGAAAAACAAAATGAACAAGAAAATTAAATAATTGTATATAATGTTCATGGCAACAGAGTGTGAGATCTGTACCTTCCTCTAGTTCTTTGAATAGAATAGATACATCTGCTCAGCCCACCTTTTAGAAATGCCAAGGGTTTAGAAGGGTTAAAACTAATGCTACACTCAGAGTGATGTATGCAGACAGTAGACCAGAACTGCAGAGATTCCGCAGTCTGTGAGACAATTTTATCCTGGGGCTAAAGTATGCCGAGTATCAGTCTGACAGCTTGAGCTCTGAACAAGTAGTTTGGGCCCCCTCAGGATGCACATCATAGCCTGATAGTTAGCATGTAGCATTGGTACTGTGTTGAATCTTTAAAAAGCATCATAATACTCGTGTGACTCAAGCGTGAGGCTGCAACCAAAGGGCTTTCATCCCTCTCACTCATTCATTCAGCCTATAAAGTCAGCTGTGGTTTTCAATGTCATACCACATAAATAAAAATATGTTTCTGTGCAGATACCTGTGGATATTAGTGGTTCAGTCTCTTGACATGTGGCAAACAAGACCACGCAACTCAGGAGAGAATGTCCTGCCCATGGCTAGAGAAGCCTTTGAGAGAATGTCTTTCCCAAACTGCTCTACATCTTGCCTGCTGTTGTGGCAGTGATCTAGGACCGCAAAACCAGATTAAAGGGGAACTGTCCAAGCTGCCACCTGGCATGCAGCTAAGGATGGAATGTTGTAAAAAACCCTTACAGGAGCCTAATTCATCCTTCAACCCTCAGTCAGGAGAAAGACCTTCATAAGGATTTGGGGTAGTCAGATAGGCGTTCAGGCTTTCTTTTATCCCAATACTCTTTGATCAAATTAATTATTTGATTTACTTAATTACCACCAGCTTTGATTTGTAATATTTCTCATTTTGTTTCAAATTATTTAAAAGTGCAGAGACCTACTCTACTTGCAGTTTCATGCAGCTTGCATTCCCTTTGGTTTCTGCCATGGAATTTTTTATAGCCAAGCTGTGAAGTTTTCATAGCCACATGAGAATTTGAGTTGGGGACCGATCGGACTATGTGCAACTGAACTTCTGTTTTTTCTGTTGTTTACATCTACCACTGAGTAATAGATGAAAATTGAAATCAATAGTGTTTTGCAATTGATTTATTTGAGGAGCCTGTTTTAAAGAATTATTCTTGCTCTGTACTTAAATGTAGTCTTTTTGACTTTGAAGGGGTTTGCATCTCAGGCACCAGAACAAATAAATTCTAGTATGGATGCTAATTGAGATGTTCAGCTGCCTAAAGCATTTTGTGAGATTATTTACTGTAGAACCTCCATGGTCATATTGCCACTGGCAGCAAAAACAAGCAATTAGTGGTGTGAGAGATAAATGCTGTGTTCCTAGTTTCACATACTGTATATTCCCATAAAAGCAGGTTTATGTCATGGCAGTCATTTTTCTTGCCATTTTGTAAACCATATTTGCTAGAATTTTGAATCCATTGTTTGTTTATCATATGTATAAGGATTAGCGGTATGTAGGAAATTAGCGACTTTGTGGCAGGGTATATTTACAACTGCCAGCATTCATCACCAATAATATGTAAGAATTTATATGTAAATTAGTTTAGGAATATTGGCCATGTTCGACCACCATTATATGAAGGATAAATGACAAATGATCAGATTAGAAATCTGAATAAAAATTCTCCACCATTAAATATGTAATACAACAGGCTCGTTGTATCTGCTCACAATTTATATGTAAGGGATTTTAGCTCAAGAAGGGAATTATGATTAATTAGGGGAACATTGAAAGAATTAAAGTGTATGTCTGATCACTCGGCTACGCTGTGTTGAAATGATGCATCTGTTAACTCTTTAGAGTAATACTATTCTCATGGCCATTGAAAATAATATCACAAATGTTGAAATATTGTTCGAGCACGGAGTGCAGATCTTTTAAGAATCAATTGATATGATTATTTATTAAAATATACCTCAGTCAATTTCTCTTTGAATACAAACAAGACTTTATTGTTAATCTACAACATAAAAGCTAAACTAACACACATAGACAAACATATAACAGGTTGGTGAGTGAGCTGTAACAGAAGGTGAATGAAACGGCCTGTAACAGAGAAAATGAAACTTTATGGAGTCTATAGACCATGCCCCGGACCATCGATACTTCATTTAGTATACCTCGATTTGCAATTGGGTTACCTGAAGTATTTAAATAAAACACCAGCACTTTCTAGCAAAAGTCTGGAGGTGTACTTGCATTTCCATGCGTTGCTTTGTTTTTTTGGCTGGGTCAGTAGAATGTTCTGGTTGTTCCGTCGATGTTTTGGACCTCTGTTAAGATCGTGGATGCCAGGTAGTTCGGTGCTGGAATGATCAGGCGGGGCTTTGAAGCGAGGCCTCCCGCAAGAGAGACTCGCGACTCCCCGTCACATGTGTGAGTCATAGCACAGAGATAATAACTCTTTTTGAGGAGGGGTTTAGCTTGTCTTTTTAACCTTTTCTGTTTGGTCACACCCCAAAGAGACTCTAAGCCAGTCAGAGGTGGCTTTTCAGATACCATGTGATCATCTCTCTATCCCTTCTTCTGAAGGTGATTAATGAGTCTTTGTTCTTAAGGTTTGTCAGTTTTCCAGCTCAAAATTGAACCAGCTCCTGACTTTTATATAATGAAATCGGTGTTAGAGACATCTGTTAACATCAAAATTTTCTACATAAGCAGGCAAACATTTACATATGAAACATGACATACATTCTCTTTATAGTTTTCACTGCACATTAACATTTGAAAATACATTATTATACTTTGTATAATTGAGCATCATTTATGCACAAGGTCAGAATAATGCATTCTATGATTCTAACAACAGTTAGGCATCATGTGATGCATCTTAGCATATTACAATTAGGTTATATGCATTCAGAAGTGTAGAATGATGATACAGTGGAGTCTTTTTATAGTGTTATAGTTCATAATATATGTATATGCATTGTAAAAACCCAAGAGAAGTTTGTTTTGTGCCTTTGGAGATGATAGAAAAGCACTAGTTTTGGTCTTAGAGAGTTTTCAAAAGTTCAGATCCAGTGAGAGTCTATTCAATCTCTCTGTCATGGATGAGTTTTAGCATGTGAGGATTATACTGACCATCACCTCTGCCCTTTAGGGTGAGGGTAGAGAGAGAGAGAGAGAGATGGAGCATGTGCGATCACCTGTTGCCACTCCCAAGCAGAAATGCTGTAGTGTGTTAGTCAGCTATATGCGCAGAAATGACATTTTTTTTCAGAACATATAATGCAGAAAACAATGCTTGGGGTGATTTAGAATTGGTGTCATAATATAGTTTGTCCAGCAGAGCGCGCTCCGACTCCATTGTTTACAGAGCTGAGCTGACAGTTCTGCAGACAGTGCAGAGTTAAGTGGTGTCTTCACGGTAATTTGCTAACTAGTTTGTGAAATAAATACTGGAAAGTTAATAAACAATGACCCCATCATTTTTCCTTTTCAATATAATTAATATAACATTAACCCTGTCCCTGACAACCATGTCACTCATGTTTATCACATCTGTTTGCTGTTAGCCAGCTATAGTTTGTCAGTGCAGTCAGTTACGTAGCAGATTGAAAGGTAAGCAGAGCATCATTTTGCAGCTCAGCAGACAACGGTGTGGTGGTGGATTGTGTCTGTTGAGTGTTGATTTCATGCTATGTTGTTACCTAGTTGGTGAGACGCAATGCTGGAAAGTAAATAAAAAACATCCGTCTTTTACTCTCCGTGACAATGAGCTTATAGCTAACAACCTAACCACGTAGCTACTTTCATCCCTTGACAGATGAGTGGAAGCTAATGTGTAAACATGTATTCACCAAACAGTTTTATTCAGGATTCGCAGTTTGGTACCCCCTTCAACCGAACTATTCCAGTCGTTGCATTTTCAAAATGTAATATTTAAAAGTCTGGTTTTCCACCATTGAAAGTTTCTCCTGAACTTATATAGCAGAATACGGTGTAACACCGCTGCCACTGTTTATCTCTTGACTCGGCAGGTGTAAATGCTTCTTGTTTTACAACCTGCCTCTAATTGACTGGCAGTATTTAAATGGTCAGCAGTTGACTGATACTAAACAGTACTGATGTTTATTTAGCTATTTATTTTATTTGAATTTATTCTTTATTTAAATGGTCAGCCATTGACTGACACTAAACATACAGTACTGATTTTTATTTAGCTATAATTTTAATTTAAAGGAGTGGTGGTGGTGTAGTGGACTAAAGCACTGAACTGGTAAGTGGAAGGTTGTTGGTTCAATCCCCACAGCCACCACCATTGTGTCCTTGAGCAAGGCACTTAACTCCAGGTTGCTCCAGGGGGATTTTTTAAAAAAAAAAAAAAAAAAAAAAATTGTAGAAAATGCTATAAATGTTTTTAAAAAATGTATGAAACCAGATTGAACACAAAGATTAAATTTTTAAGAACTTGACACAAGTGTTTTAAACTAGATTTTTAAAAGATTTCTTAATTTTAACACCATGGACAACCTTATTTGTCAATAAGCCATGAGCATTATATGTATATATATTAACTAACCATGTGGTAATCCACTTTTGTATAATCTAATGAATTAAATACTTTGCAAATGAAATATACTTCACCTCAATGGATTATTTTCTCCTTTTATTTGGCTCTTGCTGCATGCAAACCAAGATTATTTATTAAAAAAAATATGATTTGGTCAATGACAAATAAGGGTTGGCAAGATGAGCAATTCAAAAATCTTTTAAAAACTTATTTTAAAAGCATGCATAAGGTTTGTTCAAATGTACATTTTGTATTTGTGTTGGTTTCATGTAATTTGAAATGACATTTGCACAATATTTTTACAAAAGGTAACACTGAATGCGCCTGAAAATGTCAAGTGGTGTAACCACAAAAGAATGAGAAATATTACATATTTTATCCACCTAGAGTGTATGTAAGTGTACTCATCAAAATAATTACATCATTTTAAAATATCATATGAAAATAGATTTTATTAAGATTATCTCTAAATTTTAATTGTATGCGTTTTTGCAATATTGAGTGGGACATATGCTGAAAGCACCTCTGTTTTCTAATAATCTTTGACAAGTTATGTAAAAATAAAAATAAAATTTTTATTACACTGCAGTAGAAGAGTACATTTTATTCCACATAAATTTTCCTGTATATTATCATATTTTTATGAAAAATACTGGTTACGCCAATTGACACAAACCAGTTAAACCACCTGACCATATTGCTTCTACAGTCAAAGGCCATTGTTTGTTGAAGAAATTGACACTGAAAATCAAGCATGACAGTCAACAAGGTGAGGTAATCTTGGTGTTTAATTTTATTTCAATGAAGGAAAAACATCTGACAACAACAAATCAGAGTAAAAACATGTTTTCAAAAATTGTGTGTGTGTGTGTGTGTGTGAGAGAGGGGGAAGGAGAATCGTGTGATTAGGCCATTTGAAAAACATTGTTTCTGCATGGGTGCACACCTTGTATATGATGTAAAAAGAGTGCAGTTGTCTATAAATTTCGATCAGAGTGGATACATACAACAAAATATTGACCTAGAAGTGAACATCTTAACAACAGTTCTATTTGTATGCGCAAAACTTATTTTTTCCATGGTAAGGGTGACCTTTGAATGGAATTGCCCTCTATTATATTGTATTAATTGTGAAATTGCAGAAATTCAATGAATTGTATTTTATAGATGTACATTTTTATCTTTGAGTAACATTTCTCCTATCACTGAATGTTGGAGTTTAAGGTATTTTAAAGCTGCTGGTCATGTTCAACAGGAGGTGTCAAAGTAGTATTTACTTAATGTAATATTTATGTAAATGTTGTGTAATACTGTGTAATATGTACTTTAACTTTAATCAGCATCATAAACTACTGATATTTGTCAAAACTTGTCAAAACTGGCCTCTAACAGGCTTGTAATAGGAGTCAAATGGTGTAACCGGTTACACCATTTGACATTTCAATTTAAAATCTAAATTGACAGGAATTATCATGGACAAAAGCACATGGCCTTGGTGTGAATATTTCAAACATAATTTTTTTTAAAGTAAATAGCCTACTCATTTTTAAAATTATGATGAATGATTAATGTTTTACTGGGGTCATACCATTTGACACAAGCATACCTGACCATACCCTAAACATCAAATTATCTCGAATATTTTAAAGAGAGTTACTAATCTTTTTTATGCAGCAGTTAGGGTCATCAGGGGTCTTTCTCTGTGATATCATTTTCTGTCACATGGTCTTCTTGCACATAACAAAATGGCTCTTTGAATGGTGGTTACACCAACATGACGCTTCACGAAATTGACTTGACTGACAGGATCCCCCAAATTAATTGTAATTTTCAGAACAATGGTGTTCCATTACTTTTATTTACTATTAAATAGTTCTAATGTAAGATTATGCCAAACTAGTTGATAGGGTGTTTTATTGAGAATTTCACCTTGCATGTTTAATTATTTGGTACGAAATTTTTACAGTTACACCACATTGACATTTTTGCCATCATCCCCCAAATATTCTCTCAAAATTGATTAAAACCAGAACTTTTAGACTAGGTCATTAATAAAATAATTTATGCAAGTAATTTGTACATTTATTTTAAAATTTTAACCCTTTTAAATTTAACTAAACCAAATAGACACAAAAAAACTTCCGTCATGTCTGTAACGATGTTGCTGCTGGCAATGACGATGACGATGAAATGTCATCGTCACCCCAAGTGCAAATGTATTATTAAAAGTGAAATCCAGTAAACGCTAACAATAAAGATGAAAGAAACATAAAACATGAACTTGACTAAACTTGGCTTGACATTAACATAACAATGTTACCAATCACAACCAAAGTTACATTCAACAATACTTGACAAAGGACAATGGAAAACATGAGGGTTTAAATACATGGACATGGGAGAACAAAGATAACCAATAAACAGACAGAACTGATAACAAGATAATAAACCAATTAACCAATGAAAACAAGACACATGAACATGGAGGGAAAACAGTACATCACATGACCAGGAAACAGGAACTAAACTTTTCAAAATAAAAGACATGAAATACATGAACACACACATTAAACATTACAACGTCATTGACCCATAAATGTCCCATTCTGTATTTTCACGTTTTATTATAACTCTCATGTTTAAATAACATAAAAAGTCCTACCCACCATTAACCGTGCAAATACATCTACTGCAATAAACAGCAAATCCCTACCAGTTGACAAATTCCTAACATCGCACAGAATTTACCATCATACCACCCAGCCTTAATTGTATGCAATATGTGGTTAACTTCTTGTCTTGCTTTGTTTTGAAGTCCTATCAAGAACTACGTATTGCACTGCAAATCTCCTATCTGATTGTTTTGGTTCACCACCTGCTTTGGTCTGTCATTGATGACTACTTTCTGTTTCTGACTCTTTTTGTTCTAATTAGAGACATCCTTGCTTGTTTTTGTTTCTTTTCTTTTCCTTTCTTTCTTTCTTTTTTTTTTTTTTTTTTTTTTTTGCTGGAGAAGTGCTTTCACCCTCTCTGCATCTCCGATGTGCCTCAGCGCTCTGTGAAAGCACTGGAGATAAAGCACTCAGCTTCCCGGACCCTGACTGTCTTTCACTGCCAGTGCTCACTGCTAGATAAATAACAGTCATTTGAAATGTTCTTCTGAACTCCTAACATACAAAACAGAATGGAAGGAAAACAAAAAGAGAAGATGAAATGCACCGACCTTGCTCAGTTTCAGTAGCCATGTTTATATTAACGGAGCGTAATGTGATTTTCTGGGGCAACGTTTTGGGTTCAGTTAGGTTTCGCCATACCGAGGGTTCAGAGTAATGCTTCCCTATACACACTCGTACAAATTAATGTTCCATTTTGAACCAAAAATGGGCTTTACAGTCCGATGTCAGGAGAACCTTCCACAAAGTTCCACAAAGTCTTTATATTCTCTAGTTCTTAAGAGTGGTGCACTGGTGCTTTAAAGACTCCATAAACCAATACAGTGATCTGAAGATCCTTTAATGAAACATCAAAATTTATAATCTCCAAACAACCATAAATGGGCCTTGATAAGATAATCAATAGAACTAGTCAGCATAAAGTGCTATGAAGAACCACTGAAGAACTACCATATTTCAGTCTACCTTTTTTTTTCAGCAGCTTTCAGTGATGTACAGGTATAGGTAAAATTTAAGTGATAGTGTTTGTATATGCTAATACATAGTTGCATATACAATTTAGGCACATTGACAGGCAATGTAGTTAAGAGTTTTTGCTTAAAAGCTATTCACAAAACTGCTAAGAGCAAGTTTTACTAAGGAAATCTTCATTTAAGAGTAATGTGGCGTTGACCCCGTTGCTATGGTTGACGTCACATTTTATGAGCACACTCTTTTAAAATGCCCAAAGTGATTGGTGGACAGGAAAGTGCTATTTCTCAGCAATTTCCTCATAGACAGATAGCAGAATATACAGTATATAACAAATATAATATGGACAGTTAGCAGAAAATATATATCAAATATAATATAAGATAGATAGATAGATCCTCACTACACAGTTTAATTTTTGCATTTGGCCAGAGAGCGCAAAGTTGTCGATTTATCGGTGTAAATGGGTAGTTTCTGTTCAGTGGAGAGTTAACCTTTTTTAAAAGGTCAGTGTCAATATTATAATGTTTATAATATTGTAGCTAATGTTATATTATTAAAATACATCCACTCAATTGTGATCCAGGTGATACCTTTTTAAAATGTTTATGTCATCATAATATTCTAATACATTGTTTTAAATGTGGATTGACGACAGAAGGTATGCTTCGGATCATTTGTGAGTCACTCTTAGGGGTTTAGAAGTCCTCAAGAGGACTTCTGAGCAATCGTGGATTTAGTAGCTACTTTTAGCATTAAAATGCTTCATGAAGTAATCTTAGATTAAAATTTTACGAGTCCTAAAATTGACACACCCCTAATTTTTAAGAGTTGCTCCTAAATTTCCGCATTAGGAGCTACTTTTAGCCTTAATATTTTTGGTGAATACGGGCCCAGGTCTGTTTGGGGGACACCAATGGAAAATATAGATGGATGTAAAAAGTGACTGCAGAATTTCAGCCAATTTTAGTCGCTGGTGCTGTTGATTTTGGCAATTTACTTTTGGCTTGTTGAAGCATCATAAGTCATCTGGTTTAAAAACATGTTATGTTTCCCCCTATAATTAGGGGACAGAGAGACCAGAGGCTAAGAGAATTTAATACATCCAAAATGTTGTTTCACACTTGGCCATTGCGGTTACACCACTATGTGAAAATGAACTTTCTTTGTGTAGCTTTTTCATTCCACTGGGATCTATGCTTTTGGCTGGGGTGCTTGTCACTTGCTATTTATCTCTCCTAAAAGCAATTAATTTCTTTGAAACAAAGAAGTCAAAGCACTCTGGCTTAGCAAGCAAATGTAGGTAAAGGAAACCAGCTTAGCAAACATGTTTTATCCAAACAGAGAGGCAGCTTGTGATTGCACTTTGGTTTTGTTTTTCGTGTTTCTAAGGAAACTAAAAACTCTTCAGCGGGGGATTAATTATTATGAAGTAGCCCTTAAAATCAATTCCAATGGCTGGATTTAATGTTGAGGTTGATTAGTAAATGCAGTCTATTGTTGGAAGCAACATATTGCCTTGGAAAATAATGCCTGGTGGGTCATTTGCTGGCATCCCATGGCTTAAAAAAAACACACTTTGTAGTGCAACTCTTTCAAAATGGGCTGTAATGGATACAGCATACAGATTATGTCACATTTGAGTGTTTGATCATTTCGTATGTCATTTTTAGAGGTTAGACATTTTTAAAAACAAGTGCTTTGTGAAGTACTTTATTAAATTATTTTGTAAGAACAAAAATATCAGGTTTTGTGTTACAGATGATTTCCCCTTTTCACAATGTAGTCTAAAAGTCTAGAGGGAATGATGGAATCAGAAATGGAGAACAAGAAAGTAACACAGGTGAAGTGCACGTTAATGTGGCAGTTTCAGGAATGATTTGCCTTGGATGGGAGAAGGTGTATAATGCTGTCATGTTCACCGCTGTTTGACGGTGGCACGCAGAGGACAGAAGGGAGCTGAACTTCATCAAATGAAGTGTGGCTGGAGTCTGTGCGGAGGGACCTTAGGTGTTCGAGTCACATGCTGCCTTCATGTGTTATCGGAATTTTCCTACTTCCCACTTCTGAAGTGGTAATTATGAGTATGTCATGTTCACTTTCTTTGTTGTTGGAAAGAACAGGAAACATGGATGACGCCAGGTTTGTTCATACGTATTTCTTGAGGAACTTTTATTTTGACAGCTTGCTGACAGTAATGGAATTTTGGTCAAATAAAAGCTATTTTCAAATCAAATGGTTGCCGATATACATAAATGAATATGACCAAAACGGCAAGCGCTAACAATTTGCTGTATTTAGAAAAATGAACAAACCTGTCCGTCAATACAGAGACTGTACTCTCCTCCGTCATGTTGAAAGTTTAGGACTCCTCCCATTTTGGCAACTTGGGTATCATCTAGAATTTCGAGTTTTCCACTTGAACTTCCGACTTCGCTGGGTCATTCATATGCTCGGAACTCGTAATTACGATATTTCCGAGTCCACTTGAAGGGCACAATAAGCTGACTGCTGTTTTTGATTGCTCAGCTGTCATGCTGGCTTGTCTGACACAGGGTGGAGAGGTCGGATTTTGACTTTTTTGACTACGTGATCTGGATACAGGAGTCCTCATTTAGCTGGTTAGCAAAAGGTTTTCTGAAAAATGTATCTGATGTATGTATATGTATGTATATATACAGTATATGTGTAAAAATCACCGGACTTGAGCAATCTGGTAGCAATAGTGTCACGGAAAATCTCGTGAGTGTGCCTGGACCGTCAGATTTCCGAGCGATGGACACCAGTTGGGACTGTTATGCGCGAGGTTGAAGTACATACGTTTTTTGCTGTTCTGTGGGTTATTAAGGTTTTATGGTTACATCAGTGTTGGATAGTGGTCTATATAAATTAGCCTTAGCTACACAATTTTTCTTTGTATGTCAACATGTCACACTTTAATATAGGTAAAATGTTTCTCTCCACATGGAATGTTAATGGCTGGGGCACCCTATAAAAAGAAGGAAGGTGGGATCTTAAGCATAAAAAAATTTGATATAGTGTTCCTTCCTTTCTCCACAGGAAACTGAAAAACTTAGCAGGGCATGGGGTGGGCATGTTTTTTGTAGTGCTGGTTTGAGTAAGAGCAGGGGAGTCATCACATTGATAAGTAAGCATTTACAATTTAAATTCTCAGACAGATCAAGGGTTATTTAGGAAGAGTCATTATTGTTTTGGCTGAAATACAGGGGCAAAATCATATTTTAATTTTTATGCACCCAACGCTGATGGTCAGAACTTTTTTATAGATCTTGAGGGGAAGCTACAAGCAGTTGGGATCCTTCATGATATGGTTTTGGGTGGAGACTTCAATCTTTTAATGGAGCCAGTCCTTGATCATAGTGATGCAAAGGTGTGTAGCCCCTTTAAAGCAATGTTGACACAACAGAGGATGAGTAAAAATCTTGTCTTACAGACATTTGGAGACTTCTGAATCCATCTGGAAGGGACTACACCTTTTTTTCATCAGTTCATAAGATTTACTCTAGAATAGATTTCTTTTTTTTATCTAAGTCACTTATTCCATCTGCCACTGATTGCTCGGTTGGGAACATTTTAGTTTCAGCTCATGCTTTGGTGTTTAGAGATGTTGCCACTTATAGAGAAAAGAAAATCATATAGATGGAGCCTTAATACATCCCTTCTACAGGACCCAGCATTTCAACAAAATCTAAGACAGAAGTCAGTGTTTATGTAGAAACCAACTGGTCCTCAGTGTCCTCTGTGGGCGTGGCATGGGAGGCGCTAAAGGCAGTTCTTAGGGGGCGGATCATACAATATGCCTCATTCATTAAAAAGATCAAAGCACATGAATTCATAGAATTGGAAAAGTCTTCTGGAGGCAATATATTTGCTTCTGCCACAGAAAAAAATTATATTTCGATCTTTATAGCTCCATGTCTGTGTTTACCGATAAGGATATTAGCAACTTCGTAGATGTCACGTATTCCTTGTGTGTGACTAGACTTTTATGTTGAAATTCTTGTTTAGTTCCCTGTTCCTGTTTCCTGTGTTAGTTTTGTAGTCCTTTGTAGTTTCATTTTATGATTGGTTTACCCTGATTGTTTCCCCAGGTGTTCCTCATTCCCTTGTTTTCCCATGTGTATCATTAAAGCTGCATTTAGATCATTTACCCTCGTCTGCCTCGTTACAGAAAGACTGACCAAGATGGATCTAGTGGCTGTCAGAATTATCCTGCTCAAGCAAGGGGACCATCCAGTTGAGGATCACGTCCGTGAGTTTTAAGAACTGGCTAACGTGGTGCACTATGATGACCTCTGGTGATTTTCTTCAGGGCCGGTCTAAATAGTGCACTACAGGCACGGATGCCTCCGGCGGATCCTCACTGGACATTTTACAACTATGTGGAGGTGGCTCTGCAACTTTGTGACTCCCCTTTCACTGTGGGTAAGGCAGATGAGGACATTGGATCACCTCCCACAGTAAACACCCCTCAGCCTTTCACGACCCCTTCGTCTGAGCCTTCCACGGCTCCTTCGTCCGAGCCTTCCACGGCTCTCTTGTCCGAGCCTTCCACGGCTCCCTCGTCCGAGCCTTCCACGGCTCCCTTGTCCAAGCTTTCCATGGCTCCCTCGTCCAAACCTGCCACTGCCAACGAGCTCCACCGCCTGACCCAGTCCCTGCCCTGTGGCCACCTCCCAGGCTTCCTGGCCCAGTCCCTGCCCTGTGGCCACCTCCCAGGCCTCCTGACCCTGTCCCGGCCTTGTGGCCACCTACCAGGGCTCCTGACCCAGTCCCTAGCCTGAGATCATCTCCTTGGTCTCCTGGCTGTCCACCTGATCTGCTCTGGTCTTCTTGGTCTCCTGGCCGTCTGCCTGATCTGCTCTGGTCTCCTTGGTCTCCTGGCTGTCCGCCTGATCTGCTCTGGTCTCCTGGTCATCCGCCTGATCTGCTCTGGTCTCCTTGGTCTCCTGGCCATCCGCCTGATCTGCTCTGGTCTCCTTGGTGTCCTGGCCATCTGCCTGATCTGCTCTGGTCTTCTGGCCGTCCGCCTGATCTGTTCTGGTCTCCTTGGTCTCCTGGCCGTCTGCCTGATCTGCTCTGGCCTCTTTGGTCTCCGGCTCCACCTTGGTCCTCACTCCCACCGGCTCTGCCTCAGTCTTCCAAGCCCCCAGCTCCATCTCAACCCTCTGAACCTCTGGCTCCAGCTTGGTCCTCCGAGCCTGCAGCGTCGCACTGGTTCTTCATCCTTCCGGCTCCGTCTTGGTCTCCAGCCTCCCTGACTTCAACTTGGTCTTCCATCCCCCCGACTCCACCCTGGAATGCTCTGCCGTGGGTCACCTTCCCTGCGGCTCTGTTAGGGTGCTCTGCCTTGGTATCCAGCTCTGCCGGCTATGCCCAAGTCTCCTGCTCCGCAAGCTCCACTCTGGTCTATTCCTCCAGCACCACCTTGGTCTTCTGTTTTGCCTTGTTCCTCTGCTCCCCTTGCCCCTTGTGCCCCCTTGAACTGCCTGTTTGCCCCTTCCCCCCACACCCCATGGACAATCTTTTTTTTTATTGTGGAGCATCTGGAATCCGCTCCTTAAAGGGGGGCTCTGTCACGTATTCACTGTTTGTGACTAGACTTTTATGTTGAAATTCTTGTTTAGTTCCCTGTTCCTTTTCCTGTGTTAGTTTTGTAGTCCTTTGTAGTTTCATTTTATGATTGGTTTACCCTGATTGTTTCCCCAGGTGTTCCTCGTTTCCTTGTTTTCCCTTGTGTATTTAAGCCCTTGTTTCCCCTGGTTTCTTTGTCAGTCTTCGCATGTGTTATGTAATGCTCTGTGCTTGGTTCCCTGTGTTTTGTTTCTTTATATTCTGAGTTACTTAGTTTATCTTTGTTTCATTAAAGCTGCATTTAGATCCTTTACCCTCGCCTGCCTCATTACAGTAAAGCCATCAGAACTTCCTAAATTGACGAGTGATCAAAAAGACTTTCTTGACTCAGATATTACTTTGGAGGAACATGTTGAGGTAATTAAAGACTTGCCAACAGGTAAGGCCAGATAGTTTTGCTGTATAATTTTTTAGATCTTATGTCAAAGAACTGGCTTCACTCATGTTAGAAGTTTACACAGAGTCACTAAAGAAAGGTGAACTACCACCAACCATGACGCAAGCCCTTATCAGTCTTATTCTTAAAAAAGATAAAGACCCAAATGAATGTAAGAGTTATCGTCCAATTTCCCTGATCCAGTTAGATGTAAATATATGGTCTAAAATTCTGGCTAATCGATTAAGCAGAGTAATTACATCTGTTATACATATAGATCAAGTGGGGTTTATTCTTGGTCATAGTTCTTCTGATAATATTAGACATTTTATAAATATTATGTGGTCAGTAGCAAATGATCAGACCCCGATTGCTGCCATATCACTCGACCCTGAGAAGATTTTGAACATTTACGGGTTTGGTAACACTTTTATTGGGTGGATTAAGTTACTTTATAAACAACTGTTAGTGGCAGTGCAAACTAATGGATTCATTTCAGATTTTTTTTCACTCGGTAGGTAAACCTGGCAAGGCTGTCCTCTCTCCCCCATATTGCCCTGTCACGGGTTTCCAACCTGGCACCTTCCATTGGCCCAAGCAAGGCATTAGGTATTTAGGCATTTTATTTCTAGCAAATTTGAGAGATTTATTTAGAGTTAAATTTGACCCATTAATGAAAAGGTTCTCGTGTGATGTGGATAGGCGGGCTTTACTACATTTGTCAATGGCAGGGAAGGTCAATGTTATAAAAATGAATTGTATCTCCTAATTCATTTATTTACTGCAGTCTCTCTCTCTAGAAGTTCCTCTCTCTTATTTTACATTTTTTTAGGTATTTACAGTTGCGCCATCATCTTTGTACTACTTTTGTGGTAGTACTCCGCCCCCTAAAGCTGCAGACACTCTCTGTATGGTGCTTTGGAAAGGGACATGAAGTGTCAGTGTATTACTCCTTGTTGATTCAGAGTCTTGGTGATGGAGCCTTAACAGCCCTTAAGAGGTTATGGGAAAGATATGTGAACTTGGTACTGGAGGATGGGGAGTGGGAAAGAATTTCAAAAATGTGAAAACTACATCTAGGAATGCCTTATTCAGTTTAAGATTTTTCATCGTTTCTACTGGACTCCCTCTAGATTGTTTAGGCTTGGTTTAAAAGACACACCTACCTGCTTGTGATGTCAGTTGGAGGATGGAGACATAGCCCATGCTCTGTGGTTCTGCGCTAAGATTCAAGAATTCTGGTTGAAAGTCCAGAATTTTTCTGTGTGGTTTTAGATACTCAAATTTCATTCTTCCCCAGACTATGTATATTGGGTGATGGGGTGATTATTAAAGTAGGTGACAAACACACAAAAAGCTGGGTACAAACTAGTGTAATGATTGTCAGACAAATAATTCTTAGAGGATGGAAGTCAAAAGGCACTCCCTCATTTCAAGAATGGTTCACCAAATTGGACAGGGTGGCGAGATTTGAAAAGATACAGACAGCTTAGCATATTAGCATATGGTTTATTGAGTAGTTTATTAATTAGTTTATATAGTTTATTTTCTGTATTGTCTATGAGAATCAATAAAAATTTTAATAAAACAAAGTGTATCTGGACATAGATGTGGACCGTGATGTTGAGAATTAAATGTTATTCTCACTACAAAACATTTTACAGTGAAATGTTTTTGATGATTAACATAAAAATGTGCTTCATGTTGTAACTTCTAATTAATTGGTTTTAACTATATTAATCAATATTGTTTAATATTACTCAATTAATATTACTATGTTAGGTTACACCAACCTGAATATTTTCAAAGGGTCAGATCATGTAGAAATAGCCCCTTAAAGTAGACATTTGCTGATATTCAATAATAAAGTATACCTTGATAATTAACATGCACAATATTGTTATCGTGAGCTCTTCAAAATACCTTGAACATCTCTGGATATCCGATTAACCAAATTGTTTAGATTTTTCTGAATGCACTGTAGCATTTACATCAATAAATCAACATTCCCAACACTAAATCTTACAGTAATAGGAGAACATATTAAATTACAAGGAAACTCCAAAGTTCATGTTTTTTTTTTTTTTCAATTAAACTTTTCCCTCAAAATGTTACTGTAACAGTTAAAGGTCAGGGAAGGAGGAGGCAGGAACCAGCTGAACATTAAACGTAACTTTTAATGTACTTTAAACAACATAAAACATAAGTCAAACACACACATGCAGCGCGGCCGCATGTGTGTCTCTCTCTCTCTCTCTCGAACTGGTGCTTCCAGTTCGTCTTTATCCCCCTCCTAGCTGATGAGCCCGATTCAGGGCCGGCCGTGTGTCCTCACGACCCGGCCCCACCCTCCTCCTCATCACACTCCTCCATCGCCCGACTCAGGCCAGGAAACCCCCAGCATGATGCACTCCTATCCCCTCTCTTCCTGGACCTGACGGCCGTGTCTGCCGGCAGGTATTCCCCGCCTTTCTGGAGCCCTGGGAGAGACGAGGGGAGGGAAAGGGGAGAGGGAAAGAGTGAGGTGGAGTGACAGAGAGAGGAGAGAGAGAAAAACTTGCTAAAAAACTTACTAGCCGGTTCCCACACGCTGTCGTCCCGGACCTCAACTGCACCTCCACCCTCTGGTGGACGACAGCTCGCTCCTCCCCCAGCAGACGGCAGCGAGTCCTCCGGCCTCTGGCAGACAGAACCACTCCTTACCTTCATTGGCGGATGGCAGCAGTTCCTCCGGCTCTCGGCAGCTGGCAGCGACCACTCTGTCCCCAGGCAGATGGCCGCGGCCAGCGGTGAGGACTCCGCAACAGTGCATCCCTCCTCCCTTCCGGGTTTCGGCACCACTGTAACAGTTAAAGGTTGGGTCAGTTATCTGTAAAAAAGACAGATACTTGCCCCATTTCTCCACAAACAGGTCTAAACTCCCCTGTCTTCTGAAAGCCCCCTCCTCAAAAGTTGCCACCCTGGCCATCTCCGAACACCACTCGTGAAATGGGGGCGCTCCAGCTGACTTCCAACCCCTTAAAATGATCTGCCTGGCAATCATAATACTAGTTAGGACCCAGTTTTTTACATACTTATTCTCCAAATTAATGACCGCTCCATCTCCTTAAATACAGAGTCTGGGGCAAAATGAAATTTGAGAGCCCAATACCTCACACATAAAACTCTGAATCCTCAACCAAAATTCTTGGAACTTAACACATCCCCAAAAGACATGGGTTGTGTCTCCATCTTCTGATTGACATCGCCAGCAGGTGGGTGTGTCTTTAAGACCAAGCCTATGCAATCTAGAGGGGGTCCAATAAAATCTTGAATTGCATAAGGTGAACCCCTGCATCTCTAGATGCAGACTTGATGTTATTTAGAATGCTAGCCCACACTCCCTCCTCCAATACCACGTTTAGATCTTTCTCCCATAATCTCTTAAGAGAAATTGAAGTTACATCCCCCAGACTCTGAATTAGCAGCGAGTTATACACTGATGCCTCATGACCTTTTCCAAAAGCAGTAATCACCACTCCCAGGGTATCTGTAGCTTTAGGGGGGTGTAAACTACTCCCAAAAACAGTACAGAGCAGGTGGTACAGCTGTAAATACTTATAGAACTGAGATCTGGGAATCCCAAAAAGTTTAACCAAATTTTGAAAGGATCTCAACACTCCACTCTCATATAGGTCACCGAGTGTAGTAACCCCTTCACAATCCACTCTGACCAGCAAAAAGGGGACTTTTGATACATAATTTGGGGTTCCGCCATATGCTCGAGGCAACATTTAAATTAATGTCCAAATTAAACACTCTGGACATTTTTGTCCACACCGAGTGCAAATGTGAGACAACAGGGTGTAACCTAACTTCTCAGATTAGTTTGATAGAAAGGCTTTGCAATGGAGAAATAGGGGCAAGAACTTCCTGTTCAATACAAAACCAGGGAGGGGCTCTCTCAGGTGGAAGAGACCAATGAGCCAAATGTCTGAGACCGAATGCTTAATAATAAAACAAAATCTTGGATAGGCCTAGCCCACCTTTGTCAATCGGCCTGTGTAACTTATTGAAATGTAATCTAGGATGCTTACCATTCCAAATGAAGGACTTCGCTATGCTATCAAATTGTTTGAAATAAGAGAGGGGGACATCTTCAGGGAGAGATTGTAGCAGGTAGTTGAATTTTGGAATACAATTCATTTTAATAACATTAACCTTCCCAATCATAGATAAATGTAATAAAGCCCACCTGCCTGCGTCGCTCGAAAAACTTTTTATTAAGGGGTCAAAATTAACTCTAAATAAATCAGACAAATTTGCTGGGAATAAAATGCCCAAATACTTAATGCCCAGAAAAGTGCCAGGCTGAAAAGCTGTTACTGGGCAGTATGCTGTCAGAGCCAAATCTTCGGATTTACACCAATTTACTCTGTATCCTGAGAACTTAGAAAAGGTATAAGTAATTCTGTGAAGGCAAGGCATAGATCTAGTGGGGTTGGAGACGAATAATAAAATATCATCAGCGTAAAGCAAAAGCTTATGCACCACCCCTGGAAAATCATCTTCCCTTCTTATCGCGGCTGCTAATGGTTCCAGGGCAAGTCAAGTCAAGTCAAGTCATTTTTATTTGTATAGCACCTTTCACAACACACATCGTTTCAAAGCAGCTTTACAGAAGATCATGCATTAATAGAAAATGAAACTGTAATATCTATAATGTCTTAGAGTCATCATTGTTTGATAAAATACGATTGTGAATTGTGTTTAAAAATAAGTAATTAAATAATAATTGTATTTATATCCCCAGTGAGCAAGCCGAAGGCGACTGTGGCAAGGAACTCAAAACTCCATAAGATGTTGGTTAATGGAGAAAAATAACCTTGGGAGAAACCAGGCTCACTGTGGGGGCCAGTTCCCCTCTGGCTAACATCATGAATATAATGCCAATACTACTTATGTATAGTGCAAGTCATCGTTTAAAATTATTAAACTAAGTGTTAAGGGTCAGTGTTTAAACAAAGATTTTGTATGAACTGTAAGATTAATGACTAATGTCTTTGAAGTCCATCCTGGATTAACTGCAGAAGTTCATATAGATGCAATTGTCCTTGTTAGTTGGCTGATGAAGGGTTTTGTTGGCAATTAAGTGATAGTCTATGTATTATGTTGTGTGCTACGTTGAGGAGCAGGTTTGGTTATTAGCAATAATTAATAATTATCAAGATAATTATAAATTATTAAAATTAAATAGAACATTGATCACAATCAGTGTTAGCTTTTTAATCCTTTAAATCAATAATCATCAAAGATAACCGTCAATTATCAAATTCAATAGAATATTAACTGTTATCAAAGATAATTAATTATTAAAATCAATGGAACATTGATTAGAATTAACACTAGCTTATTGATCCTTTAAATTAAACAATCATCAATGATAATTATCAATTATCAAAATCAACAGAATATTAATAAGGATTAATATCGCCGGGGTACCACCCTGGAATCAGGGACTAATAACCAGACAGTATAACAGTCTCAATATAGGATTGTTCTCTTAGGAAAGTCGATGTCCGGAGAACATCGACATTCAAAAGGAAACAATGAAGGCTTGAATCCGAGCACTGACATCCCCTGCCAGCCCTTGACACAGGTGTATGCAAAACAAACCAAAACACTTCTCTTTGAAATATAACAGTTTATTGATGCAGTAATATCAATTAATATTCAATACAATGCAGTCAGTAAACTTCTGACTTACAACTACAAACTAAACAGTGACATGATTAGATATGGTAACCAACATAAGCCTATAACTCATGAGTGGAAGGTATGTGTGTGTGAATGTATGTGTGTGGGTTTGTGTGTGTGTAAGGAGTGACGTGCACAAAATGGCAGACGTGACTCTCATGGAGAGTACGTCATGCAAGATTTTCGGCCAGAGAATATGGCCGCGAATGTGGGCGGAGAGAAGCCGGTTAATGGCGTCTGCCCGTTTACTGCGTGTTTCCGCTTGTAAAATAACTTAGGTACAAAGCTGAGCTTTATCACCAAGTTATCTACAAGCCAAATGTGTGTGTGGGTATGTTTGTGAGGGGTCGCGTGTGTGTGGTTAGTACGAGAGAGAGAGAATAAAGTGGCGGCACCAAAGCTGGTTTCACGATCGTGGGAGAGAAAGCAGCTGTTTATTTATCACTTAGAGACGCGGTGAACGGCTCGTAAACCGTCCCGTGGTCTTTGGTTCTTTAATGGATAAACTGTTGGAAATACACAACAGTCCAACGTGGTTGGACTACAGCACAGGAAATCTCATTCGTGATAACAGTACATTACAATAATACCTTAAGTATTATTAGCAGCAATGAGCGGACTCAGCGGTCCATAAACTGTACAAGCAATAACCTTGATACACAAGAATAACACACTATAATATTCTATCTCTGCCCAGACGTAAACCTCTTACTTGAATCACGTGAGGACGCAGGTAGAATTTGTGTTCATCCGTCGTTTGACTCCGACTCATTTCCTCGAGGCTCGGGTAATGACGGGAGGCTGTTTCCTCACTCTGTCGGCGGGCGGTACGGCTGCTGATTCTCGGCGGGCTGGCGGAAAAATCAGCGATGTCGACTCGGTTGAAGAGGGAAGAGAAATCATCTTTCTTCACTTCGACAGGCAAACGGATGAAGATGCGCATTGCTCGGTGGTCTCCTTCAGATCTGTTAGAGTGTTCGGTGGAACACAGAGTAATCTCAACTTGTTCAGCGAGATGGAGATTGTATGGCCACAGTTTCAAGTCCTACGTTACTTCCTTGTGCAACGAGGCTACACCTGAGAGCAGCGATGAGCAGCATCTACGCAAGGCACGCAAAGTTGCTGGAAGCAATGCCCAGAAGGATCTCAGAAGTATTTCTACTCCCGATGACGTCATGGTTGAGGGGCGTTCTGTCGCGCGCCTCATCCAATAGGAGTTGAGAGTTCGATCCTTTGGAATTTCACACATAGGTGTAAAGTGAGCAAGGCTTCATGGGATTTGTAGTCTGTTTTGGACTCCCTTTGTTTGATTTTGGTGCGGTTGTTGTCAATAAGATTTTATGACTGTGTGTGTGTAGGCCTCAGTCAGGCTTTACGACTGTGTGCAGGCCTGCCTTAGTCTTATATCTGAATACATGAGGCCCAACAATTCCATTTCAAGAGTGTAGTCCATCATTAGACCGAGGTGATGCAGGCAGAGATCAGTTAGGTGCATTGCAGTTCAACTGGCCGGTAATGTCGGTGAGGTCTATCATAAGTCCAAGGTTCAGGCAATGGCATATGAAGTATTGCATGTCTTATGGTTGGAGTTGGCATCAGTTCATCCTCTGAAGTCCATCATAATAGACTGAAGTGATGTTTGGCTGGCACCGGCTGCTTTTAGTCGTCATCACTCAGAGACATGTAGCAGTGGAGTCCAACACAAAGCAGGAATGGAGCTGGATCCAGCCAGTTCTGGTGACCTCAGGATAGGAGTCCCGAGGTTTAGACAGGGAAACAAATAGAATAATATTAGCATAGATGCCATTCAATTTATTGCAGATTTATAGATCATGATCAATGTTTCTGGTTTCTGGTTCTGGCAGACCTAACTAAAGCAGCCTAATTGTGAGTTGAAGGATAAATTAGGTGTATGCCTGGCTAAGTCTTTAGTCTAGACTTAAACTGAGTGAGTGTGTCTGCATCTCGAACAGTGTTAGGGAGACTATTCCATAGTTTAGCAGCCAAATATGAAAAGGATCTACCTCCTTTTGTGGATTTTGATATTCTAGGAACTATTAACAGGCCAGAATTTTGCAATCTTAATGAATGTGATGGAATATAGCGTAGTAGAAGGTCACTTAAATACTGCGGAGCTAGACCATTCAAAGCTTTGTACGTAGTTAACAGAATTTTAAAATTAATACAAAATTTAACAGGTAGCCAATGTAAGACGTTAAAATGGGGCTAATATGATCATATTTCTTGGTTCTAGTCAGCACTCTGGCTGCTGCATTTTGAACCAATTTAAGTTTATTTATTGATCTTGCTGGACATCCTCCCTGTAATGCATTACAATAATCTATTCTTGAGGTCATGAATGTATGAATTAGTTTGAATTGGCATGAATTGGCAAGACAGAACAATAATGGGGATAGAGGGCAACCCTGCTGGGTGCCCCTATCCAGATTAAAATAATCTGTAATTAATCCATTTGTTTGTACCGCTGCTACCAGGTGTCTATAAAGAAACTTAATCCATCCAATAAAAGTATTCCTAAACCTGTATATTTCCAAAATCTTAAAAAGATAATCCCATTTTACCATATCAAATGCCTTTTCGGCGTCAAGTGAGATGGCAGCGACCGGAGTCTGATCATTCGCCACTGACCACATGATATTGATGAAATTCCTAGATCTTTGTCCTTTTTAAGTATCAGACTGATCCGGGCTTGTGTCATGGTTGGTGGAAGCTTTCCATTCTTTAATGATTCCATATAAACTTATAGCAAATGTAGAGCCAGTTCTGTAGCATAAGATCTAAAAAAATCAGCGGCAAAGCCATCTGGCCCCAGAGCTTTGTCATTTTAGGGAGTTCTAATGGTTCCACAAAGTTTCTAATATCTTCATCAGTAGACGAAAACGTGGAACTATAAAGATCAAGATAGAATTCTTTAAAAGCATTATTAATATTAATGGCCAAGGTAAAGATTTCACCACCAGCAGATTTCACTGAAGGAATGGTAGAAAAAGACTCTCTCTGCTTTATATATCTAGCCAAAAGCTTCCCTGCTTTTTCCCCCAACTCAAAGTATGACTGTCTTGCCCTGAATAGCCAAAACTCCACCTTTCACGACAAAATGGTATTATATCTGTATTTCAATCGAGTCAATTCTCTGAGTCCATCAGACAACATTCCGCATTTCAGCTCTGCCTCGGCACTTTTAATATTCCCTTCCAACTCCACGAGTTCTCGTGCTTTGGACTTTTTGATGAATGAGGCATACTGTATGATCTGACCCCTAAGAACTGCCTTAAGTGCCTCCCAATCCATGCCCACAGAGGATATTGAAGACCAGTTAGTCTCCATATAAACATTAATTTCAGCCTTTAACATTTGTTGGATTTCAAGATTTTGCAAAAGGGATACATTAAAGTGCCAACTATATGATTTATTTTTCTCTGTATGTGGCAACACCTATAAACACACCAGGGTGTGATCTGAGACTAAAATATTTCCAATTGAGCAATCCACAACAGATGAAATAAGGGACTATATATATATAAATCTATTCTAGAATAAATTTTATGATGAAAAAAATGTATAACCCCTACCAGATGGTTTCAAAAGTCCAAGACCAAGATTTTTACCCATCCTGTGAAAGGTCTATGTTGCTCTAGGGGGCTTACACACTTTTGCTACACTATGATCAAGGACTGAGTCCATCAAAAGATTAAAGTCTCATGAGGGGTGCCAGTGGCTTGCAACATCCCTTCAAGATCTATAAAAAAGCCCTGATCGTCAACATTAGGTGCGTAAATATTAGCCAAAATCAGCCTTTGCCCCTGAATTTCTGCTAAAGCAATAATGACTCTTCCTAATTTATCTTTAATCTGTTTGAGACATTTGAATTGTAGATGTTTACTTATCAATGTAATGACTCCCCTGCTCTTACTTGTGCCAGCACTAAAGAAAACATGTCCATATCTTCCCAAATGTTTCAGCTTCCTGCGGGTAAAGATGCATTTCTTGAAGAAACACTATATAATATTTCTTACGTTTAAAAAAAGAAATAACCTACCTTTTTATGGGATGCCCCAACCCATTCACATTCCACGTGGAGAGAGATAATCCACTCATATTAACATTTGACATTTTGACATATTAGAAAAATTAGATTGTGCGCCAAAAATAAACGTATAAAGACCACATTCCACATTGGTGCAACAATCAACCCCCGAAATTCCCCCAGAACAAAACAAACAGAAAAAAGAAAAACGTGTGTATTAACCCCGCGCACGACAGCGGCAACCGGCGTCCATCCCTCTAAACTCAAAAAGTCCAAAAAGTCGCGACCCCGCGACAAATTTGCCATCTGATTACTCAAGTCCAGTGCTTCTGTACAAATTTTGTGAGACAGAATTACATAACAGAAAATAATCTATAAAACAAACTCCAGCCAATAGGCAGAATAAACACAAAGAACGGGTAGATTCATTCACAAAACTGTATCAAAGGTGTGTTCCTCCACAAAACAAACTCCAGCCTCTAGCGGAACCAGCACAAAAAAACAAAACAAAAAATTCTTTCAGTTTCCTCGTAAAGTCAAATGAATGTTCAGTGAGCCGGCTTTTTATGAGTGAAGAGATGACCTAATGTCCTGCAAAAAATACTCCACAAAACAAACTCCAACCAATAGGAGGCATAAACACAAGGCACATGCAGATTCAACCATGACTGTCCCGAAGGAGTGTTATTTCACAAAACAAACTCCAGTCGCTGGGCGGAACCAGCACAAAAACAAACAAAAAGGGCGCCCAGCTTCTTCAGACAGTCAAGTGTATGTTCAGCAAGACAAGCTCTCTTGGAGGCAAAGTGAGAAGCACACCATGACTTCCTCTATCCATCGATTTTATGAAAGACCGCTTGCTGTGGGCATGCAGATATTTTGTGGCCATCCTTAGTATCCATTCTCACTTTGGCTGGGAACATCAGTGCAAAAGTGACCCTCTGTCGATGCAAAAGTTTCTTGAAGGAGTGTTATTCCACAAAACTAACTCCAGCCGCTAGGTGGAACCAACACAAAAATAAACAAAAAGGCACCCAGCTTCTTCAGACAGTCAAGTGTATGTTTAGCGAAACAAGCTTACTTGGGGGCACCATGAAAGTCACCAAATGGCTTACTCACCCCATTGTCTCTATGAAAGACATCGCTTGTGTGGGCATGTAAATACTTTGCGTTCATCCTTAGTATCTATTCTCAGTTTGGTTGGAAACATCAGTGCAAAAGCAACCTTCAGTTGATGTAAGAGTTTCTTGCATTCCTTGAATCAACCACGTTTCTCTCGTCAAATTCACAAAGTCTGGGAACAAGACAATGCTGTGGTTTTCCAAGAAAACCTTCCTTTACTCCTCGCCTCACGTAACACTAGATCTTTATCAGATGATTTCAGAAATTTGGCCAGAATTGATCGGGGCCTGTCTCTCTCAGCAGCTCTGTGAGCCGGGACTCTGTGAGCTCGCTCGATTTCCAGCTTATGGCCTGTTATGTCGAGCAGACTCGGAAAGAGCTCGTCTAGGAATTTCACCATATCTCGACCTTCTTCATGCTCTGGAATTCCAACAATTCGGACGTTGTTTCGCTGATTACCCTCGCATGGCGTCACGCGACTCTACTAAATCTTGTAATTAAGAACAACAATAGTTTATTTATCTTTCAACCTGTTTTGTAATTCAATACAAGACCATGATAATACCGTGATAAATTCTTCTGCAATTATCGTGATATAAAAATTTTATAACGTCACATCCCTACCTTAAAGTAACAATTAACTTTTACCCACAAATTGAGGTTCTGTCTTCATTTGTTGTCATGTCTGTCATGACTGTCATGTCCAAACTTGAACAACAACTTTTTTCTTCAGCGGAACACGAAAAGGAGATGATATAAAAGGAGAGTATCTTCATCTCAGTCACGTTTTACTTTCATTGCATCTTTTTCCATATAATGAAAGTGAAAGGCGTATGAGGCTTAAAATCTCCTTCTGCCTAAAATCTCCTTTTGTGTTCCACAAAAGAAAAAAAGTTGTTCAAATTTGGAACAACATGAAGTTAAGTAAATAATGACATAATTTTCATTTTTTGCATTAACAACTGTATCCCTTTAATGTAACGACTGCACTTTTTCTTTTTCTTACAGTGTAGTTACAAATGTTTTTTTTTTTTTTACCTGACTGTATTTAAATATTTTTTAATGCAATTAATGTGTTGTGAAATGCAACATAAAGAGTAATTTTTTTGAGTATTTGCTATTCGTAATGTTGTGCATGCATAATTTCTCAATATATGTAAGAACCCACGCACACAAGGTGCCGAGTCAAAAAGGAAGCATCGCACAGTTGCTCAATGCTCCAACATTTTAAAAATGTTTTTTATAAAATAAATATAAAAATTTTCTATTTTTGATCATGCATCATTTCTACAATATTTTTTAAAATAAAAAAATGGATGCTTAGAAGCATGTCTGCATTCACCATTTTGATTGCTGGAATGCAGCATTTAGCATGCTGTCATCATTCTGATGGTCTTGTTTTTGTCTCCTGCCAATGTGCTGTTTTCCAGTGCAGGAAAGAAATGTTTTTCATGGTGAATATACTGTTGTCCGTGGTAAGTGTCTGCATCTCGGAGAAGTGTACTGAAGTGGATAATTTGCAGTAACTGTCAAAGCACAGTCTAACCGTGGATTGTCTGAGGCATTACAAACTAAGGGGCAAGAAACAAGAAACTCTCCTTTTATAAGGATTCAGCTTGTCAAGCAATACAATTGTTAAAGTTAACTTTCTGAGGACAAAAACTTCTCCCTCTCTGACTTGTTCCACTGAAAAAATCTTTCAAGTGGTTTGTGTGACATTCAAAGCCAGGACCTCTTTCCTTTCCCCACTGGATTGCCCTAAACAGGTCTTGTCACAATAGCTTGTCACAAGTTGCCAAAATCTGACTGAATGATTTAGCACATCCTGTCCGTCAGTTCCATTATATCTAATAGAGGCTCTGATGCATAGATTCTGACTGACATGGTGTGACTGTAATCAGAATGCCTTTGTAAGATTTGGGCACCTCTTTACTCCTAGATATGGCAGCCAACGAGTGCCCTGGGGGACCCTTTGCAGATAGCGCCGCAAAACATTAATTTTCAGACCTGTCGAACGCAAGCAGCGGCCCCAGGCATTGTTTCCCCCAGGAACTCAGGAACTTTATTATAGAAAAAAAGGTCCTCTCTCACCAGCCTCCACAATATTTTGACCTAATGACTTTTCTGAAGATTCAGTATGGGATTATAGCTCATCCTCATTTCTCCCTTTCAGCAGACTTTCACAGCCCACGACTGTTACTTTTTCTTTGGCTGGCGAACAGTATCTCACTGCCATTTGCAATGTTCCTCATTGATTAGACCTCCACACCAGCAGCAACATTTTTTTTTTTTCAGAGGCTTAAGAAAATGAAAAGAACAAGCAGTCCACACTGAATTTATAGTCTGAACCATGCACCATAGAATAAAAATATAAGGTTAAAATTAGTATAGGCAGATTACTACTAAACATAAGACTACCAGAAGTGACATTCAACATGAAAGTGCATTAATATGTATTAAATGCACTGACAAATATGCCCTTATATGCAAAATGCTTGATAGAATGTCATGGTATCATTAGGATTATTTGAATCATTTATCAAAGTGAATAACATATTGAAGCTGCTATTTGTTCATCGCTTGTTGAGTGTGAAGGCCAGAACAGAGGGCCATTAATAAAGCCCTGTCTTATTGTTGCTACAAATGATTTGCAGTAGTGTAGAGTGAAAAAGGAAACTGAAGGGGTGGTGGGGGGACTTTCTTTGAGACATTTTGGAAAGGGAAGAATAATTGAAATCTGGAATTCAATATAAACAAGTTACCCTCGCTCTATATAACCATTGCAGCCTGGTTCAGTGAATGTCTTCACAACTGTAACACCCTTGCTAAGCCTTGCATGCTAACCTGCTGACAAGCCACAAAATATCCTTATTGTCACAGTGATGGCTATGGGCTGAATTGAGATGCCTCTACTGCTCATTAAGAACTCAAAGGAACCTGAGAGATCACATTAAGTGACTGATAGAACAACAGCATGTGTGCTGGATTTCAGAGTGGGAGGCTGTAAGGTGCCATGAAAGTGAGATGATATCCATGGCCATTGATTGGGCAAAGTCATTTTTTGTTGTGGATGGAAGAATTCCACTGAGGGACCACTCCATCTCTCAGGCACTGTGGAGCGTGAAATTATGAAGCAGGCCAATCAGTTCTCTATGGTTGGTTGTTTTAAATATATTTTAAATTGCTTAATGGGCCAACGGGAAACCATTACACCATAACAAGGACACAAATGACAGTTAAAGGTGAAGTGTGTTATTTCTGTGGCACTTGCATCACTAAACGGAATTACGAAAATAATGAATTCCATTAGTTGGAGAAATGGTATCTTGACAATGCTGATTGGCCGACGGCACCACAAGAATGCAATTTCAACTCCATTGCAAGTTTCTAAGTGCCCTCAATTAATAAATAAATACATATATAATTTGAGAACTAGAAAAAAATATACTATAATGAAATACTTGCGATTTATGTATCGCTCCCATTTCTTTTTTATTAGAATACACAGCTGCTTTTGAATGCCTGCCAGTGGAGAAAAATACTTTTTATCAGCATAATGTAGTTACAGTATCTACCAGCAGGGGTTAACCAGCATGCTAAGTAGCCAAACCTGTTGTGATGTTTTTTGGATGCCCGAACAAACAGAGCAACGTAATCAACTGCAGTATGGATGCCATTGCATCATCCAGGTGGATGCTGGACACTGGTAGCGGTTGAGGAGAGTCCCCTGTTTAAAGCGCTTTGAGTGTTTTGTTGTAAACAAAATACACACATCACCTTTAACCCTCTGGGGTCAACGGATGCGCCGGCACGTCCTGCTGGATGTTTTCCTCATAACAGCGGAAACAACTTAAAATACTCCGTCATTTTTGGACATACAGATAAGTGTAAGACATCATTAGAGACTATAAAGGGTCTACTTTTATTTGTGTACACTCACAATAACAACAAAACCTTGTGCTTTTGTAAAATAAAGAAAATAAACATGGTGCGCTTTCAGCCGTCTCTGTCTCCGTGAGCATCTTTCTGAAACACGTCACAAAAATGAACTGAAACTCCGCAAATATTTATCACACAAACATGAAACATATGTCTAAAGAAAGCTTAAAATGTCTACTTTTAAATAAAACAATTCAAATTTAAAACAAATATCCTACTGTAATGTAATCTGTATGAAACAAAGCGATGTACAGTTTCTCCTGGCTCAGCTAATTATCCCTAATGTGATCCCAACCACCAGCAGAGCGCGCTATTCATATGGTAATGTGCTGAGGCGATCAATGCAAATGGTGAATGCCCCCAACAATGCCTTAAAAAGCATCAAATTAATTAACTTTTCTGCACGTTTGGAAGATGGCACGCTACACAGGTGAGGAAGTGTTCACATTTTCCTTAGAAGAAGAGCGGAAATCTGATGATGAACGTTTGACGAGCGACTTGATCCAGTCGAGGATACAATTTCGGATGAGTAAGTATTTAGTTTTACTTACATATTAGTTGACATGCTATTTTATATAAACATGTACATATTTTACTAGTTGGACTATTTCCAGACATGCCAGCCAGGATTCTGAGTACTGAAATTTGAAATTTGTCCTAATAGGCAAGTTTTAGTTACATTTAAATGTTGTTTCGGCTAAAGCAGGTATTTAAATTGTATGCTGTATGATATAAATATGATATGTAATATGATATAAAAATAATATGAATTTTTAGATTATATTTTAACCAGTGTTTATGCTGCCTCATTATCATCAGCGAAGCTTGTGCTTGCAAATATCTGTTCGGGTGTAAATGTGTAAAATGTGCTGTAAATATGCACATATTAGAAAGTCAGCATATTAGAATGATTTCTGAAGGATCATGTGACACTGAAGACTGCAGTAATGATGCCGAAAATTCAGCTTTGATCACAGAAATAAATTGCATTTTACATTATATTCAAATAGATAAGTTGTTTTAAATTGTAAAAATATTTCACAATATCACTGTTTTGCTGAATTTTGGATCAAATAAATGCAGCCTTGGTGAGCAGAAGAGACTTCTTTAAAAAACATTAAAAAATCTTACAGATCTAAAAACTTTTAAATGGTAGTGTAGGTCTAAAGTTCCCTATCTGTCACTCACTCGAAGTTGTGTCGATGTAGTGACACTAGGGGTCCCTCTTGGGAGCCTGAGACACCTCTGGTCTATGATAAAAGGCCAATGAAAATTGGCGAGTGGTATTTGCATGCCACTCCCCCGGACATACGGGTATGAAAGGAGCTGGTATGCAACCACTCATTCAGATTTTCTCTTCGGAGCCGAACGGTCATGCTCATTGAGCTGAATTACTACTGTTCATTCACCTCTGCTGGACCTGATGGCGCATTTCAGCGGCTTCTCCATCCTCTGCACTGCAGAGAACGCCCCTAGGCACTTCGGCAGAAAAAAGAGAGAATATTTTCTGAAAGAGTTTATTTCTCTAAAAGAGTATATTTCTCTAAAAGAGCGGCACACACGGAATGTCTTTTTAAAGATGCATCTTTTTAAAGATGCCTTTCCGATTGTTTGTTATTTCTGGTTGCGGTCCTTATCTCTCAACTTCGGATGGTCATGATCGCTGTCTTTCGTGTCTGGGCGCGACTCACACGGAGGCAGCGTTTGTGGATGGTTCGTGTTCTCACTGCGAGAACATGACCATGGCAACGTTGTGGTCGCGGCTTGCTTTCGTTGTGGTTGCGGCTCCCCGCCTCGGTCCTTCTACCTATGGGTTTGAGGCCAGTGCGGCTAGCACTGGGGGCAATTTGGGGACCCCAATGGGATCGCCTCCGCCGGGTATCCCCCCACGGACCTCCCATTCCCCAGCACGCTTGTCTGCCCCAGTCGGGCTTCCGGATGAGTCCACCAGCTCATCTCACGGTGAGTCTGGCCTCTTGTTTGGAGCCTGCGAAGATGATGAGCTCTCGAGTGCAGCATCAGAGAGCGGACTTGTCCAATTGGACGCAGAAGCCTCAGCTGGGCTCCCCTTGGGGACGATTGCCCAGTCACAGGCTGATGCAGAGATGACGGACATGCTTTCCTGGGCGGCCGCGAGCGTCGGGTTAGAGTGGAACCCTCCACTCTCCACTGAACCCTCACGGCTCGATGATTGGTTCTTGGGCTCACGGCGCCGCTCAAAGCAGCCACGTCCCGCTCCAGTGCCTTTCTTCCCAGAAGTGCACGAGGAGCTGATGAAATCGTGGGGGGCACCTTTTACTGCCCGACCCCAATTCCTTAGTTCCCCTGCCCTCACTACCCTCGATGGCGGGGCGGCCAGGGGCTATACGGTGCTTCCCCCGGTGGATAAGGCGCTCGCGGTGCACCTATGCCCACAGAGCGCCGCCACCTGGCACGGACGCCCAAAGCTCCCTGTAGGTTCACGTCATCCCTGACGGCTAAAGCCTACAGCGCTGCTGGACAAGCTGCCTCTGCCCTGCATGCCATGGCTCTCCTGCAGGTCCACCAAGCCAAGGCGCTAAAAGAACTGCACAAGGGTAGTTCCGCCCCAGATCTGATGCGACTGCATTGGCACATCAACTGCCTCGAGTTGTTGGCAATCCTGCTTGCCCTGCAGAAGTTTTGGCCGTTGATCCAGGGCAAGCACGTGTTAGTTCGGACAGACAACATGGCAATGGTAGCATATGTCAACCACCAAGGCGATCTGCGTTCTCGTTGTATGTCACAACTCGCCCGCCTTCTCCTCCTCTGGAGTCAGCAGCACTTCAAGTCGCTGCGAGCCACTCACATCCCGGGCAACCTCAACACTACAGCGGACGCGCTGTCACGGCAGGTTACCCTCAGGGGAGAGTGGAGATTCCACCCTCAGGTGGTCCAGCTGATTTGGAGTCGATTCGGACAGGCACAGGTGGACCTGTTCGCCTCCCAATAATCCTCCCACTGCCCACACTGGTACGCCCTGACCGAGGCCCCCCTCGGCATAGACGCACTGGCACACAGCTGGCCCCCTGGCCTGTGCAAATATGTGTTTCCCCCAGTGAGCCTACTTGCACAGACCCTGTGCAAGGTCAGGGAGGACGAGGAGCAGGTCATCCTGGTAGCACCCTACTGGCCCACCCAGACGTGGTTTTTGGACCTCATGCTCCTCGCGACAGCCCCCCCGGCGAATTCCCCGAGGAAGGACCTTCTTTCTCAGGGAGGGGGCACCATCAGGCACCCACGACCAGACCTCTGGAATCTCCATGTCTGGCCCCTGGATGGGACGCGGAAGACCTAAGTGGTCTACCACCCGCGGTGGTAGACACGATCACTCAGGCTAGGGCCCCCTTTACGAGGTGCCTGTATGCCTTTAAGTGGCATCTGTTTGCTAAGTGGTGTTCTTCCTGACGGGAAGACCCCAGAGATGCGCAGTCGGATCAGTGCTTTCCTTCCTGCAGGAGAGGTTGGAAGGGTGGCTGTCCCCTTCCAACTTGAAGGTGTATGTTGCCACCATAGCAGCACACCACGGTGCAGTCGACAGTAAGTCCTTAGGGAAGCACGACCTGATCATCAGGTTCCTGAGAGGCACCAGGAGGCTGAATCCCTCCAGACCACACCTTATTCCCTCATGGGACCTCTCTGTAGTTCTTCAGGGTCTACAGAGAGCCCCCTTTGAGCCTTTGCAATCAGCTGAGCTTAAGGCAATCTCCTTGAAGACTGCCCTCCTGACTGCACTCACTTCCATCAAGAGGGTAGGAGAACTGCAAGCGTTCTCTGCCAGTGAAACGTGCCTGGAGCTCGGTCCGGGCTACTCTCACGTGATCCTGAGACCCCGACCGGGCTATGTGCCCAAGGTTCCCACGACCCCTTTTAGGGATCAGGTGGTGAACCTGTGAGCGCTGCCCCAGGAGGAGGCAGACCCAGCCCTATCATTGCTGTGTCCGGTGCGCGCTTTACGCATCTATTTGGATCGCACACAGAGCTTTAGAATCTCTGAGCAGCTCTTTGTCTGCTTTGGTGCACAGCGGAAAGGAAGCGCTGTCTCCAAGCAGAGGATCGCCCATTGGCTCATTGACGCCATAGCTATGGCATATCACGCCCAGGACATGCTGCCCCCGGTAGGGCTATGAGCCCATTCTACCAGGGGTGTAGCGGCCTCCTGGGCCCTGGCCAGGGGTGCCTCTCTAACAGACATTTGCAGAGCAGCAGGCTGAGCAACACCCAACACCTTTGCAAGGTTCTACAACCTCTGGGTGGAACCGGTTTCGTCTAAGGTAGTGGCACGCAATACAAGTGGATAAGCCCGGGATAGCCGGCTGGGTGTATCGCTTGCACAAAGGGCCTTCCACCTCTTTTGAGCTGAAGACGTGCGCCATTAATTCACAGTAGTGTTCACAAACTATGTTCCCTGGTTGACTTTCTCCGAGCCCTGTGGTAGTCGAGTTTTCGGAGAGACTCGCTGCCGGCCCAGTACACGTGCTAACTAAGAGCCCTGTTCTGGGTAGGTGCTCCACATGTGGTGGTTCCCTGTAAAGTAAAACCCCATGCGATGTATATCTTCTGCTAATTCGTTTCCCTGTTGGAAAACTGCGTCTTCCTTGGGTAGAGCCCCTCTGCCCCAGTCTCCATATTTGTTGTAACTGCTCCCCCATTGTGTAGGCTCTACCTTGAGACTCTCCACTTGGTCGTCAAGACCATGTGACATATTTTTCCACTTAAATATCCCCCCCTCTCTTTGGGCGAGGTGTGGTCTCCGCGGTGTCCTCCCCTTGGGAGGGACACCCCCCAACTAGACCTGGCAGCCCAGTCAGATAATCCCCCTTCTTTTTTAGGGAGTGGAAAAATTAATGGAAAAAGAGGCCACGACTGGGTTAGCCTGTCTCTATCTTTTGGGTAGTCGACTTGTCCCCAAAGGGCCGTTCGACACTCATAACTATGTTGGGGGAGATTACGTGTCGACCTGGTGTGCTGGGTACGAGGCACACAGTAGTCTGCCCATCACACACCACCAGTTCACGTAACACAGTTCAACCAGTTGTGGTGTTTCGTATAGGGACCCCTAGTGTCACTACATCGACACAACGTCGAGTGAGTGACAGATAGGGAACGTCCTGGTTACTTGCGTAACCTCCGTTCCCTGATGGAGGGAACGAGACATTGTGTCCCTCCTGCCACAACGCTGAACTACCCGCTGAAATGGCCGGACCTTGTCTCGGCTCCTCAGCATAAAACCTGAATGAGTGGTTGCATACCAGCTCCTTTTATACTCGTATGTCCAGGGGAGTGGCTTTCAAATACCATTCGCCAATTTTCATTGGCCTTTTATCAAAGACCAGAGATGTCTCGGGCTCCCAAGAGTGACCCCTACATCAACACCTACCTAACCCTCCATCAGGGAATGGAGGTTAGGCAAGTAACCAGGATGTTTTTAAGTAAAGTCTTTAAGTAAAGAAAATGTATAGTCAGATTACTTCTTTTAACTTAAACTACAAACAATACATTCAGTCATTAAGTCTCCTCACATTCATTCTCTCTCAGGGGAGGGGTCTTTGTCTCCTCAGGTGTGAATCACATCAATATTCATGATCATCCACACCTCCTCGCATATGGCCTTTCTAACACTAAAAGTGTCTTACAAAAGTTAAATTACTATTTTGTTTTGTATGAATGAGTGATCAGGATGGGTTTCACATCATTTCTGTAGCAAAAACTCTAGGCTACAAGATCCAGTTCTCAAAAGTCTTCTGAACAAATGTTTAGTATGTGTTATATGGCCTTATTTCAGTGACTTAAAATTTTTGTTTTATCAAAAAACATGCATAAATGTTATTTTCTCAAAAATACAAACATGTACATACATGTTGTTCACATATTGTTGTAGCCCAGTTTGTGCTGAATATAGTGTTATCAGACTTTAGCCATTAATATGTTTTTAAGCAACTGAAAAAGCACAAATGTCAAGGTATGTCAAAACTTCTCCAGGGCCCAAAACACCCTCAGACCCCAGAGGGTTAAAGACCCAATGAAATCAAAATTAAGGTTTTATTACTTTTTAGCTCATGTATTAACTTTAAATGAATATTCTGGGTTCAGTACAAGCAAAGCTCATCCGACAGCATGTGTGACATAATGTTGATTACCACAAAAATTTATTTTGACTCATCCCTTTTTTTCTTTATAAAAAGCACAAATCAGGTTACAGTGAGGCACTTACAATGGAAGTGAATGGAGCCAATTTTTGGAGGGTTTAAAGGGAGAAATTTGAAGGTTATAATTGTATAAAAGCAACTGCATTAATTCTTCTGTTAAAACTTGTGTATTGTTTTAGCTGTTAAGTTGTTTAAATCATTGTTTTAGGGTATTAGGTTTTACAGCGTTATGTCATCATGGCAACAAAGTTGTAAAATTGGATATAACTTTAAACAGAAAAGGTAATTACTTGATTTTATTGCACTAAAATCATGTTAACACACATAGTGTGTATGTCTTGTGGCTATACCTTTGAAACAGTGAGTATTTTAAAGTTTACAGATTGGCCCCATGCACTTCAATTATTAGTGCCTCAGTGTAACCAAGATTTCTCCTAAGAAAAGGAGAGACGAGTCAAATTTTTTTTTTTCGTGATAATCAACATCATGCCACAAATGCTGTCGATTGAGCTTAACTTGTATTGAACCCAGAATATTCCTTTTCATTCAAAAATTGGCCCCCATTCACTTCCATTGTAAGTGCCTCACTGTAACCTACATTTTTGCTTATTTTAAAGAAAAGGAGGGGCAAGTCAAAATTAAATTTGTGTGGTAATCGACATTATCACATAATTGCTGATGACTGAGTTTAACTATATTGAACCTGGAATATTCCTTTAAAAAGTGAGTTCCAGTTATGAATGACAGTTATCACCTTTCAGTTCTCCGAAGCGCTCACAGTGGAAGATAATTGTCTTTGAATCATAGAATAGGGTATAGGGATGATCACTTCTGAATGGAACGTGGGAGGCTGGAGTTTATTCACATTTTTAATGCAGGCATTTTTCTGAGGTTTCTTCTTATGTACAGCACAAGTAAGTGTTCTTAATTTTCTCTGCTTAGTGTATTGTCATTCAAAACATTGATATATTGTGAACTTTTACTCTCTTGTTTCTCATTCATCTACATTAGACTTGTACAGCATCTCCAGCCTCATTGTAAGCGAAGAATGTGATGTGCTGTGTTTGTTTGTGGGCTGGTTATATAGTAATGTGGCCAGTTAAATCATTGTTCAGTTCTCGAGTCAGTTGAACTCTGTATTGAGATTGGTTCTCAGTTTCCCTGGCTCTGACACGAGAAGCAGCACAAAGGAAAAGAGGTATGTGTGTGTAGTATGTGCCGGACTGTTATGTAAACTAAAGCCTATTGGCTATTTTTAACATAGGGACGAGCCATTCTACATGTCCCGCCCCAACTTCATGTTTCAGTAGGAAATATGTCAACACACCGAAGAAAACTGCTTATCAAGGCAGTTTACTGGGAGTTTAACAGACTAGTAAAAACCTTAGATAGAGTAAAACATAAGGGATAATTTGTTGTGCATTGTTTTAATTTTCTTTGACATAATTAAAGGATACTACAGCAGACTATGTGTCATGCTCCTAAGGCACAATATTACTAGCAGTTTGGTGCTGTGCCATCTGAAACAAGCAAAAGCAGTAGATGTTTGTGTGGCTCTTTCATTTCTTCGGACATAGAAATTGATGTATTCTATGTCCTTACAACTCTTAATAACGTGGAAGTCTGCTTTATTATTTCTGATTGAAATCACCTTCTTGTGGAAATACACTATGGAATGTGAGGACATTCTGTTTTGAATATATGCATTGAAGTCTACTCAATGATAAAGGGTTCACCTGATGTGATTGGTGGACTGGAACATGGCCAATTCATACTGTATACCAAGTGTGCTTTTAATATGCATAGGCTTTACAGTAAAATACAATATGTACTTAAATAGGACACTGAACCTTAAAGGACTAGAAAGGAGACTTTCTACACAGACAGCTTTTTATGATGAGGAAAGGCTGCAGTACAAGTAATCCACCTCTGACCATCAACACGCAGAGGAAAGCAATTTAGAAATGTATAGGTGACATTAAAATCACCTGCCAATCACAGCGCACAAGCACCTTTAATTAAAAGAGGAATCCGAGTTATAATAAGATACTGCCCTTTGGGAAATGCAGAAGCTCAGATTTCATTTTACATTTACATTTTACATTTTATGTGGCAACAAACCTTCAATTGCCCTCTCTTTTGCTACCTGATCACAGATACTGATCATTTCTCCTGGTGAGAAAATGGAATTTTCACCTTTTTATATTAGACCAGATTTATCTAGAATGATTACAAAAAGAGAAGCTTCCTTTATATGCCGCTCTGGATTAATTTGATTTGCCTGCTTTCTGTAGCACATGTAACTTTCAAGATCTTCTGCAGTTGTCAATTAATTGAAATTTCTCTCTGACTCTGATCTACTGATTTATGCATTATACATAAACTGTATAAATTGCATTATACAGTTCCCTATCTGTCACTCACTCGATGTTGTGTCGATGTAGTGACACTAGGGGTCACTCTTGGGAGCCCGAAACACATCTTTGAAAAAAGTCCAATGAAAATCGGTGAGTGGTATTTGCATACCACTCCCCGAACATACAGGTATAAAAGGAGCTGGTATGCAACCACTCATTCAGATTTTCTCTTCGGAGCCGAATGGTCGATGCTCACTGAGCTGAATTTCCACGGCTGTTCATTCATCTCTGCTGGATCTGACGGCGCATTTCAGCGGCTTCTCCCCCCTCTGCTCTGGTGCACTGCAGTGAACGCCCCTGGGCGCTTCGGCAGAAATAAAAGAGTATATTCTAAAAAAGAGTATATTTCTCTAAAAGTGCGGCACACACGGGGAACGTTTTTTAAAATATGCCCTTCTGTTTGTGTGTTATTCCTGGTTGCGGTCGTTATCTCTCGCCTTCTGACGGTCACGATCGCTGTCTTTCGTGTCTGGGCGCTGCCCACATGGAGACAGCGTTCCTGGATGGGTCATGTACTCATTGCGAGAACATGTGCATGGCAACGATGCGGTCGCGGCTTGCCTTCGTAAGAAAGCAAGCCACCCCAGCGGCTCCCCACCCCGGTCCTTCTACCTATGGGTATGAGGCCAGTGCGGCTAGCACTGGGGGCAATTTAGGGACCCCAATGGGACCACCTCCGCCGGGTATCCCCCCACGGACCTCCCATTCCTCAGCACGCTCGTCTGCCCCGATCGGGCTTCTGGATGAGTCCGCCGGCTCGACCTCTTGTTAGGAGCCCGCGAAGGTGATGAGCTCTCGAGCGCAGCATTGAAGAGCGGGCTTGTCCAGTCGGATGTGGAAGTCTCAGCTGGGCTCCCCCCCTCGGGTACAGTCACCCAGTTACAGGCTGATGCGGAGATGACGGACATGCTTTCCCGGGCAGCCGCGAGTGTCGGGCTAGAGTGGAACCCTCCACTCTCCCCTGAACCCTCATGGCTCGATGATTGGTTCCTGGGCTCGCGGCGCCGCTCACAGCCACACTCCGCCCCAGTTCCTTTCTTCCCAGAAGTGCATGAGAAGCTGACAAGGTCCTGGGAGGCACCTTTTACTGCCCGGTCCCGATCTTTCAGCTCCCCCGCCCTCACTACCCTCGATGGTGGGGCGGCCAAGGGCTATTACAAGGGCGGTGCACCTATTCCCACAGAGCGCCACCACCTGGTGTGGGCGCCCGAAGCTCCCGTCCAAGGCCTGTAGGTTTACGTCGTCCCTGATGGCCAGGGCCTATGGTGCCGCTGGACAAGCCGCCTCCACCCTGCACGCCATGGCTCTCCTGCAAGTCCACCAAGCCAAGGCGCTAAAGGAACTGCACGAGGGTAGATGCAGCCTGGGATTGATGCAGGAGCTGCGCTCGGTGACCAACCTCGCCCTCCGGGCAATGAAGGTCACGGTGCGGTCTTTCGGGCAGGCGATGTCCACCTTGGTGGTCCAGGAGCACCACCTTTGGCTCAACCTGGTCGAGATGGGAGAGGTCGACAAGGCACGATTCCTTGGTGCACCCATTTCCCAGGTTGGCCTGTTCGGCGACACCATCGAGGACTTTGCCCAACAGTTCTCGGCGGTGAAGCAGCAGATGGAAGCTATTCGGCATATCCTGCACCGGCACGGCTCAATATCCCATACCCCGTCTGCTCGTTGCCAAGGGCATCCTCCTGCGGTGATTGCACTGGCTCCGCAGCAGCCCACCCCTGCGGCCCGGCCCCGGCGTGGAGCCCATTGCAGGAAGCAGACGCCACCCGGTCAACCCGCTGCTCTGGAGCTGGTAAGCAGACCACTCCATCCCCCGGTGGAGGGCCGGGAGGAGAATCTTTTGTTACCTTTTCATTTAATTTTGCCGCATGCCATAGTGGCTGCGGTACCCAAGAGTTCAGCAAAAGAGCGGTTTGCTTGTTCCTTGGGTCACATACCCCATCACGACCACCGTCCACCATTCCATTTCGGCAGGTTTGGCGCTCCAGCGGCGGTCTCTCCACCCCTGTGCGCCCAGTTGTGGCACAGATCCGCCCCCGATGTGACGGTCTCCACGGGTCATGAGGACAGGCCTCTTCCTCCCCCATCCCAGGCTGTTCTGGGGGGGTCACAAGGAGCCAGGTAAGTGCTTCAATGTCCCTGAACTCAGCACAGCCAAGGCATGACGTGGCACCTCAGGCTCCGCCCCGCCGCGAGGCCCCAACCGCCGGTACATCCGACGAGATTGTCCCCTTGGTCCCCCTCGCCCAGAGCTTGGACGCGTGGCTTGCGCTTTCCAACCCGTCGTGATGGCTGGTCCAGACCGTCCGACTCGGCTACGCGATTCAAATCGCCAGGCGTCCGCCCAAGTTCAGTGGCATCCACTTCACCTCGGTGAAGGGCGAGAACGCCGCTATCTTGCACACAGAAATCGCTACCCTCCTACGGAAGGGTGCGATAGAGCCTGTCCCTCTGGCCGAGATGAAGACGGGGTTTTACAACCCCTACTTCATTGTACCAAAGAAAGGCGGTGGGTTGCGGCCAATCTTGGACCTGCGAGTACTGAACCGGGCTTTACACAGACTCCCGTTCAAGATGCTGACGCAAAAATGTATTCTGGTGAGCATCCGGCATCAAGATTGGTTCGCGGCGGTAGACCTGAAGGATGCATACTTCCACGTCTCGATTCTACCTCGACACAGACCCTTCTTGTGGTTTGTATTCGAGGGTCAGGCGTATCAGTACAAGGTCCTCCCTTTTGGCCTGTCCTTGTCCCCTCGCGTCTTCACTATGTTTTTAGAAACTCCTCCCCTGTAGGGTAGGACCTACCATGGGACTTCTCCACATGACATACTTCCGACAAAGCTCGGCAAGACCATGTGACGTATTTCCCCTCAAAATACCCCCCCCCCCCTCTGGGTGGGGTGTGTTCTCCGCGGTGTCTTCCTCTTGGGAGTGACACCCCCCCCCCCCCGACATAGACCTAGTGGCCCCAGTTCACTCTTTTTTTGGGGAAGAGAAAAAATAAAAGTGAGGATAAGAGGCAACGACTGGGCTAGCCTGTCTCTATATTTTGGGCAATCGACTTGTCCCCAAAGGGCCGTTCGACACTCATAACAGTATTGGAGGAGGTTACGTGCCGGCCTGGTGCGCTGACTTTGAGGCTCACAGTTGTCTGCCCGTCACACACCGCCAGTTCACGTAACACATTTCAGCCAGTTGTGGCGTTTCGTAAAGGGACCCCTAGTGTCACTACATCGACACAATGTCGAGTGAGTGACAGATAGGGAATGTCCTGGTTACTTGCGTAACTTTCGTTCCCTGATGGAGGGAACGAGATATTGTGTCCCTCCTGCCACAATGCTGGACTACCCGCTGAAATGGCCAGGACTTTGTCTCGGCTCCTCAGCACAAAACCTGAATGAGTGGTTGCATACCAGCTCCTTTTATACCCGTATGTTTGGGGGAGTGGTATGCAAATACCACTCGGCAATTTTCATTGGCCTTTTTTCAAAGACCAGAGGTGTTTCGGGCTCCCAAGAGTAACCCCTAGTGTCACTACATCGACACAACGTCTCGTTCCCTCCATCAGGGAATGGAGGTTACGCAAGTAACCAGGACATTTTCCACAATAGTCATTTGAGCAGAGAGGCATGAACTGAACTGCACTTTATACAACTTTAAATCAAATATTTTATTTCTGTGTTCATCATTATTGTTTAAACCATACAAGGGCTCTCAATAAGAATATTATGAGGCTCTTTATAGATTTTTACATGCTATGCTATTGTGGTGCTTTGAGTCCATAGTTTTGTAAATGCACTTTGACAGGATTAAAAGCATCATTAAAAAGACGCAGTTGGGGAATTTGCAAGTCTGATGGCTTGTAGAGCTCTCTTTATGAATGCATCCACCCTGTTAATGATTTAATACCTTAAAACCTTTAGAAGTTACCCAAAAATCGTGTTGACATCATCAGCGTCAATGGTTCATTATTTTCTTATCATGTTTAAGAGACAACTAGAATTGCACTGTTTAGAAAAGCACTGACATAATGATTTTGTTTACTTCAAAGCAGCAATTAGTCCGTAGTGGAATTCCAAATTGTTTTTTTGAGGCTGTCAATCCATCTTTGTCTATTCAGGAGAAGAACAAGATGTTACAGAGTGACTTCACAAAAGCACAGGATTTGAGACTGAAGTATTCAAATTGTGCATTAGTATGCCCCGACACAGTAAGTCGACGTCGAAGAGGCGATACATAATATATATGTGCTGTGTTAATGTGATCCTGTGAGGCAGAGCATGTTGTGCTTAACACGTCTATCACTCTCTCCTTTTTTGGCTTCTGCTTAGACCAGCCCCTTACCAACACCTGACACTGTACATGAATACAGTGAATACATTTTTAAAGCATTAGAGCAACCAATTCCATGTATTTTTTTTTTTCATTGTATTATTATTATTATTTTTATTGTTTTATTTATTTATTTATGTATTTATTTTTTTTGTGAGAACTATTAGATACATTAGATAATAGTTCATGTAACATAAAATGAACCTAGCATGAACATGTACTTTAGAATATATGACACAAACAAATAATGGAATTGGAAATAAGTACATATATGGCCAAATATTTTAACTATAATTATTTTATTTATAATATTTTAAATATATTCATATATTAGCTATAATTATTTTATTTGTAATATTTTATATATATTCATATTTGTCCATATATCATATTTCTGTATTGGTAAGTAATTTTAAACACAAAAGACATCCATATCCCCCACCACTACCCCTTTTATAATGGTGAATTTGGCCTTTTTCCACTCAGAGGACTTGACCTTCTCGACTGTATCCAACAATTAAAATCATACAATATCATCATTTTGACATCTTTTGAATTCATTTAAGTTTTTAACTATATTAATTACCAAAGACATACTTTTTAGCTGTGTCACACATTTTGTATTTAACACTGTAACAGGATTATTTTCCTCCATTACAGAAATGTCATATTTCTAAATTGTGATGCCCAAGAAGTAACGTAATGTAGTCCTTTCTACTTATACTAATCAAGTTTATAAATTTTTCCAAATATTGTTGTAATGACTGTATATATATATATGTGTGTGTGTGTGTGTGTGTGTGTGTGTGTGTGTGTGTGTGTGTGTGTGTCTGTGTGTCTGTGTAATTAATGGGAAATATAAAATATCATTAACTCAAAATATACAATATCGATATCAAAACAGCTAGCTACTACTGAGTGATAGCTTGATCTAGATTAGAGTAATAGCTTCAAAATATTAATAAAAAATGTATATATATATATATATTTTCAGGCCTTATTTTGTACACTATTTATGGAAAGTGCCAACTGAATTTCTCCTGTAAAGAGACCTAGACTGCTGGTTTCTCTGGTTTACGATGGGGAAATTAAGTGAAAGAACTGTTGCCGAGCTTTAACTAGAGGGGAAAAAACTCCCTGCAGACTGGCGCACTGAAGCTTAGTGGCATATTTCAATCAGAAGGAAACAGCAGGGGACACGTCTTCCATGGGTGGAATCTTTAGTTCTGCTCAATATGGCCAAAAGCGATTGGAAAGAGCGAGACACAAAACAACAACAAGCAGACATTACCATTCTGACTACTTTCTTGTCTGGGCACAGGTTCAGTCATTTCATGTAACTGATGCCATTTTGTATGCTGCTATAGTATAGTGCATAAGATGCTAGTGCATCAGCACAGAACAATACAATACAGTACAACCCCATTTTCTCTCTGTTTTCAGCTCATTCAACACTAGTGCTTATTATACATAAATCACACCTGTTCAACACGTTTTTTTTTTTTGTTTTTTTGTTTTTTTTTTTCGCTATGGAACAGACTTGAAAAGCTGGTGGAAGATGTGTCATGTCTCTCAATTCATGAAGTATACTGCAATGAAATTACACGAACATGGCTTTGATTTTAAAGACTCCTTGACAACCCCAGACCAGAGCAGTCATTGCCTAAAGGAAGCCCTCAATGCAGACCCATAAAACCCAGGTATCAATGTTTCCAGGAAGGGGTTTTGTACCTTTCAGTAGCCCTTTGTCTTTGGTTTTGAGAGAGCGATTTAATGATCGATTTATGATCTCTCCTTTGTGTGAGCAGCCCTTAGTGCCAAATTGATGGCCTATGCACAGCTCTGTGATTTTTTCACAATTTCTGTCTGTGTGCACTGGTCTCAGAACAGTTCGAAATGCACCTTATTTTCATCCTAACTCAATTTAAAGCCTCTGAAAGCAAGATTTTTCAGCTTTTGGGTGAACCCATTGATTCTCAATGTGAAAATGCACAGTAAATAAAGGAATGCGTTTTCTAATGTTAATGAATAGAATTGTACAGTGAAAACAAAATGAAATATACATTTATATTAAAATTAAGCAAAATGACCCACAGATGTGTTAATGTTGAAAGTTATTCAAAGTAACAAACACATTTTATCATTTGGTTTTTTTTTTGTTTTTTTTTTTTCAACTTTTGAGGGAATAATGTCCCAAACTCCACATATGTAGACATAATGTTTAGCAGCGCGCTGACGGGCGAAAATGTATGAATTTTTAAAGCGGCATGTCAAACAAAACTAGGGATGCTGTCTTTACACTCTCTTTACATGCTCTCTTTTAAATAATTAATTAAAAAAACAAAACTTAAAGAGGTTTATTATAAGCACTTTTGTTGGCTTTGCGCCCATAGAAGTGATTCAACGCCACGCCTTTGTCAAAGCTCAGAAATGAAAAAGAGCTGTGTAAAGTTTGTAAAAAAAAAAAAAAATGAAACGACATGAGGGTAAGTATATAATGATCTGGTTTTCATTTTTGTGCACACTGTTCCTTTAACACTGTTATCATTCTATCGTTCTATCACATCACTAAATATTTTGGCATTAGCATATTCTTTTTAGGACTCCGGCCACAATGGCAGGCAGTTTTGGCTACGGATGCTCCTCTGTGATCAGATTTCCAGATACACGGGTAATGTAGTCCAAACTCCTCTAATGAAAGAGCAGCTCTGGGCTCAGCACTACATGCCAACACACTGACTCAATTCACTGGGTGTGAAACAGGATGTTTGCAATCTACTGCTTTTATCAGTGGCACTACAGCAGTTACAAAAGACTCTTTCCAGATCTGAAAATCATCATGAGTTTTTGTTAGTCATGTGTGCTCATGTCAGTTTGTTGCAGGTCAGTAAAGTGAAGTACTGTATGTATTTTGCTTCGCTATGGCGAGTTTTTTCATTATTGACGTGCATTTAATGTATGCTTCTCCCCTGAGGATAGTGTTTCACATGGTTTAGACTAATATATTTTAGTATTTAGACCTCAGTAATGCAAGTCTTCCCTTGAGACAAAGAGCAAAATCTTGAAATAATTTACGAAAATAGTTCCTTAGCTTTGCTGTTTCTTGAAGTAATCGTCATGGTGTTGCTATTGCCAAGCCATAAGCTATTAACGTGTAAAAAGGTGGTTAAGTCAATGTTATGCTGTTTCCTCAGTACAGCGGTAAAACAATATCTAAAAGCATCTGTACTGATACAGTCAAGTTTCTGAAGTGTGTGTGAATGCACTGTACACACACACACACACACACACACACACACACACTTAGCCATGTGTGTGTGTGAGTATGTATGTATGTATATATATATATATATATATGTATATATATATATATATATACACACACACACACCTGGAAAATCGAGCAATTTTTATAGTGTCCTGTGATGTTACCTGCTATAACTCATTTTATTTATTTATTTATTTATTTTATTTTCTCCCCAATTTGGAATGCCCAATTCCCAATGCACTCTAAGTCCTCCTGGTGGTGTTGTGACTCGCCTCAATTGGGGTGGCGGAGGACAAATCTCAGTTGCCTCCTCGTCTGAGACGGTCAATCCGCACAACTTATAATGTGGCTTTTTGAGCGCATTACCGCGCATACCTAGCGCGTGTGGATGCTCACGCTATTCTCCGCAGCATCCACGCACAACTCACCACGGACCCCACCAAGAGTGAGAACCACATTATAGCGACCACGAGGAAGTTAACCCGATGTGACTCTACCCACCCTAGCAACTGGGCCAATTGGTTGCTTAGGAAGCTTGACTGGAGTTACTCAGCACGCCCTGGATTCAAACTTGCGACTCCAGGTGCAGCAGTCAGCGCCTTTACTTGTCCAGGCCCCCGCTATACCTCGTTTTGTTTTCCTATTCTTTTTTAATTATTAGGCTATACATCCATTTTTATGACTTATATCACGCAAAATGTTTGTACCTTAAAAGTGTATATGTCATACCACAGCACCATTTTAAAATGGTACTGTTAAAGGCAAAATGCCAATTAAAAATGTTGAAAAACTTGTGAAAATGAAATGGTGACCAGTTACACTTTCTCTTACAGAGTACATATACTGTATGTAAATCATATATATCAATTACCCAGATAGAGAAAGAATTGGAATATGGTTATAGAGTTTGGTGCTGTTTTATAGGAAGTGGCATATGATACAAATTCAATTTAACTTTTTTATGCTGAGCAACATAAATATCTATGCACATTAAGTGCTAGCTTTGTATAGGAGGAATCATAGATAATTTTTCTAGTCTTTACTTATTTATTTGTGGGCTGTATTGCAGAATAAGCTGTATGCATCTTTAGGATAATCAGTCAGTCAGGTCTGACTCATTGAAATCGTGGGAATCAGCAGACTACTCCAGGCCAGACATGAAACTCCACCTTCTCTACTGCTCAACGCAAACACAACAGCACAAGCCTTACAAGATTCCATCAATCATTGCAGCACCTCTGTAAACAGATACAGCAACTCACTGTTTACCAAGTGATTTATATTAAGTCCCTGGTGGGTGTTTGCACTTTCAACTTTTAGCACTCCTTTTTATGATCATTTCAACATGTGATATTTATGTGTCTGAAATGATATATAACATTTAGGTTAAAGACCGTATGGCATTTCTTTATGATTTATACTTTTTAGTTACACATCATGGTGGATTCATTCTAATTATGCTTGAGTTTCATTTCAATTAATTTATTTTTCCACTCATAATTAATAAAGAATTGTTAAGGATCTTGAATTGTAAAGTGGAATCAAAATTGTTAAATTCCTTATGATTCCCATCTCTGATTCTAATTTAAACGCAAAGGACTATATATGTTTACCCATGGGTGCAACTTTGCAGTTTTCTCAACAGTCCCAATCATTAACTCTTTTGTGATTTCAGTAATGTAAACTCTTGCATATGCATATATTCTATAAATATTCTATATGAATACATATGCATGTATAATGCGACATGGCAGCATTATGTGTGATATTTGCAATATTGCACATATGCACATTCTGGAAGAAATGTTTTAAGATACAACTTGTGTTTAATCTTAGAAAGGATTCATTTAAAATGTCATTTGCAAAGTTTTAAAGTAATTATGATTTTGGGTTTGATGTGGAGACAACATCAAATAATAATTTCCCATACTACAGCTTAAACACAGTGCAACAAAAATCCATACCTGTCTCTCTTACTCAGTGAGCCAAGAAGGGTATGATTGCTACAGTTTATGGGCCTGGGAGATTCACCTAATCACAGCTTACTCTTCTTTGCCGCCTACTCCTAAAATCACACCCACCCTCATGCTCTCATATGATTATATTAAAAGAGAATCCATTCCTGCACTTTTGAAAGACAAATTCATTACGTAGAACCCGACAAATAATTGAGGGCGGCTGCAATGAGCATGTACAGTATGAGTTCATTGTTGTAGATCTTCACAGGGTCCACAAATGGAAGCTCAGTGTAGTGAGTCTAATGGCAGATTGCTTTTTGATGGGACCACTAAGCCTCTTAATGAGGTTCAGATGCAATGCTCTACATGCAGCTTACGCTACTGCCCAAGGTAACATATTGTTCCCCTCTTATGACTAAACTCCATTCATTTTGGGATTTGAACAATGTCTAAACACAAGGACTGTTTAGATGGCACGGTTTTCACTGTGCTTGTTAGCCAAAACTCTGCTGTACATGTAGTGTGATCCTGACAGCCGATTGGTGAATAATAGTGCAATATCTTTGTTGAGGTGTGCAAATTGTTTGTTGTTAAAATACTTCCTTCTATTACACTATATTAAGTAGAGACAACTTATAAGCAGAAATCAACAATGTTGATTTCCCCGAAAGGTGTAAGCACTGTGGTTTTGTGGTACTTTCAGAACCTTAATCTATTTGTTTGAGCATTCCAACCAGCCCAACACAGCAACATTGGTTAGAAAAATTGCCTGAGTTTAAGGCGGGGCTACCTGTTTGTCCAATCAGTGGATTTTTGCAATTCTGTTTGGTGATGCTAGTGGTTCTAGAATTACACATTTCACCTTTAAGGGTGTACTTATGCTGCGTTCCATTTGTAATCGGTAGTCGGAAATTCCGAGTTCCCAGTAGGAGCTTTTAACTGGAATGCCCCCTCAAGTCGGAGTTCGACTCGGAAACTCGGAGGAACCGCAACAACCCCGACTTCAGAATCCAAAATGGCTGCTCGGCGCATCAACAGTAAGTGAAACAGTAGTTTTACAGATTTATATTATTAATAGACTACACCATGTAACATTTTTTATTTTATTTTTGTTCCTGGGTAATAACTGTTATTTCCTAATTGCTTATGCCTCAAAAGTATAGAAAATGGCTATTATTCCCCATAAACCTTGCTTTTGTAACCAGGGCAGTGATATTTAGAAATTGACCTATTTCCAATGAGAAAACAGGCTAATGTATGTCTTTTCGTTCACATAAAGTGAGAAAAAAACAACATATGAATCCAAATTAACATGTATTTATACTAAAGTAATACAAAAATTACTACAAAAAATTTAGAAGTGTATTTACAGTATAATCATAAGTCTCGAAAAACTACTCACTTCTAAATCTAAATCCACATTCGCAATTCGGAAATAACACTTACTACCCAGGAACAAAAACATTGTGTTACATAGTGTTATTAATATAAAATAAAGATCAACAAATAAACTGTGCTATTAGCTACCCAGCATTTTGCATAATGACTACATTTACTTTAGATACTTTATGTAAATTCTGATGCTTACTTGTGTGTACTAGGACTTTTTCTTGTAACAGAACATAGTTACACTGTGGTATTGTGACTTTCACTTAAGTAAAGGATCAAAATACTTCCACCACTGGGAAAAGGTTTTGAAATTGTGCACAATTTATCTGTGATTGAATTTTTGAACATGGAGAGGTGTTGTATATGTTGTAAATGAACTAGTGAATTAATTAACCCAAAGCACTACGGCTGTGATGTTAACAGTATATGCTTTTTTCTAGTATATTTGGACAGCAACATGAACATGTTCATGGATCCCCAGAGGAGCACTCCATTCCCTGGTCCCTTGTACCAGAGGGCAGCAGACCCCACCACATACTACTTGAATGAGGACCTGACAATCATGATAAACATGATTGAAGCTGAAGACTTGCACACCATAACAGGTTAGATAACAATAATACAAATAATAATAAAAAATAGTAATAATGTTAATAATGTTGTGCATGCTAACCTGTTGCTTTTATGTGTGTTTTAGAAAGCTGCCAGGAGAACAGTGATGCCACATCCAGCATATCACCATCACCCTCACCCGTGCCAATGCCAGCAAATGAGGGCTTCAGCAAAGACCAAACTTTGTTTTTGATCGACCTTATGTGGCAGCACATCGAGAGTGAAGGTGAAGGACTCCCCAAAACTCTGAAAGAGCTGAATGCACGGCTTAAATCGGCAAAGTGTAATAAAAAACATCTATGGAGAGATGCTGCAGATAAGTTGGCCAGCCATTTCTTGCAGTCTTTCTGCCCTGACAAGGTGGCCAGGAAGTGGAATACACTTGTAGATGCCTACAAAAAAAATAAAAGATAACAATAAATCTACAGGGAAGGGGACCATCCGCTTCCATTTTTATTCGGAAATGGATGACCTTCTGGGAGGGCAGCATGATGTGGTCTTCCCTGTTGTTGGCACATCAGTGGGTCTAGAGGTGCACAGACCTGAAGCATTAGGACATTGCAGCAGTGTCACTGCATTGTGCCAAACAACACCACCAACTTCCACACCAACACCTCCTCGTAAGCGTCGAAGGGTGGACACTGAATTGATGCAATTTTTGCAGGACTCGGAAGAAGCCAGTCATCGGCATCATGAGGAGACTCTAGCACAACTAAGGTCTGCTCAGCAGGGTTTTGAGGCTCTGATGACAAAGTTGCTGGACGAACTGTAATTGTTTGTCATTTGAAGTTGGTAATGTGCAATAGGAAAGTTACATTTTTTTTCTTACTTTTTTGTAGATCTTAAGACAAACTGTAATGTGTGTCATATGTATCACTATATTTTGATGTTGTTGCACAAGTTTAACTGTGCCATTTATTTTATTTAAAGAACAGTTCTGCACTTTTTGCATTTGGATTTTCCATGTAATGTTCGTACAATAAAGACCATTTGACCATTTTGCGGAAAATAAGACCAGGAGGCAAGGCTGCAATTTATTCATTTTTATACTGAAGGTTATTTGTATTTTTAAAGTGCAGAAGTCAGCAACTAATGTTGTTCAAAGAGTGAAAATATAAAAACAACTAATTCAAATACTACACAGTTTCAAATCTACATTTAGTATTTACAACATAACCTGAATAAATCCACTATATATAATTTTGATTAAAAACAATTGTGAATCAATCCTTTCATCACTGAACAGGGTACAGCATTTAATAGCATGGCATTTTGTTAAAACTAAGAATTTAACATAGAGGATAACCTACTCATTTTCATCTCCCTGCCTTGGGCAGCCATGTGGGTGTTCTTGACATATCTCTGAAGCACCAATGCACATATTGTGTAAAAAACAGGCTGCCATTGTTATCATCACCACAGCATCAATTCGAGTGTTCTGCAGATCTCGAAGACATCTCCACTTGCACTTCATCCTTCCGAAGGCTTGCTCAACAACCACCCTCCCATGGCTGATCTTGGAGTTCTGCAGCTGGTCTGCTTCAGCAAGAGCCCCATTGTCACACTTTGGAGTGATGACAAATGGGAAGGCCTGGCCAATGTATGCACTGTCTCCCAGCAAGCTGTACTCACCCATGTTCTCCTGCCATGTTGTGTAAAAGTTGGAGGCCCTCAGCATTCTGGCATCATGAACCCTGCCTGGTGGTCCAGCAAAAATGTCAATGAATTTCCCCCTCTCATTTACAATACCCTGAAGGAGGATAGAGTAGAATGCTTTTCTATTCATGTAGTCTCCTCTTATGTGTGGCCTCTGCACCCTGATGTAGCACCCATCAATTGCACCGAAGACACCACTGAGGCCACAGAGACGGTGGAAAGAAGCAGCAGATGCTGCTTTCTCACAGGTATTTGGCCAGAAGATGAAAGTTGTTCCCATTGTACAAATGATGTTGAGAACTACTAGAATGATCCTGTGTGCTGATGACTGTGACACATCAAACTTGTCTGATATCTCCCTAAAGCCGTTTTGGTTGGCCATGTACCACAGAAACATCAGCACCTTCTTTGTCACAGAGACTGGTGGTAGACCTTGACTATGTTCTTTTTCTATACCGTTTTCCTGCAGTTTCATCTGGAGATATTCAAACTGTGGCTTGGTGACCCTGAAATGACGTGCAAAAGTGTAGTCATTCATATTCAGCATGAAGTCCCACTCTGTTCCAGTCTTCAGGATGAGTCGCTGTGTTGTCCGCAGCACAGAGGATATCAGTATCCTATGTCAGAGGAAAATTGTATTTAAGAAAAAAATATTTGCCATTTAAATATTACAGTCGCATCACTATATTATTTTTACTTCAAATTTTAAGGGATCTGGCTACACAAAGTTCGTTCAAGATGAGTGAAGTTTTCTTATCTTTTTTGAAATCTTAAACACATTTAATACAACATACATTATACATATCTCATGTAGCAGACTAAAATTATATCTGAATAATATATATATATATATATATAAACTGCTCAGAAAAATTAAGGGAACACTTAACATTGATTTTGAACTTGGAGTTTGTTAACTGGTTACACAATTACCGATTAAAACGCAGTCAAGGCGTTTTTCACACCATGAAATACGCCGAAAAACAACCTACCGTCTGCGTCTCCTTTCTTCTTCCATGATGTTTTTTAGGTGGACTTCATATTTGTTCTGTAGTTGTTTGTATTCCCGAAAGAGCAAGCACAACAAAGGTTTGCCTGGACGTGTCCATCTTGGTTTTCTGACTTGTGTACTGGAACGCTGTCAACTCGGGTGTGACGTCATTCCCAGCTCCGACATCCGACTTCCGAGGTAAATGGAATGCAGCATTAGTAATCTTTGTTTATGTTGTGCTGGCCAATATGACATTCGTATTGGTCTTATACAGACACTTAGCAGTGTGGATGCAGAGAAAACAAAAGTTTTCAGTTACCAGTGTCATTGCGGAAATGCACTATTCACTATTAATTTATTCAGCTTGTAAAATTGTCCAATGATGGGGCTTTACCAAAGATAAAGCAAGAAGTATTCGTCTGATAATGTAATATGAAGATATCGGCCCCCCTGAGGTGACCTGCTGTGCTCTATGTAAAATAAAAAAGCTTTTAATAGGCTATTGTGATTTAATATCATGTGATTTATTTAAAGTATATTTTTCAATAGTACTAGTGATGTCTTTATCTGTAAAACCTTTTGAGTGCATCTTATTGAAAAATGGAGGACACGATTTCCTTTTGGAAGACACATTGAGGTATACTGGTTGAGTGCTGTTGGACCTATGCTGTGCTGCAAAGCAGACTACAGACATTGTGGTGCCCCCCCTAATGCCAGGTCTCTCAGTGCGTGACCTTATTCCTTGTGAAATCTTACACCATTAATCTTTCGACATGGAGTGATAGAATAATAAAGGGATAATACACCCAAAAATTTAAATTCTGTCACCATCAACTCACCCCCATGTTGTTTCAAACTCATATGACTTTCTTCCGAGGAAACACAAAAAGAAAATTTTTTGAAGATTTTGTTGGCCGTTATTTTTAATGGAATTACAATAAATAGGGAATGTAGGTTTCAAGCATCAAAAAGGATGCAAAAGCACCATAAAAGTATTAGAAAGTATCATGTAACTTGTGCACTATAGAAGGCTTCTGAAGCAATACGATAGCTTTGTGTGAGGAGCATAATGAAATTTTAGTCATTATTCACTGAAAATCTTGACATCAACCCACAATAGTTGAGGGAAGTACCAATATCCAATTCGTAAACAGAATTTACTTTTGATTTAGATCTGTTCAACAAATTGGTTGATCTGTCTGATCCATCAGTTGATCCATTGTTTGGAAAAGAATGACCAGAACAGTCTTATTTTTTTTTCCTTTTATGTTCCATGGAAGAAAGAAAGCCGCACAGGTTTGTAATGAGTAAAAAAAATATTTTGAACTATCCCTGTTTACTCTATTTACTTTACGTCTTGTCTGTCTGCCTTTTGACAGCGTGTGTGCACCACAGTGAAACCTTAAAACTGAGCAGACAGATATTACACCAATAACCCCGGCCTTTTATCAGCCTTGCTGTACCGCAGCCTTTAATGAGACTTTATGGATCCAGTGATGGGCAGGTGTGTTGATGGAGTTTATGGATCTGTTGATGAACAATATTGCCTCACTCTGATCCTCTTATCACCATGAGGCGATAGTAAATTAATGCTCTTCCTCAGTTCAGTGGGCATCATAGCCTGAGGCTACCCTCAGACACTCACAGTTGTGATTCTTGGTGATATGATTTTCATGATGAACTGCACAGCGAATGCTTCTAGGAGAACGCTGTTTGTCCCAATGTCAAAGATGTGCCTCTTCTCTGAACATTTATTTTTGTGGGGACAGCTGTTGCGGTGGTCCCCTGCAGCACACTGTGGTGCCAACCACCTTGGCATCCCTTAAAAAATGATGTAGATAAAAGAGCTGCATTTGAGGCCATGTCTCAGTGCACACAACATATTGTCAGCCTTGAATAAACAAAAAAAGAGGCTGATGCCTCAAAATAGATCACAACAAACAAAGTGATTTTAATGGTCTGTTGTAATTTAAAGTGGCGAGCTATGGCCTGATCCAATCTACAGAGGTAATCCTTCTTTAAACATTTAATTATGTTTAGTTTCAAATTTAATTGCTTCACCGAGACATCAAGGGAGTGACTGATATTTGAACATTTACAACAGCGTTTGTGGACAAATTTATTTTTATACTTCTGTAAACACAAACATTTGCTGTTTATTTCCTAGAATCAGTTCAGAGATAATATTGGAAGTCTATAAATTTAATGTCAAAGTCTCTCTCTCCCCAATTTAGAACACATTATGTGGATTGTGTTTCGACACTGTGCTTCTGCGTGGATGAATCTCATGATTTGAGCTTACCTGGACATCAACTGTGTGTGATCATGACTGGGAGTTATTCAGACCGGAGTAATAATGTCCTATTTTCATGTTGATATTTTGTTATTCTATTAAAATTTAAAACCGAAATATTACAACAATCACATTTACATATTTTGACAAAATTATTTTTACACTTATAACACCTTTTTGACACTACACTCAAAACACTTTTACATTGATAACAAACCACTTTCAGTTACCAGCATATTTTAATATGATAATTCAAGTGTTTTATCTACTATTAATGTTTGTATTTTACTACACTTATTAATTTAATAGGTGAAACTCATGATATGGCTATGAGTTCAATGGAAGACTTTTATTATTTTATTTTATATCATACAGCCTCAGTTGATAATGCAAGTAAAACCTCTAATACTACAATAGTATGTCTATGCACTGCACACAATAACACTGTAAACTAAAAACATGAAAGAAGGATTCAATAATGATGGGGATGAAATATAATTTATTAAACATGAAAATAATATGCAGAAATATGCGAGATAAAAATTTTAATAATACGTTTAATTATTTATTTCTTTACCAGTAAAGTTAAAATAGATAGATGGTTGCAGGCTAACAAATTAATATGTACATTACTGGACTATGAATCTGGTACATTTTAAACAACTTGAGATGATTATAACAGACTATCTGCTGAAGGACAATAAGTGACAGTTTGTGCATTTCTGCGACTGGGGCAAAAGTAATGAGAAAACAGCGGCACATACACTCTTAGTGTCACGAACTCAAGGACTTCCTCCACTCACCACCACAGCTCTCTCTCACCCGAGTTCTGAGAGCTTCAGGAACTACACTTGCCACACTTGCCCAGCATGCCTACCTGGACTGATTACTCCCACACCTGTTCCCAGTTCCGATGACTATTTAAGCACTACACTAATGGAATTTTTCCACTGCACGGTTCGACTTGACTCGACACGACTCGACTCTGTTCGCTTTACTTTTCTGAGCTTGATTTTCCACTGCAGTTTAGCGCCACCTCAACGTGGGTGGGATTATAGGCTGATCGTCATAGTTGCACCGCCTCTACTGCCGTGACATCATCTTAAACGCGACACAAACATTACTGACCACTGCTAGCTGTTAGCTACTAGCTCATTGTGCTGCATAAAGCAGTTGTTGCATGGTGATTTTACACAAGTGTAACAGTTAAATTGGCCTGGTTGTTTTAGAGGTAGGCTCCAGTAGCTGGTCAACTAAATAAAGTGAAGCTTTCAAGCAGAATATAGAGTTAACGTAACAAAACGTACCATCCTCCATCGTGGACTCCAGCAATGCCGAGCCTTTGATTATGTCTGTTTACCTGGATTTCTACTTTGATTGTTTGCTGCCTGCCCTGGACCTCACCTGTTTATGACCACGTCTCTGATCTGTCTACACTGTTCTATTGCTGGAGATTTACCCTGCCTGTCTGTTTATGATTTGCACTTTTACTGATAAACCGCACATGGATCTAAACCTCAGTTCTTCAGAGTCAGTGTTATACTTAGGGAACCTAGAAACTACAGCAATGTTATAAAATACTCAGAATTCATGAATATTAGTGAACATGTTACAGTAACTTCACCGGTCACCGGACAATGTAGATACATCGTGACTGGTTCCATATCTAAGCATTATAGCAAGTAAAGAACTTCGCCAAACAGTTAACAGATAAACATCCATCCAGACTGCAGCGATGCTTTCTTGAACTGCGTGACTGACTGAACAGTGTAGTTTCCCCTGCTGGAACATGTAACAGCCGGTACTTTACAGTTTACGGACATGATGTAATTTTATGCCAAATCTGACAGCTCAAAATACAGATTATTTTTGTAGCCTTACCATAGTGAATTGGGGTATGGTAAGGACATTGTTTTGAAATTTTTTTTTTTTTTTTTTTTTTTTTATGTACTCAATGGCATTTTGTTCATTTTTAACCAAAAAAAAAATAAATACATCTTCCGTAGTGCAGCTTTTTAAAATATATTTAGTGTAAATTTATAACATTATTCTTTGTGTTATATTGCCTTGGCCTAAAAAAAAAAAAAAAAAACAAATAAAAAAAAATTCTGCTTGTTTTCAAATCAAATACAGCTGCCGAGGGAGGTACAGTAAATTTGGCATCTTTCACTCTTTTGACTGCTGTAATCCACAGCTTATTCAAGTAGTGTTTTCATGTCTTTATTTTGAAAGTAATCACTTCCTTGTTCCTGTTCCTTGTTTGTCATATGATTGTGTTTGTCACATGACCCCCTTGTTTATGTGTTTATTGGTTTGGTTCATCGTCTTATCTGTTACCAGTTCTAGTTTGTCATTGGTTCTTGGTTTATTAGTCTTGTCACCTTGTTATTAGTCTTGTCATTGGATGTCTTATGTTGTTACATTTTGGTTTGTATTAATAGTCCTCATGTTCTCTAGTCCTTTGACAAGTATTGTTGGTGTAAACGTGTGTCATTGTTCATGATATTAGTCTAGTTAAGTCAAGTCATTGTTTAAGTTTATTGAAGTCAAATTTAGTTTATGTTCTGGTTCATATTCTGTTTTGTTTTCACTTTGGATTCACGTTTTTGGATTTATTTCACTTTCTAAAATAAAACTGCACTTGGGTTCCTACTTTATGTCCTCATCTTGCCTGTCCCGCCTCTACATTACAATATCTTATGTTCTTGTCTGTTTTATTGGGTTTCCAAAACAGCTGACTATCCATAACGGACACATTCAGTTAATAGACACTGCCATTTTTGTTAAAACTACGGAGTTCCCAATCCCATCTGCATCAGTACATGAAATCACAGATATCCTGTGTTAAGAACTGTAACTGAAATGTTCATAAAACAAATCTTGTTCGAATAGTGCTGTTTCCATTGCATCTCCACTGAGAGTGGCTCTAATTTTACCGATCTGGCTGCAAGAAATAAAATTGTTCTGTATTCCCTTTTGTGCAAAAAGATAAAGTATGCATTGGGCAAACAGCATTTAGGGCCACTGATCAATATATTCCACTGTTTTTATTTGACGAATCTTATCATGCTGTCAGACGTCCTTATCCTGACTAAAGTGTGATGGATTTTAACCCTGAAAGGAGCATGGATGGAAGTTGAGGCAAATAGACATACATTTTCAATTGCTTTGCTCACAATCTCACAGAGCTGAGGAGCCATTTCCATTTGCGGACTCATTTTTTATGCATGACATAAAAAGTATTTATATAGTATAAATGATGACTTTCTGAGGAGATTTTTTTGCTGTGCTGCTGGTATTTATTATACCCCTACAGCACATAGCAAAATACAGGAAGATAACCTTCAAACATGTAAAAATATTTTAGAATTGCAGCTTGGATACCTATTTCAAACAGCTGTGGGTTTTCCTATATCATTTATTCACCATGTTCAGCAATAATGCTCTTTGAAAGTCTACTTGAGTCTAGTGGAAGTGGAATTAAATACAGCAAAGAGGTCTGTGTACCCAAGCTGGTCACTTGGAAAAAAACTGAGGTGGTCCTAACAACTTTTTAACATTCTCAATAACATACTATTACTTACTGTTGTGACCTTTTCTTACTGGAACTACAAATTGAAAATGTTGCTGACAATGTGTAAAGACTGGGGGAGAATTGATTGAACAGTTGCAGCACTTTTGTGTTCTATATTTCAGTGCAAAATCCTGCATATAATGCAGCATTTGCACCTGCAATGCAACTTAACCAAGCATCAAATGCTTTTAAATAGCACTGTGCTGTTCTTAAAGTAATTGTCATTCTTTGCAGAGCAAACATGCCTCCTTTCTATGTGAATTAGGTCTGCATCACATTTGTGGAGCAATAAAAAGTATCCTAAATCATAGAAGTCTTTACAACCTTTTCAGAAATTGCCAGCAAGATCAGGAATTGTGATGGGCAAATGGCATGTTTGCACCATTACCTGATTTGCATAATTCCTTTATAGTGAATCTGATGCTAAAACCACACAGAGACAACATGTGCAAATAAACAACTCTATCTGCAGTCACAATTCATTCTTGTAGTGAATTTCCAGCACACCGTTATTTGTCAGTGAACTTTTGCAGCTTGAGCAGCCATTCTAGTCAGATAGTGTCTCAGTGGTGTAATAATCACTCCCAAACATAATACCTCCATAATGCATGAATTCTCAGAGCTGTGCTCATCAAAAATAGCCTCCTCTGAAGGCAGAGACTCTAAGAAACGCCACTTGAGTCTGATGAATCTCTGTACAGCCACTTCCTGCTGCTATTCCACCTCAAATACAGTCCTCATTTACTCACAGTGAAAACCGTAGCTGAAACGCACAATAGACATTTTCCATCCCCTGTTGTGAAATGGCCATCAGCTTGTGTATAATGGCCAAATATAGCAAATGGTCAGTGGGTCAGTTCAATTACACTGTGGGTGATTGTCTTCTCGCTCTTAGAGGAAAGAGAAGTCTTCCTGGCAACTCCCACATCATTCTATTGCTCTCCATTATCTCGCCACATAAACCTCCACGCATGAGGTGTCGGGTCTCTGGAAACAAACAGAACCAGTGAGCTAAATAAGAATCTTTACTGGAGCAAAGATCAGTGCACTTTGGCATCACAGGGCACTCTCAATTCTCTTCACTTATGAGCTTGTTAAACAAATGATGGAATGTCTGCAAAGAAGAGCAATTGGAAACTGAGTAGGACAGAAATTCATGCAATGTTTGCAGTTCCATGGTCCTTCTTGGCTTTCAGCATATTCACTTTCCCTCTGAACTGTGTGTTGTTCAGCATGAAGCCATTTATAATGGAAATGAGGGGAAAAGAATGAAAGGTTGATCATTAAAGTCTGAATTATTCTTTTGAATTTTGAATTATACTTTTACGATATTTTATAGCCTTGAGTACTCATGTTTTTGAAAAGAAGAATAAATATGATACCAATATTAAAATGGTTGCTGATAGTAAGTCAAGTCAAAGAAAGCATTACATGAAGAAATACTTGGTATTGTTAAGTCTGAGATCGCATTTTTAGATCTATATGAATTGCATGAATTCATCACCTTGCTATGCAACACTTTTTATATGAATAAACCTATGAAATAATTGTTTTTGAAGGGCATGTCTTTCACAGAGAAAAAAGCGAACAGAATGAGATCTTGCGAAATGTATTTGAGAAGTGGCATGTCTAAAATTACTGTGGGAGATATACCTAAAAGAGTTATCTCTCAATATTTTTTCAGCCTTTTAATGGTATTTGTAATCACCTCTATTTATGCATTTGTTCTGAAATAGATTTCAAAGGGTGGCACTTTTTTCAATCAAAGGAACCATAATTTTTAATCAAAGTAACCATCATTTTGACTAAACAGCCATTCATTGTGGCCAATTCTGTAATGCAAAAAATACAGTACAAATCTTGTTAAAAACAATTAGGGCTTGTTTTCCCACACATATTATCACTAAATAACACACTGGAGAATGATTTTTTTTAATAAACTAAAGGTTTATGCAAACATATAACAATAGGGACCTTTTACATACTGCATTTTTATTTATTTTTTTGTTTTTTTACTAAAATATTTTACTGCACAAAATGCCTCAAAGAGACTTCCATTCCAGAAATAGTTGAATCAGAGTTTTGAATTTATTCATTGAAATGGACAGTTTCAACTGATTCATGGAAATTAATCAAAATTTAAAGGGTAGTTCATCCAAAAATGAAAATTATCTCATTTACTCACACTCATGCCATTCCAGATGTGTATGACTTTCTTTCTTCTGCAGAACACAAACAAAGATTTTTAGAAGAATATCTTAGCTTTGTTGGTCCTCACAATGCAAGTGAATGCTGACCAGAACTCAGAAGGTCCAAAAAGGACATAAAGTGAGCATAAAAGTAATCCACATGACTCCAGTGGTTAAATTCATGGCTTCAGAAGCAACATGATAGGTGTGGGTGAGAAACAGATCAATATTTAAGTCCGTTTTTACTATAAATCTCCACCTTTGACCAGTTCCAACCAGTAGGTGGCTGAATGTGAAATTAACTTTCAAAGTGAACGTGTAGATTTAAAAAGGACTTAAATATTGATCTGTTTCTCACCAAAACCTAACATATCACTTCAGAAGATATGGATTTAACTAAGGGAATCTTATGGATTGCTTTTATGCTGCCTTTATGTTCTTTTTGGACTTTCTGTGTTCTGGTCACCATTCACTTGCATCGTAAGGACCTACAGAGCTGATTTTACTTTATGGCAGGCATGGCACTCCGGAGGTGGGCCCCCCACCCCCGCACGCCCAGCTGTGGCACAATTGCACCCACGCCAGGACGGTTATGACAGGCCGCGAGGACGATTACCCTCCTCCCCCATCCCGGACCGGTCCTATAGTGGGTATATGGAGCCAGGTAAATGCTTCGATGTCCCCAGACTCAGCACGGCCGTGAGTTCGGGGCTCAAGCCCCCCAACGTAGTGCCTCAGGCTCCGCCCCGCAACGAGGCCCCATCTGACAGTACGTCTGATGCAATTGTTCCCTTGGTACCCCTCGCCCAGAGCTTGGGTGCGTGGCTTGCACACCCCAACCCGTTGCGATGGCTGAACAGGACCGTCCGACTCGGCAACGCGATTCAGTTCGCCAGGCGTCCACCCAAGTTCAACGGCGTTCCCGTCACCTCGGTGATGGGCGAGAACGCTGCTGCCTTGCGTGTGGAGATCACATCCCTTCTGCGGAAGGACGCAATAGGGCCTGTCCTTCCGGCCGAGATGGAGAAGGGGTTTTACAGCCCCTACTTCATCGTACCAAAGAAAGGCGGTGGGTTGCGGCCAATCTTGGACCTGCGAGTACTGAACCGGGCCTTGCACAGACTCCCGTTCAAGATGCTGATGCAAAAACGCATTTTTCAAGATTGGTTTGTGGCGGTAGACCTGAAGTACACATACTTCCACATGTCGGTTTTACCTCGACACAGGCCCTTCCTGCGGTTTGCTTTCGAGGGCCGGGCGTACCAGTACAAGGTCCTCCCCTTCAGTCTGTCACCTCATGCCTTCACGAAAGTCACAGAGACATCCCTTGCCCTGCTAAGGGAAGTGGGCATCCGCATCCTCAACTATCTTGATGACTGGCTGATTCTAGCTCACTCTCAGGATTTGTTGTATGCGCACAGGGACTTGGTGCTCAGCCACCTCAGCTGGCTGGGGCTTCGGGTCAACTGGGAAAAGAGCAAGCTCTCCCCGGTTCAGAGCATCTCTTTTCTCGGCATGGAGTTTGACTCTGTCTCTATGATGGCGCGCCTCACGAGCGAGCACGCACAGTCGGTGCTGAACTGTCTGAAGGCGTTCAGGCGGAGAATGGCGGTCCCACTGAAACAATTTCAGAGGCTCTTGGGGCATATGGCGTCCTCATATGGGTTGATGCATATGAGACTGCTTCACCACTGGCTTCAGACTCGAGTCGCGAGATGGCGTGGCCATCACGCCGATCTGCCGCCGCCTGTTCAGCCTTTGGACAGACCTTGCATTTCTGTGGGCAGGGGTCCCCTTAGTACAGGTGTCCAGGCACGTCGTGGTTAAGAAAAATGCCTCCAAGCATGGCTGGGGCGCCGTGTGCAACGGGCGCGCAGTCAGCTGGCTCCTGGACAGGGCCACGACTGTGTTGGCATATCAGCTACCTCAAGTTGCTGGCAGTATTGTTCGCCTTGCGGAGGCTTCGGCCGTTGATCCAGGACAAGCATAGGGAACGTCCTGGTTACTTTCATAACCTCTGTTCCCTGATGGAGGGAACGAAACGTTGTGTCCCTCCTGCCTCAACACTGAACTACTCACTGAAATGGCCGGGTCCTTGTCTCGGCTCCTCAGCTCAAAACCTGAATAAGTGGTTGCGAGCTAGCTCCTTTTATACCAGTATGTCCGGGGGAGTGGCATGCAAATTCCACTCGCCAATTCCCACTGGCATTTTCTCAAAGATCAGAGGTGTTTGGGGCTCCCAAGGGCGACCCCTAGTGTCACTACATTGACACAATGTCTCGTTCCCTCCATCAGGGAACGGAGGTTATGAACGTAACCAGGACATTATAAAAGTTTTGAATTTTGTATTTAGTTTTTATTTCTATTTCATTTTCAAATTTTCACTCCAGTTTAGTTTAGTTTTTGTTTTGTTTGTTAGTTCTTTGTTAGTTTTAGGTTAGTTTTAGTTTTGTTTGTTAGTTATTTGTTAGTTTTAGTTTTGTTTTTCAGTATATTTAGTTTGTATTTTAGTTTTAGTATTTACTGTATATTAAGGGATATTGGAGAATGGGGAAAACAGGTATTTATGTAATGTGGGTCACATAGCTGGACACTCCAATGCCAATTTGCAAATAATGCCAATTGCAGGTGGCCTCCAAGTAGAATTTTGCTTAGGGCCCCCATATGCTTTGAAACGGCCCTGCTAATAATACAGCTCTGCAATCAACTCGATTCTCCAGGACAGAAATGTAAACTGCGCTAGGTAGGGGAAGAGGCTATTGGCATATGGTAGTTATATAATGTTACATACGGTAGTCAAAGAAAAGCCTCCATCGCCATAATTTACAGCAGGGGTGCTCACACTTCACAGCAAAAGTCCATTGTTGAATTAACTCCCACAGAGTTGATTTCAACACTTTTTCAGGGTTTATATAGCTCCACAGTTAAATTAACATTTTCAAAATAGTCAAACATTTAACATTATGCCATAGTTCCTTCTTTAACTTGTAAAACAAAGTTAAAGTAACACTAAGGGATTAGGCAAATAACACTGCTCTGAGTTAAAAAAAAAAAAAAAAAAAAAAAGAAAAGAAATACTATTTGGGTAGTGTTAGTTTCACTCCCTAAAGTGTCAAACTATCTACACTGAAACATTTTTAAAATTAATTATAAGAATTAATTCCAATAAACAAAATAATTTTCAAAAATAACATTTATTTTTGCCTTTTCACCCTTGCAGTCATTCATACAGTTGAATTAAAACATTGTGAATGAAGGTATAATGTACAAACTTTCATCTGAAATGTTGTATGAGCTTTGAATATCATGCTTTGAATTCAACATCATAAGACAAATTAAACACAAAATATGCTTTGAAAAGTTCATCAAATGCCCTGAGGAAGTGGTTTGCCTGGAATGAGATGAGATGCTTATCCATGGTGATGCAGAAGTTTTCAGTCTTGCTCTTCTGACACCCAACAGTGAGGAGGTATGACTGCTGACCCTGCTGGTGGCAGAGATGCTCCTCCAAACTGCAGCATGACTAGGGTTGAGGTAAAGAAACTGAACATCAGACACAAGAATAATGTGCAGCCACAGAGAAAACTACATTATAGGTGATTATTCAAACATCTTCTCACTGGCTAGTGCAAGATGGGAATGCCTATGAAAACTTAATTTCAGTTTCATCCACATTTTAACAACCCTCACTGACACAGTGGCTAAGAAGGTGACGTGACAAATTATTGTAATCACCTTAATAATATAATTACCTTATGAAAGACTACAAGTCTTTCAACTGCATCACATGCACTAATTTTTGGAGACTTCAGTCCCCCGATGGTGGTGGAAGGAGATGTATCAGCAACAACAAGGAGGCCATTTCTTGGTTGTAGGCTGAGAACAAAGAGTCACAAAAATTAACTGAAAACTCTTCAAATTTAATACTTTTCAAGTTTGAATGAGAACAGGGAGGCATTATGAGATAGAGTTTTAAACAGTCATCCATCTATTACTCATATTTATCTCAAAAATCATATCAACTTTCAGAGATACACAGAATAAACAAATTAAATCTAGTAAAAAACTATCTCACAGGTGCTTTCATTTCCTCATTTGAATCATATAGTCATGAAAATAATGAATGAAGCAACTGTAACTGCAATTATAGCAAATGCTTTAAAACAAGCAAAACAAATACATCTCACTTGTTGCCTCATCAAGATCACTTCCTGGGGTCTTTCTGCTGACTGTACCAAGCGATGCAACTCTGGTGTTGGATTGAGCCACTTAGCTTCTTTTATGACATATGGCTTTGACGAACACATCCCGTTTCTGAAGCAGCCTGGAGGATGTCTCTTCATCAAATAGGAGAGTGAAGTCTTGATCCACCTTTAAAAAAAAGAAGATATTACACTACTACTACAGGAAATACATTCAAATTTCAAGTCATTCTAAGTCTCATTCCAAACTTACCAATCCTTTAGTATCCAGGAATTTTGAGAAGGTGGAGAGGATGTGAACACTTCTGCCTGGGTCATTAACAAGCTTCTGATGGTGCTGAAAGGTCTATCTCATCTTCTGGAAAATCAAGGAATTGTCTGTGGTATGGTTGAGCAAAGACATGGCCTCTTGGCAAGCATCCCCATCAAGCTGCCTTTCAACATTAACAATCCTTTGGAAATTTGGGCCTCCTAGAGAAAAGTCAATAGAGCCATTTGGTGGCAGTGCAGATCCTCAACGAATCATCCTTTGGACTGTTTTCAGACGCCAAGGAATGTATCCTGTGCTGCTTGCAGCATCATAGAAGTGTTCCTGAAATAAAAAATAAATAAATAAATAAAAAAAAAGAAATGCATTGTGATACTTGGCTCATAAGAAATCTCAGAGAATTCAAATGTCAATGTCATGCACACAGCTTTGTGTCACAACATGCAAGTATGACATGAGAGTGTCATGCAAATAATAATAATGACTATTACATAGCCTTTCTTGGAATATGGATCCTTGAGGGAAGGGAACAGCATCACTATCCCAAGAGCATACCCTTCTCTGATTGCTTTAGTGGGAAGGTGCCTGAGAGGAGATATTACATTTGTAATCTAAATTTATGCAATTCCATTCAGTTATTTGGCACAAATAAAAATAATATTTATTATCACCTGTACAATTAGCTAATCACCTGTACACATTTGCTGCTCAGTCCCTCATTTTGGTAATTATAGACTGAATTTACATAGCTAAAAAAGTCGACCTACTCTTTCCGATCTCACTGTGAGATCAGTCTGTATATAAACAGTACATTGTCACAACAGTTCTTGATACCAGATTATCACAACAAATAATCACACTAATTAATTTATGTACAAATTGTACTCATGTAATTATTCAAGACTACTAAACAGTCAATAATAAAATAACAATACAGCAATGAATAGAAATAATTAAAATACAGTTGAAGTCAGAAGTTTACATACACATAGGTTGAAGTCATTAAAACTCATTTTTTTAACCACTCCATAGATTTCATATTAGCAAACTATAATTTTAGCAACTATAGTCATGTGCATGACACGAGTAATTTTTCCAACAATTGTTTACAGATTGTTTCACATTTAATTGACTATATCTCAATTCCAGTGGGTAAGAAGATTACATTCACTAAGTTAACTGTTCCTTTAAGCAGCTTGGAAAATTCTAGAACATGTTGTCAAGCTTTTAGGCAGTTAGCCAATTAGCTTCTGATAGGTTAATTGGCTAACTGGAGTCAATTGAAGGTGTACCCGTGGATGTATTTTAAGGCCAAACTCAGTGCCTCTTTGTTTGACATCATGGGAAAATCAAAAGAAATCAGCCAAAATCTCAAAAAAAAAAAAAAAAAAAAAAAAGAAGAATTATTTGTGGACTTCCACTAGTCTGGTTCATCCTTGGGAGCAATTTCCAAATGCCTGAAGGTACCAAGTTCATCTGTACAAACAATAGTATGCAAGTATAAACACAATGGCACCATACAGCCATCATACCTCTCAGGAAGGCGACGCATTCTGTCTCCTAGAGATGAATGTAGTTTGGGGCGAAAAGTGCAAATCAGTCCCAGAACAGCAGCAAAGGACCTTGTGAAGATGCTGGAGGAAACGGGTAGACAAGTAGCTATATCCACAGTGTGTGTGCAAGCAAGGAGGCCTACAAACCTGACTCCGTTACACCAGTTCTGTCTGAAGGAATGAGCCAAAATTCCAGCAACTTATTGTGAGAAGCTTGTGGAAGGCTACCCAAAACGTTTGACCTAAGTTAAATATTTAAAGGCAATGCTACCAAATACTAACAAAGTGTATGTAAACTTCTGACCCACTGGGCATGTGATGAAAGAAATAAAAGCTGAAATAAATAATTCTCTCTACTATTATTCTGACATTTCACATTCTTAAAATAAAGTAGTGATCCTAACTGACCTAAGACAGGGAATATTTTCTATGATTAAGTGTGTGAAAAACTGAGTTTAAATGTATTTGGCTAAGGTGTATGTAAATTTCTGACTTGAACTGTAGAACATAAAATTAAGAAAACGGTACTTTTGTTAACAGCTTTAAATGTATTTAACAGCAGTATCAAGTATTCAAGTGAACATTCAGAATGAAATGCTACATAGAGCCTAATTACTACTGGTCTTCACTGTATAATACATTAATACTTTTTAAAGTTTTCCAGTCAAGAACAGTGAGTGGGTTTCTTGTTTTCTTATGATTCTTTGATTAATATTAACAACAGCAACAGGTCTATTAGGTTACATTAACACTTACAATTCTGATACTTTGATACAAATCTGCTTTTTCCCCACTGTTTACGTTCACTTTAAACATCACTCTCTGAGTTTACATGAATATCTCACCAAGGCACGCATTTTGGTAGAATTTTTAAATGTATTTGATCGTTCAGGCGCGTTTCTGCATTTCGAGCGTTCTCTGAGCACATGCGCATGTGAGCACACAAGTTGCCTGTCAATTCAAAGCACATAGCTATTCATAGATCACTAGCAAAATATAAAATTACATGCCCTGTATTACTTTTAACAGCAGAATAAGAATTTTGTAATAAGGCCTTGGCTCTATCACAAATTTAGCCGGTGTTGTGCCGAATTTTGATTCCCTGCCAGAATGCGACTGCACCTCATATGCATGCGCATCACACAGTTGATATGCTGGTGCTGCTAGCTTGAGCACTATCTTGTTTACTATAGCCGTTCATAAGCGATCTATGCGTTGTTACACCTGCCGTAATTATATTGCCCTCACTAATTCATCTTAAGTTCACAGGTTCATTAAACTTATGGTGCTGACATTTCTAGCTATGGAGGTTGTCCTGAAAAGCTTGAGACTCTACCTTCAGAGGTAACTGTTTACCAGAGGGCAGTATAATTTCGGTAGTGCCGTTGTTATACCTGCCATAATTATATTGCCCTGCCCAACTCAGCTTTACAAGTTCTCAGGTTCATTAAACTTATGGTGCTGACATTTCCAGCTATGGAGGTTGTGTCCTGAAAAGCTTGAGACTCTACCTTCAGAGGTAACTGTTTACCAGGGGGCAGGGTTAGGGTTATGGTGATGATTTTGTATCAGTGAAGACCAGGAGGGGAGGGTTTAATTTTAAATTAAGGATTAGGTGTAATAGCACAGAGCACTCTGTTTTTATTTTGCAAGTTCATTTTTGCAAGTATTCTGCCATTTTCATTATTTATTGACTCTATAATTTAATTGTGCATTGTAAGTTATGTATATATAATGTCAATGTTATTATTATTTGCCATTTAACATATATAATATACTATATAATATACTGTATATATAGTCTGGTTATTTTATTTGAAGGGATAGTTTAACCTAAAATGAAAATTATCTAATCATTTACTCACCCTCGTGCCATTTCAGATATGTATGACTCGTTTTCAGAATATAAATGAAGACTTTTAGAAGAATATCTCAGCTCTGTAGGTCCATACAATGCAAGTCAACAGGGTCAAAAACTTTGAAGTTCCAAAAAGCACAAAGGCAGCATAAATGTAGTCTAAATTACTCCAGTGGTTAAATCCATGTCTTCAGAAGTGATATGTAAGGTGTAAGTGAGAAACGGATCAATGTTTAAGTCTTTTTTTACTAGAAGTCTACACTTTCAGATTTAAAAGTGAAACTAAACAGATGTCACATGTACATTTCTGATGTGAAAGTGAACATTTTGTTCATGTCGATAGGTTGTCTCGGTACGGTTAGCTTGCAGCTTGTTGTACGGTTCGCTAAAGATGTACAATATGAGCACAAAGCACTCGATTTTCTCATTCGCGTAACATGAAACATGTTTGGCCCTCACAGCTTACTGTACACCGCTAATGATGAATGGATGTATCTCGAGGCTGTCAATAGATACAATCATGACCAATCAAATCTTTTGTTGGTAATATGACCAATCTACTATGATCCATGACTGAAATTTAATTTAATCTTGAATTCTGCCTATACATACAGTATTTTTATATCAAAAAACATATTCTGATATATACTGTATATCAGAATTCGTAAAAAAATGTTTTATTGAACACAGACACTTGTACTCATGCTGATTATTTCTTATGGCATTAAACATGTTTAATAATCTCATAAGTTAATATGTATAGCTAATTGTACTCTTAACATTTAATATAATATAATAATAATAATAATAATAATAATAATAATAATAATAATAATTCCAATCAATATTGTATTGTAAAAAATGGTCTGGGTTCCACAATGACAACATTGTGTGAATGCAAAATAGACTGAGACCCCAAACAGGTCAAGTGAACCAAAGAGAGATCTGAGTCCACTTTCAAGGCCACAGACAGTGTGAATGCAAAGAGAATTGGGTCCTTCTTCACTTAAATAGGTCTGAGATTGGTTCTTTTAAAGAGGACCCAAGTGTGAAAACACCCTTAATCTGCACTATCTCATCTGTGTTCTGTTTGAAGACACACTGCACAGCAAGTGTAACGTACAATGATCTTTAAATTAATATGAAATAGCAACACAATGCAGACATTGTTTTAACAAACAATTTTTTTTATTACCAGACCCAGTAATCATGAAAGAGCCAAGACTCACCTCACTATCAAGTTGTTTTGTTGGTGTATTCCGGTGAATGTCTGCATGGACAATTTGAATGGACCAATCTTAGAGAGCAGCACATACACATCTTTGCCTCCCCAGGCTTCTCTGACACCTGTAAATGTCAAAAACAAGTTTAGAAATATATTGTCTTTCTAAGGCTGAATATGGGAGACAGAAAAAAAACAGCACAGTTGAGGCTACTTGTCTATCACAATCAAGACATATTTATGAGGTGCCACAATTACAACATGATAACAATTTTCCAAAGGTTTCTCCAAATTTATTGAAAGGGGGTCCCAGCACATACTGAAGTAATGTGACTTTGTATAAAAACTCAACAATCTTTATCTCTTCAAATAACATGGCAGCAGTTTTTGAGTCAACAGCTGACCTCGAGACATGTCTTTTCAATGTAAATTTTATGAGTTATACAAGCTGTAAAATTAACAAAATGACGAAAAACATTCAAAAATTAATTGAATAATAATAATAATAATAACATTCTTAAAGATAAGTTATCTTTATGTTCTTAGCCTTTTAAGAGTAAATAATAAATCTATTTTAAAACTGAGGTGAGTTTAATCATTTGTTTTAGTTCAGTCTTTTTTAAGATATAATGATACACTGACACAACTCTCACAACTATAAACAAAGTGAGTGTATGCCATCTACAAGCCTATTGTTACACTGCAAACATTATATTGTTATATATTCCCTTACATTTTGTCTGATATATGTTTCTAAACTTTTATGGAACTTTGTGTCTGTCTATGCCTCTTTCCATATACACAGAGTTTTTATTTTTTTTTTAATTTGTATTTTTTTATTAATGATATTCATATGTTCAGTAAGTGCAATGTGAATAAAATGACACACCAAGTGAATTAATAAATGCCAAAGCACAAACTTCACATCACCACAGACTTGGATCATTAATCTCAAGTTTAATTCAATGGGACATTAAAACAGTTTTGCTTTGGCAAAAGGTCAAACCAAACAGAAATGAGTAAACTTTCCTTCATTCCTAACGCTGTCGATCTATTAAATTTGTGCTTAATTTATGCAAACTAATATAAATTCTACTTATTAATGTATGCCAGGACAACACTTCTATGTTCATTTTATGCTTTCTTGGTGCTAGCTGTGTGTGAAAAGATCGCTTATGAATGCCTATAGTAAACAAGATAGCGCTCAAGTTCGTAGCACCAGCATATCAACTTTGATGCGTATGTATGCAAGGTGCAGTCGCATTCTGGCAGGGAATCAAAATTTGGCACAACACCAGTAATTTTTTTCATTATTGTCATTCAGGCTACTTTTCTCTTTTACTTGATCCATCAAAAATCCACTTGTCCTGGACAAGCGTTAATGTCGAGCCCTGCTGAACTTCAAACTAAACTCTTTACCGGTTTTAACTAAATCTAAATCAAATCACAGATTGACAGGGTAAGACAAAATGAGTGAAAAGACCGTTAACTAGCTGCTTTGCCTCTCTTCACGATTGGAGTGATTCTCGCTTCTTGCTTAGGCCATATATTTTCGGCATCTAGTGGCATTTTCATGTTATGGTAATGTAAAGTTTTTGTTGTTTCAAAGGGGGGCATGACCAAATAAATTTGAGAACCACTGTACTACACTATGAGAATGTGCAAAATGATTGACAGGCAGAAAGCACATCAAAGTCTTCTGATTGGCTGATCAAAGAATGTGTCCGCATTCCATGGCCACATTTTTGTTTGCTCTTTACACAAACTAGTGCTGTCAAAGAGACCAGAGAGATATCTCAGAACACATTAACATTATGCCAAATAAATCCTTTTGTATTGAGGAAAGAAAGTCATATGGGCTCTGAACAACATGAGGGTGAGTAAATTATGCTAGGATTTTCATATTTGGGTGAACTATCCCTTTAATGGCCAAATAAAAAAGTGTATTAAAATCATTTAAATATTTGATATACTGTATTCCTACTCTAATCTGAAACTGAATCTGAAACATCAGGGTCTTTCCTTGCTTCTATATCATTAAGACATCATCTCCTTTGTGGCACCAGTAGTTGTGCAGTGGTGAAGGAGGTGGGGTTGGGGGAAGTGATGGTCATCAGAGATAGGTGGAATGAGGCATGCAACAGCCAGGCAGAGGGGCGGACAAGCAGACCTTTGTGATGGAGAGTGCTGGCTGTTAATGATGACTTATCAAATCGAAATACTGCGGCTGAGTGACTGCCCAGTTGAATGAGATTTGTCCCTTGAGATCTGATCCTGGGGAGGACAAATTCCAAGCACTTAGCTTGGAATTCATCTCACTAATTTTGGTCGAAGAAAAACAGAAAGGGCTGTCTTGAGTCCCTGAGAGTGATGGAGAGGAATCTGCCTCCATCTCAACCAGATTGGATCTGGAGCAGGGGCGATTGCTTTAAAGGGATAGTTCTCCCAAAAATTAAAATTTTGCTAATCAACTAATTAATAATTAGTGCTAAATTACAATGACAAGCTTTTAAATGAGAGCAGTGTAACTATCGACGCTTTAATGTCTTAAGCTACACTTTTTTTTTACAAAGAGAGCCATTATTGGATTGCAGTAAATAATAATAATAATAATAATAATAATAATAATAATAATAATAAAAATAAAAATAAAAAAAACTGTCAGTTTAGATTTATGAAACTGTGATGCTTGAATTTGTTTAGACATTTTAGACATGCATGACTGAAGTGAGTCACCTTACTCCCACAAAGATACAACTGTACTGCAGGTACACACAATTTGAGTTAATAGAGTTGGTATATTGTAAAGTTGGCGGGAATGTTTGCCAGTTTAGTCTTCATTAAGTTTTGTTTATATTCAGCCAAGCTTTATCCTATCATTCTTTATCAAATCTACTGTAGAAAAGCTTTCCCTAGATGTGAAACCACATTTAAAGTGTTTTGAAAAAAGTAATGACATATATATTAAAAATAAATATTTAAGATTCTGCACTATTTCCAGGTTTCTAATGAAATGTAGACTTTTTAGAATGTATGACATGCTTGTTATCTCCTTTATAAAAGGTCAGATTTAATTGAAACAAACAAGATGGTCATTGGAACATTCTCAGATTATGCTGGGATAACATGGATCATCTTGGATCATTTTCCACAAACATGTGGAGTCCATGCAAGCTTGAGTTTATGCTGTCATTTAAACCAAAAAGGACATAACAAATATATATATATATATATATATATATATATACTGTATACAAACACACACTTTTTTTCACAAGTGGTCTCGAACTTTTGGATCCCACTTCACTGTATACAACTTTAAGTTTAATTCATCTTCACATATTTGTAATATGTATGCATGCAGAGTCAAAGGAATGGATAATATTGAATGAATATAAGCATAAGAGACAAAGTTATTACAACATAATAACATTGTTTTTTTCAAATTCTGTATGTGCTTTCTCAATTTTCGTATGTTCTGCCATGAACACATTCTAAATCTTACACCAGTATGTCATGATGACACACAGACACTGATAACAGTGTTAATGTATGGTCAGCTAACTTCCAGTCATGTCTTTTAATTGAAGGAACAGAGAGCTATTTCATAAGGGATGAGTAGAATAGATGTTTCACCTGCCTGTAGCATGCCAAGAATAGAAACAGAATGAAAGAGAATCTCCTGGCGCTCTGTAATGTAATATTACCCCCGGCCACATATTTTAATAGTCTTGGGTAGGTTTTCCTAGTGAGGTTGCATTAATTTGCGAAGCCATATCATGTCTTTCTGCTGCTCCACCACTGGGATGTAAGGATTTGCAAGATCCTGCCATTAATTGTAGGATTTTTAATTGGCTCTATCTCCAGATAAGTGTCAGGTTTTAAATTTAACATTTTTTAAACACAATATCATCCCAGTTGACCTTATTATGAGATGGATATGTTCCTATTTTCTAAGCAATAAAGGAGGAAACAGAGAAATGGTGTATGAACAGGAAATGTGAGAGTCTGAAAAAAGAGTGTGGTCTGCCAAATGAAAATACCCACACCTGAGCGCAGATCACACTGCGTTTGATTCCACTGCCAAATTACTTTCTAGATTATGCATCACTTTTTAATTTGTTGAGCTAGCAGTGGTCATAAACTTGATGTGCATATGTTACGTTGGAGGTAAATAAAAAAAGAGATGAATAGCATTGCCACAGACTCAAGGTGTAGGTTATACCCCCACCTAAAGAGGGTGCCACTCAACACCAACCTTTTATGTGCACCTGCAGCTTTTCTTCTATGGTGTTTTAGGCAGTAAGTCCCTGTGCCTGAAATCGCCTACTGTCAGAGTATGTACTGTATTTAATGAAATACACACTTCTTGGCTGGTAAGACATTATGTTCTTTAGGTATACATTCGAAGTGTATGCTAACATACTTTATCTGGGGATGTGGGTTTTGACCTGTGAAGGAAATATTTTCTGTAATAACAACAACTGCGAAACAATCTAGAGCAACTTTCTTAATAAATTTATCACTTACATTTGAAAAGATCCGTTTGACTTGCAGTTCATCTGTTTCTTTAAATCCAGCATTTTCAATGTAACCTGTCCAGTCGATCGGCACTGTAGAATCTCGCCGGAAATAGTAGGTCAACCTGGTATTTCTTGCTTACCGTTTTATAAATACTGAGGCTTTTGACATTCTACTTGAACTTTATACTGTTTTTGACATACTATATAGTAGGGAGATACCGAAATAGGGACACAGCATATGTCCAGGTATTTAATAATATTGTGATGTAATTTAGTGACATTTAATGCAATGATACTATCGTAATATGTTGTCATGAGGTTGTCATGACAAATTACATCACCCTATCATACTATACGAGATTAACAACACACTACTTTAAAATTGTGGAAATGAAATATGTTTATGTAAATCACCTGTTTGTATGTTTAAAATATTCCAATTGGAGCTCACTATGTTGCCATACAGATATCTCCAAAATAAAGTAAAAACTTAAGTAAAACTTGAGTGCGATGTTAAATTCCTGACCTGAAGTGATGATTTCACATCGGAGCCATCTCTTAAAGTTGAACACATTTATATCCACATCAGTGATTAGGGTAATTATCTGGATAAGACTTCATTCCAAAAAAAGTTAAAATGCTCCATAAATGTTTAAATGCTCCATAGAGTATTCAACTATTCGGAATATTTCTGCTTATGAAAAATGAAGAAACTGAAACATGCTCCATCTTTTGCTTCTTCTTCAAATTGTGCTAAATTTGTGAATGTTAAATGTCTTGAGCTCTGGAAAGGTGCTATATAAATGTAAAATTATTATTATTATTATTATTATTATTTAACTAAATAATGATGTCATATTTAAAAATTCCTGATAGACTAATGGGACTTTCACCTGTTTGCAGGCTATATTGATTTATTTGTATTTCTTTTAATGTTTGAATTTGTATTTATTATTCACTGAAAAATGTTTGCTTGACATTTCACATTTTGCTTGACACATCCAGCCTCCAGAATAATTTTGTTAAACATGCACAAACAAACCAAAAATATGTTTCATGCCGATATTAATAGCAGAAATACCAGGAGAAACCAAAGTTAACAACATATTCCACAGTTAATGTGGCATACAAATTCAGCTTTATCTGGTGAGAATTTTTATTTTATTTTTATTAAATAATAATAATAATAATTATTATTATTATTATTATTAGGCTATTATTATGAAAAGGCATATACAAGGCATTTTATTAATAGAAACTATAAATGTAAGAGTCACACTTAAAAATGTGTTCCCTATCTGTCACTCACTCGACATTATGTCGATGTAGTGACACTAGGGGTCACTCGTGGGAGCCCCAAACACCTCTGCTTTTTTGAAAAAAGGCCAATGAGAATCGGCTAGTGGAATTTGCATGCCACTCCCACGGACATACGGGTATAAAAGGAGTTTATCGGCGGTGAAGCAGCAGACGGAGGCCATACAACACATCCTGCCCCGGCGCGGCTCAAGACCCCGCACCCCGTCTGCTCGTCGCCAAGGGCATCCTCCTACAGCAACAACACCAGCTCCACCACAGCCCACCCCCGTAGCCCCGGCGTGGAGCCCAACGTAGGAAGCAGACGCCACCCGTCTCATGGCCGGCCGCTAAGAACCCGAGGAAGTCTTCGAAGCACCCCTGAGACAGATGACCCAGGGGTGAGGAGACCCGCTTCTCTGGAGCTGGTGAGCAGACAACTCCATCCCCCGGTGGAGGGCTGGGAAGAGAATCTTTTGTTTTGTTTACATTTAATTTCACCACATGTCCAAGAGACTGCGGTACCCAAAAATTCAACAAAAGAGCAGTTTTCTTGTTCCCTGGGTCACATGTCCACCGTCCCATCTTTGCAGGTATGGTGCTCCAGCGGCAGACACCCCACCCCTGTGCGCCCAGCTTTGGCACAAACACGCCCACACGGGATTGGTTCCGGTGGACTACGGGGATGAGACTCCTCCTCCCCCCTCCTCGGCCAATCTTATGGTGGGCGGCAGGAGCCAGGTAAGTGCTTCGATGTTCCTGGACTCAGCACGGCCATGGGGCTCGAATCCCCTCAACATGGCACCTTGAGCTCCGCCCCACCGCGAGGCCCCACCCACCGGTACATCCGATGTGATCATTTCCTTGGTCCGCCTCACCTGGAGTTTGGGCGCGTGGCTCGCGCTTTCCAACCCGTCGCGATGGCTGACCCAGACCGTCCGACTCGGCTACGCAATTCAGTTCACCAGGCGCCCGCCCAGGTTCAGCGGCGTCTGCTTCACCTCGGTGAAGGGCGAGAATGCCGCTACCTTGCTTGCGGAGATCGCTACCCTTCTGTGCAAGGGTGCGATAGAGCCTGACCCTCCAGCCGAGATGAAGAAATGGTTCTATAGCTCTTACTTCATCGTACCAAAGAAAGGTGGTGGGTTGCGACCAATCCTGGACCTGCGAGTGCTGAACCGGGCTTTGCACAGACTCCCGTTCAAGATGCTGATGCAAAAACACATTCTAGCAAGCATCCGGCATCAAGATTGGTTCGGGGCAGTAGACCTGAAGGACACGTACATCCAAGTCTCGGTCTTACCTCGACACAGACCCTTCCTGCGGTTTTCCTTCGAAGGCCAGGCATACCAGTACAAGGTCCTCCCCTTCAGCCTGTCCTAAGGGAAGTGGGCATCCACATCCTCAACTATCTCGATGACTGGCTAATCCTCGCTCACTCTCGAGAGTTGCTGTGCACACACAGGGACCTTGTGCTCCAGCACCTCAGCCGACTGGGGCTTCGGGTCAACTGGGAAAAGAGCAAGCTCTCCCCGGTTCAGAGCATTTCTTTTCTCGGTTTGGAGTTGGACTCAGTCTCGATGACAGCACGCCTCATGAACAAGCATGCGCAGTCAGTGCTGAACTGTCTGAAGGCGTTCAGACGGAGGACAGCGGTTCCACTGAACCATTTTCAGAGGCTCCTAGGGCATATGGCATTCTCAGCGGTGGCCACACTGCTCGGGTTGATACATATGAGACTGCTTCAGCACTGGCTTCAGACTCGAGTCCCGAGATGGGCATGGCGCTGCGGGACACATCGCGTGGCCATCACGCCGATCTTGCATTTCTACAGGCAGGGGTTCCCCTACAGCAGGTCTCCAGATGCGTCGTGGTTACAACAGACGCCTCCAAGATGGGCTGGGGCGCCATCCTGGACTGGCATGTGGCTGCGTTAGCACATAAACTGCCTAGAGTTGTTGGCAGTACTACTTGCCCTGCGGAGGTTCCAGCCATTGATCCAGGGCAAGTACGTGTTGATCCGGATGGACAACACAGCGATGGTAGCGTACATCAACCGTCAAGGCAGTCTATGCTCCCATTGCATGTCACAACTCGCCCGCCATCTCCTCCTCTGGAGTCAGTAGCCCCTCAAGTCGCTACAAGCCACTCACATCCCGGGCGACCTCAACACCACAGCAGACGCGCTGTCATGTCGGGTTACCCTCAGGGGAGAGTGGAGACTCCACCCTCAGGTGGTCCAGCTGATTTGGAGTCGATTCGGTCGAGCACAGATAGACCTGTTTGCCTCCCGGGAATCCTCCCACAGCCCACTTTGGTACGCCCTGACTGAGGCACCTCTCGGTATAGATGCGCTGGCACACAGCTGGCCCCCTTGACTACGCAAATACATGTTTCCCCCAGTGATCCTACTTGCACAGACCCTGTGCAAGGTCAGGGAGGACGAGGAGCAGATCATCCTAGTAGCACCCTACTGGCCCACCCAGACGTGGTTCTCGGATCTCACACTCCTCGTGACAGCCCCCCCCCCCGGTGAATTCCCCTGAGGAAGGACCTTCTTTCTCAGGGACGGGGCACCATCTGGCACCTGCGACCAGACCTCTGGAATCTCCATGTCTGGCCCTTGGACGGGACATGGAAAACCTAAGTGGCCTACCACCCGTGGTGGTTGACACCATCACGATGCAGTAGATGGTAAGTACTTGGGGAAGCACGACTTGATCATCAGGTTCCTGAGAGGTGCTAGGAGGTTGATTCACTCCAGACCGTGCCTCGTCCCCTCGTGGGACCTCTCTGTAGTCCTTCGGGGTATACAGTGAGCTCCCTTTGAGCCCTTGGAGTCAGCTGAGCTTAAGGCACTCTCTTTGAAGACTGCCCTCCTGACTGCACTCACTTCCATCAAGAGGGTAGGGGACCTGCAGGCGTTATCTGTTAGCAAATCGTGCCTGGAGTTCAGTATGGGTTACTCTCACATGATCCTGATACCCAGACTGGGCTATGTGCCCAAGGTTCCCACGACCCCTTTTAGGGATCAGGTGGTGAACCTGCAAGCGCTGCCCCAGAAGGAGGCAGACACAGCCTTGGCATTGATGTGTCCGGTGCGAGCTTTCTGCATCTATTTGGATCGCACGCAGAGCCTTAGAAGCTCCGAGCAGCTCTTTGTCTGCTTTGGTGGACAGCGGAAAGGAAGCGCTGTCTCCAAACAGAGGATCGCACACTGGGTCATTGACACCATCACGATGGCATATCAGGCTCAGGACGTGCCACCCCCTGTGGGGTTACGAGCCCACTCTACCAGGAGTGTGGTGGCCTCCTGGGCCCTTTGGCAGACATCTGCAGAGCAGCGGGGCAACACCCAACACCTTTTCGAGGTTCTACAATCTCCGGGTTGAGCCGGTCTCGTCCCGTATATTGGCAGGCACGAGCAGGTAAGTTCTCGTCAGACAGTTGGCCGGGTGTACTGCTTGCGCATAGCACCTTTCCCCTCCCTTGAAGACGTGTGCTCTTGACTCCCAGTCATGTTCACAGACTGTGATCCCTGCATGACTTTCCTCCTTAGCCCTCTGGCAGTTGAGTTTGCGGAGAAACTCGCTGACCGGCCCAGTACTTGCGCTAATGAGCCCCTGTACTGAGGTAGGTGCTCCACATGTGCTGGTTCTCCGAAGGTGACCCCATGTGATTTCTTCCGTAAAATCGTTTCCCTGTCGGCAAACTGCATCGACACAATGTCGAGTGAGTGACAGATAGGGAACATCCTGGTTACTTTCGTAACCTCCGTTCCATGATGGAGGGAACGAGGCTTTGTGTCCCTCTTGCCACAATGCTGAACTACCTGCTGAAATGGCCGGGACCTGGTCTCGGCTCCTCAGCCCAAAACCTGAATGAGTGGTTGCATACCAGCTCCTTTTATACTCGTATGTCCGGGGGAGTGGCATGCAAATTCCACTTGCCAATTCTCATTGGCCTTTTTTCAAAAAAGCAGAGGTGTTTGGGGCTCCCAAGAGTGACCCCTTGTGTCACTACATCGACACAACATCTCGTTCCCTCCGTTACGAAAGTAACCAGAAAGTTTTACGCACTTCCGGTTTAAGCCCCGCACACATCCGGTTCTATCCGAATACAGACAGATACAGATAATTTTGTTATATGAACAATTTCAGATACAGATACAGATAATTGCTTAGCTGCACACCCCTAGTCAGTATCCAACATTTAGTGTAACATCTTTTGTTTTGCAGTGAAAAAAAAAAAAGAAAGTTATGAATGGTTTCATGAGTTTAAATTTATTTTTGAAACCTTTAAAAATGTTTTTTTTTTTTTTTTTTTTTGACTGATTTTAATTTGATTTGATTTTTAGCATTTATACTTGAAGCATTTAATTGAGTCATTCTATGATTTTCTCTTCTATTTCTTTTCCAGAAATTGGCTACTGATCAACATTAAAAAGTCTGAATTTTGTATTTGGATTTTCTGACATAACCAGCCCATGTGATTTACAACCTGATTTGCTTCATTATGATTTCTCTTTGAAATTGCCCCCATGAATAATTATTGAAAAAAATACAATTTGCCAATGAAAGACTTTCAACTCTAACCATCTGATGCTTATAGCACACAAAATTGGAAACACTTTCTCAGTCCAGTCAGACCAAATTTGATTGGATGACTTCTACAGGATTTCTGAGAGCTTAGTTTGCAATGGTCCGGGTGGAAGCATGAGTCGAGTTCACAAGGTTCCGTGTTGATACTATGAGTGCTTTTGAGGACTAAATAATCACATATTTTGCCCAAGTTTGCCAGGTTAGTCAGATCAACTTTTTTAAAGATATTCAGCATTGGTTTAAAGCACTTAGTAGAAAGTAAAGCAGACATCCATGCGGAGACTTATATTCTGCTTTGTTTACTTAGTTTTGTCTGTGAAATACTCTTTTGGTTATGAGCCGGTATGGGATAAGCCATCTCCGATAACCTCGCCCCTAAACATCACGTAATGACAATCCCGGCTGTGACTGGTCACTTTACATGTCAGTTAGATGGCTTTTCCTGCCTAAGTGGGTGGTTCTTTGCCAGTGTTAGCTGCGATAGACCCCAGACCTTTGCTGTTTAAGTCAAAAGTCTGGCTATGCAAGACTAGTGACCAGTAACCCTGAGTGCTATCTCCACCTCTTCTTATAATATAATCTGCTAGAAATGTGTCCAGGTGACCTGCACATTCAGCCTCATCTGCCCATACATCCTTGACCTTTGATTCTCATGACTGTTATTATGAAACCTTGTTAAATGCCTACATGTGGCCTGCCCCCATGCTAGACCAGAGCGTGAATGAGCAGATGCCAGTAAGCTGGCGTGGTAGCCAACCCACCTGTGGCCACTGCCAGTCCATCTTTGTCTCCCTGGCGAGGTGCAATGTGCTACCATCTGACAGGCCTTGTATTGCCCTCACAACTCTCACAGCCAGTTAAACCCTGCAGTGTGTGTGCCATCAGAACACTGTTCTTATAATGTACAGCCATCTGGGCCTGTACAGCAGCCTCAGGAGACACATGTCAATATCACTGTGCACCTCTGAACTTGGGTGTTTTCCTGACAGCTCGCTTTCATCCACCTTTGAAATAGAAGGCAGATAATTAAAATATCAAATCAGTCTGTCATTTCCGGTGCAGTAAGTGAAGTAATTTCTGCACCACTATTGCCACCAAATGACAGTTGTCTATTCACATTTGAGATGATAGAAGTGAACATGAAATTAAAATTACTTTCTTAATGCATATCCTATGTCTTATTGTGCATGATTCATCTTTGCACGTTTAAAAAAAAAAAAAAAATAAAATAAAAGTTTGTCTTCTGAATTTTTTTATCAAAATGTATTAACTTGCTCCCACCTCTGAAGCAACTTTACACTTCAACTGACGTCACAAGTCCCTGTTACTTTTCCAACCCTTCCCCTCCAACCACCTCTCTCCATTCTGTTATGTTACACCCGCTTTTTACAAAGTCCTGCCCTAAATTTCTGTTTCATGCTACAATATGTCAGATTACGGAAGTAAAATAGGTTGTGAATGGCAGTTTTTATCTTGACTTTAAGCTGTAGTATGCTAATTTTCACCAGAAAAAGCTATTATCTTTAGGCAAATTTAATAGTTAATGGCATCATTAAAGTTAATAGTGGAAAGAAATGTAATCTCAAATCAATCAAATCAAATCAAATCAAATCAAATCACTTTATTGTCACACAGCCATATACACAAGTGCAATGGTGTGTGAAATTCTTGGGTGCAGTTCCGATCAACATAGCAGTCGTGACAGTGATGAGACAGTACCAATTTACAATAACATCAAATTAACACAGCACAATTAAACATCTGTTATATACATAATTACACTCAACAGTATACAAATAATAACATACACTGTACAGTATACAATACGCACTATATAGATACACATTAATCAATAAAAATAAAAAATAAAAATATATATATATATATATGTATATATATATATATATATATATATATATATATATATATATATATATATATAGAATGTACAGTATTGTACTGTATTGACATTCAGGCTGTCGGTTGATAGTCAGTTGTTAAGAGAGAATATAATATAATAATAATATAATTTATGACAGTCCGGTGTGAGATATAAGAGTAAGGGTAATAAAGTGCAGTGCTGATGTATTTGATCGTGGGAGATCAAGAGTTCAGAAGTCTGATTGCTTGGGGGAAGAAGCTATCATGGAGTCGGCTGGTGCGGGTCCTGATGCTGCGATACCGCCTACCTGATGGTAGCAGTGAGAACAGCCCATGGCTCGGGTGGCTGGAGTCTCTGATGATCCTCCGAGCTTTTTCACGCACCGCCTTGTATATATTTCCTGGAGGGAGGGAAGCTCACCTCCGACGATGGGTCTGGCAGTTCGCACCACCCTTTGCAGTGCTTTGCGGTTGTGGGCTGTGCTATTGCCGTACCAGGTGGAGATGCAGCCAGTCAGGATGATAATCTTCATTTTATGATTGTTAAACACATCCCTGCTAGGCTTTGTTTATAATAATTTGATAGATAGGGAATCATTCGTAACAGCAGCATTTTACCTCTATTTTTCTGCATGTTGATAAGATCACAGGAATAGGGTGGATCTCTGTCAGACATACCTGTTTCAGTTTCCATGTTAGACATCAATTAGATGTACTGTAGCAAAGAATGAGTTTAAATGAATAGTTGTCTTTGATACTAATGTTAAACTACACGCAGACATCATGCCTTTGTCTGATCTGATATGTATTATTCATGCGTGAACAATGAGTTATGGATATTTAAAAGCCATTTAAAGGCTTGAGTTGATCTAAATGATAAAGACACAATAATTGCCCATTTTTGAGGTCTAAAAAAGTCATTCAGAGTTAATGGTTAATTATGTTTAAAGTCACTCACCAAGGACTTCAACAGTGTAAATGTAATTGTTTGTTAAGAAGCTTTTGATGAGAATAACCAGAAGCTGTACATTTCTTCAATTTCAAGAGAAGAAATATTATTAACTAGAGCTGTTAATAACTTAAAAATTACAATATAATTAATTACATGATTTGCTAATTAATTATTGAATATGTAATCATTAAATAAGCACAGTTATTTTAAAATAATTATACATATAATATACAGTATATTATAAATATAACAATTAAAATAATTAAAATGCATCACATTATTGTGGAATATGAGTAAAACATTGATAAGTCAATAATAATAATAATAATAAAAAGGCTTTAGAAGGCAATATATAGTTTATTTTCATATTATTGATCAAAGGCCTATCATTAGCCTATGGTCCAGAGCAATCCATTTTGCAACTAACCGTCAATCTGTCCAAGAGCGGTTTTAGGTCGCCATGTCAAGTTAAACACAGTTTGAAACTTAGAAAAACAAGTCTTGAGATCCATGCATTCGGAATTAGGCTCCATCCAGCTGTATTTGAATGCAAGAAAGCATCCTCATCATGTGCTTGTGCTGTCAGCAAGCCTGAGTGTGGTTTGTTGTCTGTACAGCTGCCCATTGCCTATACAGCTGCAGTTTCGCTTACTGCCCCCTACTGAAAACAGGTACCTAAAGCTTGAATTGCTCCGATGTTAGGAATATTCTGTATTACAATCAGAGGACATAATTAATTGCGTTAACATTAATTGCATTAACATAATGAATCACACTGAATTAATGCATTAAATAGGCAGCCCTAACATTAACATTTCCTATGGAACAACTTTTATTAGTATGATTAAATACTTGCATTAGATGTTCAATTAAGCTGATTCCAGACAAAGTATGTAGTTGTCATTTACTTACCTATATAGAAACATCTAAACATTTAGTGAATATTTATCTGGGTGCTTTCTAATGATGAAGCTGTATCTACAATTGTAGAATTGCTGTTCAGTATAATTTGGCATAATAATGTTTTTGTGATATCACGTGAATGAAATGTGTTTAGAGAGCATTGTTCGGTTCCTGACGAGTAAAATTTCATCCATTTATTTTTCTTCACATTCAGCCAAGTCCTTGTTCCAAGTAGAAAGGCCAATCTTAAAATCATTCTGTTTTATGATTATTCTGCCACTGATAGCTCATATCAGATAAAATGTAGGTGTTTGATGGCGCCAAAGAAGGCTTGCATTGAGAGACATCCATTCAGAGGTCTACTAAGAGTGTCAGGAAACTTTGAATATACTGTATGTGGATGATTGTTACATGAAATTGTATACTGCTTTTAAGACACTTGTAAGTGCATTAGTAGTCCATGATGGGTTTTGAGATTTGTCAAATGACTAAAAGCTATTCAGTATGCCAGTGAGATTCTTGTTTTGCATTTATTGATTCTTTGACCTATAATTTTTCCTCACATTTTTCTTTTTTTGTGTGTGTGTCTGTTCACATCTGAGCATATATCACAGTATTTATATTGTTATAAATGCACTCAGGGTGGGAATCAGGAGGGAACTGATGAAACGACATTATGATGTCTGGGTCATGATACATTAAGATTGTAGTGCGATTCAAAAACTCTCATATATTGTAAGCTTTTAGACACTTATTTGACATTCTGTTTCATTAGACTTTGGTGCTTTATGCAACAAGTGCTGAACTTTTATTTTTATTTCAATGAAGAGCCATAGAAGTAGAATAGATGAAGTTACTTCTTACAACTCTTGCCGTGGACACTTCCGTGTTCTTTTGGCACCCCAGAAGAGAAATGCTTTCAATGGGTGCTTTGCTCAAATTGAGCTGAATATCCCAAAGAAGTGCTGTTTGTGGAGTTAAAACTAGAGTTGGGGTACTCGAGTTCGGACTCAAGTCCAAGTCACGAGTCCAATTTGAATAAACTTGGACTTCTCACGGACTCGGATGCATTTTTACTCGGTCTTGACTCAGACTCGAGCCTTTAGGACTCTGTATTTTGTTCCGAGTCCAGTGAGTCCATGGCATTTGTGATGCAATGACAAACAAACAAGCAAACAAATAAAGTAACATAGGTTGACCATACATCCTCTTTTTTTCCCAGACATGTCCTCTTTTTCAGACCTGAAAAAAGCGTCCAGCTGGGATTTAAAAATTGCCTCTATATGTCCGGGATTTGTCTTTGTCTTCATAATGACGTGCTCTCTACAGTTAGTACAATCATACATTCTGTGAATACTGATATATTGATACTGCACATCAGTTTTCATGTGTATATGTCCTTACGTGTGATTATTCTGGCTGAGAACAGCAGCGCGCACTCTTTAAAAGTACTTTTTTAACTCTCTCGCCCGCGCTCCCGTGCTGTATGTGTGTGCAGGAAAGAGATCACCATTCACCAGGCGTGCTCTGCCACTCATCCAGAAATATCAGTTATGTAAGTACACTTTAAAAAGTACGTTCCCTAACTTGCAAATTATTAAATAGAACATGTTTTATCAGATTCATGCTTACTACGCAAAGTAATTTCTAACTGAAAATGTTGACTATATCGAGACAAAATCAAATTTACTACATATCAGGGACATTTAAACTAATATGACGGATGAAATAGACCATGATAGAAATTGTACAGCTCAGTCCGTTACATATTTGTAGTGCAAGCTTTACAGTGTTATCTGTAAAGTTGGCACTTGCGTTTCAATGGCAATAAAGTCAGAAAATACAATGAAGAACGCAAGTGAGGGGAGAAGTCTTTATTCACCTATTATCCATACTAAATATAATGTGAAAAGAACAACACGTCAGCTCAAGGAGAGTTTGTCATAAAAAAAAAATTATCTTAAGTTTAGGGAAGTAGGCTACACCTGGACACAGCAGGAGGACTGAAAATTGTGAAGTGTAGTAGAATTAAATACATTTCTAATGGTATTTGATCTTTTCTGTTTTTATTTTCTGTTGTTGTATTTAATTTTATGGGCATTATTAAATGTTTTAATATTACCATTTATTAAATGTATTAAACACATTAAATGTATTTAATTAATTACATTACATGTATTTCACCCATAATGAAAGATTGAAAGATTTAAACTTTCCATAGAGCAGTCGCACAAACTCTGACCAAATCAACCGCTTTGACAGAAATGAGGGCAAATATGATCTAACGATGAACTTATATGAAAATGACTGCCATGGAAGATCTAACAGGACGGACAGTACCCCGTCTCAGCACCATCACAATACGTACTGGCTTTTTGTGAATGGATATGCAAATACAAATAATGTACTACTGCTACAAGTAGTTATTTTGAATGCAGTAAGTAACGTTGTTTATCGAAACCGGCTGTTATTAAGTCAAAAATGATTATTTACAGTAAAGGTGCACATTTCATGTGTGAATTTAGTTTTTGATTTTTATATGCCACACAACTCAGGCTTTTGAAGAATGTTACAGACTTCATGCGAGGATGTGTATTCATCAACATGTTACATGTCCAACAGCATAAAAGCCTATTGAGTCATGTTAAAACTGGTTTTGTCAATAATTCAGAAAGAACTTATTACATTATATAATGATTAGCAAAATATTAAAACACAGCGCTGCTCACATCCATCATTAAATGTTGCTTCTCTGATGAACCCATAAGCGCGATTGCATGCTGTGTGACATCACATCTTTTTTTTTTTCTACAGAGCATATCAGTGTCAAAAAATTGCATTTGTTTTAAATACTGTATATAAAAAGGAATAGAGTACATTGGTTTCAGTGTATTTATCATTACACGAAACCCTTTGGAGTACACAAATCAAAAGTTGTAGACTTTTATTCTTGTTCTAAGTTTCCATTTTGTGTTTTACTTAACCTAATGCTTAAGTATGTTTCGTATTCTTGCATAATTGCTTGATTCATTCTCTCTTTTTTTTTTTTTTTTTTTTTTTTTTACCCCGAAACTTAATGTAGAAAATATTTTTAAAACTATTGATGATTGGTGATAGAATATCAATACAGTGTTGTGGGTAAAATATCAGGCTACTTTGAAATATTGAGTTGTTTCCCCACCTCTAATATCCATGGATCATGAATTTCACACCTGTTTTTTGTTTTGTTTTGTTTTTTTAATTGATAAATAATTGAGTTGAAAAAGGTGTCTCAAATCACATGACCTGATCTGTTCAAATCTGTATTTGACCGTTTCCTAGAGCAATCAACCAGTGATACAGAAAATATATACTGTATATCAATTCACATGTGTGCCTCACTGCATAGGAAAAATCTTACTAATTATGCTGCCATCCTGACAGAACTACGATTGGCATAGATCATTCTCATGCCAGATTCTGTCTCCCTCTCTATCTCTTTTTCATCATTTCTTCGAGCAGTGTTCTCATGAAAGCAGTGTATCTGAAGTTCTGTTCGTGGACACTGCATGGGTGTGTGTGTAACATATGAGGCTTATGTGCTGGGCCTTTGAGGGTTGGAAGTGTGCGTAGGAGATAGGAGAAAAAGGAAAGAGACCTGCTGTTCATGTCCACTGCAGCTCTACATGGAACTAAGGGCTGCCTCCAGCTCAGCATTGGCATTTTCTTTATTGGCTCATGACGGATTTGGTTGGGATGTTAGGAATAGGCCCGGCAGACCTCAGTAAACACACCAGGGTCAGCTGCATGATTTAGCAGTGATAAAGAGCATTGGGAAGGCATTGGGATTAGTGAACAAAGAGGAGACCAATGAGATTTCAGCCTCAAACTTCACACTTATAAATCTCTGCACTGCACCGATATATTGCCTCCAGTCCTACATTGTTTACAACATGTTGGCTGTCCAGATGAGTTGTTTATGCCAAAGAAAGGAGGCAACAGTTATAAATCTGATGTTCAAGATGGGTTGCTTGGTTTTGACAGCACAAGGCTGCTACATGGTGCACACCTGTTGTGGTGCATGCCGTTGATACCCTGAGGCTGATAAACTGTGGCATCATGCAGCCATTCTATCATTTGCAGATGCTCACAGAGGAAATTAGCTGTTATACATCAAAAAGATAACTTGCGTGCAAACAGGACCACATTAGTAAGTTGCTGTCATCATCATTAGCAGGTGTTGCCTTCGCACAAACATGCAAGACACTCGTCTATTTGCATTGGTTGCTCGATTTTAAGTTACCTTCAGTAGCGTTTGTCACCTTCAATTTTACTCCGATGGTTTAATTACACTGTCTTCTCCACCTGCACAAATACCATTTGAATCCTAAAACTACAGGCGCTAACAATTACTCATGGGTAGATAATTTCGGTAAGACAGATAGAACGAAACAAAGCCTGACACATTTATTTACAATAGGGGCGCACACTCTGTGGTGCCCATTAGCAATGTAAATATATTTAGAGGACATTTTTAAATCAAAAGTTATTTCCTCAAGGAACTGTCAGCAGCTTGTGCTAATTGGTTTGACTTTGAATGAGACAAAATGTTAAAGTTACTGAGTGTTAAGTGAAGTGTGTGCGGATCAGAAGTCTTCTACCCAACGTCAAGCAGTTAATTTTATTGCCAGGGCTCAAAATGACTTGAGTCAAAATGAAGATTTATTTATTTATTTTATTTATTTTTTTAGAACAGATCTATTCTGGTAGCAATTAAATAAAATGACTTTTAAAAGGAAGGAGAAAACACTTCTCATAGCATTTGTTGTTGATGTCAAAGGCTGTCCATTCAGTAAAACGACAGTATTTTGCCGCAAATTCATCAGTCAATTGGTAGAAGCTAGGAAAAATATAAGCTAAATGTCAACAAGGTTGCTTGAGATCCTCTGATCCTCAAAAACATGAACAAAATTATGCAAAGTAAAAGAACAAACAATCCTGACCACACTGACTTCCTGATTAAGTTCCCTTGCAGCGAGGATAAACATGGCTTGTGCCGGTCATAATTTGTTATGAGTATTGATGGATTACTGCTGGTCAATAGCATGAAACCATTGACATTCAAAGTATGTTTTGACACCAAAATTGTCAATTTACAGTACCTATTCAGCATATGTCATGTTAATAATTTTGCATACCGTTGGGCTTATGCATTTCATGCTAATATTGATACATTTCAATGTTTGATTTAAAGGATATCTTTGTTCACTTTTATACAATAAAGAATTTTGGGACTGGATGCTTGAAGTCCAATGTAAAATAAGGGTCCTAAAGTGAACCATTGTTCTAAGGATAACATAATTTCCTCTTGAGTATTGTCAAGCATCTATGAGTTGGGCTTGAGCAGAATTACTCTGATTGAAGAAATGGAGATTGAATAACTATCAGATCTTTATAAGATGTTCACAGTCATTTGGGAGTTACACAGTGAATACTGTGATATTACATCGGTTTTTCATAATAAACCTTTACCTTGATTGCATTTTTGTGTGTTTCTATGCATGTTGTTGATGCTTTCCAGCAAAATGTCCCCTTGGGGATCAATAACATATTTCTGTCTATCTATCCAAGCTCGGCAGACGGGAGTGTTTTTTATCCAGATGGAGAGAGAGGGATGGGTCCAGCAGATGGTGGTCTTAAGTGGCAGGGAACGGATGGGTCAGTGTTATGAAGGAGAGAATACACTTGAATTAATTTGAAGGGAAACAAGATATATGGTTTTACATAATGCAAGATATATGTGCATGTTGGTGAATGGCATAATCTACTGTAACATAACTGATGCTGGCAATACAAAGTCAAACAATTAGTGATTCCTGTGATTATGATGTGGTTTAGCTAGTTTAGTTTATGTTACTAAATAAACTTTATTTTGGAACTAGTCTGACAGATTTTAAAGGGATAGTTCATGAAAAAACTGAATTTTTTACTCACCCTCATGTCATTCCTAACCTGTATGAATATCTCTCTTCCATGAAACATAAAAGGAGATGTTTATTAAAAAGTCCAAGCTGCTCTCTTCTATACAAAAGTTGATGGGGTACCAGGGGCTGTCTTCTGACACCATATGGTAACTTTGTGTGAGGAATAAACAGCAATTTGAGACGTTATTCAGTTAGAATCTTGCCTTTAAAATCTTGGTCACCATTCACTTTCATTGTGTGGAATAGAGCAGCTTAGGCATTCTCAAATAACTCTTTTTGTCCCCCATGAATGAAAGACAGCCATATGGGTTTCCAAAGACATGAGATGAGTAAATGATGACATGATTTTATTTTTGGGTGAGCTATTCCTTTAACATTCAAAAAAAAAAAAAAAAAAAAAAACACTCCAACCTAATCTCAATTTCCAGAGTGGTTTTTAAGAGTTGTAGGGATGGCCTACTTCCCAGAATATTACATGTCTTACAACAGACATTGAATCAGTTGCGATTCACTGGGCTTTCATAGGGGCCCTTGCAATTAAAGGTTGTAATTGCTAAATTAACATTTATTATTAATATTTCAGCCAAAGTTTGATTAATGGACTACAGTTTACATATGTGCCCTTCCATCACTGAACTCAGTAATTAGTTGCCGGGATGAAGTATGGGGGGAGCGTTGTGTAGTTTAAAACGAATGAGTGAACATCAGTGATATTCCTAAGGTGAGAAGAGTGACCAGCCAAATGCATCATGGTTAGAGATAATTTTATTTTTTTTTAAACTTCCTGGGAAATTGCCCCAGAAGTTTTTTTTAATTGATTCATTTGGTCTTAATCTTCGGACACAGAAAAGCAGTGTGAGGGCTAGGAAGGCGTTGAAGTGTGATGTACTGAGAAATTTCTTTGTGAAGTGGGATCTATAATTTGAGATACCAAAAGGTCAATATTTCCTGAAATCAGTATTGGCAGGTCACCCTGGTTAATGAGTGTAATTTAACATGATTGTATTTCTTTGTGGCCCCTTTAAATTGTGGTAACACTGTACAATGAGGTTCTATTTGTCAACATTAGTAAATGCATTAGGTACCTTGAACCAACAATTAACAATATATATTTTACAGAATTATTAATTAAGGTTAATGTTAATTTATAAAAATACAATTTTTAGTTGTTAGTTCATGTTAGTTCATAATGCATTAACTAATGCTAATGTACACAACTTTTATTTTAAACATGTATTAGTACATGCTGAAATTAACATTGACCAAGATGAATAAGTGCTGGAAAAGTATTGTTCATTGTTAATTCATATTAACTAATGTAGTTAACGTCCTGGTTACTTTCATAACCTCCGTTCCCTGATGGAGGGAACGAGACGTTATGTCGATGTAGTGACACTAGGGGTCACTCTTGGGAGCCTCTGGTCTTTGATAAAAGGCCAATGAAAATTGGCAAGTGGTATTTGCATACCACTCCCCTGAACATACGGGTATAAAAGGAGCTGGTATGCAACCACTCATTCAGGTTTTGTGCTGAGGAGCCGAGACAAGGTCCCGGCCATTTCAGCGGGTAGTCCAGCGTTGTGGCAGGAGGGACACGACATCTTGTTCCCTCCATCAGGGAACGGAGGTTACGAAAGTAACCAGGACGTTCCCTATCTGTCACTCACTCAACGTTATGTCGATGTAGTGACACTAGGGGTCCCTATATGAAACGCCAAAACTAGCTGAACTGTGTTACGTGAACTGGCGGTGTGTGACGGGCAGACCACTGTGTGCCTCATAGCCAACGCACCAGGCCGACACGTAACCCCGACCAAAGGGGGGGGGGTATTTTGAGTGGAAATACGTCACATGGTCTTGCCGAGCCTTGTCGTAAGTATGTCATGTGGAGAAGTCCCATGGTAGGTCCTACCCTACGGGGGAGGAGTTTCTACAAACATGGTGACTGGGGCAGAGGGACCTCTGCTCAAGGAAGACGCAGTTTACCAACAGGGAAACGAATTAGCGGAAGATATACGTCGCATGGGGTTACCTATGAGGAACCAACACATGCGGAGCACCCCAGTACAGGGCTTAGTTAGCACATGTACTGAGCCGGCAGTGAGTTTCTCTGCAAACTCGTCTGCCACAGGGCTCGGACGAAGTCATCCAGGGAACATAGTTTGTGAACACTACTGGGAGTCAACAGCGCACGTCTTCAGCTCAGGGGAGATGAAAGGCGCTATGCACAAGCGATTCACCCGGCCAGCTGTCCCGGACTTACCTGCTTGTGCCTGCCACTACGCGGGACGAAACCAGCTCCACCTGGAGATTGTAGAACCTCGCAAAGGTGTTGGGTGTTGCCCAGCCCGCTGCTTTGCAAATATCTGTTAGAGAGACGCCATTGGTCAAGGCCCAGGAGGCCACCACACTCCTGGTAGAATGGGCTCATAGCCCTGCCTGGGTCGGCATGCCCTGTGCGTGACATGCCATTGCTATGGTGTCAATGACCCAGTGGGCGATCCTCAACTTGGAGACAGCGCTTCCTTTCCGCTGTCCACCAAAGCAGACAAAGAGCTGCTCAGAGACTCTAAAGCTCTGCGTGCGATCCATATAGATGTGTAAAGCACGCACCGGACACAGCAACATCAGGGCTGGGTCTGCCTCCTCCTGGGGCAGCACTTGTAGGTTCACCACCTGATCCCTAAATGGGGTCATGGGAACCTTGGGCACATAGCCCGGTCGGGGTCTCAGGATCACGTGAGAGTAGCCCGGACCGAACTCCAGGCACGTTTCGCTGACAGAGAACGCTTGCAGGTCTCCTACCCTCTTGATGGAAGTGAGCGCAGTCAGGAGGGCAGTTTTTAAAGAGAGTGCCTTAAGCTCAGCTGACTGCAGGGGCTCAAAGGGGGCTCCCCAAAGACCCTGAAGAACTACAGAGAGGTCCCATGGGGTAATGAGGCACGGTCTGGAGGGATTCAACCTCCTGGTGTCTCTCAGGAACCTGATGATCAGGTCGTGCTTCCCTAAAGACTTATCGTCCACTGTGTTGTGGTGTGCCGCTATAGCGGCTACATACACCTTCAAGGTGGAGGGGGACAGCCGCCCTTCCTACCTCTCCTGCGGGAAGGAAATCACCGACCTGACTGCGCATCTCTGGGGGTCTTCGCATCGGGAATAACACTACTTAGCGAACAGACGCCACTTCAAGGCATACAGGCGCCTCATAGAGGGGGCCCTAGCCTGAGTGATCGTGTCTAGCACCGCGGGTGGTAGGCCACTTAAGTCTTCCGTGTCCCATACAGGGGCCAGACATGGAGATTCCAGAGGTCTGGTCGCAGGTGCCAGATGGTGCCCCGTCCCTGAGAAAGAAGGTCCTTCCTCAGGGGAATTCACCGGGGGGGGCTTTCGCAAGGACCGTGAGGTCCGAGAATCACGTCTGGGTGGGCCAGTAGGGTGCTACCAGGACGATCTGCTCCTCGTCCTCCCTGACCTTGCACAGGGTCTGTGCAAGTAGGCTCACTGGGAGAAATGCATATTTGCGTATTCCAGGGGGCCAGCTGTGTGCCAGCGCATCTATACTGAGAGGTGCCTCGGTCAGGGCGTACCAGAGCAGGCAGTTTGAGGATTCTCGGGAAGCGAACAGGTCTACCTGTGCTTGCCTGAATCGACTCCAAATCAGATGGACCACCTGAGGGTGGAGTCTCCACTCTCCCCTGAGGGTAACCTGTCGTGAGAGCGCGTCTGCTGCGGTGTTGAGGTCGCCCGGGATATGAGTGGCTCGCAGCGACTTGAGGTGCTGCTGACTCCAGAGGAGGAGACGGTGGGCGAGTTGTGACATACAACGGGAGCGTAAACCACCTTGATGGTTGATATATGCCACCGTTGCCGTGTTGTCTGTCCGAACTAACACATGCTTGCCCTGGATCAATGGCCGAAACCTCCACAGGGTGAGCAGAATTGCCAACAACTCGAGGCAGTTGATCTGCCAACGCAGCCGCGGGCCCATCCAGGAGCCGGCGGCTGTGTGCCCATTGCATACAATGCCCCAGCCCATTTTGGAAGTGTCTGTCGTAACCACGATGTGCCTGGAAACCTGCTCTAGGGGAACGCCTGCCCATAGAAATGTGAGGTTGGTCCAAGGGCTCAAGAGGCGGCGACAGACCGGCGTGATGGCCACGCGATGTGTCCCGCGGTGCCATGCCCATCTCGGGACTCAAGTCTGGAGCCAGTGCTGAAGTGTCTCATATGCATCAACCCGAGCGGAGTGGCCACCGCTGAGGATGATGCCACGTCGTGCTGTGGCCGTGCTGAGTTCAGGGACATCGAAGCACTTACCTGGCTCCTTGTGACCACTCCCGGAACAGCCTGGGACGGGGTAGGAAGAGGTTTGTCCTCATGACCCGTGGAGACCATCACATGGGGGGCAGATTTGTGCCACAGCTGGGCGCACAGGGGCCGCTGGAGCACCAAACCTGCCGAAATGGAATGGTGGACGGTCCTCGTGATAACGGCCGTTCGCACCAGGTATGTGATCCAGGGAACAAGGAAACCGCTCTTTTTATGAACTCTTGGGTACCGCAGCCACTTGGGCATGCGGCGAAATTAAATGAAAAGGTAACAAAAGATTCTCCTCCTGGCCCCCCACTGGGGGATGGAGTGGTCTGCTTACCAGTTCCAGAGCTGCGGGTTTCCTCTTCCCTGGGTCACCCGTCTCAGGGGCACTTCGAAGCCTTTCTCGGGTTCTTGGCGGCCGGCCTTGAGACGGGTGGCATCTGCTTCCTGCGGTGGGCTCCACGCCAGGGCCGGGCCATGGGGGCGGGCTGCGCTGGAGCCAGCGCATTCACCGCAGGAGGACGCCCTTGGCGATGAGCAGACGGGGTGCGGGATCTTGAGCCGCGCCGGGGCAGGATGTGTTGGATAGCTTCCATCTGCTGCTTCACCATGAGATCTGCTGGGCAAAGTCCTCAACGGTGTCACTGAACAGGCAAACCTGGGAAATGGGGGCACCAAGGAACCGTGACTTGTCGGCCTCTCCTATCTCGGCCAGGTTGAGCCAAAGGTGGTGGACCACCACGGTGGACATCGCCCGCCCAAGAGACTGCGCCATGACCTTCATCACCCGGAGGGTGAGGTCGGTCACCAAGTGCAGTTCCTGCATCAATCCCGGGGCGGAACTACCCTTGTGCAGTTCCTTTAGTGCCTTGGCTTGGTGGACTTGCAGGAGAGCCATGGCATGCAGGGCAGAGGCTGCTTGTCCAACGGCACCGTAGGCCTTGGCCGTCAGGGACAACGGAAACCTACAGGCCTTGGACGGGAGCTTCGGGCGCCCATGCCAGGTGGCGGCGCTCTGCGGGCATAGGTGCACCACGAGCGCCTTATCCACCGGGGGGATCACCTAATAACCCTTGGCCGCCCCACCATCGAGGGTAGTGAGGGCAGGGGAGCTGAAAGATCGGGACCGGGCAGTAAAAGGTGCCTCCCACGACCTTGTCAGCTCCTCGTGCACTTCCGGGAAGAAAGGAACTGGGGCGGGGCATGGCTGTGAGTGGCGCCACGAGCCCAGGAACCAATCATCGAGCCGCGAGGGTTCAGGGGAGAGCGGAGGGTTCCACTCTAGCCCGACGCTCGCGGCTGCCAGGGAAAGCATATCCATCATCTCCGCGTCTGCCTGTGACTGGGCGACCGTACCCGAGGGGGGGAGCCCAGCTGAGGCTTCCACATCCGACTGGACAAGCCCACTCTCTGATGCTATGCTCGAGAGCTCATCACCTTCATGGGCTCCGAACAAGAGGTCGAACTCGCTGTGAGACGAGCCAGTGGACTCATCCGGAAGCCCGATCGGGGCAGACGAGCATGCTGGGGAATGGGAAGTCTGTGGGGGGATACCCGGCAGAGGTGGTCCCATTGAGGTCCCCAAATCGCCCCCAGTGCTAGCCGCGCTGGCCTCATACCCGTAGGTAGAAGGACCGAGGTGGGGAGCCACTGAGGTGGCTTGCTTTCTTTACGAAGGCAAGCCGCGACTGCAAAGTTGCCATGGTCATGTTCTCGCAATGAGTACCTGACCCATCCACGAATGCTGTCTCCACATGGGTAGCGCCCAGACATGAAAGACAGTGATCGTGACCGTCAGAAGGCGAGAGATAATGACCGCAACCAGGAATAACACACAAACGGAAAGGCATCTTTAAAAAGACGTTCCGTGTGTGCCGCTCTTTTAGAGAAATATACTCTTTTTTTCAGCATATACTCTTTATTTCTGCCGAAGCACCCAGGGGCGTTCTCTGCAGTGCACCAGTGCAGAGGGGGAGAAGCCGCTGAAATGCACTGTCAGATCCAGCAGAGGTGAATGAACAGCTGTGAGAATTCAGCTCAGTGAGCATCGACCATTCGGCTACGAAGAGAAAATCTGAATGAGTGGTTGCATACCAGCTCCTTTTATATCCGTATGTTTGGGGGAGTGGTATGCAAATACCACTCGCCAATTTTCATTGTCCTTTTATCAAAGACCAGAGGTTTTTCGGGCTCCCAAGAGTGACCCCTAGTGTCACTACATCGACACAATGTCGAGTGAGTGACAGATAGGGAACGAATACAACCTTCTTGTAAAGTGTTACGAAATTGTACTACGGAACTTTGTGTTTTCTAGCGACATCTGTGGTTGAAACTTAAAATTGCAAGCAATTTGTGGAAGAGCACTTTATGTGAGTTGTGTTTCGACACTGCACTTCTGCGTGGATGGATCTCATTATTTGCGCTTACCTGGATATCGCCTGTGTGTGATCATGACCAGGAGATATTCAGAGCTGGGGTAATAATGTTCTATTTTTATATTAATATGTATTTATTCTATTAAAAATAAAAATGAAATATTTCTTGCTAAGATAAAGATAAACAACACTCAAATTTACATATTTTGACTGAATTAATGAATTTGACACTTATAACGCTTTTCTGACACTAAAGTGCTTTTACACTGATAAAAAAAAAAAAAAAACACCACCAGTTACCAGTATATTTTAATATGATCATGTAAGTGTTTTATCTACTATTCATGTTTGAATTGGACTACACTTATCAATTTAAGAGGTGAAACTTGTGATATGGTTGATATGAGTTCGACGGAAGTCTTTGTTATTTTATATTATATTGTACAGCCTCAGCTGATGATGGAAGTAAAACCAAAATATTACAATATTACACCTTTGCACTGCACACAATAACACTGTAAACTAAAAACATAAAACGAGAATTCAATAATGATGGAGATGAAATATACTTTATTAAACATGAAAATAATTTGCAGAAATATGCAATTTAACAATTACAATAATATGTTTAAATAATAATTTCTTTAGCAGTAAAGTTATAATAGATAGATGTTTACACACTAAACAAATTAATACAGTATGTACATTACTGGGCTATGAAACTGGTACATTTTAAACAACTTGAGATGATTATACATTTCAAATAGACAGACCATCTGCTAAAAGGACAATAAGTGATAGCTTTTGCATTTCTGCAACTGGGGCAAAAGAAATGAGAAACGGCGGCACACACACTCTTAGGGAACCTGGAAACTACAGCAATGTTTTAAAATACTCAGAGGTCATAAATATTAGTAAACATGTTACAGTAACTTCACCAGACAATGTAGATACATCGCGATTGGTTAACACGAGTATTGTTTGATTCATACCAGCATGACAAGGAATATATGGTTCAACAACCCTACCAGACAACATATCCGAGCATTATAGCAAGTAAAGAACAGACTGACTGCATGATGAACCATCCAGACTGCAGTGATGTTGTCCTGAACTGTGTGACAGTGACTGACTGATCTGAACAGCATAGTTTTCCCAGCCAGAACACGTGACAGCCGGTACTTCTTTTCTGTGTTTATGGACACGACGTAATGATGTAAGGATGAACAACATAAGCTTCCAATTTTGCGCCAAATCCGATCTCACAGCTCAAAATACAAATAGTTTTTGTAGGCTTACTGTAGTGAATTGGGGTAAGGAAAGGATATTGTTTTGAAAATGTTTTAATATGTACTTAATCAATAATGGCATTTTGTTAATTTTTAACCAAAGCAAATCTTCCGTAGTAAAGCTTTTGATTTTGATTGGATGATGATGATGATAAAAAAATTGTCAGTTCCCTCATATGGCTATAAAATAAAAGAGCAGCCACATTTACCTTAAATTTTACATTACATTAGAGCATATACTTCTAAAAGCACTCAGTTTCACTTATTGAAGGTCGGACATTTATGACAAAGGCTTTTTAGGGTGCTTTCAAACTAGCACTTTTGGTGCACACCCGAGTTCGAATGATGTCAAAGTTTGGTTCGTTTGGGTGATGTGAACACTGTTTTCCGAACTCGGGAGCGCACCAGCGAACCGCTCGCGAGTCTGCATGAAAAGGTGGTATGGGGTACAGTTCATGTGAACTCCGGTGCGGTTTGCTGCTAATATGAATTCAATCGTAATGTGAACCACTTGTGATGACATACAATTTGCGTCTTCGCAGGCTCCTGATTATGGTTTAATGCATTTCTCATACCTGCTTGTGTCCAAATCAATCACCTTCAGAGAGCAGCTGACATTCTTCACATCTCTTGCAATGCATCCGCAGGCTCGCAGCAGACAAACACTAATATTCTTCACATCATTGCACATTCAATGCATCCGTGGCAGACAAACATAATTGCCATTTTGTGCATGTAGTTTTGATGGTAAATCCAAAGAGATGAATACTTTAATAACACAGTGAAGCTGATATCTTCTTGAGTTGTTGCCTAGTTACAGTGGTAAACAGCTGCCGCTTGTACTCACATTGATGACGTAATCGGACCGTGGTTCGGACTCAAAAAATATGATATGAACAGAGACCAGGGGGTGCAGGGGGAGGGGGGGGGAAACGAACTCGAGTTCAGTCCAACCAACCGAACCAAGTGTGAAAGCACCCTTAGAGCCCTTGACAACTAGCATTCATTCAGAGCCGAATGTCAAGGGATGTGTAAGGGCTTCACATAAAGCAAGGCGAACTTAAATTGCATCATCTATTTGTCCAGAAATGCATTTGGTGAACAAGGCAGAACTTTAGTATTAGATCACAGGTCTTTTACTGCCCGCACAGTAACATATGTTGTAAAATTTTACAGCAGTCCTCAATTAAATGCAATTAAATAGACCCTCACAGAAAGTCAGTTGTAATGGTGTTCAGCAGTAAAACGAACAAATTTGTTACAGTTTATTTTCTAAATGTGTCATTAAAACAGCATAAAAACAATTTAACACTCAACCAATGGTGTTGGTTTGGGACGGGACTAACTGTTTTTTGACCAGTGGCAATCCTCAATGGGAGGATTGTAACATCCTATTTTTGCAATTTCAAAAACTGGAAAATGTCACACTTTAGCTTTAAATGTGTTTCCTTTAAAATTGTGTGTAGTGTACAAGCTGGTCTCAAAGAAACACGTCACTGTATCTACATTTTTGATAAATGTACGAATACAAGTACGAGTCTTGGAGAGCGTGTGTGTCGACACAGTGTGTCATAGAAGTGCCAATAAATGACAAGGTTGCTTTAGCAATTGCGTTTTTCATCTCACATTTGCTTTTATGACACTATCGGTTGGGTTTAGGTTTAAGGTTTTAGGGTAGGAAGGCAGATTTTATTGACTTGAAACTTGAAAGAGCAGTAACCTTAAAAACATCTGTTTTTCATCTCGAATTTGCTTTTAATGACACTACAGGTTAGGTTTAAGTTTAAGGTTTAGGGTAGGGAGGTCAGTTTCAAGCCTTACAAACCTCATCTGTTTGGGAGAAAATTTTATTTGCTTTTAGCATCACTCAGTGGACATTTTACCTTGGAACTGCCCCGATACAAGTACAGAGCCACATAAGTAATTTTGCAGATTTTTCCCCCCATGAGATCAGGCTTGGATTGTGGCACTGCTAGTTTCATGTGTTGGCAACAGCTCTACTTCTCCTGATGTTATACTGTCAGGAATTAACTTTTTCAATTGCCTGTTATTTTATGGCTTTGGTGTAACATATGCTTAACACACAACAGAGCTCATGAATGACTTCTAACTTCATAGAGTGTTCATTGTGATTTGGGCTTGTTTGTAGTGTGCAGTGTAATTAGCGGGGGCCATGACGGGCACAGGCATACAGGGGGACATCTCTTGATTACATCCATTAATCATGTCTTAGCAAGATGACCAAAGGAGGATTTGGGAGCTGAAATGGACTGTCATTTTCGTAATGCTCCATTTCAGCTTCAATCTTAATCTTTAAACCTCCTCTTACCAAAAATCTCTGCTTAAGCACCACAAAACTGTCTGCTGAGTCATATTTATCACAAAGAGTGTCCTTTTACCCATTATTTGTCACATAAATTCACAGTGGACTTCTCTAGCACCATGCGTCCTTAAAGCTTATGCCTGCAATCTGCTGTATAATTTGGAGTTGATGTGGCACTCTTTTACAGAAAAATAATGCACCACTTCTATTGTGAGAAAAAAGGGCATGGACCCACGTCCCTCAAACCTGCCCTGAGTGAATGCCGAAAGCCATTTGGCGCTGCAAGGCATGTTTCTCCTCTAAAGAGTTCAGAGCTTTTTTCTCACTTCTTCCATTAGTCTGCATTCAGAGTGAATGTGAAAAGCAATACCTGACCTGCATAAAAGAGCTAAAGATGTGTGATGCCGAAGTTTTTACCGAAGTGTTGAAAACAGAAATAATTTATTGCATGAGCTATGCATTTTGTTGGGCTTACAACCTCCAAGCCTTTAAAGGTGAAGACTGCAATGTTTACTATGTTAAAAATACTACTGTAGAAAACGTGAGCTGGTGGGTAGTATACATAACATGTTGTACAGTGGCACTTTTGTGCAGGCATACCAAATTGGTGTCAGACTTTGGTCTTTGTCTTTATTTATTTTTTTTGAGTGGTCTGGCAGGTTCTGGCTCAACCAATAATAGGAGATTTGGGTGGGCCTACCTGTTTTTCTCATGAATGGAAGATGTGGGGCAGAGCAGAATAGGCATCAATAGTGTTTGGGAAACCTGTTTGCAAATAATCATAATATTTGCAATTCCAATCATTTTTGGTTCCTCACAAATTATACACCCCATCTTTAAGGGTAAAGTGTGGAATTTCTGTGGCATTTGAATCACCAAACACAATTGGAAAAATAATGATTGATATTCTTTTCACTATTTGGATAAAAAAGGTAGTGCCACTCCAAACTTATGACATTGGTTGAGCCAATGTTACCCCAAACTTATGATACTGGTTGAGCCAATGATGCTATGTTAGGCTATTTGGAATTCTCAAACAAATTTTTTGATAGAACAATTTGACTCACAGCCACAGTTGTTGCGATTGGAAATTCTTGACTATACAAAACTACATGAACCCTCAATTTTCCTTCGTTCTCAGCCAGCTAAAGGCATGTTCACCTTGATTCTAGGCAGTTGTGTTTTTTGTTTTCTTTATTTTCTCAGAGGGCACTTGAAATAGAGGTGACAGACACAATGACTCAGCATGGCCATGGGCCTCACACATGAATTACTCTTTGTACATCTTTAATTCTCATATGCCGCTTTTCATACAGCAACAAGGCTATGTCTGCCATGGTCCTGTCACCTTGTCAGGTTGGGTTTCTGTCTGACGGGACCATGGCATTATCGTCCTGTCTTGTGTTTTGTGTACGTTCTTTGTGTAAGCACACGGGTCCGGTTGTTGGTTACCGCCGTGAGCGAGTTACCACCATGCGCCCTCTGGTGATGTCATGGTCCTGTCAACTTGTCAGGTTAAGTTTTTGTCTGATGAGGACCGTGGCATCATCGTTCCCTGTTTGTTTTGGTCAAGGCGTGTTTACGTTTTGCCCTCATGTGTTTCAGGTGCCACTGGCACGCGGAATCAGAATTTCCATGGGAACCCTGATTGTTTCCATGGGAACGCTGATCATGACAACTTTCAGCTGCGAGCGGCACCTGCCCCTTGTTTGTTTCCTGCCTATATTAATTCCCTCGTGTGTCATGTCCTGGGCAGGATTGTTAAATGTTATATGTTCAATGTTGCTCAGTGTTGACTGAATGTTTGAAGCATTGTTGTTTTATGTTGAGTAATTGCCTCACTCTCTCTGCCTAGTTTGGTCCTGTCTCGTGTATTGTGTGGATGCTTTCCACTTTGCTGCGTGTCAGTAGATCTTCCATGGAGGATACTTCGTCTCTGCCCATGTGATGGGAGAGTGGATGCTTTCCAGTGTGGTGCGTGTCATCTGGTCTTACACGGAAGATTCCACAACTCAGTGACGGCTCTAAATTTCTGTTAATAAATCCTTTGAACTGATCCTCTGCTATTGGGTCTCCATCTCACTCTCGCCCTGACAATGCCAGTGTACCTCCAAAACATTTGTTACACATGATATTTCATCAGAGTTTGTCAGAAGCACTGTCAGTTTTCCTTTTAATTAGGCCTTCTAACTGTTCACCATGTCTTATGTGTATGGCCCATACTAAATCACGAAGCAGGTGAGGCTGGTGGTGGACATTCTACGCATGAACCGAGCAGCAGGTTTGAGATTATTAATTGAGAACATCAATAAAGGCAAGCTTTGTTCTTTTTTGCCCTGAAGAGCACATTCATCATATGAGGTCAGTGCAGTCAGGTCGGGGAAAATGGGACAGCTTTGGCCACTAGGAGACCAGATTCACTCCACTGTAAATCTCGCTAGCCTCACAGCACTGACAAAGTGTCATAGCTGCCGAGACGCTTGGTGTGAGATTACTAAAGCATGTTTCTGCCTGTAGTCATGTGCTGGGATGATAAATCCAACCTGGTATTTGGCTCACTTGAATGAAGAACTGATGCTAGATAAATCAAATCTGCATTGACATAAAGACATCAAATCAAGATTAAAACATGGGCATGTCTCAGTAAGGTAAAAACATTCATTCTTTGAATGCAGTTGATCAATCTAGGAATAGTTCAAACAAATAAATATCTTTTTTCACTTTCATGTTTTTCCAACTCCTTTCTTCTATGAAACACAAAAGAATAAGTTTTATTATTTTAGCCTTTTTGTAAGTTTAGCCTCAGTAATCATTCACTTTCATTTATAGAAAATATATGCAATGATAGTGAAAGGTGACTGAGGCTAGCATGTTGCCTAACATCTCCTTTTGTGCTCCATGAATGGAAGTCATTTGAAACAACATGAGGGTGAAAAAAGCTATCCCTTTTAGATCACACGTAACCTAATAAATTGATGGAGTATGAAGTTTGTTTTTAGGATTGGATGACCTAATGAACCATGTTGCATGTGCTCAGTGGTGACACTTGAGTTTAAAATTCAGTTGGTTTGGCTAGACATGGACGAATTATGTCTTGTGTTTAGTCTTCAAGTTTAATAGCTAGTTCCTGTGCAGACTGGAACACACCCGTCTGGTAGTTTGAAAACAATCTGTTAAACCTCATTCAGCCAAATTTTAAGGATTTGGAAGTACCCAGAACTAATATGATTGGTTACTTGAAGTGCTTTGAATGCATTCAAATGTACTTGTGTATACTGTACATGTCAGAAAGTTTTTCACTTTAGCCTTGTTCTCATCTGTACATATTCGCTTTGCTTCGCATCACTTTTTTTTTTTTTACTCTTATTTAAATCGCTTTTGCAAAGCTTCAATATTGAACTAGATTTGTACATTTCATGAAGGAAATTTGGCTGGTTCTTATCAGTGCAAATCACGTCACCTCAATCCCAGGATGGTCGCTAGGGTGTTCTGAATGGTTGCTAAGTGGTTGCTTATTTGGCCCAAGCAAACGGTTCTCCCAAATGGCCAGTCCGCCACTGATTCTTACTTAAAGTTTGGTTGAAGCAAACGTACATTCTCTTACGTTTGCATAGACACTGAACCGTACAATATTGACATATTGACAGAATCTAAACGTCAGCATTTATGTATTAACACCTATAGAAATGTACAAATGTTTACGTATACTGTTTGAATTGATTAATATTGAATAATTCAAAGAATTAATCAGTTAATTATATTTAATTTATAATCAATGAGATTAATTAAATGCCATCACATTTATTTAACGCAGTTGACATTATATGACATTTTAACGGTTTCATTCAGTTATGTGTGATTTCTGCAGCCCTATACAATGTTTTAAAGAATTACTGCATATCACTTTAACCAAAACTAAACTTTAAAATGTTAAAATGAATAAAAACTCTGTAATCATTAAATCACTTATTAAGCATTTAATTTAATTTTTTTTTGCCATGGGACACAAAAGGAGTTTTCAGAATATGCCAAAAAAAAAAAAAAAAAAGAATAATAAAAAATAAAAAAACCACACAAAAAGCACCATAAAACAATAATAAAATTAATCCATACATTTGTTAACTATAATCAAAACCTTCAGACTGATTTCTGTGAAGAACAGACCCAAAATCAAGCCTTTTATTCAAAGATCTCCATCTCCAATCCATCTGCCACAGTGCCATCGCGCCTGCCGTAACTGTCAACCCGTGTTGGTTGGTTTTGTTTTCAAAATTAAAAAATTGCCGCCTCAAAAAGCATTACGATCAGCAGTTTTACGGCAGTGATGTCGAATTCTTATTGGCTCTCAATTGGTCTCGTGACCATTTGCGACATGCCGTATTCTGTGATGGATATGTTTGAATGAGAAATGACAGCGTCGTTATGGAGTGCATCAGGAGAAGATTTGCAGCTATTAATAATAAAAATTTCACTCTCTACCTCACACAATGCTATTGTATGCCGTCAGGGAGCACATCGGATGCATCGCATCACCCTTTGGACTACTTTTGTACTGAATTTTGCCATTTTTCTGAATACATTATTGTGATTAAATATATCTGCCTGTTACATGTTTTATATGCTTAATAAATGGTAATGGTTAGGTTTAGGAATAGGTGTGGGATTAGCGGCTGTAAAAAATATATATATATATATAAATGAATATACTGTATCAAAATTATTGCTACTGTACATTAATCTACTTGTTACATGTTTTAATATTGTGGAAATGTGGTTATGTGTAGAGGCTGGGGTAGGGTTAAGGGATCTAAAATATCTATAAAACAGTAAAAATATACAAATATATTTACAATCAATTCGTGTATTCAAATATATTTGTAATGGAGTCATCAATATTTTAAGTTTTTAAAGCTGTAAACATGTAAAAAATAAATAAATACGTTTTAGATGCTTTCAGACGTCCATATTGTATGTTTTAGTGTCTATCCAAATGTACAAACATGTAGTTTAAACGTTACTAATATTAGCCTACAAACAGCTATGTATTTTAATGAGATCAGGCTGAGTGGGTGGGCTTGTGGTCTACAACAATCTTTTTCAGTTAAGAAATAAAAAATATAGACTGTTCAATTCAGGTTTGTCTCAGTGGCTAGAAGCAGTTGACCAGCAGCAGTGAAATATGATAGACATCACCTGCACTTTCATGTTGTTTTGAAAATGTCAGGGAACAGGTGAGGCAGGACAAGGTTGTCCTCCAGCAGTGTAAGTGGAGGAACTGTTTAGTTTGTTTTAGTCTCAATTGACCTGAATGGTTTATGAAGTATTTGAAAAGATGATGACCAAGCTTGGTGGGGCTCATAGGTGATGATAGCTGTGTATTTCCTTGCACTGAAGTTTTGCAGAAGATGACACACACCTTTATTTTTGTCATGTGGAGGACTTCTCATTGACTTTTATTGTTTTCATATTGAACTACAGATATTTTATATCCTTTTAAACTACTCCTTCCCCTAAACCTAACCCTTAAAGAAACCTTTGAGCAATTTTCACATTTTCATTAAGACATAATTTAGTATGTTTATTAAGAAGCTATCTTAAAAGGCCTTTAAAAAGGTACCAGAAATGTTTTGGAACAGAGTCTCTGTGAGTGTATATGTCAAGATATTATTAAATCAAGTTTTAAGGTTAATAGAATTTTTATCTCTTACCAGAAACACATTTTGTTTTAGCACTTAGAAGCAACCCATATCCTGTCTTTAAAAATTAAAGTTGTCAAATAGATGGAAAAAAATATCTCCATTTCTTGGCAATGCAAGGACAGGAAATGTTATGTCTAGAGAGTTCAGTTGGCCTGTTTTATACTACTACAAATAATAGATATGCTGGTGGTCATTAGCTAATTGAATAAATACATTAGAAACATAGTTAATGGGAATTTAATTTAATTGACTGTTTGTATGGGAAGAAAAAGACATGGGTTTTAATGTTGGATTTGAGTGAGCTGGGAGAGGTATCTAATCATGTTAGCTTTCTTGAAAGAGATTCACCGCTGAGCTTTATAGAGGTGAAAAATATGGAAGTGAAACAAAATAAATAAATAAATGAAGAGCAATTTTTGTCATATAAATATCCCAGCTCAAGTGCCCGGGTTGTCAACAAGTTGGAACAAACTCCACTATGGGGAGGACTTGGTCCCTATATGAACTCTAATATGATTTTCAATGACCAAAAAGGATTAAAAAGACCATTACATGATCCTAATCTCAAAGTGAGGTGATTTATGATGTTTTGCATCCAGTTTCTTATATTTTGGATCTGCTTGTGCTTGTGTGCTAGTTTAGATTCTCTAGAGTATGTTACAATTTCTTGGTTAAAATCTGCCATAATTATGTATGCATTAGGAGTTTGCTGTTAATAACTCGGTTACCAAGCCAACAATTTCTGTGGCTACAGGAATGTATTTGGATTATGATGTCAGTGTACACTGTCAGCCGTAAAGTGAACTTGAAAGGAAGCAGCCCAGTTGCTGTGTCAGGTGTAGAGACATTCTGCCAGCTTTCCATAAAACAGAATGAACAAGTAAGGGAAAAATCTAGTTCCTTTGTGCGAAATTTCAGCTCATCAGTTTTATTGCCGATCAAATGGACATTGAAGTTGTACTGCCTGAGTGTGGTATAAAGACATCGTCAAAACCACAAAACTGACCCACTCTAAAAGAATCACATTAAAAGTTTTGTCTGCCTTCCCATTTCTGAATTTTACTGACACTTACATTTAAATGCTCTTTCTGTTTAGACAATATTTAAAGAAATATGGTCACAGTATAGGGCTGCACAGTATTTCCTGGATACACAGTGCAGCGATAGAAACCGGTGTCATCCAGTTGAATATTTGCTATACCATTTGTACCACGGTAGATATCTTTGCTTGGCTATCAATAGGAAGGGCTCCTTTGAATTATTTACACATCTGAGTGACAAAGAAACATGTAGGAATATGAAAATAAAGAGTGGGGTGTGTCCGAAACAATGTAACATATGCAACTTAGAACTTACTACTTGGTGTTTTTAAACTCTAATTTTCATTTTGTGAATTAAGCTGATATGTGGTCACTTGGTGCATTAATGGACTAGTTTAGAACATGTTGAATGGTACGCATCCAACTAAATTAGTTCTTACTATCTGTTTTTTGTTTTAGTTTTTTGTTTTATATATATATATATATATATATATATATATATATATATATATATATATATATATATATATATATTGCTTCTACTGTTTAGTCTTTTTGTTTCTACCCCAGTTGTTATATTATGTGAGATTTATTCATTCGTTATGAATAATCTTATCTGTTGGTTTACATCCATCAAAAATCCAATGAGACAAAGTACTTGTCGTTTGTACAGTAGACTGGATCATCCAAAAATAGGCATTATCAGATGATTATTTAATATTTAAACCATTTTTCATCATGTTTCCTGCAAAAATAACTATATTGAGAAATGTAGCCTACTGTTACCATGATATAGAAGTACTCACTCTGTCATATAGTATATTGGTTATTCTGCACAACCCAGTTTACATTATGTTAACTTTGCTAATTAAATTTTTATTTTTAAGGTCATTGCTGTACACTGCAATGGTACAATTCTGGCACCACTGGATGATATTTCTAAATTACTCTGCTACTCTTACTGCAATGATTTAAAATTTTAGTCACATGCAATCAAGGAAAGGCTGGAAGAGACCATTAGCTATAGCACAAATCTCAAGCTGACAATCAAACACTATTGTTCTCTTGAACACTTTCCTTTGACCATCATTTTCACTGCTGCTCTGACCCATGTGACACTGCTTTCTCTCCAGCAAGTGTGGCCATTATTGAGCTTGCCCTCCACACAAACCCTCTCAAACAGACCCTCATATCACAGAGCCATTGAACGTCTGTTTCTGTTGTTCACATAAGGGAAGGTGATTCCGGTTTTACCTATCATGGGGGGGGGGGGGTGAATGAAGGCTTTCTGGGCCTTTTAGGGTGGAAAAAGTGAACAGCATTATTTGTGTCTGCGGTCGCTGACTCTTTTTAGATGACAGGCTCCATCACGGGCACAATAAATGACTTTTGGCCACAATTTTAGATACACGTTGGAAGCTAGAAGCATTTGAGTGGTATTTCTTCTTATATTGAGTCATTCTCGTTTTGCTTATGGTAAAATCAGGTCAAATGAAATAAAGAAGCCAAATAGGCTGTGATGAGCAGGAATATTTTTTTAATTACATTTAGAGTTAAAACACTTGTAGTTAGCCAACATCTCTGAGAGTGTGCGGTCAAATCGATACTGAATTCAGCAGAAATGTAGTAACCTTTAATATTAATCCATAAAACAATTGCTAGAGGTTCCAGCCCCAAATTTGTGTTGTGAGTGTGGGGCACTAGACATATTATGTTGAATGAAGAGCATTGAGGTGAGAGGGCATTACTTGCAAGCTCTGATTAGCTTTAGTATATTAGTTAGGATCAGCAGTTTAGGTTTGTTTAAAATGCTTCATAAAGTTTGGGTTTACAAAGAAGTGCCTTGCTTTCGATAATGAGTCAAGGAAGATTGATCTTAAAATACCCACAATTTTGTGTCTATTTAATGATCTTCCCATGACAATGCAGCAATTTCTTCTCATTCCCTTTTCTCTGAGACGGAAGACATGCATTTTTATTCTAAAGGCTCTTGAAGTTAATAATGAATATTAGGAAATTACTTTTTGTCATTCCATAGACCACCAAAAGAAACATACTAAATGGAATAAATGGAAATTTGGAGGCGGTCCCAAATGTCACAATTATAAATATTACATGTTAACTTGGAAAGCAAATACTTCACCAGAGAGAATGAGCTGCCGAGTATTAAAAAGCAAAGAGGTTGTAGGAATCAAGCAAAACTAGGACAACAGGAACAAAATGGAAAACCCTGGTGAAGCAAATGTGTGCTGAATGACAAGACAAGTTGGCTGCAGACACTAGTTAAAAAGAACATACTGTATTTGTTTTCCTGTGTACAGCTTTCTCCACATGTGTAAGGGTTTCTCTGGAGATTTCAAACTCCATTCCTTGGCCTTTAATGAGTACAACATCACTGTATTGCCCAGGCTGTCACCACTTCACATGCAGTTTGAATACAGATGCATTTAAAGGAACAAGATCCCATTGCAGCGATTAAATAATATGGATTGTGTTTGTGAGATTCAGCTTTGTCTGACTGATTAATACTAGTGATGAGCAGGGTCGGACTGGAAATCGGGAGAGTTGGGACTTTTCCTGGCCGGCCGCTAGCAGGCTATGCACATTATGGACCTTATTTATGCTAGCGCCATCTTTGATTTTTAATGGGAATGACAACGAGGCTGTGAGGGATAGACTTACCATCTCTTCAATAGCACAAATGGTATAAAACTGTATAAAGCTCCTAGATCATATCTGATTTTCTCATGTTGTCTGGAGTTCTTTGTATACTGAATGTTCTTGGACAGATCAATTTTATCAATGTTTTGTCCGCAGAACGATCCACAAACACTTTAAACTGCAGTACAGCCTATTGAAGAGACTGTACGTCTATCCCTCACAGCCTTGTTGTCATTCTTATTAAAAATCAAAGATGGCGCTAGTGTTAAAAAGGTCTATGATAATAATATATACAAAGTAAATATATAAATAAATATAAATTCCCAAAATTAAACAAATAAATCTCCTTTAAAATATTAGATTATTGCTGTACAATATATTTAATTTTGAAAGTAAGAAAAACGATAAAACATAATGCTTCATTCCTGAATATTTTATGCACCCCATGTCTCGAGATGTGTTTATAACAATTTAAGTTCTTTTTAACTTGTCACAGTGTCTAAAAAACACACTGTTCCGGCACGAAACGCTTCACAGCAGTCAAAGACATCTGTTTAGTGCATTTTTACTTGGGAAAACAATTGACAACAGTGTGGATGGACAAAAAAAACGTATAATTGGGCTTGCCTATAAGTTCCTAAGTTCTTTACGCTGGCATTGCCTAAGTGGCAAGTTAGAGGAGATTTACACTGAAGTTCCTAAAAAAACAGACTTGATAACAGGAACACAGTGTTCTACGAAGACTATTTACTTAAAGGTAAGACCTTTTTTTTTTTTTTTTTTTTTTTGGCATGCCCGCCACAGCATTAGTTGTGTGTGATCTTATTATGTATTGGATTTGAAATTGCATTGTGCCATAGGGCCTTAATAACAGCAGTTGTGGGAAATACTTAAAACCATGCAATGCAAATTATTAAGTCTTTAATTAAGTTATTGAAGTTTAAATTCTCTATAAAATGTGTGGAAAAAAAAGATTTAGAATATTGCCAATCATAAACTTTTTTTGTTTTCTAAATAAATAAACACATTTTGGTTATTGATATCCACCTTTTCCTGTGGTCCTTACTGGGGAAACAGACGTGGGAGCGAATTTTGCCAGAAGTCGTTCTATAGCATTTGCTAGCTTCAGCTGCAGTCATCTTAGATCCTGTTTACATGTGGTATTAAGATGCATTTGGGATGATCTGATCGCAAATGGTCAGCGCTAAATATAGTTGTAAATGGGGTGAAAAAGTGTTGTGATTGGATCACAAAAAACACATACAGAGTTAGTCAAAAACACATGTGACCACATCGCATTTGAGGTGTAAACGGCGTCCTGGATGGCAGGGAAGCATCACCTTTCACCAGTCAATCAACCGCTTCGCCGAACAAAAGTTTAAACTTACGTGCACATTTAAAAGGAAATAACCATCCGATCGGACAACTTGAAAAAGTGATTACATATCCATGCACCGGAACCTCACGGCTCTTCCTCTGTGTGTCTGACATCAACATGCAGGGTGACAAGATGATTTGTTCTAAAAGTTACGTTTGTGCATAGATTAAATTTCAACTGCATCTGGGAGAAACAGCGCACTGGTTTTGTTCACGCTTTCTTTGTCTTTTCTGACTTTTTTGCAGTTTATTATCGTTCAGTAACACAGTGACATTGTGATTGATGTATGTCATCAAGAAATCAGACACCCTTTCCTCGGAATACAAACACTGAAACAAAAGAATGAATAGACATTTACCGCAACAAAAACTGTGTTTACTTGACAACAGAAGTAACAGCCACATTTTGTGCTAAGCATCATGGGACGTAGGAAAAAGGTTGATTAGCCTATTTCCCATCAAGCTGCATAAAGATATGCACCTAATAGTAAATTATGTTGTGTGTCATTATAACAATTTCAAGGCATCATCAATTACATCAGCCAGTGGGTCACATCATGGATAAATCTGTTCAATTTACAAAGAAATTCAAGTGCAAGTCCCATTTTAAAATTTTATAACAGGTATGTCTCATTTTTTAAAAGGACAGTACACCAAAAAATGTAAATTGTTGTCATTTATGTACTTTTATGTTGTTCCAAGCCTGTATGACTTTCTTAGTTCTGTGGAACACAAAAGCAGATGTTAGGCAGAATAATACAGACTGACATCCTCAATCACTATTCACTTTATCTGTATGGAGAAAAAAAAAGATACAAAGAAAGTGAATGATGACTGAAGTTAGCATTCTGTCTAAGGTCTTCTTTTTTGTTCCACCGAAGAAAGTAAGTTGTAGAGGTTTGGAACAACATGAGGGTAAGTAAGGGTAAGTAAATGATGACAGAATTCCTATTTTTGGGTGAGACATCCCTTTAAAATAGAATGGCGCAATAATGCAAATAGTCACAAGAAATGAAATAGAAGTACCAGTTCATTAACAACAAAATCAAAAATAAAATAACAACAATCAGAAAATAAAGTTCTTCAAGTGTACCAGCAAAGAAACAATTTTGAACTGAAACAGAAAAGGAGACAGAATGCAGTTCTTTTCAGTCTCTCCACAACTCATTTAGCCGGGGCTGAGGAATGGGGGGTGCTGCAGGTCAAGTAATACAAAAAAATGACTGAATAAATAACTCAGTATTTGGTCAGAAAAATATATGAAAAGTTGCCAGATGCTGTAAAGTTTTTCTCTGTTACAATTTCTCAATTAAAAATAAATAAATAAATGCATTAAGTGCCATTTCCAGTGTGGGTGGAAAATAATTTTTTTCAATTTAGTATTGTAGATCGTCTTGCAGTGATCCAGCAGAAGGCCATGATATTTGATTACAGAGTTGTCTATGTTTTATTTTTGGGTGATTGGCCAAACAATGACACTAGGGCAGCATTTTTTAAACTTTGGGTCGCAACCCAAATTTGGTCGCACAGCCATAAATGTTGGGTTGCGACATATTTTAATAAATGTGCAATTATTTCCTTAGTAAGAGTAACTGAAATTGCTAAGAGCAAATGTGCTCTTCCATACAAAATTCGCAAAATCAAGCGACACAGAGACGCTCAAGCTGTCAGATGCTGAAGTTGTGTGGCCAAAGAGTCTCACAGCTTGACATCCAGACTGCGGATTTCTCGATTAATTTGTTTATTAGAAAGAGCGAGGAGTGCACACTATGCATTTTGTGGGCATTCTCAAAGTAATGAGTCGCTTGTAATAACAAAATAAGACAACATTTCCTCATGTAGCACCCACAGCTCACAAGAAAGCCGTGGAAATCCTGTCAGTAAAAGATGAAAAGCACTTCAAGTAGGTTGAAACTGATGTAACTGTGAAGATAAGCAGTTAATTTGCAAGTATTGACTATCAAAGTGGGATAAGCAAGTTGCTTACAAAGGTTTTTTGTTAAATCCATTTGACACATTCTGTCTCTAAAGTTCATATTTGCTCTAGTCAGTTACAGACGCTGGTAGAGGCAGCATACGAGAGCAGCACGAGACAACTCACACCCGCATCCATACGTGCATTTTGCTTCTGCCTCCACATGTGGGGTCTCTGCGGTATCATGCACAATGAGCCACATAATAAGATGTGCAGATTGACTGTCTCAGAAGCGGAGGCAACTGAGACTTGTCCTCCGCCACCCGGATTGAGGTGAGTAACTGCGCCACAACGAGGACCTACTAAGTAGAGGGAATTGGGCATTCCAAATTGGGGAGAAAAAAAAGAAAGAAAAGAAAACGTCAGTGTGGAGGCAGGAGGCGTGGCCGAGCGCCATGCTGTGGAGAGTGAAGCGGGGGAGATGAGTGGTGAATGATTTCCACCTGTGCTTAACACCTGCCCTGTGTCTCAGTGAGGAGTGACGGGGGCTTTTAAGAAGAGGAAACAGTGGCAGTGGGGAGAGCCCAGCTAAGAAGCTACGTGTGTGTTGGCCGCTGCCGTTATAATTTATATTTTGAGTTACCTGTGTGTGAACTGTGTCTTTGCACATTTAAGCTTACATGTTTGGTATTAATAAAACAGACATTCCTGTGTTGGAATCGGCGTCTCCCACTTACTCATTCCCTTGAACTCAGGTTCTTGTTACAGTCAGTAAGAGCTGTCCAAAAAAATTTGGACTTGAGTTAGTTTTGCCTTACCGCATACTGTTGAAGATAGATAATTTGAAATAGGTCGTGTGAGTGTTCATGGTGTGCGAAAGTCAAAAGCTAGCAGGATCAATACCTCGAGCCCCAAGGTTCAGGATTGTGATAAATCAATTCAGCCAATTGCCATTCAGCATGACAGAGCCTTTATGACCCTTAACCCTTGCATGCTCCTTGCTTGCACCGTTTTGTCATATCATGCTTGTGCATATGGCTGCCTTATCTTAATGGAGCCTCGCATATAACCTTATTTCCTGTATTTGATGCTTGGTTAAACTTTACAACTCTCCAGAGATCTGCCACAGAAATTTTATGTTCTCTCCCTCTTCTACCTGGAGTATCACATACAGCTAATTGATTAGATCATTTGCAGGATTGGATGTGCTATATCCTTCCTTTTATCTCACCATTTATATGGCTTGGTGGATTTAAATGAAGCATTCAGGTCTAATAGGACACTCAACAATAAAGCTAATACTGATTTTGTTCAAAAACTCTCGTGGGCTTGTTGTCACCGGTTCTGTCAAAATTGTTCTATTTTTATGTTTGACCTCCTAATAACATACATTTAATCTCAATTCTGACCTCAGGCCTCAAAAAAGAACTCTTTTAAGAGACCTTTTAAATTGATCTAAGTGGTGTAAATCTGTTATTAATAGTTCTAAACTGTTATCATATATAATACAGATACTTATTTCAACCTCTTTCCATAATTTTAGAGATTTGTGGAAATTAATTTTAGCTTATAAAAGCTTATATTAACTTAGATTGATTAGAATTGACTCCAGTTTACTCTATTGGGTTTCTATTTAGATGCTTAATTGTTTATTTGTTTTATTTTGTAATTGCTGTTTTATCATATTTATTCTGTTTATTCTATTATGTGTTGAATTGTATTTTTATTTATTTTTTTGGCTTATTATTCTTCTATGTGTGCGTATGTGTGTAGTAGTGTTTTGGGTATAAATAAAAAGTGCATTAGAAAATCTAATTTATTATTATTATAATTATTATTATTATTATTATTTTATTTAAAAAAAATGGTGTGCTTTTTCGTTGGTTTCTAGGGATGGGTCATGATGGTTGAGTGAGTTTATTATCATTATTATTATTATTATAAAATATTTTTAGTGGCATTTATTTAGCTGCTGAGTTAGTTATCTTTGAGAAGTTGCTTCATTAAATTGATCCCCTTTGAAGAACCACTGCTACAGCCATACACATGCAGATGGCCATCCTTGGCCATTGTTTTGCTGTTTTTGAGTGTCTCAAACCATTGAATATAGTTTCCGTTTTATAAATGCGACCCCAGACTAGGGATGCACCAAAATTTCGGCCACCGAAAATTTTTGGCCAAAAATGACATAAAATGTTTACTAATTTTAAACCATGACTTGCACTACACATAAATAACTAATATTGGCATTATATTCATGCTGTTTAGCCAGAGGGTAACTGGCCTCCACAGGTGACCCAAGGTTATTTTTCTCCATTAACCAACACCTTATGGAGTTTTGTGTTCCTTGCCCCAGTCGCCTTCGGCTTGCTCACTGGGTTTCTAAATACAATTATTATTTAATTATTTATTTGTATACACAATTTACAATCATATTTAATCAAACTACACAATGATGACTAAGACTTTATAGATATTACAGTTGAATTTCCTGTTAATGCATGTTTTTCTCTGAAGCTGCTTTGAAACTGTGTGCAGGCTCTTCAAATAAAAATGACTTGACCTCACTTGAAAATGCTGTTTTTGGTTTGCATCCGAAAGGAACAAAAAAATCCTGGCCGAAAATTTGAGCAGAAATCGTTACTTTAAAATCCTGCATCAGAAACACTTATATGGAGAAAAAGCATTGCTTATCCACTAAATATAAGTGTCCCACTTATGATCTCAACCACCTGCGACAGGACAACAAGTTTGTGCATTAAAACACAGCTGTTATTAAAAAGCAACATCGCTGTATAAATGTTGTGCATTTTCATTGTAGATATTCAAACATGCAGTGTTATTATGGAACATAAATAAAGAAATACAAACTTAAAGGAGTGTATTTTTAACCAACTTTTAACAACTCTAATATTTAAAAGATTGTTTTACTTTCATGGTAGTTATGGATGAAAGATATTACAAACAACATCTCTGTTTAAGAAAAAATAAGGTTTTACACTTGTGCTCGTCTTTAATGACTTGACTGACTTAAGAAGACATAACAATGTTTCTGGTAAGAGAACATCGTGAGCAGCAATGCTCCCTGGTTTTTACGGTGCACTCCTGGAATGTTTAGAGAGCGAAGGTTTGAGTGTACTGAAACAATTTTGCAATTGAGACAGTCATAGAAATGGTGCCCTCTTCAGTGCCCTGACTACTGAACTAGGGAGCTGTTTGAAACACACCCTTCATCTTTTTCGTTAGCTCAGAGTATTTCAATGAGACCCCAAAACTCATTTTAGTCATTTACAAATAGAAAGAAAGTAGTACTGCTTGAGGCTTAGCGGAAGAAAACTTCTCACACTCAGCCTTGTTTAATGATTCTTTAGTTCGTTTATCATTTCCTTATCTTATTGAGCTTCAAGACCCGCAGCAATAACTGTACCGAACTAGCATTTCAAGAGCAAGGGATTTATCATTCAAAAGTGTTGTGCTTTTTGCAGTTTAGCTAATCATGTATGGGTTTAATAGTGACTAGAGTTCTCTTTAGTTTTTGTATGGTGTTATAAAATGTGGGAAAGCCTTAGTTTAAATACTTGCCAATAGATGTAGCAGTTATGTTAATTGTCACTGCAGTAACAGCTGATGGCTTTAAAGCCCCTGGTGAATGGCAGGGTCTGTTGATAACTGTAGCACCCTGGGCTTATGCAAATTAGCTAAGTGACTTTTTCTCCATTCAAAATAGGAATCCAGATAATTACATAAATATGGAAAGATGCAAACAGACAAACTGAATTGAATGGGAGTTGGCGTTTTAACCTCTTGCACTGCTCCTGGGAATAAACCACTGCTGTACTGTACACATGAGAGTGAGAGAGCAACAACATCAGTTTAATTCAGTAATTAATTACCACCCACATTATACAGTATTGTAAAGCTGGAGCATTTAAAATTATCTTTGTATACCAGGTAATAGTTCATAAGATTACTTATTACAATGTTATCTCATGAGAACTCATATGTACTCTTACGTAAAGTTTGGTTCTAGCAAACGTACATTCTATTACGTTTGCATAGACACCAAAACGTACAATATTGACATATTGACAGCATGTAAACATCATCATTTTACGTATTAACACCTATAGAAACATACAAATGTTTATGTGTACTGTTTGAATTGATTAATAATTCATAGAATTAATCAGTTAAATACATTTAATTTATAATCAATGAGATTAGTTAAATGCCATCACATTTATTTAATGCAGTTGACATTTTAATATAACATTTTAACGGTTCCATTCAGTTTTGCTGCCCTATAAAACATTTTAAAGGATTATAACACTTTAACAACGACTTAACTTTAAAATGTTAAAATGAATAAAAACTCTGTAAACTTTTATCATTTATTAAACATTTAATTTTATTTTTGTTTGCCATGGGACACAAAAGTAGTTTTCAGAATATGCCAAAAAACAAAATAATCCAAAAAAGCACCATAAAACAATAATAAAATTAATCCATATATTTGTTAGCTATAATCCAAATAATCAGACTGCTTTCTGTGAAGAACAGACCCAAATTCAAGCCTTTTATTCAACGATCATCATCTCCATCCGCCGCAGCGCCATCGCGCCCGCTGTAGCCATCAACATTCGTTGGTTTCGTTTTCAAAATTCAAAAACTGCCGCCTCAAGCATTACGACCAGTGGTTTTACGGCAGTGATATCAGATGCTCATTGGCTCTCAAGTGTCTCGTGACCATTTGTGACTGCCGTATTCTGCGATGTATATGTTTGAATGAGAAATGACAGCGCCGTTATGGAGTGCATCAGGAGAAGATTTACAGTGATTAATAATTTAAATTCTACTCTCCACCTCACGCAATGCTATTGTATGGCATCAGGGAGCACCTCAGATGCAGCGCATCACCCTTTGGACAACTTTTATACTGAATTTTAAAAAAAATTCTGAATACATTATTGTGATTTTTTTGGGTCACTTATCTTCCTGTTACATGTTTTATATGCTTCATAAATGGTTATGGTTAGGTTTAGGAGTAGGTATGGGATTAGCAGCTGTAAAATAAATATAAATGAATATATTTAAAAAAAATGATTGCTACTGTACATTAATCTACTTGTTACATGTTTTTATATTGTTGACGTGGTTATGTTAAGAGGTTGGGGAAGGGTTAAGGGATCTAAAATATCAATAAAACAGTAAAAATGTACAAATATATTTATAATCGATTTGCATATTCAAATATAGTTGTGATGGATTTGTCAATGGATTTGTTATCCTAAACATTAACTAAATGAATATGTAAAAAAAAAAAAAAAAGTTTTTAGGTTTTTAGAATATTTTTTTATATTTATGGAATATCAAACTTTTTGCCTACACATATTATGTTTGTGTCAGATCTGACCCGGGTTAAATACTGCTGCTGTTCAATGCAGCTGTGAAGCTTCTCTTGAGTGAAGAGTGTCACTGTCTCTCTAATTCTCTCTTTTACACACACACGTGCGCACACGCACACACACACAAGCCTGTTGTACCATATTTGATACACTATTTTCAACATGATTTTTCTATCAAATAATTTTTAACCAAGCACAAGCTGCTTCAATTCAGCAAATACACATTTTTAAATATCAGTAATAATATAAACTATATTATAACATTGTTATTTTCACTTTCTCAAAATTAGCAAAGATTGTACAGCAAAATACATGTGCACCACAATATAAAGTTGGCCATTATAGAAATTATATTACAAGGTCTTCTACTTCCAGAAGAGCACAGACACTTTCACCAGGAGGCAATACATTGCATACAACTGGCAAAGTGTTCATCCTGTTGATGATGTAAAAGCTTTAATAGATCATGTAATAAATATATAATATCAAATATTATGCACAGCTTTATAGGGTTAACATTTTCAGATATTACACACACACCTACACATACTGCCAAAACTGGGTTTAGTGCACACATGTGTAACAGTCACTGCCTGTCACAAGGTTTATTCATTGCAATTATGGTTGCTATATTCTTCCTAGCCACTAGGGAGACACAAGAGCGTACTCTGAATGGTATAAAACAGGAAGTAGTAGAGTAAGTGCTAGGGTCTGTTGGATGCTGCCTCATGGTTGTCTGCAACCTATTTCCCAATCCTGTTTGAGAAACAGTTTTTTTCCTGCTCAAACAGGATTTGTTTATGATGTAGCTTTTGCTCATCGGCTGTGGCTACCTCTGCGCATTTACAGATAAACACACTTATATTGCTGAAGCAAGTCTTTCGGTTCTTTGGTATGAAACCTTGCAATTGACCAAACATCTAAGCGTAGGACAACAATCGACTTCATCATCATCAACCTTTGTAACTCTGCTCATCTACAGATAAGACCGGTTTCCTTCATTTTCTGAACTGTTTATGTCTCAGACAGCAGTGGACTGTACTGGACATTTCGATTCACTACACGTACATACACATGCACATGACAAAAACATTGAATTGTATTTATGTATATATTTTTGTATTTATGTATATATTTGTATATGATTTGCAATATATGGGGTTTTGTGGATAATGAATGTGTAAATAGTTTGAATACATGCTGAAAGAAACACCACTCTTGTTTGTTCAAGAATTTGTTTAGTAATAGACCTCTTTCAGCTTGGATCAATTTAAGTATTTGCACAAAAGGTGATCCCCCTTTGAATGCTTGTAGCTTGACAAGTGCAAAGTAACTGGGACGGTTATACATGCCACACACACACAGTCATTTCTTGTTCAACTGCACAATGGTAATTTGACAATGCTGACAATATATTTGTCATACAATAATAAATGGTCTTTTTTGCAATATTCCTATGGTTGTGATTTTGCTAAATATAAACCATGATTCTGTTTTTCAAATTTGTAAGTAATCTAAGTATCAGCTTATTTTAAGTACTGTAAATCCTTACAGTATAGTTAAGGATTTCTGTATGTCTACTGTACATGAGTAGTACCACACCTGACATATACAGTAGGTGGCACTCTTTCCAGTTAAAAGGCTACTATGTAGTAGTCAATAATGCAGATACTGATACCAATAACGATGCCTCTTTTATTATTCATAAAATCCATATACGTGAAATCCACATACGTATGTGTGTGTATATACAGTATATATATATATATATATATATATATATATATATATATATATATATATTCTATAGACCATGCCCTGAGAACCATCAATACTTCATTTAGTATACCTTGATTTGCAATCAGGTTACCCTAAGTATTTAAATAAAACACCAGCACTTTCTAGCAAAAGTCTGGAGGTGTACTTGCTTTTGATTGCATTTCTTTACATTTACATTTATTCATTTGGCAGACACTTTTATCCAAAGCGACTTACAAAAGAGGAAAACATAAGCGAATCATCTTCAGGAGACAGTGGTATGAAAAGTGCCATATTACAAAGTTTCACTAGCATCAGAATAGTATTCAAAACAGAATAAAGTGCAACAGGAATTATTATTTTTATATTTTTTTAATGACTGGTTAAGTGCTCATGGAAAAAATGTGTTTTAGTCGTTTTTTGAAGACAGAGAGTGAGTCAGCTTCACGGATGGAGTTGGGAAGGTTGTTCCACCAACGTGGTATGATGAAGCTGAAAGTCCGGGAAAGTGTTTTGGTGCCTCTTTGTGTTGGTACAACAAGGCGACGTTCCTTAGCTGACTGCGGGCTTCTAGTGGGCACGTAGCTCTGCATAAATTATTTTAGGTATGCTGGAGCAGACCCAGTGACTGTTCTGTATGCCAGTATCAGAGCCTTGAATTTGATATGTGCATCAACCGGCAGCCAGTGGAGAGAGACAAGGAGTGGTGTAACATGTGCTCTCTTTGGTTCATTAAAGACCAGACATGCTGCTGCATTCTGGATCATTTGCAGGGGTCTAATTGCACATGCAGGGAGGCCTGCAATGAGAGCATTATTTTTATTATCCAGTCTAGTTATGACAAGTGACTGGACAAGCAGTTTTGTGGCATGTTCAGAGAGGAAGGGTCTTATCTTCCTGATATTGTAGAGTGTAAATCTACATGATCTTTCGGTCTTTGAGATGTGGTCTGTGAAATTTAGTCTGTTGTCGATGGTTACCCCTAGATTTCTGACCGATTTGGAAGGCGTTACTGTAGTTGCACCCAGCTGCACGGTGATGTTGTGTTCAACAGTAGGGTTGGCTGGAAAGACAAGGAGTTCAGTCTTGGCTGGGTTGAGTTGCAGGTGGTGCTCCTTCATCCAGGCCGAGATGTCTGCCAGGCAGGCAGAAATTTGAGCAGTCACTGTGGTGGCATTGGGCTGGAAAGACAAGTAGAGTTGCATGTCATCAGCATAGCAGTGGTAAGAGAAACCATGTGCCTGAATGATGGGTCCCAGTGATGTTGTGTATATAGAGAAGAGAAGTGGCCCAAGCACTGATCCCTGAGGTACCCCAGTAAGGAGCTGATGTGGCTTGGGTACCTCACCTCTCCAGGCTAACTTGAAGGACCTACCTGAGAGATAGGAGTTAAACCAGTCAAGCACAGTTCCTGTGATACCCAGTGAGGAGACGGTAGAGAGTAAGATCTGATAGTTGACTGTGTCAAAGGCTGCAGAAAGGTCCAGCAGGGTCAGGATGGATGATCTGGATTCAGCTTTCATCTGTCTCAGCGACTCAGTGAAAGACAGCAGGGCAGTCTCGGTGGAGTGTCCACTTTTGAAGACTGACTGATTGTCATCCAGCAACTTGTTCTGTGAGAGATTGATTGAAAACTGCCCTTTCAAGTGTTTTTGCCATGAATGGGATGAGAGAGACTGGTCTGTAGTGTTCAATTTGTGTGGGGTTAAGTGCGGGTTTCTTCAGGAGCGGGGTTACACGAGCCTGCTTAAATGTAGTGGGAAAAGTGGCTGTAAGTAGAGATGTGTTAATTATGTGTGTGAGTGCAGGTAGGATGGACGGAGAGATGGCCTGGAGAAGGTGTGAAGGAATGGGGTCAAGGGAACAGGTGGTGGGGTGGTTGGAGAGGAGGAGTTTAGAGACCTCAGTGTCAGTCAGAGGAGAGAACATAGAGACAGAAGAGTTGCATACAGGAGACAGGTGTTTGACAGGGTGTGGTGCTGAGAATGTATTGCTGATGGTTGTAACCTTATTAGTAAAAAATGTGGCAAAGACATCTGCTGTCAGTGATGTGTCAGGTGGTGGAGGGGGAGGGCAGAGAAGTGTGTTGAATGTTCTAAACAATCTGCAAGTGTCTGTGGTGCTGTTGATCTTGTTCTGGTAATAGGAGGTTTTTGCAGATTTAACGTTATCTGAAAAAGTTGCAAGCAGTGACTGATATTTACCTAGATCTGCTGGATCTTTAGATTTCCGCCATCTCCTCTCAGCTGCCCTGAGGTCAGTCCGATGTTCACGAAGGATGTCAGACAGCCAGGGGCTGGGTGGTGTAGCACGTGCTGGCCTAGAGGAGATAGGACAGATGTTGTCTAGACAGGTTGTTAAAGTAGAGCTTAGTGTGTCTATGGCAGTGTTTACATTAAGCGTGGTAAATACATTTAGTGTGGGAAGAGAGGTAGAGACAGCAGTGGAAAGGCGTGAGTGTGAAAGAGAATGGAGGTTACGGCGAAAGGAAACCAAAGGTGGAGACTGTTTTAATGTAGATGTGAGGGTCATGTTGAATTGAACAAAGTAGTGATCAGAGACATGTAAAGGAGTAACAAGAATATTTGAGTTGGTACAGTTACGTGTAAAAATGAAGTCCAGCTTGTTGCCCGATCTGTGAGTTGCTGTGGTGTGTAGTCTTTCCAAGTCAAATGAGGCCAGGAGAGTATTCAGTTCAGTGGCCTAGTGCTTGTCTTGGTGTATGTTGAAATCACCAAGAACCACAAGTGGCCTAACATCCTCCAGCAAGGAGGACAGCAGGACATCCAACTCCTCAAGAAAGTTTGTCAGCTGACCTGGAGGCCGTTAGATGACAACAACATGTATTTTTGTGGGTTGCATTGTAGTAATAGCATGGAATTCAAAAGAAGTATTGTTACATAGTGAAGAGTGTGGTGAAAAAGTCAAGTTGTTATGAATGAGCAAAACTGTTCCCCCACCCCTACTGGTGTGTCGAGGGGTGTGAGAGAAGGAGAAGTTGTTGGAGAGAGCAGCAGGTGTTGCTGTATCCTCTGGACGTATCCATGTTTCTGTCAGTGCCAGGATGCTGAGGGTGGACTGCGTGGCAAAGGCTGGAATGAAATCAGCTTTGTTCACAGCTGACTGGCAGTTCCAGAGTCTCACTGAGAAAGAGAGCGGAGCAGGTGCTGAAGTGCAAAGTGGCTGTAGGTTGTGTGGGTTGCGTTTGGACTTGCATCGATATCGTGTAAACTGTCTGTAACAGGTAACAGGGATGTGCTTGCAGGCATATGTTATACGTGAAGTAGACCTGTTAGTATATAGAAGGAAAATACGAAAAGAGATACAATAACAAGATACTTAAGTGCTATGGTGAGTGGCGCCTTGTCGGTGTCCTTGCTCGATGGACTCACACAGGTAGACTCGCTGGTCTTTACCCAAGTAGGTCTTCACATGAGGAGGGCTTTACACAAGGGCTACCACTTCTGCTGCCGCTTCCGCATCAGTATTCAAGTCAAATATATGCACGATGATAGCGAGCCGTTCAATGAAAAAAAAGCAGGACACACCTTAATGCTACTTAGCACAACAAAGCTAGTCAGAATCAGAATGAGCTGTATTGCCAAGTATGCTTACACATTCAAGGAATTTGTCTTGGTGACAGGAGCTTCCAGTGTACAACAATACAAAAACAGCAGCAAGACATAGATAATAATAAAAAATAAAAAATAATTTTACACATACGTACAGACACACACATACATACATACACACATACACATGGGTAGTGCAAATCTAATACAATCTGTTATGTACAGTGTAAATACAAATCTGTTATGTACAAATCTGGATTTTCTTTTTTTTTTCAGAGCAATGAAATGGCAGAAAAGGTTGGATGTGTTGGATAAATATAAGAAAGACTAAACTGTGTATTGCACATAGTTATTGCTCAATGGGGCAATTTAACTGTTCATGAGATGGATAGCCTGAGGGAAAAAAACTGTTCCTGTGCCTGACGGTTCTGGTGCTCAGAGCTCTGAAGCGTCGGCCAGAAGGCAACAGTTCCAAAAGGTAGTGGGCAGGGTGAGTGGGGTCCAGAGTGATTTTTCCAGCCTTTTTTCTCACTCTGGAAGTGTATGGTTCTTGAAGGGGTGGCAGGGGGCAACCAATAATCCTCTCAGCAGTCCAAACTGTCCTTTGTAGTCTTCTGATGTCTGATTTCATAGCTGAACCAAACCAGACAGTTATTGAAGTGCAGAGGACAGACTCAATGACTGCTGAGTAGAACTGTATCAGCAGTGCCTGTGGCAGGTTGAATTTCCTCAGCTGGTGAAGGAAGTACAACCTCTGCTGGGCCTTTTTCACAATGGATCAATGTGTGTCTCCCATTTCAGGTCCTGTGAGATGGTAGTGCCCAGGAACCTGAATGACTCCACTGCTGCCACAGTGCTGTTTAGAATGGTGAGGGGGGTCAGTGTTGGGGTGTTCCTCCTAAAGTCCACAATCATCTCCACCGTTTTGAGTGTGTTCAGCTCAAGGTTGTTTTGACTGCACCAGACAGCCAGCTTTTTAACCTCCCTTCTGTATGCAGACTCATCGTCATCTCGGATGAGGCCGATGACAGTGGTGTCATCTGCAAACTTCAGGAGCTTGACAGAGGGGTTCTTGGCAATGCAGTCATTGGTATAGAAGGAGAAGAGTAGTGGGGAGAGTACACATCCCTGGGGGGCACCAATGCTGATTGTACAGGTGCTGGAAGTGAGTTTTCCCTGTCTCACAAGCTGCTGCCTGTCCGTCAGAAAGCTGGTAATCCACTGACAGATAGACATGGGAATAGAGAGTTGGTGTAGTTTATTCTGGAGTATAACTGGGATGATGGTGTTGAAAGCCAAACTGAAGTCCACAAAAAGGATCCTTGCATATGTCCCTGGTCTGTCCAGATGTTCCAGGATATGATGCAATCCCATGTTGACTGCATCATCCTTAGACCTGTTTGCTCGATAAGCAAATTGAAGGGGATCTAGAAAGGGTCCAGTGATGTTCTTCAGGTGGGCCAACACCAGTCTCTCAAATGATTTCATGAACACAGACGTCAGGGCGACAGGTCTGTAGTCATTAAGTCCTGTGATTTTTGGTTTCTTTGGGATGGGGATGATAGTGGAATGTTTGAAGCAGCATGGGACTTCACACTGCTCCAGTGATCTATTGAAGATGTGTGTGAAGATGGGGGCCAGCTGGTTAGCACAGGATCTAAGACATGCAGATGAAACGCCATCTGGGCCCTGTGCTTTCCTTATCCTTTGTTGTTGAAAGACGCAGCTTCACAGATTTTAAGTGCAGGTTGAGTAGCAGGAGGGCGGAGGAGGGGGGGTTGCAGGAGGTGTTTGTGTGAAGTGAAGGTCAGAGTGGATGTGGGGTGTGAGATTGGGCCTTTCAAATCTACATTAGAACACATTCAGGTCGTCAGCCAGTTGTTGGTCCACCACAGGGTTGGGGGCAGGAGTCCTGTAATTCGTAAGTTGTTTCATGTCACTCCACACTGATGCAGGGTCATTAGCTGAAAACTTGTTTTTTAGCTTCTCAGAGTATCTTCTTTTAGCCGCTCTGATTCCCTTATTCAGTGTGTTCCTGGCCTGATTGTACAAGACTTTATCCCCAACTCTGTAAGCATCCTCTTTGGCCTGACAAAGCTGCCTGAGTTCTGCTGTAAACCATGGTTTGTCGTTGTTAAATGTTAAATAAGTCCTAGTAGGAATGCACATATCCTCACAGAAACTGATATATGATGTAACAGTATCTGTGAGCTCGTCCAGATTGGTGTCTGCAACCTCAAAAACACTCCAATCAGTGTAGTCAAAGCAGGCTTGTAGGTCCAGCTCTGCTTCGTTGGTCCATCTCTTTACAGTCCTTAATACAAGCTTAGCAGATTTTAATTTCTGTCTGTAGGTTGGAAGAAGATGAACCAGAGAGTGATCAGATAGTCCCAAAGCTGCTCTAGGAACAGAGCGATATGTATCCTTTATTGTTGTGTAGCAGTGATCCAGTATATTTCTGTCTCTGGTAGGGCATGTCATGTGCTGTTTGTATTTGGGCAGTTCACGTGTGAGGTTTGCTTTGTTAAAATCCCCAAGAATAATAATAACTGAGTCCGGGTATTGTTGTTCCGTGTCTGTGATTTGATCAGCCAGCTGTTGCAGCCTGGCATTCAAACACGCGTTTGGCGCGATATAAACACTCACCAAAATAAACGAGGAAAACTCCTGTGGTGAGTAGAAAGGCTTACAGTTAATAAAGAGTGCTTCCAAATTAGGACAGCACATCTTCTTTAATGTTGTTACATCTTTACACCAACTTTCTTTGATATAAAAGCATGTTCCACTGCCTCTCGTTGTCCCCCGTTAACTCCGCGATGCAATCCGCTCTGAACAGCTGAAAGCCCAGCAGATGTAATGCGCTGTCCGGAATGGCTTCACTCAGCCAGGTTTCTCTGAAGCACAAGGCAGCAGAGGTTGAAAAGTCCTTGTTTGTGCAGGTGAGGAGATGTAGTTCATCCGTTTTGTTAGGGAGAGAGTGGAGATTCGCTAGATGAATGCTCGGCAGCATTGTTCGAAAGCCTTGCCGACGGAGTTTGACCAGCGCGCCTGCTCGTCTCCCTCGCCTGCGTCTCATAGCGCGTTTAAACAACACAGCCGTGCCTCCGACTAAAATGTCAAACAAAATGTCAGAATATTCAAAATCCGGGAAAAGATTGACTGGTGTATGCTGTCGAATGTTCAGCAGTTCGTCTCTGGTAAAACTGACTGAAAAAAGATTGCTAAACACAGGTCAAACAAACAAAAACAACAAAACAATAGAAGCGCTCCACACCGTGGTGGCCATCCACGGCGCCATCATGATGTATAAGTGGTCAACCGAAACTAAGGGTCGCGCGAGGTGACAAGCGCGGGAACAAACTTGACTTCCGTACACCGCAAATAAATGATGCTGCACTTTAGCAATAAATAATACTCTAAAACAAGTGAAGCACTGTTTATAGACACTAAAAACCACGATAGTTTACACCCACTGGACAACCAATGCTAAATCTAGCAGTGAATACCCTGGGACAAGTCAAAACAATATAGCACACACACACACCAACCCACGTTTAAGCGACGCGAGTTCAAGACAATAAACAAACAGCACAAGTTCAAGACAGTAAACAAACAGCAAAAGTCTAGCAATGCATACCACTCTACAACAAAGTAAAACAATGAAATAAACACACTTACACGCAACTGCAGTCTCCTGTAGATGGATCGCTTCTTTGCATTGCTTTGGTTCTTTGGCTAGGTCCGTAGAAAGTTCTGGTTGTTCCGTCTATGATTTGGACCTCTGTTAAGATCGTGGATGCTGGATATTTCGGTGCTACAATGATCAGGCGGGGTTTTGAAGTGAGGTCTTCTGCAAGGGAGACTCGCGACTCCCCATCATGTGTGTAAGCCGTAGCGCAGAGAAGAGAACTCCTCTTGGAACTTTGCGTTCTGGGCTTTCCTGAACTCTACATTGTGCGGAACCTGGGCAGAGGGGCGCCGAAGCGAAGCCAGCCGAAGAAGGGCTAAGAGAAGAGAAGAGCAAGAGCCAAGAGAGAAGAGAAGAGACCTCCCTAGGCGGAGAGGTTTTGTTGACACCCTAAAGGTGTCTCGAGCCATTCAGAAGTGTCTTTACGATGTCACATGATCACCTCTTTCCCTCCTTTTTTAAAGTTGATTTACAGTCCTTTGTATAAAGGCCTCTTAAAATTCCCACTCAAAAAGTACGTTTTAATCATTCATATCTATGATCTTAAAACAAATTATAACAACAAAATGAATTCACCCATTGCTCTCCTCATGTAAAGACAAATTCTTACATACCAGACACTTGTACTTTCTTATTAAATTACAGTTATAATTCAGTTATAATGCATGATAAAACTTCCTACTAATTAATTTGTTAGTTTTAAACACGAATAATACATTACACATTATGAAAAACATAATTGTCAGGGTTATCATCTGCATAGGATGCATTTGTCCATATTTTAGTGTAATCCTACACATGGTTGTGTAGTGAAATAAGAAATGTCCAAAATCTATGTCACATGTTCATGAATTAAGCTTCATGTGGGCTGGTTAGCCGGAAACATGCCTCATGATTAGTATAATAATTTTAAGTGTAGCAAACTGGTCCAAGAACAAAGAAGCCTTACTATAGGATTCTATGCTTTCCATTGCAATCATGGGGGTTTCTTGGGAGAGTCTCTTGCAGATCTTCGAGATGGCCATGTCATGTGATGACCATTAAGTGTGGGGGGTTTTCTAGGAGTGTGTTCGGACAGATCTTACCTTTGTATTTAAGACAGTTACAATGGCCAGATGCAGTTCAGCTCAGACTCCTTGGCTCCAGTCCGAATTCCTAGCTTCTTAATGCTTAGAGGAATTTCCTAGAATTACAGGCCATCTTGGTGTAATTCAGTCTTAATTAGTCTTAATTTCCTTCTCCCTGGTTACTCAGATCCTACACCATCCAACGACAAATTTTCTCATACCAATTTTTTTTAATGGCGACGGCTCACAACACGCGGCTCTCACACGCATTGTTCATCAGAAAATGTCTGCTGAGTTAGGCTTCAGAGCATGTCCAACGAGTCTTATGCTTTCGCTCAAGAGGAGGGTGACAAACACGAGGAGGATTCTGGTGTCTGTTTGCACTCCTATCCTCTCAGACACAAAGCCGAAATCCCAAATGGCTCCAGCACACGGAGCTCCAAATCTGGAGGCCGTAGAACTGGAACAATTGGGGATAATGCCTCGTGGTGAGAAATTGTGAGCCTCGACGAAGCGCCATTGTCCTCGTCGGTCCCTTGTAATGTTCGGAAAACCACATTGAAATTGCTCTGAAATTTACACTGTGTCAACGACGTCCTTACGTGTTAGCCATTTAAAAGGGAGAAAAATAATCCTCGCTTCGATGTGAGTCGCTATAAATAAACACAGGCTTATACAATTTGTGCACTGAATAACAGAAAACTTGACTCGATGGCGCGAATGTGAGCGCCTTTATGGGTCCCATGACGTAGCTCCGTAGCAATAAATTGGCATGATTGTATAAGGGCTTCAGACCACGTGACACTGAACATAGCATTCATACACAGTGCGAGTTTCTACGAAAAGGAACCATAATTAATACAGTCGTAGATGGTGCAGTCATGGTTACTATAATATAACTATAGTAAAACCATTAATAATTTTCACAATGGTGTCATTTATTTAGTGTCGACGTGGCCCAAGTCAAGCATTTTTAAAGCATTCCTTTTAATTGTACAAAAAAACAAAAAACAAAAAAAAAAGTCATTTTTAATTTTTCTAGTCTATTATCAGTGGTTTAGAGGCACTCTCTCCCAGATATAATAAAGTAATGATATCAACTATGACTCTTAAAAAGATACGTTGTTTAGGGGACCTTGACTGGCGGTTCACCTTAAAGAGTGACTGAGTACAGTATAGCTTTTGACATAATCTGCTTGGCACTATACATAACTCTTGCAACATCATCTAGTGACATTGTCACACATGATGCATTGTAAATTAAAATATTATATATCTGATGTGTTCAGGGAATCAGATTATACCTTGATTTTGTCTTGAATCGAGCAACAGGAAGAGTATTTTTGAGGATTGTACATTAATAATCCTGTTTATGAATAATTCATTGTTTACAAGGTAGATTATACTGAGGAGTATTCTACTACTCTAGCAATGGCTGTTAAAAATCTGACTGTGCTCCATTTGATAATTTGTTGACATGCCCCCGCTGTTGTTTTGAAAATAAAAATGACCTCACTGGAAAGTAAAGGTCAGACAGAGCTTAATGAAGGCCCTGTTGTCCTTTCCCATTGATTTTTATTCTAGTTCAGCTACACACAGTCCGACTGCCTCTTGAGTTGCCATGGTAAAGGTCTTTTGGCAGAGGTTGCGTTTCCTGCATGGAGTGCCTTGTGGCACCTTCAAGAATCATTATCATGCTCTCAGTGAATCCCATTTGATGTGCTTTTTTGGTGGATAGGCAGATCAATATGAATGAAAATTGGTCAAGGTGGTAATTAATCAGTTCACTGGCCATCTTGGATTTTACTGCTTGAAGGCAGGTGCACGTGATGGTTGTATTTGTGTTAGTAGAAAGGCTTGACTTTCTATCCATTACACAACTGAAAATGTTTAGATCTTGATTCACATAGAAGCAGTAAAGAATAAGGCTCCTTTAAGATTATATATTATAAAATTATATTGGCACTCCTTTAGTGCCAATTCTGAAATATGGTTCATAACAAGATTACCTGTGAAATCCAACTAAGGGAATGGCACAAGTTACTGTGTACTGTACATCTCTACTTACACAATCTAATAACTTCTGGTATGTTTTGAGACATGTCAGGTGAATCCGTGCTGATGTGTAGTTCTACTCTCTTGTCAGTTTAGTTTAATTGACAGTAGTGATTTCCATGGCACAGCAGCTTTTCTTGAGTTAAACACACATTTTTGGAAATTTGGGGCTTGCCATTTTTATTACTGCTGAGATTAGAAAGCATGGCACTCTATTGGCTGTTGTCAAGGTGAGGTCTTGGGAGCATTGCATGCTAGCAAACAGTTGGAAAGATAATGAGATTTAGAACTGAAGCGTGTTTAGTGAGAGGACTAACAGTAATAGCTGTTGATCATCCAGTTAAGGCTCTAAATTATAATTGAGGCTGTACAGTGATACATTTTTTTTAGGGTTATCCTGGAGCATCGGTGATTCAGGCTCATTAATGGGACTCACATTGGCAAATTAGTGAATTCAAACAGTTTTGTTTTTTAAGTCAACCTTCTTTTTGGTTTTATTTCTGTTCACAGTTCAGAAAATGTCTCTTTTGATGATGCGCTCTAATTTTCTTGCATTGAACAGCATTATTATGGAGCAGTCAAAGATTAATTGAGCTTACTCATTGGTATATGCTCCTACCATGAGACAACTGTTCGACCCAACAGATTCTTCAAACAGGATTGGCAGAACAGTTGTCAGAACCTCCATCCAGAGTTCTGAAGGACATCTCTTCCGTTCAGCAGCTCCCTGTCACAGTTTTGCACACTGAAAGCTGGTGGAATAACAAAGGCTGAGGTTGTTTTAATGAGCCAAAGTTCTCTGCTCGTCAAGTTGGCAGTATGTGTCAGAACTGAAGCTCATAATAGTGTGCCAGACCAAGCTCCATTGAACATTTCCTGCTGTTATGGTAATGGTTTATTGATTCCTCACCAAAGAGTTGAGGCCATTTTGCTGCAATGTTATTTTTATCTACCTTCCCCAAGTCTCTTTTAAATTATCTCTGAATGACCAAAACATTTAACAGTTCATTGTCGCGTTGACTCCTTTCAAATGCAAATTTTGTTTTTCACCTTCAAAAACAAATGATGCAAGATTTGAAGTGTATTTGTGCAGCTTTTCTCTCTGTTTGGATTTTGAAATGTCTGTGGAGAATATATTGAAAGAGAGAGAGGGAGTTGTCGAAGCATCAAACACTAGAGTCAAGTAGTGAAGGCCTCTTGAGGTAAGAGGCAAGATAAAGTGGCATAAGCGGTCATTCCAATAATTCAAATTCGACCATGCTCTAAAGGGCACCCCTACATGAAAGCAGGTACACATCAGTGGACAGATGTGGGTCCAGGGTTTTGAAGTTGTCTCTTTTATGGGTTCTGCTACTTGAAAAAAAAAATGGTCCTCAGGTAAAAGTGTGTTTAAATAGAAACAAATTTAACTGCAAAGGGACAGTTGCCTTGAGTCTGGAGTCAAGAGATCTTCTATCTCCAAGACCTGCTTGTCTAGCTGAACAATTCTTCTCCTTGGCTTTTTCCTCCTGTTGAATTTGATTTAGGTGATTTTATTGTAAACTGTCAGTCAACATTTTGCTGCAAAGTGTAAAGCAGTTGTACACTAGGAAAAAAGTTTGGCTTGAAATCCATTTCAATAACCACACATCATAAAACATAGACATGTCTTTTAAAGCAGCAGAATTGCTGCTGTTTTTTGTTAGTAAGAATGAAGGACAGAGGTCAGCCATCATCATATTCGCTGTAATTGCTTTTTGACTGATGTGCAGCTCCCATTGAATTGAATCAAGCCAGATTACCAGCAGAGTTTCAGAGGCACTGTGAGTCCAAAGAAAGTGAATCAATTGAAGAAAGAGCCCAGCACTTGAACAATTTATCAGATCCATTCTTTCCCATAGAATTAATCTCCAGTCATGCTGGAGAGAAAAGCAGCGCTGCCTCTTATTGTGAGACGTGCAATAACATTTTTCAAGCTTTCAAGTGATGTGGGATGAACATGTGAAACATTTGAATATGGCTGTTTGTATATCTGACCTAACAAAACACTCAAATCCAAATTTAAAAACACATGGTGCGAGATGTTCATATTGTGTGAAATATTCGCTGTGGTCCGATTCACAGGGTCCCTACAAAGTGTTTACTGCTGCCTACTTTTTAAGACTAAATTTGTGTTGTACTGAGGCAATGCAACCATTTTACAGTTTCACTGACTGCTTTAAAATATTGTCGTAATTGTTATGCACATCTGAAAAACTAAAATGAACCTGAGCAAGCACTGAAAATATATTAATGGTTTAGCAATCATTGTCATGGAACTGTGCAATGAACTTCTATCTCTTGATATTTGTGATTTTTTTAACATGTAAACGTTAGATAGATATAATAAAAGTTTTCTACTAGTCATCTCTAATAGTTATGATTTTGAGTAAGTTTTTGTGATTAGTAAAGGTGTTTATGATATAGATTATATGAGGAAAGAATATTTGAATTACATAAACTTTTACTTTTCTTGAGGGTACCAAACTTCCAAGGTCAGTGCTTATCCAGTTATTTATGGCCTTAGACCTGCATTGCCAGGGTCCTACTGCCACAGATGTGCAAAAAACAATGCTGTGAATTAATGCATGAATTTATCAAATGCAGAAGTTTTATTGTTTAAATACCAATTCTTTTGGCTAGATATTAAGTGAAAAAAAAAAGAAAAGATTACAGTAAAGATCCTGCAAACATGCATTCTGACACAAAAAAAGGGGATGTGTGTCAGGATGGAATCACAATAAAAACTGACTTGAGTAATGAGTATGTAATTTAATTTAAGAACTGCTTTTTAAGAATGTTGGCGGTGATTAAACCGTGATCTTAAAAAAGAGAATTTATCGCTGTTTTACTAAAACAAACAAACAAACAAATAAATAAATAAATAAAGTGGATGATTTCTTTATTCCCATGTAAATTTGAAAAGTGAAGCTCTCCCTGTGAAGCCAGGCCTGTCCATACAGGTGACAGCCTCTTTGAGCCTTTCAACTTGAAAGAGAGAGAGATTGAGAAAGTCAGAGAAAGGGAGGAAGATTAAACTGTTTGACATTTATAATTCTGTCCACTGATAGAGATTATTATTTTTTTATTTTTTTGGGGGGTGGGGGGTGGGGGGGGGGTGCGTGTGTGTGTGTGTGTGTGTGTGTGTGTGTGTGTGTGTATGTTTGTGTGTGTTGTGGTGGGGCATAGCAAGGACCGAGAGCAGTGGTGCATACAATTATCACTTGCATTTAATCTGAAAACATTTTAACTCCTGCCTAAACAGGAACTGTAATTGGAATTGAAACATTTGGGAACTGTCAACATCTCTCTGTGTGTACTTGTGTATTTATTATCCATGGTGGTTTGAGGTTTTGAAAATTCTTATAGCTGTCTGATGGTCTGACAAATATTTGTTTTGTAAATATTGTTGGACATTACTGCAAGGCTGCTGGGCTTACAAATCAAGACATTTGAAGATCTGATTATTGAACAAAATTGTTTTTTGTGATTATTTCAGCCTGGCTGGTTAATAAATTAAAATGTCATTAATTCTATATCACTATAATTAATCATTGTATGTCTTTCATGCATTTCATGTAATAACATGCATATGTATTGATAATTACATTGTAATAACACACACAATTAACATATATTCATCCTTAAAAGTACAGTACTAACTATTTGTTATGTTTGATAGATAAGCATGCAATTTAGACATTTAAAAGCTGTTTTGCACATCATTCATTCCATAGTCCATCTCTATCTCCAACCCTACACCCTCCTCTCTCATTAGAGCCCATTTTGTGTGATGTTGGAGAGTTTCTGTGTGGTGACCAGCTGACCTGTGTGTCCGAGAGCTGGCTATGTGATGGGGAGCCAGACTGTCCAGATGGTTCTGACGAGGTGCTGGACAAATGTAAGTAACTCATCTGCTGTTACACCATACCACATCACCAAAAAACAGATCATTATGTTTCAACATTTTTACATTTCCATGTCTCCATAAAATTTTCTGATTCACCAAAAAAAACTAGCATCATGATAGAGCAACGATAATGTTCTTCTCCTTGTTTAATTCTTGTTTTCAATTCACATGCAAAGTGCAAGGAATGATAACTGGGCATGTTAGAGTGATCAGAGTCCCTGAATTTTAAAATATAATTGTATTCATGAAAAGATTGATCAGTTTATGCTAAAACGGTGTACACTATTGCTCTGTGTTGATGCAGGACGTTTCCACAAGAGCTTAATTTATTACAGATTCCTGACACAGTGGGTCAGCTATTCTCACCAGTGGTATTCTATTATCATTTAGATTAATCATGTTCACGCTGTTTAATTTATGATGCCTTTGAATGGATTCTGTGCAATTATCATGGGAATTTTGAAAAGCTCATTACCATGGATTATGTATCGATAGGAAATGCATTTTAATCCGTTTTTTCAAAACAAAATGTGCAGTGGAAATTAATTTGTTGTTTGCAAGACGGAAGCAGCTCTTATCGTATGAGTGTACAAACAACACTCCACTGTCATGGGGAATATTAATCATAGGTTTGTGCATATTGTGTTCCCTGAGTTTGTCATGTTTAAGGTATTGGCTCATGTACAATTCCCTGTCTACAGAATGCTCAGGATATCTTAAGATAAAATGTAGAACACCTTTAGTTTTGACTATTTATAGAAAGGACTCATTTATATAGTCAGGATTCTGAGATCGTGCTTTCCTCATTGGTTGATTCTCCAACCAATTTTCAAATTAATTGAAATTGTGACGCATCTATTTTAATTGGTAAGTACATCTTGAACTAGTGCATCACTCCCACTGGGAGTGTTAATATTATACCATGTTGATTCTAATATTCCTCAAATTATGACTTGCATGAGAATACTTTTCCACTCTCCACTCATATAGCTTCATATTATTGTCTTTGTTCCAAAACCTACTGAGTTGCTTACAGAGCCATTGGTATTGTAAGCATACTCCTTAAGCGGCGACTGTTCCAAAAGGTATAGGAACTACAATTATGCTGCCTTGTAAGATACCTTCTTTTAGTGAAATTCTGAGGCAGCATGAGTCCTTTTATTAATTTTGTTTTAATTTATTATTATGGATTTTTCCAGGTTAATCCTTTGAGATTTAAAATCTCTTTTCCAAGAGAGACTTGGCCAAAATGGCTGCATAAAGCAATTCAACAATAAAATACAACAACATAAAACAAGGGTCAATCGATACAGGCACAGATGTCGTAAGCCTAAATATGCATTAATACACTGACACTGACTTAAATTCTGTTATAAAAAATATTGAGCATGTCTCCCAAATCACTTAAAGGTTTGTTGAAGAGTGTTCAAAGATGAGGGAGCAGCAAAGGTAAAGGCCTTCTTTCCAAATTCTGTTCTCACTTTAGGCAATAACGCAAGTAATAAATCTTTCGATCGTAAATTGCTCTGAATTTTAACATAAGTTGTAAGATATAATGGTAACAAACCAACCAGTGCTTTATAAATAAATACATACCAATGCAACAACCTACGCATATTTAACGAAGGCCAGTCAGCCTTTGATGAGTTAAACCTTTACATCCTGTAATGAAACTCAGAACCCCATGATAAAATGTATCAAGCATTTGTAATGATGAAGCTGAAGTATTTCTGTATAAAATATCACCATAATCTAATACAGGTAAAAAATTACAGCAACAAGTCTTTTTCTAGCATTCAAAGAAAAAACAAGACTTATTTCTAAAATAGAATTCCAGTCTCACTTTCAATTTCCTCACCAAATTATCAATGTGTGTTTTAAATGGCAGACTATTATCTAATAAAATACCTAAATATTTAAAGGTGGACACAATCTCAATTTCAGCCCTTTCAACAGTCTTTATAGGAATTAAATCATTCTGAGATATTTTTTGAAAATAAATAAAAAAATTTGGTTTTTGTCCTTTGCTGAGAAGACAATCTTAGAATGCATTGCAATGAAGTGAATAAGATCCAAGATGGTGGACAAAGCAAGATAAATGTACTGTAGAGAAAATGTTGAGAAAAGCGAGAAAAATATTTAATATATAGTTAGAAATTGACCATTTTAGCCAATATTAAAGGAAAGGGGCAGGGTCCGGCAGCCTAGGGGGAGGCCTCAGGGCAAAGGCGGGGTCTGGAAGTCTGGGAGGTGGCCTCAGGGCAGAGGGGACAGAGTACTGGGCGGTGCCTGCTGAACAGGGGGCAGTGAACAGGACAGCGGCCGCTGGAGAGGGGGCAGTGGACTGGACGGTGGATGCTGGAAAGGGGGCAGTGAACTGGACGGCGGCTGCTGGACAGGGAGAGAGTGGCTCAGGGGGCAAAGCCGTGGATGGCTTGGGCACTGGCCACAACAGGGGAACGGCCTCCATGGCCATGAACACCAGCAGAGACTGGGGAATGGTCTCCTTGGTCATGAGCACTGGCAGTGACAGTTGAACGACCTCCTTGATTGTGAGCACTGGCAGGGACAGGGGAACAGTCTCAGAGGCTGTGAGCACAGGCAATGACAGGGGAATGACCTCCGTGGTTGTGGGCACTGGCAGTGACAGGGGAGCCCTTGTCCTCCTTCTCTTCCATGCGGCCGGGAGCACTACTGTGGGAATGGCCTTCATGATCGAGGACGCTGGCACTAGGGCAACCGAGGCTTTAGATGCTGGTTCTGGGGCAGTCGAGGCTTCAGCCACTGGCTCTTGGATGAACGAGGCTTCAGGCGCTGGCTCTGGGACGGATAAGGCTTCAGGCACTGGCTCATTGACCGTGGCAGGCGTGGGCGCTGGCTCGTTGACCGTAGCAGGCGTGGGCACTGGCTCGTTGACCGTAGCAGGTGTGGGCACTGGCTCGTTGACCGTGGCAGGCATGGGCGCTGGCTCATTGACCGTGGCAGGCATGGGCTCTGGCTCGTTGACCATGGTAGGTGTGGGCACTGACTAGGTGATCATGGCAGGCGTGGGTGCTGGCAGCACCAGGGGAATGCCGCGTGTCTCTCTGTCTTGCCTCATACCTCGCCTCCTTGTTTGCCTGTTATTAGTTTATTAGTCACACCTGCCCTGTCTTGTTAACCTGTTGATTTATCTCCCTATTTTAGTCTCCTTGTGTTTGCTGTCTGGTGCCAGTTCGTCTTGTGTGTCTTATGTTACTCAGTCGGTCTTGTGTCTCCAATCGGTCTAGTTAGTCGGTCTTGCCTGTTTGTTGGTGCTGTTCTTCATCCTATCACTGTCCAGTCCGGTTGGTCCTGGTTCCCCATTTCCCTCTGCCCTAGCCCTGGATTGTTTGTTTTCCCCTACGGGGTTATATATGCTTGTTTTTCCCCTTGTGGGAGTTTTGGTTGAGTTTTTCCCCTTTATTTTTGTATTAAATAAATTCTTGTTTTTTAAAACTCTGCATTTGTGTCCTGCCTCTGCATATTCATGACAGAACTATCTGGCCAGAATGGACACAGCAGAGTTTTTTTTTTTCTCAAACTGGTTGTCCTGCCCGCCAGTACACAGAGTGAGTAAGGAGACTGCGCAGGGTATGGCAGGAGGACAAGTCTATGTGGGGGTATGCCCTTGAATTTTTATCATTGTCCTCGGGTCTGGGATATGATCAGACCTGCCTAATCGATCTCTTTTGGGCAGGTCTGAATGAACCGATCTTGGGTCCCAGATTGGGATGAGGATGGAGGATTTCTCGAGGCAGTCAGGCAGGCTATGAAATGGGAGGAGTTTGTTTCTGCCTGTGCCTTGGAGGACTTCCATTCCTCATCCCAACCCGAGAACAAGGGCACCGGCTCATTGACCGTGGCAGGCGTGGGTGCTGGCAGCAGCAGGGGAACGGCCTCCATGGCTGTGGGCACTGGCAGCAGCAGGGGAACAGCCTCCGTGGCCATGGATGCTGGCAGCAACAAGGAAACGGCCTCCGTGGATGCATGAGTTGATGCACTTCTCCTCCTCCTCTTCTGGGTGGTGAGGGGCAATGCTGCTGTAGTAGCCCCCACCTCCTGCCGGTCCGCAGCCGTAGGCTTGGGTGAGGCATCCACCTCCATGTGGGGGGTGCTCTCATCCTTGGATTGGGATGAGGAATGGAAGTTCTCCAAGGCACAGCCTGAAACAAACTCACGCAACAGATGACAAAAACAAGACAGGACACCTGTGTGAGAGTTCGGCTCACAGCTGCCACTGCCAGTGCCCACAACCACGGAGGTCGTTCCACTGTCACTGCCTGTGCTCACAGCCACTGAGACTGTTCCCCTGTCTCAGAATGCTATTCTGAGATGTGGGTTGGTGCTGTGTGGTGGCACGAGGGGGACCTACACAGTATTAGGCAGGTGCTTTTAATGTTGTGGCTGATCGGTGTAAATATACATATATATATATATATATATATATATATACTACCGGTCAAAAGTTTTGAAACACTTGCCTGAATGTTTTCTCATGATCTTAAAAATATTTTGATCTGAAGGCGTATGCTTAAATGTTTGAAATTAGTTTTGTTGACAAAAATATAATTGTGCCACCATATTAATTTATTTCATTATAAAACTACAATTTAATTTAAAAAAAAGAAAATAAAAGTTTTTGAAATTGATGACTTGGACCAAATAATAAAGAAAAGCATCCAATAAGTGCCCAACATAGATGGGAACTCCTTCAATACTGTTTAAAAATCATCCCAGGGTGATACCTCAAAAGTTGGTTGAGAAAATTTCAACAGTACATGTCTGAAAATTCTAGGCAAAGGGCGACTACTTTGAAGATGCTAAAATATAACTCAGTTTTGATTTATATTTGATTTTGTTTAGTCACAATATAATTCCCATAGTTCCATTTATGTTATTTATGTTTTATATATATATATATATATATATATATATATATATATATATATATATATTTATTTATATATATATTCAGTACTGTGCAAAAGTTTTAGGCACTTGTGAAAAATGTTGCGTAGTGAGGATGTCTTCAAAAATAATAACATAAATTGTTTTCATTTATTACTTAATGTCATACAAAGTCCAGTAAACATAAAAAAGCTAAATCAATATTTAGTGTGACCACCTTTGCCTTTAAAACAGCACCAATTCTCCTAGGTACACCTGGACACAGTTTTTCTTGGTTCTTGGCAGATAGGGTGTTCCAAGCTTCATGGAGAATTCACCACATTTCTTCTATCTATTTAGGCTGTCTCAATTGCTTCTGTCTCTTTATGTAATCTCAAACTGAAACGATGTTCATTGGGGGGTTTTGTGGGCTCCCTGTTCTTCTAATCTTATCTTTTATATTTGCAAAAGTAATGATTGGGAGTCTAACATTTATATTTCCTATTGACACACTAAAGCTGAAGATATAAATAACCATCTTAAGACAAATGCTTTTGTGAAACATCTTATGTGCGTAAGACATTTGCACAGTACTGTATATATATATATATATATATATATATATATATATATATATATATATATATATATATATATATATATATACAGGGTTGGGGAGTAACGGAATACATGTAATGGGATTATGTATTTAAAATACAAAGTATTAGTAACTGTATTCCACTACAGTTACAATTTAAATCATTGGTAATTAGAATACAGTTACATTCAAATAGTATTTTGATTACTGAAGAGATTACTTTGCATTTTATTTTCATTTGTTTCATTTAATATTTAGTCCTTTCAGATGGAAAACATTTATACATATAAATGATGCGATCCAAAGTGCATTCGAACAGCGGTGAAACACTTTCTTATGATGTGTTCTATTCATACGAGCAGACAGAGAAGTAATGTTGAAGTAAGTTTGGAGCAGAAGAAATAGAAATAAACCTTGTGAAACTTGTCAGCTTTATGCTAAGCTAAAATGCTATTTCTAGCCATTTTACATGCATATTTTACCAGGCACGCTCATATTTTTTTTATCAAAAAAATTAACGTTGGATCATAATTTATTTTTTCTAGTAAGACCTTTGATATTAGGGCAAAAATAATTATGTTAATAATTATGATAATCATTTTTGTATTGTTTTCCTGTAAAATATCTAAAAATCCTTAAAACAAGATCAGTTTGATTTATCTTGTTTTAGAAACAACACTGCATAAGATATTTAGGTTTTTCAGAGAATGTATTTTTAACATGTGTATTTTGTCTTACTGTACTGGAGTTTTTATAGTCAAAACAATTGAAAAAATCTACCAATGCTGAAGAAGTAATCCAAAGTATTTAGAATACGTTACTGACTTTGAGTAATCTAACAGAATACGTTACAAATTACATTTGTATGTAATCTGTAGTGGAATACATTTCAAAAGTAACCCTCTCAACCCTGTATATATATGTGTGTGTGTGTGTGTGTGTGTGTGTGTGTGTGTGTGTGTGTGTGTGTATACATATATATATATATATATATATATATATATATATATATATATAGTTTTTTATTTTTTATGTTTCCTCAAACACACACACACACACACATACAGTTGAAGTCAGATGTTTACGTACACTTAGGCTGAAGTCATTAAAACTCCTTTTATACCCACTCCACAGATTTCATATTAGCAAACTATAGTTTTGGCAAGTCGTTTAGGGCATCTACTTTGTGCGTGACACGAGTAGTTTTTCCAACAATTGTTTACAGACAGATTGTTTCACTTTTAATTGACTATATCACAATTACAGTGGGTCAGAAGTTTACATGCACTAAGTTAACTGTGGCTTTAAGCAGCTTGGAAAATTCCAGAAAATGATGTCAAAGTTTCGGCAAAATGGCTTAAGGACAACAAAGTCAAGGTATTGGAGTGGCCATCACAAATCCCTGGCCTCAATCCGATAGAAAATTTGTGGGCAGAACTGAAAAAGCATGTGCGAGTAAGGAGGCTTACAAACCTGTCACAGTTACACCAGTTCTATATGGGGGAATGGGCTAAAATTCCAGAAACATATTGTGAAAAGCTTGTGGAAGGCTACCCACAAGGTTTGATCCAAGTTAAACAAATTTAAGGCAATGCTACCAAATAATAACAAAGTGTATGTAAACTTCTGACACACTGGGAATGTGATGAAAGAAATAAAAGCTGAAATAAATAATTCTCTCTACTATTATTCTGACATTTCACATTCTTAAAATGAAGTAGTGATCCTAACTGACCTAAGACAGGGAATGTTTTCTATGATTAAATGTCAGGAATTGTGAAAAACTGAGTTTAAATGTATTTGGCTAAGGTGTATGTAAACTTCTGACTTCAACTACAATACCATTCAAAAGTTTAGGGTCACTTACTCATTCTTTATTTTATTTTTATTTATTATTATTTTATTTTTATTTTTTTCACATTTTAGAATAATAGTAAAGTTATCACAACTATGGAATAATATAAATGGAACTATGGGAATTATGTTTTGACTAAAAAAATTCAAAATAAATCAAAACTATGTTATATTTTAGCATCTTCAAAGTGACCACCCTTTGCCTAGATTTTGCAGAAATGTACTCTTGGCATTTTCTAAACCAACTTCTTGAGGTATCACCCTGGGATGCTTTATTGAAGACAGTATTGAAGGAGTTCCCATCTATATGCTGGACACTTAGTTAAATCCTTCTGAGACCCGAGCATGACTGCTGTGTTCATTTTCCATTTCCCTTTTTGATTTGTAACTAGTAGTCCCTACTAAACATGCAAAAAAAAAAAAAAAAAGCAAATAGTTTTCCATAATATTTATGTCCTCATATGGGGACAGCGGGACTAAGTTGTGAAATTTTAAGTAATACCAAACTATAAAGATTTTTATTTATTTTTTATCAAATTATTTATTATGTTTCTAAGAGTGTTGGTTATTTGTGTTTTTGTGACGTTACGGACATTACAGGTGATTTTCTGTAAAGCTGCTTTGGAACAACATTTAATGGGAAAAACGCATATAATAACAAATAAACATAATATGAATTGATTTGACTTTTATGTTACTATGTTTTTTCTACTTTGGCAACAAAATCTCAATGGTCTTTCTTCGCACTGTCAAAAAACAAAAAAACAAGTGATAGCCAGTGCTGAAGCATTTTACTAATCAGAAATTAGCAGTTCATTGATCATCCAATCACTGCCAACCATGTTAAAATAAAATGATACATTATAAATTCTGAAGCTAAGTTCTGATCACCATTGTCTCATGTCTGCCAATCATGTTGAGTGGTGCAAAAATCAGCTGCATCCTGAAACTGAACTTTTGGTCAGATGTTAGGAGTGAATGCACTGGCTGCATAGGAAAGCTGCACTGTAAACCCTAATAAGTTGAGTCTACTCAAATTATTTGAGGAAACTCATTCCCTCAATTTAATTGAGTAATGGTGCCTAACAAAACTTGTTTTTTCAAGTTCACCTAATGTGATCTTCCAGTTGAACTAACTTAAATATTTAAGTACACAGCTTAAAAGGCAAGTAGACTTAACTTTTCAATTAATATATTGTTTACTTAAATTGAATGAGCTATAAATCATTAAAAAGAAGTTATTACTACTTAGCATTAACAGCTTTATTAAGGTTTGATCCCTTCCATAAAACATACTGACTTAGCAGATTTCATTCACAAATTACCAAAAGCAAAATAAAGGTTTCCAGGGGGAAACATTTTGAGGAGTTAAAGTACTTCATAACAGTATTCAACAATAACTATTGACTACATATTGTCAGAACTTTTAAAAGGAAAAACAACAGACAACTTTTCATGCTATTTACAATCATTTATCAAACACAAACAATGGAGTCAGCTTATATATTTTTTTTTAACAGTCTCTTACCAAAATGTGAATCTGTATGGAGTATAGAAATTTGCACAGTAACAGTGAATGGTAACAGCTATTCAAAGTGTGCATAAAAAATAAATAAATAAATAAAAAAAAGACCTGTCCATTTTTAACCAAAAAGTTGGTTTGCTAATAACTGTATTTTAGGTTGCAGGTCATTCTGCCCCATGGAAAGCAGAACACATTGTATAAATTCAAATGTGTATTTCAGCGACTTCGGGTAATTCAGGTTTAATGCGTAAATTAGGCCAAACAGAAGGCACATTGCTTGTGGGAGGTTATGTAGGTTGTCCATCACCACTATTCCCTCAATTATTATTCCAATGGAGGTAGACAAATGCAGAGATTTGAGTGGCTGAAGACTCATCCCATCTTCAGCTAATACAATCCCCACTGGCACATCAAGGATCGAGCTGTGATCAGACACCTAGTGAAGACATGTGGAGGAGTACAGATCATTGTAATCATGCGTAAAAAGCATACTGGCATCATGTGTTTAGCATAACTCACTAAATGCATAAAATATATATATGTCACGGTATGTTGCAGAGTTGAGAGACGATGGATCTATACGCAGGCTTTTAATGAAGGTGATGGAGATACAAAACAATGTGGGGTTACACAAAGAACCAAATAATCTATGAAAACCAAACACAGGAACATACTAAATAACATACAAGGTAACTTAAGAACTGACAGCGAGTTGGGAAAAATTAGAGGGTGGGGGGGGTGCACGCACACACAAACTTGGGTGATGACAAAACACAGAACACCTGGGAACAAAGAGGGGGAACAGATGAGTGTAATCAACAGGTGCATAATGGGAAGTGTAGTTTGGGGCCAACTAATGACAGAAGACAAAAACCATCTCAAAATAAGAGTCCTAGGAACAGAAAGGTGACAAAACTCTGACAGTATGTATTATATGTATATATTTTAATTGTCTTAAAGGTTATCTTTTTACATTAAATGTGAAAAATTCAATTTATTTACATACATGTACATATTAATTTACGTGCATTTTAAAAGATGCAAGTTAATAACATTTATTTTTAAGCCCTGAACACAAAGGTTTGTCATGTCTGTCTGAAACATTTCACTCAAGATCATTCTCTAATGTACTCTTTGCTTAGATTGTTTTGTACAGGGTGTACTTACAGTACCAAACATGTATTGAAGAAAGCAGGAGAGTCATCTCCAAATGTGAGGGGTAGTCCTTGAAGCACAAGAGTTCGGACCTCAGTTGGCTCTGATAACTTTTTTGGAAAACATGAAATTTTAATTTAGCCAACCACTTACCACCAATACGTTTAATTTTATGGAATTCATAAGATAATTTAAATAGTTCAACACATTTTCTCTGAGATTATCTATGCAGTCTATATTGCAATTCATACATGTTTAATATCAATCTACTTTCATTGTTGTCAAGTCATCAGCTGTTCTATGACATATTCAATGGGACTCCTAACTAACATTTTCTTGCTTCAGAAAGTTCATCTTTCTGAAATTTCCATGAGGAGTGTACTGTGTTGATCAAGGCTCTCATAGAATTCCTGCTTTAGGTTCTTACCAGCAATCCTATTAAACTCCATGTAGATCTGAAAAACATTGTAAGAAAAGGCAGGTGATGGCATGTAGAAAAGACAACAGACTCAGATCAGATTCTCACACAAGAATACTTTCTAGCCAAAGAAATTACTTACTGTTTCTTTCTCATATATTAACTGAAGTCTACATTATCTTACCTATAAAAAGAGCAAAATGACAAATTTCATGACACACTAACATATCAAATAGAAAAAGGAATTTACCTGTGCCTCACTGAACAGAGCTGGTCAGGGGTCAAGCACATCACTGATTGCAGGCGCTGACTCAACCATCTCTTTGCGCAGAAGTGCATAAGTCAAGTCCATTTTTTGTGACAATAGAGATGCACTGGGTCTTCTCTTCATCATTTCTTCTTCCAGTTTTTTACAAGCCCTGTCAAGGCTGGCATCATCATGTCCTTCAGGAAAGCTGGGTAGGAAATGAAGTTCACATTTCTTAGGCTTCTTTATGTTTTTTTCCACGATGGCTCTCTTTCTGGGTTGTTTGCACCTCACTTTCCAGCATTTACTGTTACATCAGGAAACCCCAACTTTCGCATCTTTGTTTTAAAATTCCCCATTTAAAATTTTAGACTGTTTTTCCAGATTTTTCTCTAAAAATCATCAAAAGTGTTTTGCTGAAGAAGAAAAAAGAAAGTCATACACATCTCAGATGGCATGAGGGTGAGTATATAAGAGAATTTTTATTTTTGGGTGAACTACTTTTAAAGAGCACTGAGTAAATCATCAAAATTATCTTTGCAACATAAATTTAAATGTGTTGGAATGACCATAAATACCATGAAGTTTGGTCTTCAGACAATTGCAATACTCCACTGGAACTAGAAGTGATTTGACTCTACTGGAGAAAAGAGGTCAGAAAAAAAGACAACCAAGGAGTGGACTGAGAATAACCGTAATTGTGTATTACTTGGATTCAGCAAACAATGAACCAATAGCATTTGGCGAGTACTCAGCAAAAAATAAAATGTTTAGGTGTCACCATCATCCTCCTCTTAACAATGTAACCTGAAAGTGGGAAAACCTCATTAAGCGCCGACACCTTAACCACACACAGAGAAGTGGCATGGCTTCATACGCTTCATACATTCAAAGTTCATACGACCGAATATGCTCAGTGTACCATGCTGACATTGTTTTACAGAAAACAGAATCTCTTGAGTTGACAGCTACAATCTGTGATATTTGCATACATTCTGGAAGGCCAGAGCTGGAACCAGCAGAGATCACCATATCTGCACTGTATTTGATTCCCTCTACCACCACAAATGATGCGACAAGCACAATGATTTAACCAGTACCATTTTAACTTTTTCCATTTCAGTTGAGGACCTGAAAAATGAACTTGAGTCAAGATAGTATGCCATCATTCTCTGATGTTTGACAGCCAATGTTAGAGCCACATTTTTTTAAGTTTTGAGTTTCACGAATTACCTTTTGGAAAAATTTGTGTTCACCGCATTATCCAAACATCGGAGAGTGGGCCAAAGGCTTTAATCAGCTGGGGGGTAATGCTCTATGAAATGGTGCTTTGGTTTCAGTCTGAAACCAGAAATGTCAATTGCAACAATTATCTGTGTTCTGTTATTTTGCAACTCAAGTCATGAATGGACTCATCTGTATGTTTTGATGCAACAGCCAATTCAACTATGTCCTTAAGTAGCATCAGAATTTCCCATGAGTTCTCCCTCACTGGGACATAATCCCCAATGAAAAGTGGTAGCAATCTAAGTAAGGTCCAATTTTCATGGCCATTACCACCAATTGTTCCTTTGCCAGCGAAACCCTTTGGAATTGACTGAGGTTGGTTGGTTTTGTCAGAAAAAGTGTAAGCAAAAGTCCTGATGGCATGATTAAAGGACTCGAGTGAAAAATATTTATTTTCTATCATGTCCGAAAGGCAGAGTCAAAGTTTAACAGGCACAGTGCCCTCTAAAAGTCATGCAAGTTGTCTGGATGGTAGACAAAAAAGCATCAGTGAGCGGGTAACTTCCTTTCGTCCCATATAGCCTACTCAAAGAAGAATCTTGCATCACCTCCTGAATGTGCCTGTTATGAGCGTCTTTAGTCAGAGGTTCAAAGTTTCTAGAGCCAACTTATGTGTGCTGAGTCTTGTTTCTTGTAGCCATGCAAAACTGGCAGAACCGCTCCACAGTAAAACTCTCAAAAAAAACCTGCAAGAGAATGAGCTCCGAGGTTGTCAGCGGCTACATATAAGACAGTGCCTTTCACAGTTGCTCCTAAATGATCAATGAATAAACCAGTCTGCTCCAGCTGGACAAGGTCTTGCACAAGTGGCTGCATGATTTTTTTGTAGCCATACTCTTTTACTGTGCCAGCATTGCAGAGAAGACCAAGTTGGATGGAGTGGAGTGTTGACCTGTACTTCACAGATATGTTTGCTAACACCCAGTACACTGCACATATTTTGTGTTTACCGCTGGATGTTCCTAATGGATTGGCCACCTCATACACATCAATATAAAGTCCAAAAGCAATTCTAAATTCATCACTGTTGAGAAGACTTCTCTCTTTAAATAACGACATCGCGATAAGAACTGTATGTATTAGGGACACACTCTAGCACTGAAAAGACTTTGTCCAAAATTTCTGGCTTGTTGAGCATTTTCTGCAACACAGGCTGGATTGGTACATACACATACGGTTTATTTTCCCCAGCAAGCAAGTATTCCACAGGCATAACCACAGGAAATTCACAACACAAAGGAGATCCTTTTTTGACTGTTGACAAACATACCATGTCACAGCATTTTGAAAGTGCATTGCTCTCTGAAACAGCATGTACCACCTCTGTAACAAGGGACTCATCAACATCTGGATAATGATTCCTCAGAACACTTGAAACTGACTTGTGCACCAGTGGAAGAGACTGGTTATGTATTCGAGTCAATTCCTGTATGTCATCTTGAATAGAACTTTCTGGAATATGAAGAATGCTTTGCATCTTCAAAAAACACCAGCTAAATTGTGCTCCAAATGATGCACAAAATCTGAGGGTTCTACATCATTTAATTAATCTTCATTGTCCTCAATTTCAATATCATTCAAAGAAATTGGTTCTAGTTCATCATTGTCATTCTCCTCACTTGATATAGTCCATATTCCACTCGTGTACACATTCCAAGTAAGGTATTATTGGACACAGAAAAAAACAAAAACAAAAAAAATGCAATTAAAGAGCGGATTTAACAGATCTCAATCAAGAGAACTGCCTTTTAAAATATTTCATTTTAATAAACTCATTAAAAAAAAGCTACAAATTGCTCCCGGGGACATGGGGAACAGACATGTCTCTGCTGATGGGAAAATGATTTCAAAAAAATGCCATATGTGTAATGAAATACATTTTTGAAACACAAATAAAAATTAATATTATGGACCAAGGGACACATTGTAATTAGAAGGAAAAAAAGTGTTTTGATGCATGTGCGCATTTTTAAAATTAGCTTTTTTAATTATATATTTACACACACATCAACAGAACTTATATTTAAATAGTTCTCTGTAAACGTGTCACCCTGCTCTCAATGGCCATTAAAAAAAAAAAAAAAAAAAAAAAAAATGGTTCACATGCAGTCTTCAGTAAATATGACTGGCTAAAGAAACGCTTAAAAAAATGAACAATATTCACGATGAAAATTTTACATCAAAGTCATTACGGACATATACATATTGTAAAATAAATATCCTCAATCTTGTATTTGCACATCTTTCAACCATCAGAATTTTGCTGCAACTCTAAACACATTAACCAGTTTATTTCAGCGGGCTTGGAACTAAATTCTAGTGGAAGATAGATCTCCAGAAGCAGGGTTATTGCAAATTAACACAGCTTATTAATGTCGACTGGGTGACATTGACAAGGTTTGACAGGGAAATTGAGCGCCCGCTCAGCTGTTCTCACAGAAACTCAATATTAACTCAAACGTGTTTAAACCTTGCAAATCACATTAGAATAAAACTGATAAGGCAATTAAGCAGTTTATACAAGTGTTTTTACTCCAACCTACCAATTTTACGTACTTCAAGGGCTTTCATCTTTATCTCGATGACTCTCCCACCTGTCTGCCCGTTGCGTGAGGAAAGTTAGTACAAGACCAAAGAATTCCTGCCTTATATTATTATCTACCAATCAGCATGGTTGTCAGGTCGAACTTCAAGCGTGGCCAATCAGATTAAACAGAGACAGAGTGAATTATTTAAATAAATCTTAATTTTGAAGATTTTGCTGTCATGATGCCAAAACATGATATTTTAAGTAATGTTAAGTTATGATCACTCGAATGCTTTAATTAATGACAACATTAGGGTTTACAGTGTATAGGATGCCCTCTTGTCCCTTGCTTCCTATTTAGTTAATGACTTAACCTCCAGTGTGCTGACTGTCTGCACTGGTCTCAGAACAGTTCAAAATGCTCCTTATTTTCATCCTAACTGCATATAAAGCCTCTGAAAGCAACATTTTTCAGCTTTTGAATGAACCCTTTGATTCCCAATGTGATAATGCGTGCTGATCTCTATGGTAAAGATAGCGCTATGGTACTCTATAGGGGTCATTGTGTTTAACATCATGCATACCTCAGTGCCCACATGACAGGGATTTTCCCATCCCATCCACCTTATTTTTCTGCAAAACTAGGGCACCGCCATTATCAACCTTGAATGTGGACCACTTCCGGTATAAGCCACTTCCAGCTATTTTAGCTATACAAAAATACTACACTATGCTGCTTTATATTACAGGCTGGCAATAAATGTCGACATATTGTTATTAATTTTCATAAACTCATTGGTTTTGAGCGCATAAAGTTTTACCGTTTATCGCATTTTGCCATCGTTTAATCACACACTGTTGCACAGGCAGAATGAATGAAATCAGGCGCTGACATGGACAGTCCTCTGCACCTCCACAAACTTTACACAACCAGCAAAGAGAAGAAAGATGCAGGGAAAATGCTGCTTCAACTTTCTTTGCACCAAAACTGCATCTTGTTTCATCTTGGCAAAATATTTTTTTTACTCTCCGTGCTTGTCAGAGAGCATTCTCTCTTTCTTAGCGGTGCATACTAAACAGACACGGAGATCTCGCATTTGTCATGGCTTATGAAACATTGCCTTTGGAAATAAATAAATAAATAAAGGCATCATCAGAGATTATACAGGTACATATGAACGGAGGTTTACATGGAGACAAGAAAGACTGCATTGTCACAGTCTCGGTAAACAAAGAAGCAGATTTTATTATATTACCGTCTCTTCAATATAACAACACACAGCAGCAAGTGAATGATTTACTTACCCTTTTACTATAAATGCTGATGTTAGAACATTATCCGTCATTTGCACATAATTCTGCTGTACATCCTATGGTTGTGTGATAGTTTATAATCCCAGATCACTAACTGTGGTATTATAACCTTCTAGTTATTTACACTGCGGTCAATGCCAGCAAAACTTTCTCACATTTGCTGGAAATGCAGCTGCTGCTTACTACCGCGTTGCAAAATAAGGTGGATACCATGGTAGGATACATTATGTATCAAGCACAAAACGAATCAGTTGACTGCTGAGACTTAATGCAAATAAATAAACGATTACAAAAATAGATGGTTTGTCTATTATTTCTCTGGAGTTTGTATATGATTATTGATAGTTCTGTAGCTGTAATTGCAGAAGAGCTGTACACCTGCTAATCTTCTTCACCTGCAAATAATCTGCTTTCTGCCTGATTATATGATTGAAATCCACATGAGATCATTAAAACACACTGCTATAACAACCCAATTATGATTGGAAGTAAAATATATGCACAAGATAATGTTTATTTTATAATGTTTACTGTTCTGTATTTAGGCACTAATGCTATTTGTGGCCAGAATCACAAGACATGGTCTTGGAAAATGATTCATATAACTAAGAGTTTTAAAGTTATTATCCTCAAATTTGAAATAGAACATTATCAGACTTGTGACTTAGCTCCATTATGTTTCTATGCATCAACATGGTCAGTGTCATATATTATTTCATATAAATATTTATGGAAAAAATAAATAGCTGATCACTTTACAATAAATTTGAGCTTTTCTAACAATTTTTTTCATGACTTTTATACATTTTTACTTTTTAACAACAAACTTCCAAGTGTGTCCTTTCAAATGAGACCACAATTATGTCTGTAATACAATGTGGGGATGAACTACAGCCATTGTATTTTGAGTATGTCCTTTTAGGCTTGTGCTCAAAACAAGGGGGCGCTCCTTCACTGGCAGGGATCTCCAGCGATCTGATGATCGGTATTGTTTGCATTAACTGTATGTTATTAACATTCAATTCTTATTTAATCGTGACAAACTATACATCATAAGAAATGTCTAATACTTCAGCTTTGATATTTAGCCAGTGTTTCACAATATAAATGTTACTACCTGAGTAATTTCTTAATTTATGTCAACATAGCGAAATATGAAAATGAGAGTTATGAAAATTAAACCGTTATAAAGACACACGTACCTATTCAGTGATGTAAACTGCCATTGAGTTGTCCCTAACAGGCTTCAGTGAACAACATCCAATAGAACATTTAGTCCAACAGTGTGCACATTTACAGAAATGTTGATATATTCTCATATTTACTTCATAAATAATTATTATTTATGTCCATTTTACACAAAATTATGCAATCTGATCCACTGACATGCTGTAATTATTTCATATGGTGATTTTCAAACCTCCACGAAGCTAGAAGGCGCACAAGTTCATTTTTCATTCCAGATATGGTCAAGATAAAGAGGAAGTTATAACAGCATGCCATTTCGTGATCAATCGCCCAAATGATTAAAATGGCATATCAGATGAAACTAGAGACTCGAACAGGTTTCAATATAAAAACTTTATTGGTTTATTGCCAGATGTAGTTTTGTTGCTGTTTATCCCAAAGACAAACTGCACTGAGATTGGAGCCATGTTTTTTTGTCACTTGACTCTGTGCGTCAAAAGTTAAACTCTTTTCTGATAGCCCAGATTGTCCTGAACTGAGATCAGTCAGTTTAAATGAAATTAAATTATGCATAGCATATAGTGAAGACAAAACACACAGTCCACGCAATGTATAATGTGTTAAAAATTTAATTAACCCTTTCATAAGTTAATATCTGGGCCCCGCAGAGTAGCGACACACATATGTGTTTCTGCAACAGCCAATTACGTTACAAGCTGCCAGATTCAAATCGCCTTTCGCACCGACACAGGCTGCACTGGTCAAGCGTCTGTTATTTATATTCGCTCAAAAATGTACTCATACAGTCTTTTAAACTACAGAATATGTATATTTTATATACATACATCCAACTCGTCACCAAAGTATCATGATAAAAAGTTTACAGCTCTTATATGCACAGTCAGACATCAAACATCAAACACAATCTTCCTCTGATGCACGCTGCAATTTGTTTACATTAGTAGCAGTTGTCATTCATCAATCAGACAGCTACTCAAAGATTCTTTTCAAGCACATAAAATGTTTATTTTATGTAACAAAAAGGCAAATTGTCACCAAAGTACCATAATAACAGTTCACAGCTTGTATAGCCATCATATCTAAAAGTGATCTTCCCATGCACACAACCACGTCTGCTGATTAGGTGCAGATGCGGTTTTCATTCACACAAAAAGGCAACTCAAACAATCTTTTCAGGCATATACATTTTTTATTTTTTTTTTATTTTTTTTTTTCTGAAAAAGACAGCCAAACTATCACAAAAGCACCACAATAACAGTTTAAAACCCGTACACTCACAGTGAAAAAAATGCTGATCGAGAACAATTATCCGATGCACGCAGCCAAGTCTGTTTACATTAGCGTTTGTCTCACACACACACACACACACACACACATACACACACACACACACACACAAACCAGACTGCTGATATTATTTGTTCATTTGTTTTTTTTTACAGCTAATTTAACGAAATAAAACAAAAACAGTACAGTTGACATAACCAATTTGTTCACATGTTTTCTATATTATATACAGTATTTTTTATGACAATAAATAAAAAAAATTAAAAATACTCATCTACACTCTGCCCCTCTCTACCGGCTGCGTAGTGTCACGTGCAAAAATAACTCACCCCAGGGGGCACTGCAGAGGAATATAGACCCTACTCATGAAAAGGTGAAATCCCAGATGCAGTTTATTGTACAACCAAAATTACAATAATAACCATAAAAAAATAAATAAAAAAAAGGTGCATAGTGTGGGACTTTTATTTTATAAACACCCCCAGAATACACCATTGACTCTTATGTTGAAATGTCTGTACTCCCAGGCACTCTCACAAACAGATAAGGGAAACAAAATGTGCACTCTTACATTCATTTAAAAGATATTACAATAAAAACATTGCACACTGAACATTTTCATATAACAAAAGGAGCAGTAATTCATTAAAAGAAGAGCATCAGGAATAGCATGTCATAAATGTCCAGTATTGAGGTGATCAAGTATTATTAAAACAGAGGTTTCCCCCTTTTCTCCAGAAAAGAAAACTCAGTTGTGTATATGTATCTTCAGGCAAATTGGACATCACGCCTCGTGCTGTGTTTCTTGTGGCGTGCAGCAAGCTCATCTCAACAGAAAGGGTGGAAAGCAGTGAAAGACACACTGGAGTGCACGTATCCACACTGCATGCACAGTGACAACACATGCTCAGTCTATTCTCTTCTCTATAAATTTTACTTTTTAAAGTATTAAGATCATGCCGTTATCCCAAGCCCTTGTGATATGTGTATTTGCGATTCATTATATCGTGCAGCCCTAACCTGCAGTGTTTTAAATATCCGAGCGCAGCTGTTCAGAGCTATCATGTTTTTGGCTTCCTCTCATAGTCGTTGTTGTTGTTGCTCCATTTTCTGGACTATGCTTATTTCTGGTGTTGGTGTGCCCAAGTTCTGCCACCACAGAGAAATGTAATCAAAACATTCCCAGTGCCTTCAGGGAAGGGGAGTTGCACATTTTCAGTGCCACATGGCCTGCAGGAACCTGAATAAGCTGCCCATGCATCTACCCTCTGTGATTGTGATAAGGGGGGGAGCTTCTTCTTATTTTGGTCAGTGGTGTGCTGGACTGCCGGTGCAGGTGCACGCAAGCTGCTGCATGCGTAGTAACAGGTGCACCGGTCTGCACGTAGCCTCCCCCAATGCCCCAAAAAACGTTGTATAGTTGTATAGGAGGTAGACGTATCTAGTATGGAAGCAGGCTGTGTCAGCCGCTATCCTATTCTTTCAGTGGGAAAAGAACCCATGGAGACCACATCCTGCCCAGAGGGGAGGTAACATGTGGCAAGCACGTCATGTGGGCTCAGAGCCGCACATGGAAGAGGTGCAGTGGTAGGTCCTGCCTGAAAGTGGAGGAGCTCTACAAACATGGCGACTGGGACAGAGAGTGCTCTGTCGAAGGGAGATGCGGGTCTGATGACAGGGAGACCGTACTGCGGACAATACATCACAGGGGGTTACCGGAGTAACCGGCACCTGTGGAGCACCTACCTCAGTAAGGGCATATTAGCACACGTACTGGTTCTGGCTGTGAATTCCTCCGCTGAATTCGCGAGTCACAGGGCTAGGGAGGAAGGACATCCAGGGTTCATGGGTTCGTGAACTTGCATGGGAAAAGAAACGCACATCTTCGCCTCTTTGGAGGGGAAAGGCGCTATATGCAAGCGATACACCCAGCCAGCTGTCCGTATTCCCGAACTTACCTATTTGTACCTGACAGAACATGGGATGAAACCAGCTCAACCCAGAGTTTGTAAAATCTCGCAAAGGAATTGGGTGTCGCCCAGCCTGCTGCCTGGACCTGGTATGCCATAGCGATGGAATCCACGATCCAGTTGGCAAGCCTCTGTTTGTAGACAGCGTTCCCTCTCCGCTGTCCGCCAAAGCAGACAAAGAGCTGCTCAGAACGTCTAAAGCTCTGCGTGCGATCCAAGTAGATGCGCAAAGTATGCAGTGGACACAGCAATGACAGGGCTGGGTTTGCCTCCTCCTAGGGCAGTGCTTGCAGGTTCACCACCTGATCCCTGAAGGGGGTTGTGGGAACCTTTGGCACATAGCCCGACCGGGGTCTCAGGATTACGTGAGAGTCACCCGGACCGAACTCCAGGCAGGTATAGCTGACAGAGAATGCTTGCAGGTCCCCGACCCTGTTGATGGAGGTGAGTGCAATCAGGAGGGCCGTCTTCAAGGGGAGGGCTTTCAACTCGACTGACTCTAGCGGCTCAAAGGGGGCTCCGCGAAGGCCCAGGAGGACCACAGGGAGATCCCATGAGGGGAACAGGTATGGCCTAGGAGGATTCAACCTCTGCTGAATCATGGTGTGCCGCTATGGCGGCCACATACACCTTCAAGGTGGAGGGGGACACCCATTCCTCCAGCCTCTCCTGCGGGAAGGAAAGCACTGACCCGACTGCACATATCTGAGGGTCTTCAGCTCGGGAAGAACACCAATTCAGGAACCGATGCCACTTCAGGTTTTAAAGCTGCCTTATGGAGAGAGCTCTGACATGAGTGATCGTGTCTACCACTGCTGGTGGTAGGCCACTTAGGTCTTCCGTGTCCCATCCAAGGGCCAGATGTGGAGGTGCCAGATGGTGCCCCGTCCTTGAGAAAGAAGGTCCTTCCTCAGGGGAATTCGCCTGGGAGGGGCTGTCACGAGGAGTGTGAGGTCTAAGAACCAAGTCTGGGTGGGCCAATAATGGGCCACGAGGGTGACCTGCTCCTCGCCCTCCCTGACCTTGCACAGGGTCTGTGCAAGTAGGCTAACTGGGGGGAATGCATACTTGCGCAGCCCCTGGGGCCAGCTGTGTGCCAGCATGTCTGGGCCGAGGGGGGCCCCCGTCAGAGGAGGCAAATAGGTCTACTTGTGCTTTGCTGAACCGACTCCAAATCAGCTGGACCAACTGGGAGTGGAGTCTCCACTCTCCCCTGAGCGTCACCTGCCATGACAGCATGTCTGCTGTGGCGTTGAGGTTGCCCAGGATGTGAGTGGTCCGCAGCAACCTCAATCGCCATTGACTCCATAGGAGGAGACTGTGGGTGAGTTGTGACATGCAACGTGAGTGTAAGCCACCTTGGCGATTTATATATGCTACTGTCGCTGTGTTGTCCGTCCGGACCAACACATGCTTACCCTGGATCAACGGCAAAAGCCTCCGCAGGGCGAGCAATACTGCCAGCAACTCAAGGCAGTTGATGTGCCAACACAGTCGCGGTCCTGTCCAGGAGCCAGCGGCTGTGTGCCCCTTGCAAACGGCGCCCCAGCCTCGCTTGGAGGCATCTGTCGTAATGACGACGCACCTGGACACTTGCTGTAGGGGAACTCCTGCCCATAGAAATGCAAGGTCTGTCCAAGGGCTGAACAAGTTGTGGCAGATCGGCGTGATGGCCACACGATGTGTGCCATACAGCCATGCCCCTCTCGGGACTCAAGTCTGAAGCCAGTGCTGAAGCAGTCTCATATGCATCAACCCTAGTGGCGTGACTGGTGCCGAGCATGCCATATGCCCCAGGAGCCTCTGAAAGTGTTTCAGTTCCTTTAGTGCCTTGGCCTGGTGTACTTGCAGGAGGGCCATGGAGGGCAGGGCAGAGGCAGAGGTAGCCTGACCAGCAGTGTTGTAGGCTTTGGCCATTAGCGATGTCGTCGTCCTACAGGCCTTTGAAGGGAGTGCCGGGCAATCCTGCCAGGTGGCTGCACTTTGCGGGCACAGGTGCACTGCAACCACCTTATCCACCTGAGGGACCTCCGTATTTCCATAGGCCGCCCTGCCATCGAGGGTAGTGAGAGCGGACAAGCTGGGAGGTCGGTTTCGGGCAGAAAAAGGTGCCCTCCACGACTTCGACAGCTCGTCGTGCACTTCCGGGAAGAAAGGGACCAGGGGGGCGTGGCTGTGAGTGGCGCCCTGAACCCAGGAACCAATCATCTAGCCACGAGGGCTCAGGGGAGGGTGGAAGTTTCCACTCCAACCCGACACACGCGGCGGCCCGGGCAAGCATGGCGGTCATCTCGCCGTCAGCCTTAGACTGGGCGGGCTGACCCGAAGGTGGCAGCCCAGTCGAGTCCTCAGCATCTGACATCGTCAGTACGCTCTCTGATGCAGCGATCGAGCACTCATCCCTCTCCGGAGGTCCAAAAGGGACACTAAGCTGGCCTTGGGGCGAGCTGGTCTCCTCTCGGAACTCGCCAGGGGAAAACAAGCGTGCTGGGGAATGGGAGGTCCGCAGGGATTTACCCGGCGGAGCCGCGCCCATTGAAGCCCCAAATCGCCTCCAGCGCCAGCCGGGCCAGCCTCAAACCTGGAGGTAGAAGGCACAGCGCGGGGGGCGACTAGAGTGGCTTTCCCCCGGAAGAAGGAGAGCCGCGACTGCAATTTTGCCATGGTCATATTCTCGCAATGAGAACATGAACCATCCACGAACACTGCCTCAGTGTGATTACGACCCAGACACGTGAGGCAGTGCCCGTGGCCATCGGAAGCGGAGAGATAGCAACCGCATCCAGGAATCACACAAAGACGGAAAGTCATCTTTAAAAAGACGTTCACGTCAATGTTTTTGCTTTAATAGAGAAAATATACTCTTTGCAGGAATATAAACTCTCTTAGCGCTGTCGAAGCACCCAGGGGCGTAATCTGAACAGATCTGTGGAGAAGGAGAGAAAAGCCGCTGGAATGCACCATATATCCAACAGCAAATGCTTCTTGGGAGGTGAATGGACCGGTAGTGGAAGACAGCTTGCTGACACACAACCACTCGGCTCCGAAGAAAAAATTTGAATGAGTGGTTGCGAGCCAGCTCCTTTTATACCCGTATGTCCGGGGGAGTGACATGCAAATTCCACTCGCCAATTCTCTTTGGCCTTTTCTCAAAGATCTGAAGAGTTTGGGGCTCCCAAGGGCGACCCCTAGTGTCACTACATCGACACAACATTGAGTGAGTGACAGAAGGGGAATGAGAGCTCTCTGAGGAATAGCTTCTTAGAATATTTAATGAAATGATATACAGTAGGTCAGTTCAGTGTTCTTCACTCTGTTCTATAAGCTTTTGTTCTCAGAGTGCAAGGTTCTTTATCAGGAAACACAAATACATGCTTCAGTGACAAATTGCTATACCCCCCCCCCCCCCACCACCACACACACACACACTCAAAGTTTGATTTGGAAAGAGAGATTGAGAGAGATTGATTTTTGTTTTGTTCTTATTTTTGTTCTGAGCAGAGCATTAACTCCCAACCACAGGAAGGAGATGGAGACTGAGAGCTACAAGGCAAACCATGATCCTCTTGTTTTTGAATGGAAAACAGCTGTTTTCTTCAGACAGCTGTCAAGTTAATTGTGCAATACTGGCCCTAGAATCCCCCTTATTTCAGCTATACCTTGTAGTTCCTCTTCAGAAAATGTCATTCATTCAGGACCAAAGAAAATCCCAAAAAATCCTTTTAAATAAAACTGATTTGCCAACAATTTGATGAAAGTACAGAAGTCTCAAAATAGGTTGTACAATGTTGTTTTCATGAAGAGGGGTACAATGGCTTCCTGTAATTGTTGTAACTAATATAGTGTGTTGTATTAGAGCTCAGGATCTGAATTAACCTCATGTGACCCGTGTTCTTCTGCTTGGACTTTGTGTTATGTATTCGCTATACGCTATGCATAATTTACTTTAATTTAAACCAACTGATCTCAGTTCAGAACACTCTGGGCTGTAAGTAAAGGTTTCAACTTTTGACGCACCAGTCATGTGACAAAAAAATATGGCACCGATCACAGGTTCATCATTGGGAGAAACGGCAACAAAACTACATCTGTCTCTAGTTTAATCTGAAATGGCTTTTTCTTTCTTTAGCGATTTAGCGCGAAACGCCACACTGTTAAACACAATGACCACTATAGTGGACAATAGCGATTTATAGTGCATTTTCACATTGAGAAAAACAATTTGCTTTCAGAGGCTTTATATGGTGTTAGGATGAAAATAAGGTGCATTTCAAACTGTTCTAAGACCAGTGCAGACAGACAGCACACTGGAGGTTAAGTCATTCACTAAATAAGGAGCAAGGGAGCATCCTATATCTTTCCTATGCAGCCAAGTGCATTCACTCCTAACATCTGACCAAAAGTTCCGTTTTTAGGCTGCAGATGATGCTTGGACCACACAACATGTTTGGCAGACATTGGACAATGGTAATCAGTACATAGATTCAGAATTTATGAACTATAATTGTATTTTAGCATGGCAGTGATTGGATGATTTTGGCCATTACATTGAATCAGAATTGTTTATTCTAATTTCTGATTGGTAAAATGCTTCAGCACTGGTCACTTGTTTGTTTTACAATGCAAAGAGAGAACACTGAGATTTTGTTACACATAAAAAGTCAAATCAACATAAAAGTCAAATCAAGTCCAAGAATTTTTATTTGTATAGTTTTTTATTTGTGCTTCTCCAAAGGAGCTTTACAGAAAATCGTCTGTAATGTATGCAGCATCTCAAAAACATGAATAAGCAACACTCCTGAAAACATAATAAACAATTTGATTAAAAACATCTGACTTTCTAGCTTGGTATTATTTAAAATTTGACAATTTAGTCTTACTGTCCCCATATGAGGACATACATATTTAGGAAACAGTTACAGTTGTAACTATTTGTTCTAGCCTTTTTTTATTTTATTTTTTTTTTTTTATTATTTTTTTATTTGGTGCTACTAGTTAGAAATCAAAAAAGGAAATGGAAAATGCATACAGCTCGGGTCACACTTGGGTCTCATGGGGATACAGGTAATATTTTCCTTGTGGATTTTTTCTAATCAAATCAAGACACAGAACATGCCTTACTCTACATTTATGTCAAATGCTTAACTTATTGAAATACATTTAGTATAATAAAGTCTGAACAATTATGGATGTTACCTATAAATTCTAAACAACATCAAATACAAAAGTCCCTGTAAATAATTGCTCAAGAAAAACCTACATTTAATTGTCCAGTGTCTTTGTTAAATTATATATCTCTGTCGTCTACCATCACTGTAAATTGTGATGCCTTCTAAAACCATTTCATATTAGCTACACATTCCACAACACTGCCCTCTGAGACAGCAAATAGGGTTATTTGACAGCTACAGGTCACTGCAGTGTCTGCAGAGGCATTAAACCCCAACTAAGCCCATAATTAGATAAGCCTAGAATAAAATATTAAATATTTCAAACAATAGATAACATATAAAATAATAGATTAATCATCATGGGGGTATTTTTGCCCTCATATTTTAAATATCATGTGCTTTTTTGTCACTTTTGGTGACATTTTTGCCCGGAGCAATGCTTAATATCTGACCACAATACAGTATACAATTTCAATATGGTGCATTTGGACTGGGGTTGCTTAGAATTAAGGCTTGTTGTTCTTTGCCATCAAATGCTTAGAAATGCTTATGGATTTTATGAGCACTCTTCTCAGGGCAGTTTCCTCTGGCCCCTCTCATACAGAAATAAATGCAGAGTAAATGTGTCTATATTTCCCAGGAGAACTGGCACCTGCAGAAAGGAGGTTTGAAAGGTAATGTAGCATAGCATTTTGCTGTTGAGCTGGGGAACATGCATTCTGCATTATGCAATATTTACCTCAATGGCCGACTCCAAGCACAGACTGAAACGCTAGGGAAAAAAGGCTGTGCAGAGGGAAAATTCATTAGATCATGAATGAGGTGGCATATAACTTGATTAACATCTTTGAAGCCCTGTCTTTCATGACATGAGATACATTTTGGAGAAGAAAATATACTGGGGAATTCTGCTTTTCTGTAATTCTGTGCTTTCAAAATACTTCTTTATACTTTGCCTAAACTTTTTTTTTTTTCATTGTGTTTAGAATAAATCTATCTTAAGTGTAATGCTGCCACCCAATTTTAATGCTCATTGTTTTTGTGCCAGCTAAATGCTGCTCTGAATGCAGAATTAAATGATATCATCTCACAGACATGCAATTGTAAAGATATTGTGCCTTCAAATAGCTTCAGTATGGTTAGCTGCTCTTTGTTAGTAACTTGTAGCATTGCTTACCATTTGTTTTTTGTTTTTTTGTGTGTGTGTGTATGTTTTTTTTTTTTTTTGTTTTTTTTGGAAAATATCTGAGAATTTTTATAGAACTTTTTTATCTTTTAAACACTCAGATCTTTGAGACACCGAACACTCTGTGCTTTTGCATTTCATATGCTGTCAATCACATACATCACTGTTTCAATTATTGGCCTTTTGTTGCGAAGTCCTGCCCATTTGAGAGCTCAACCAACAAAGCAAATAGCGCTCTTGATGCTCCCATAGAGTCAGAGAGAAGCACGGCATCCAAGTGGGACCCAAAATGACGTATTTAGAGCCTCTCGTCTAATGAACATTGATCTTTCCACCCCTGAAATCTAATCGTTCTGGTATCTGCCATAGACTTCCATCACGGCTTCAGTAGCATGTTAAATTTTGCACTTTTATGCGCTAAAATATTGAAATGCACAAATAGTAATATATAGCAGATTATTTGAACACACATTATATTAAACTCATCATTGCCATGTTTCTTTTGAAATTTTAGGAGAAGCGGTGCTACCCGAATAGTCTTAAAGCTTGACAGTTGTTAAACTCATTTAAATTAGCTTGTAGCTTGGCAAACTACAGTTTTGAAGTACCTTCCTACTGTCCACAAATTACCCAAAGGGAAGAGGGACATTTTAATTTCCTTATCATCAGGCTTACATACAGTTAGACAAGCAAGTCAATTTGATTAAAGATTTAAGCAGACTTTTGTGAGTTCATCACCCTATTGTGGCCATCACAATATTTAGCCTGTAATGTATAGTGTAGTGTATAGCATATATATGTATCTGATAACTCCAGACATCCAGGGGGGTTGGCATGTAAGTAGGGAGCTTTGGAGATGATCCTTTTAATTTAGTGGCAGCCTTTGAGCTGTGAGTCAAGCTGATTCACTTCCTGAGGATGATGCCATCTGCTTGGGGATAGCAAATATACAGATAGACCAAACAAAGGCAAAGATCTTTTCACTGTCTGTGTGTGAAGCATGCAGAGTTGTGCTTCAACAGCTGCAACAATGTTGAGACTTTATTTTCAAAATTAAGAGGAAGTCTATTGCATATATAGGTGGCTGCCTTCTAAAGCAGCATCTTAACCATCATTAACCTCAGGATGCTTTCACACTTGGTCTGATTGTTTAGACCGAACCTGAGTTATTTTCCTCCCTCTCCCTCTGCCCCCGCTGGCCTCTGTTCACATCATAGCTTTTGGGTCTAAATCACAGTTCAACTGCATCATCAACATGAGTACAAGCTGCAGCTGTTTACCACTGCAGCTAGGTAACAACTGAAGAAGACATTAACATTGCTGTGTTATTAAAGTGTTCCTCTATTTGGATTTACCACCAAAATGTTACATGCACAGAACGACACTTGTGTTTGTCTGCCACAGATGCATTGAATGTGCAATAATGTGAAGAATGTTAGTGTTTGTCTGACGTGAGTCAGCGGATTGTAGGATAAAACAAATAAATAATTTATTTTTTAGATCTACCAGCATTCGATCCATTATATATAGCGAATTGGTATATGTAGTTAGTTTTGGAATTGCATTCCTCCTCTGATTATATGTAGGGAATCTTCATAATGGTTATCTTGTGGCTTTAAGCTTATGCCTGTGTCATGTTCCAACCAATAATGAAAGGAATTTAGATCAAAAAGGGTATTAACGATTGATTTGGGGAACATAAAAAAAAAATTTTGTTTATGTCTGATCAAAGAAGGCCACTGATGAGTTGATTGGAACATATGAATAATTCTTTCAGTGATACTACTTTCATGGCCATTGAAAATAATATCACAGAATAAACAGATTGAAATACTGTTTATGAGCATGTAGCTTTTAGGATTGACAGATTTCAAGGGATTGATATGATTTAATCAAATAAAAAAAACCCGTCTCCACTCTCACTGCAATGATAAAAAGCTGTTAGAGACAATCATTGCCAGGTGATGATCCTTACCATTCTCATCTCCTTATCTCACTCTCCATTCACAAGCCAGTGCTTAGCCACGCCCCCACCACCACATACCCCCACCGCCCGACTCAGGCCAGGGAGCCATCTGGCCTGCCCAGTACACTACCCTGTTGTACTTCCATGCCTGTTGGCATGGCTTCGACCTCTGGACCGGGTCTGGGGCTACCTTTTTTGTGAGATCAGTCAGCGGGCTGGTGATGTTCGAATAATTAGGCACACACCTTCTATAATAGCGAGCCAGCCCCAGGAACGGTCTCACCTCCTTTTGGTCTTGGATCTAGGGCAGGCCACAATCGCTGCGGTCTTATCAATTTGGGGACGCACCTGCCCATGACCCAAGTGGAACCCCAGATACCTTGCCTACACCTGTCCAATTGAGCACTTCTTGGGGTTTGCCGTGAGTCCCGCCCATCGCAGCGACCTCAGAACTGCCCTCAGATGCTGCATGTGCTGCTGCCAATCATTACTGTATATAATGATTTCATCCAGATAGGCAGCAGTGTATCCAGAGTGTGGTCTGAGGACTCGGTCCATAAAGCACTGAAACGTAGCCAGGGCCCCAAACAAACTGAATGGAAGGGTCACGAATTGGTGTAAGACAAACGGTGTGGAGAAGGCCATTTTCTCATGGGACATTGGTGTTAAGGGGATCTGCCAATAACCTTTCGTTAAATCCAGTGTTGAATAAAAGTGAGCTGCGCTCAACTGATCGAGCAGTTCGTCAATACGAGGCCTTGGATATGCATCAAATTTAGACACCGCATTGACCTCCACACAGAATCCACACAGAAACAGACCGTGCCGTCGCTCTTCGGAACCAGCACCACCAGGCTGGCCCAGTCACTGTGGGATTATTCAATTACCCCCACATTGAGCATGGACTTTAATTCTTCCTGAACCACTTTTTTTGTGCTCAGGTAATCAGTAGGGATGACTGCATACCACTAACCCTAGGGTTGTTTCGATATGGTGTTTTATGAGGTTCATACGACTGGAAAGGGGCGAGAACACATCCGAGAATTCTCTTTGCAATCAGGCCACATCTATGATTTGTGATGGTGAGAGGTGGTCTCTGCAAGTGATCGGGGTGCCTCGATTGGCTTTTAAGTTTACCTCCAGCCTGAGCTCCTCCCTCTCCAGTACCACCATCACCAAAGCCACGGAGACCACCTCTCTCCATGGTTTTAGGAGGTTGAGGAGGTAAATTTGCCGTGCTCCACCCCTATCCATTCGTTTAACCTCATAATCGACTTCCCCAACTTGCCGTGTGACCTCAAAGGACCCTTGCCACTTTGTGAGTAAACAAGTGGGTAGTAATACAAGGACTTTATCTCTCTGTGTAAATTCTCGTAGCTGAGCTCCCCTGTTATACAGCCGGGACTGACATTCTTGAGCCTGTAGAAAATTCTCCTGTGATAGTTGCCCCAATGTCTGGAGTTTTGCTTTCAGGTCAAGAATGTTTTGAATTTTGTTTCTGCTGTTTGAAGATCCCTCATCCCAGTTTTCCCTCGCGACATCTAAGACACCGCGAGGCTTACGCCCATACAAAAATTCAAATGGGGAGAACCCCGTCGAGGCTTGCAGGACCTCTCAAACTGCGAATAAAAGGGGTTCAAGCCACTTATCCCAATTTCGAGCATTTTCGTGCACAAACTTACAAATCATGTTTTTCAGGGTTTGATTATACCGTTTGACCAAGCCATCCATTTGCGTGTGGTACATGCTTGTCCGAATCAATTTAATGCCCAACAATTCGTATAGCTCGTGTAGTGTACGTGACATGAAAGTAATGCCTTGATCAGTGAGAATTTCTTCCAGAATCCCCACTCGAGAGATAATTCTGAAGAGTGCCTCCGTAACATTATGTGCTGAAATGTTGCGTAGAGGCACTGCCTCCGGATATTGCGTTGCGTAGTTCACCAGAACCAACACAAAGTGATGCCCGTATGCGTCCACTCTAATGGCCCGACGAGGTCCATACCAATTCTTTCAAAGGGGACCTCGATCAAAGGAAGTGGGCACAAAGGCACTCTTGGGGTGGCCGGCAGATTCACGAGCTGACATTCACAGCATGCAGCACACAATCTGCGAACATCACTGCGAATGCCCGGCCAATAGAAACGGGTCATTAGATGGTTCATTCTAATTCTTTTTCTGCCCTAAGTGACCCACTATCGGATTATAATGAGCCTTCTGGAATAACATTTCCCAACGGCTCTTCGGTATCAACAACTAGATTGTATCTTCTTGTGTCTGAACGCCCTGCATCACTCGATACAACCAGTCATTTACAACAGAAAGTATGGATGTGCAAGTGCAATGTCTGGCTGAAGGCGTTGACCATCAATCACTCTCACTTGTTCAAAGGCATGCCTAAGAGTCTCGTCTCGTGTCTGTTCCAGAGGGAAATCCCCAACTTGGAATCCTTTAAGGGCTGGGGAAGCTGAGACTTACTATGCTTTTGTCCACAAAATTTAATCATCACAGTCACAACAGGATAATTGTGGACATCCTAATGCACACACCTTACCTTCACCTTGTGACTAGCACCCAAAGCCTCATCTTGAACCCAAACCAATGTCCCCACCTCCATCACGAGGCATTTGTCCTGGAATTTCTCAGGCTCCCTGCAGCTCCAACAGACTGGCCCAGACTCCACGCCTGCCCCGTGGCAGTGGGTCCACCAATCTGGGAGTGAGAGTGAAGAGGGGCAGGGGAACCAAGGAGCTAGTTTGGGAGGAGGCACTCCCCATTTCCAGGGAGGAATAACAGGACGGAAAGGGGAAGGAGGGAAGACAAGAGACAGTGAGAGAGAGAGAGAAGGATCTCGGGGCTCGCCAGCTCCCGAATACACCGATATGTGGTCCTCTGCCAGCTGGATGGCTGTTTGAAGCGACGCCGGGCAGTGGACCCACTCCGCCATCCCTCTCGGAAGTCGAGCGATAAACTGCTCCAGTACCACCAGGTCAATCACAGCTCCAACGTCGTGTTGCTCAGCCAGCAACCACCTACGGCAAGTGTCCCGGAGCTGCTGGGCGAAGGTAAACAGGCCATCGTGATCACCAATGATCATCGAGCGGAAGTGTTGGCGTTGCTGCTCGGGTGTCCAGTCGACCCGTTGCAGGATGGCTTTGCTCAAGTTGGCGTACACCAGGAGGTTCTCCATTGGTAAGTGCTGCGCTATGAGTTGGGCTTCCCTGAACAACAGTGGTATCAACCAGACCACCCACTGGGTGCTCGGCCATCCGCAGAACCCCGCTGTCCACTCGAAGAGCTCCAGGAAGGCCTCCAGATTGTCTTGGGGGCCCATCTTGACTAGCGGAACATGGGGCAGGACAGTCGTGGGGTCTGGGGTCACGGCAGCAGCACCCTCCTGGTGCAGTAAGCTCCGGAGCACCTGCCGGTCCTCCGCTTGGGCCTGGAGGAGCGCAATAAACCACTGCTCCTGTTCTGTGCGCAGCTCCAGGAGGGTCTGATGTTGTGTCTGGTGGATGCTGGCGAGGGTCTTGAAAACGTCCTCCAGAGGTGAGGAATCCATAGCGGCGTTCTTCCTCCCTTAATTCCCAGGTTTTGGCACCAGTGTAACAAAGTTCGTGATGGGGTTCAGGGAGGAGGCAGGAGATGGCAAAATCCAACTCAAAAGGTAATTTTATTTTGATACTTTTCATTATTTAACACACTCTCAGTGTTCGCTTTTCTGCAGAACTCGTTTCTGGTTCACCCACACGCTGGAAGCTCAGCTCTGTCTCTCTTCACTGGCATCAATAAAAGCCCGTCTCCACTCTTACTGCAATGACAAACAGCTGTTAGAGACAATCATTGCCAGGTGATGATCCTAATCTCGCTCTCCATTCACACGCCGGCGCTTTAAAAAAAAAAAAAGAATTTATTAAATAATCTACAAAATGCAACTAAACTAACACACAGACAGACAAACATAAACACGGGTTAGTAAGTGAGCTTTGACAGAAGATGAATGGAAAATTATCTGTAAAAGAAGATTATCTATTTACCTTTCCTTGAACCATTTTCATGTAGTATGCCTCGAAATTGCAATCGGGTAAGAAATTATGTATAAAACACCAGCACTTTCAGCGAAATTTGGAGGATTGTACTTGTGTAAGGTTCTTTGGCTGAGCCCGTAGAAAGTCTTTGTCTGTTGTGTGGATGGATGGGTGATGGAATAACCAGGCAGAGCCCCAGAAGCGATATCCAAGTGTGTGTGTATGAAGAGTCGGAGAGAGAGAGAGTTCGTCCTAGGCGGGGAGGTTTTGTTGAGTTGAGGTTGGCCGCACCACAAAGGTGTCTTGAGCCAATCAGAAGTGTCTCCGCGGTAACGCGCTCAACAAGCCACGTGATAAGTTGCACGGATTGACTGTCTCAGATGTGAAGGCAACTGAGATTCATCCTCCGCCACTCGGATTGAGTCACTATGCCACCACGAGGACCTAGAGTGCATTGGGAATTGGGCATTCCAAATTAGGGAGAAAAAGAAAAAAAAAAAAAAGAAAAAAGAAAGTGATTGCAAGTCATAACATATATTTTAAAGTTTACAATCAGGTTAAACTTTATGAGTTTCCACACTTTGGCCTGTTCATACACATGGTTGTGTATTTGTGCAGTGTAAAATTATCACTTTTAAAATGATCAGTCTTAAGATTGTGTCAAAGTTCATAGCTCAAGCTGATATAACCTACTTGTAGATTCGTTATACGAAATTCAAATAAAAGTTCAGTCTGTGGACTTGAGAAATGGAAATAAGAAAATCCAATCCAAGGTTTCTTTGATCAGACATCTCATGGTTTCCATGGAAAGGAGTTTATTCAACAAATGGCCTTATCACTGATGTAGTGAGTTAGGGGTTTATCTAGCTAACAACAAAGACTGAGGAGCCCTGCTGTGCTTCCTCTGATTCAACTTTGTTCTCAAGGCAGTAAAGATTTCCCAGATGCACAAAGTCAGACTTGCTGGCACCATTCAGAATTTCTTTAAGCCGTTCTGTGTGGAATTGTTACATTTCTCTTAGTTTTCTTCTGCGCCAAACCACTACAGGATGCATTGCAACAGATGTGAAGAATGTGAGCTGCTCTCTAGAGGCAATTTGTTTGTGGAGAATACGTATGATTAAAGCATTATACCATTATAATAGCGATCGGGAGCCTGCCAAGATGCAAATTATGCGCAGGGTTGGGGAGTAATGAAATACATGTAACGGGATTACGTATTTAAAATACAAAATATAAGTAACTGTATTCCACTACAGTTACAATTTAAATAATTGGTATTTAGATTACAGTTACATTCAAAAAGTATTTTGATTACTGAAGATATTACTTTGCATTTTATTGTCATTTGTTTCATTTAATATTTAGTCCTTTCAGATGGAAAAATGTATATATATATAAATGATGTGATCATTTGAACAGAGGTACGAGCCTCATACGAGCAGACAGATAAGTAAGTTTGGAGCACAAGAAATAGAAATAAACCTTGTGTTAATTGTCAGCTTTACGCTAAGCTAAAATTCTAGCCATTTTACATGCACGTTACCAGGCACGATCATATATTTTATCAAGAAAATTCACGTTGGATCATAATTTCTTTGCAAGTTCTCACATGAACATTAGCAAATGTGAACAAGCTTTTATTTTTTTATTATCTTAGCTTAATATGCAACTGCACTTTAAGTAAACTGTCCTGTAAATAAGTTTGACTTTCCTGAAAATTGAAAACTGGTACTATCAAAACATTGCTCTGTTTGTTTGAGCCTTCCAACCAGTCCAATATAGCAACAGTATATGTCCAACCAATGGAAGATGGGGAAAGTGTTTGTGAAACCTGTATGAGAATGTTATTTTTGCAGGTTCTTTCGGTGAGGCTAGTGCGAAATTGCATTCTTCACATCTAAGGTGGTAAGAAATGCAGTAGACAAGTTGATTGGACAACAAATCATTCTTATTTCAGAGATTGACACTAAACAGCATGTAATTCATTGTTGGTTTAGGTGACCACTATCCCTTCAAAACAAGAAGGCATAACAGCATGCGGAAAAGTTTTAAGAACAAACAATATATTATCTAGATGACAAGATGTGAATTAGCCCATGAATCTTTTACAGTATCTAAGCATCAAAACCTGTATGTGAATCTCTCTACCATATCTGTGCATCTCTTTACCGCTTGTGCAGCTCGAAACTGCATTCTACTGCAATTTCATTGAGTTGGGACCGAGCCAAGGGTTATTCTGTGCTCAAGAGTACAGTACATTTATTCCCAGAGTAATGGACTGGCAGACATGAAAACAATGCAGTAAAATATGTCCTTTGCAAATAATTGTTTGCTGAGAAGTATTTTTTTATTTTTTGGCTCCAAAGAAGCTATGCATTATTTATATAAATGACATCAATACTAAGGTGTTTTCTCTTGGAATGGAGCCCATGCAGGTGATCTACATAACAACAGACATCAAAAGATTGGGGTTTATAAATTCTATCAGCTTTACTGAGGATCTAAACACAAAGCCTTCTAAAGGCAATGTGGCTTTCAAAGGGACTGAATAGCAGTGTTTAAAAATGCATGGGAGTGTGAATGTGCCGATTCTACTGCAGGGGCCGAGGTGTGATGTATGGACACTTTATTGAGCTCTGAGTGGTTTTGAATGTGATGTATTAACAGGCGGTGGTTTGGAAGGCATACCCTGGTGGATGAAGTGATGGCTCCATTTCATAGGATGTTGATTACGTTACTCTACGATGATGAATTAGTTTAATTAAATCCAGCCAAAGATTTACCGCAGATATATGCCAATACAAGCTAAGAAACTATAGGCTCTGTGCATGTTAATGCCCCACGGACTATTTTATTGAAGTTTATGTTGTTATTGTGGAATTGGGGATGGTGTGTTGTGGTTGAGGTCCAGGGCTGGAAATGTCCTGGTTACTTTCGTAACCTCTGTTCCCTGATGGAGGGAACGAGACGTTGTGTCGATGTTGTGACACTAGGGGTCACTCTTGGGAGCCCCAAACACCTCTGCTTTTGAAAAAAGGCCAATGAGAATTGGCGAGTGGAATTTGCATGCCACTCCCCCGGACATACGGGTATAAAAGGAGCTGGTATGCAACCACTCATTCAGATTTTGTGCTGAGGAGCTGAGACCAGGTCCCGGCCATTTCAGCGGGTAGTTCACCATTGTGGCAAGAGGGACACAATGTCTTGTTCCCTCCATCAGGGAATGGAGGTTACGAAAGTAACCAGGACATTCCCTATCTGTCACTCACTCGATGCTGTGTCGATGTAATGACACTAGGGGTCCCTATACAAAACGCCACAACTTGCTGAACTGTGTTACGTGAACTAGCAGTGCGAGACGAGCAGACTTTTGTGTGCCTTGTAGCCAGCGCATCAGGCTGTCATGTAACCTCCCCCAACGCTGCTATGAGCGTCGAACGGTCCTTCAGGAACAAGTCAACTGCTCAACAAATAGGGACAGGCTAGCCCAGCCGAGGCCTCTTTTCCCTCTTTTTTCTCCCCAAAAAGAGTGGAATTTGTTAACTGACTTGGAGCCATAAATGTCTACGTCGGGGGGGTTGTTACTCCCAAGGGGAAGACACTGCGGAGACCACACCCCACCCAGAGAAGGGGGGGGGTATTTCAAGTGGAAATAGATCACATGGTCTTACCGAGTCTTGTCGGAAGTATGTCATGTGGAGAGTCGCATGGTAGGTCCTACCCTAGGGGGGAGGATTTTCTACAAGCATGGCGACCGGAGCAGAGGGCCCTCTGCTCAAGGAAGACGTAGTTTACCAAGAGGGAAACGATTTTACGGAAGATATAACACATGGGGTTACCTATGGGGAACCACCGCATGCGGAGCACCTACCTCAGTACAGGGCCTTACCAGTGCACTTACTGAGCCGGCAGAGAGTTTCTCCGCAAACTTGACTGCCACAGGGCTAAGGAGGAAGTCATCCAGGGATCACAGTCTGTGAACACTACTGGGAGTCAAGAGCACACGTCTTCCCCTCAAGGGAGGGGAAAGGCACTATGCGCAAGTGGCCAGCTGTCCCGCAACTTACCTGCTTGTGCCTGCCACTACACTGGATGAAACCAACTCAACCCGGAGATTGAACCTCACAAAGGTGTTGGGTGTTGCCCAGCCCGCTGCTCTGCAGATGTCTGCCAAAGAAGCACCACTGGCCAGCGCCCAGGAGGCCGCCACACTCCTGGTAGAGTGGGCTCGTAACCCCGCATGAGGTGGCATGTCCTGAGCTTGATATGCCATAGCGATTGCGTCAATGTCCCAGTGGGCGATCCTCTGTTTGGAGACAGCAATTCCTTTCCGCTGTCCACCAAACAGACAAAGAGCTGCTCGGAGCTTCTAAAGCTCTGCGTGTGATCCAAATAGATGCGTAAAGCTTGCATTGGACACAGCAATGCCAAGGCTGGGTCTGCCTCCTCCTGGGGCAGCGCTTGCAGGTTCAGCACCTGATTCCTAAAAGGGGTCATGGGAACCTTGGTCACATAGCCCGGTCAGGGTCTCAGGATCACGTGAGAGTAACCCGGACCGAACTCCAGGCACGATTCGCTGACAGAGAATGCTTGAAGGTCCCCTACCCTCTTGATGGAAGTGAGCGCAGTCAGGAGGGCAGTCTTGAAAGAGAGTGCCTTAAGTTCAGCTGACTCCAAGGGCTCAAAGGGAGCTCCCCGTAGACCCTGAAGGACTACAGAGAGTTCCCACGGGGGAACAAGGCGCGGTCTAGAGGGGTTCAACCTCCTAGCGCCTCTCAGGAACCTAATGATCAAGTCGTGCTTCCCCAAGTACTTACGATCTACTGCAATGTGATGAGCCAAAATAGCGGCTACATACACCTTCAAGGTGGAGGGGGACAGCCGCCCCTCCAACCTCTCCTGCAGAAAGGAAAGCACTGATCCGACTGCGCATCTCTGGGGGTCTTACCATCGGGAAGAACACCACTTAGTGAACAGACGCCACTTCAAGGCATACAGGCGCCTCGTAGAGGGAGCCCTAGCCTGAGTGATCATGTCTACCACTGCGGGCAGTAGGCCACTTAAGTCCTCCGCGTTCCGTCCAAGGGCCAGACGTGGAGATTCTAGAGGTCTGGCCGCAGGTGCTAGATGGTGCCCTGTCCCTGAGAAAGAAGGTCCTTGCTCAGGGGAACTCGCCAGGGGGGCTGTCGCGAAGAGCGTGAGATCCAAGAACCATGTCTGGGTGGGCCAGTAGGGTACTACTAGGATGACCTGCTCCCCATCCTCCCTGACCTTGCACAGGGTCTGTGCAAGTAAGCTCACTGGGGGAAATGCATACTTGCGTAGTCCAGGGGGCCAGCTGTGTGCCAATGCGTCTATACCGTGAGGTGCCTCGGTCAGGGCATTCCAAAACGGGCAGTGGGAGGATTCCCGGGAAGCAAACAGGTCTACCTGTGCTTGACCGAATCGACTCCAAATCAGCTGGATCACCTGAGGGTGGAGTCTCCACTCTCCCCTGAGGGTAACCTGACGTGAAAGCGCGTCCACTTTGGTGTTGAAGTCGCCTGGGATGTGAGTGGCTCGTAGCGACTTGAGGTGCTGCTGACTCCAGAGGAGGAGACGGCGGGTGAGTTGTGACATGCGATGGGAGTGTAGACCGCCTTGGCTAACATCACTGTGTTGTCCATCCAGACCAACACGTGCTTGCCCTGGATCAATGGCCAAAAACTCTGCAAGGCGAGCAGTACTGCCAACAACTCTAGGCAGTTGGTGTGCCAACGCAACCGCGGGCCAGTCCAAGAACCGGCGGCTGTGTGCCCATTGCATATGGTGCCCCAGCCCGTCTTGGAGGTGTCTGTTGTAACCACAACGCGTCTGGAGACCTGCTCTAGGGGAACCCCTGCCCATCATCGCCCGGAGAGCAAGGTCGGTCGCCGAGCACAGTTTCTGCATCAATCCCGGGTCAGAACTGCCCTTGTGCAGTTCTTTTAGTGGCTTGGCTTTGTGTACTTGTAGGAGAGCCATGGCGTGCAGGGCAGAGGCGGCTTGTCCAGCGGCACCATAGGCCCTAGCCGTCGGAGACGACATAACCCTACAGGCCTTGGACGGGAGCTTTGGGTGCCCACACCAGGTGGCGGCGCTCTGCGGACACAAGTGCACCATGAGCGCCTTTTCCACCTGGGGTATCACCGAATACCCCCTGGCCGCTCCATCATCGAGGGTAGCGAGAGCGGGGGAGCTGAAAGATCCAGACCGGGCAGTAAAAGGTGCCTCACACGACCTTGTCAGCTCCTCATGCACTTCTGGGAAGAAAGGAACGGGGGCGGGGCGCAGCTGTGAGCGGCGCCCCGAGCCCAGGAACCAATCGTCGAGCCGCGAGGGTTCTGGGGAGAGCGGAGGTTTCCACTCTAGCCTGATGCTCGCATCCGCCCAGGAAAGCATGTCCTTCATTTCCGCATCGGCCTGAGACTGGGCGACCGTTCCTGAAGGAGGAAGCCCAGCCAAAGCCTCAGGGCAGTGGTAGCTCAGCGGTTAAAGCTCTGGGTTACTGATCAGAAGGTCAGGGGTTCAAGCCCCAGCACTGCCAAGATGCCAATGTTGGGCCCTTGAGCAAGGCCCTTAACCCTATCTGCTCCAGGGGCACCGTATCATGGCTGACCCTGCACTCTGACCCCAGCCTAGCTGGGATATGTGAAAAAGAAGAATTTCACCGTATATGTGCAAATGTATAATGTGTGATAAATAAAGAAAATTATAATTATAAATTATAGTGTCAGACGGGACGAGCCCGCTTTCCGATGCTGCGCTCGATAACTCATCATCTTCCGGGGTGCCAGACGAGATGTCGGACCCGCCCTGAGGCATCTTTAAAAAGACGTTTCGTGTGTGCTGCTCTTTTATGAATATTATGAAAATATACTCTTTTCAGAATATACTCTTTTTTTGCTCTGCCGAAGTGCCCAGGGGCGTTCTCTGCACTGCACAGGCACAGAGGGGGAGAAGCCGCTGAAATGCGCCGACAAATCCAGCAGTCTTTAGCGAGGTGAGTTTTTCTAGAGGAATTGTATACAGTGCACTGAATGCAACCGCTCGGCTCCGAAGAGAAAATCTGAATGAGTGGATGCATATCAGCTCCTTTTATACCCGTATGTCCGGGGGAGTGTCATGCAAATTCCACTCGCCAATTCTCATTGGCCTTTTATCAAAAAAGCAGAGGTGTTTGGGGCTCCCACGAGTGACCCCTAGTGTCACTACATCGACACAACTTCGAGTGAGTGACATAGGGAATTGTTTTGATGCTGGTTCAGTCCACACATGGAGCCATTACCAAGGCATTTAACCCCAGGTTTCTCCATGAGGGGTTCATCATTTATGTATGTTTATGGTAATATCACATAAAAGTCACCAAACCAATATGGTTGCAAACCTGATTGTGTGATGATCAATAAAAACGGTGTGTGTGGCTTTGTTTGTTATCTGTTATGGTTAAAGTCAATGTGAAGTTCGTAACCCATTTGACTCCCTTAATCTGACATATTTCAGAGTGAAACTGCATAGTCAACAAGGTCGAATGCAGGGAGTGAATTGATTTTATTCATTGGGAATTGATTGGATTGTGAAAAGTGTGCACATGCTAGATTGTAGCCAGGTGGTTGACGGGCAGGGGTTGAAAAGAGCCATAATGTTAGTCGAAAAGGAAAGTGTTTTCAAGGGCTGAGAAAGTTATTACATTTTGATAATAACATCAAAAAATAAGAAAGACATTTTTTAACCTGGATTAACTCACATCGATAAATCGTGCACATTAAAAGCCAGTAACATGCATTAAGAATGTGCATAGAGTCAATTTCTATTTCATGTTGACTTCAAAATGCGAACATCAATAATCAAGATAAACAACAATCAAATGTGACCGTTATCATAAGTTTGCAGTTGCCCACTATTTGATGTGTACAGGCACGGACTGGCCATTGGGAGAACCAGGACTTTTCCCGGTGCACCGGCTGCGAAATAGGGCAGCATGGGCCGCCGCGTTATGCAGAACGCGCCACAAAACAGCACCGCGATATGCGGAAGGGGGCAGCGATGTGCAAAAAAGGACAGCAAATTTTGGGCCAGTTTCTATGTAAAATCCCGGGCCGAATTTTCTTCCCAGTCCGCCCCTGGATGTGTATGTAGTTTATATGCATTTAGATTAACAACTATTTCCAAAACCAACTACGCTACTCCAATTTTTACGGTAGGAGATTCCAAATATAAGTTGTTCCCCACACAGAGTGTTCAAATAAATGAACTAGAAACCAGAGTACAAAAGGCTGACACTTTATTAAATATATATAAAAATAAAAATTGGCTGTTGTCCACCTAGAGGAGCTTGTAATGACACCCTATTACTGTTTCATGGCTGGCTAGAATAATCACAATGTCACCGGTATAGTACTTGGATCAGGGGCAAAAAAAATAAATAAAAAAAATAATAATAATACATTAATAAGAGAGAAGCACACACAAAATAAGCATGCAAAACCCAATCACAATTAAATTAACTCAAAAAGGCATTCTTGCCAAAACGTGCAACACCAAAGCAAATTAATTACAACCAAAGGATTACACCTCCCATAAACAAATAAATGGGACAATTAGAAAAAGAAAAATCATAAACAATGAAAAACCCCAAAAGGTCCAAAACCTATACTCCATAGAATTGTGCCACCTGTATTACACAAGGGAAGCCATCTAAACATAGATGGAAACATGTATATGAAACACATACAGTAGCCTCATTCCTGTCACACAAACAATGACACATTTGTTTTAACAATTGACAATTGAAATTGTTTTTTGTTTTTTAGAGTTAAACAGTATGACATATGAAAAGAAAAGAAAAAAAATCACATCTGAACAAATATCTGAACTGTGAGTGTTTAATTGAGCAAAGCCACAAAATCATCATCATTCATAGGTCTTATTAAAACTGTCAGCTGTGCCATTAAAATAATCTGTATCTTCATCTTAAATAACTGCAGTCTTTAAAATCCAATAAACAGAAGTGTTTTCATGAGCTCTGCCCAGCACACTGGAGTGAAATATGTGAACATGTCCTTATGTAGAGATTACAGATGCAGACAGTGTGGCCTAAAGCTAATCTCTTTGACATTTGAAGATAAACCCAGGTAGATATTGGAATGAATGCCACTGCCTTCAAAACCAACTTACCACCAACACGAAGAACTCAAACAGACAACTTTGTACCCCATGTAAATGGCAGTTATAGTTTCTGAGAGAAAAGGATGGATTACTTTAGAGCAAAATTACAATGCTTCTCTGTTAGGTTAGTGAAAAATGCACAATGCCACCTTGACAGATTGTTGTATTATTGCCAAGAGTATCAACAAGAGGCCAATAGCTTAAAGAGCTAATAAACAGTGGGGAACAAGCAATTCAAGTAGCATGTTTGTACATAACCACAAGGGCTGCTTAGCCATAGGTGTTTCTTTACTAGAGTGCCCCAATCCTAGTTTGTATTTGTTCATTTAAGATAAATTTGCATTTACTAAAGGAAATAAAAGTGGAAGGCAGCTATAGAATATTAATATAGTTTTAGATAAGCTTAAAGGAATAGTTCACCCAAAAATAAAAATTCTCTCATCACATACTCACCCTTATGTCATCCCAGATGTGTATGACTTTCTTTCATCTGCTGAACTCAAATGAAGATTTTTTTAAAGAATTTCACAGCTCTTTTGGTCAATGTGTATGTACCCATTCAGGAGAACAGGTGCCAAAATTTTGAAGCACCAAAAATCACAAAATTCAGCATAAAAGTAATCTGAAAGACTCCAGTGGTTAAAAAAATATCTTCAGAAGCGATATGATAGGTGTGGGTGAGAAACAGATCACTCACATTCTTCTTGTGTTTTTGGTGATTCAGATTCTTTGTGCATATCGCACCCTACTGGGCTGGGAGAAGAATTTAAATCAAAAAAGGATATAAATATTTATGTTTTTCACCCACACCATTATATCACTTCTGAAAATATGGATTAATACACTGGAGTCATATGGATTACTTTTATGATGCCTTTATGTGCATTTTGGAGCATCAAAATTTTGGCACCCAATCACTTGCATTGTATGGGCCTACAGAGCTGAAATATTCTTCTAAAAATCATAATTTGTGTTCTGCAGAATAAAGAAAGTCACACACATCTGGGATGGCATGAGGGTGAATAAATGATGAGAGAATTTTCATTTTTGGGTGAACAACCCCTTTAAGTTCCAAACTTTGGGTCTATATGAACCGCCATTATTTTTAATGTTCAGTCAGTTGCACATGAGAAGCAACACATATGTGTACTATATAGGCTATAAAGGGTTAACAAAAGTTTTTTTTTTTTACTCACTGTCATGTCATTCCAAATCCCTTTGACTTTCTTTCTTCCATGGAACACAAAATGTAATGTTAAGTGAAATCAAGCTGCTCTGAAATTAAAGTGAATGTTGACCATAGCTGTCAAACAAGATTTGCTAAGCAAGCTTTTAAGCAAATAACAACTTAAATTTTGGACTCGTCTTCTCACCAAGTTCTCATGTTGTTTCAGACCTCATAGAATGTAGAATATACATTGTATGGACTACATTTAAGGTGCCTTTTATCCTTTATTGAGCTTGCGAACCCCTGGTCCCCATCCACATTAATTGTATGGAATGGAATAGAACAGCTCAGACATTCTGCTTAGTCCTCCTGTGAGGTTTCGCTGGTGAAAGAAAATAAAATGTGTTTGGAATGACATGAGTAAATGGAATGACATGAGGGTGAATAAATAATAATAATAATACCGTTTATTTATAATGCACTTTTCTTGCACTCAATGCGCTACAAAATTGAATAAACACATAACATACAACAGCAACCACCATACTAACAAATTTAAAAAGACTAAACACAAAATTACTAACATACAGCAGCAACCACACATAAAACTAATATTAATAAATATTAAAAGACTACCTTAAATAAATGAGTCTTAAGTAACTTCTTAAAACAATCCAAGGTTGGGGCGTTTCTAATAGTAAAAGGAAGAGCATTCCATAGCTTAGGGCCTCTGAAAGAGAAAGCTCTTTCCCCCATAGATTTAAGTTTGCAGGAGGGCTGCTGGAGTGCAAATGAATTGGCAGAACGAAGAGAACGGGAGGGAGTGTAGGGCACAACAAGACTGCAAAGATACTCTGGTGCATACCATGAACTGCTTTATACGTTAAAATTAGAGCTTTAAAATCAATACTTGGGAAGCCAGTGCAACTGCGAGAGCACAGGGGTAATGTGTATACATGGTGAGGTATGTGTAAGAACACAAGCAGCAGAGTTCTGAATATACTGAAGCCTATTTATGGTTTTTGAAAAGAGGTCACTGCAGTAATCCAGCCTAGAGGTGATAAAGGCATGGATAAGCCTTTCTGCATCAGCCAGAGAGAGGAAGGGCCTAAGTCGGGCAATATTTCTAAGGTGGTAAAAGGCTGTTTTGGTAATATTTTTAATGTGTGCATTAAATCTCAGCTGAGCGTCAAAGATGACACCCAGGTTCCTCACTTGAGAGGAGGGAAGCACAAGGCTGTTGTCAACCATCAGTTTGAGATTTAGGTCAACTTTACGTGTAGCAGCCAATGTACCAATGAGCATGAGCTCAGTTTTGGAACAGTTCAGCTTCAGAAAATTATGCTGCATCCAGGTACTAATTTCATACAGACACTCCGTCAGCACAGTTAAAGTGCAGTTAATATCAGAGCCAGTGCTGATGTAGATTTGTGTATCATCAGCATAGCAGTGATAACCAAGGCCATACTTCCCAATAATCTGCCCGAGGGGAAGCATATAAATGCTGAATAGAGTGGGCCCAACACTGACCCCTGTGGAACACCCTGATGCACTGGTACAGTCTCAGACTTATTATTACCCAAGATGACAAACTGAAAGCGATCTGTAAGATAAGATTTGAACCAGTCCAGCACTGTCCCAGAGAGACCAAGCCAGCTGTGCAGCCTATCCAGTAAGATGGTGTGGGATATAGTGTCAAATGCAGCACCGAGGTCTAACAAGACCAAAATACTGCATGCACCTGTGTCAGCTGCAGTAAGGAGGTCATTCATGACCCTCACCAATGCTGTCTCAGTGCTATGCCCAGTTCTAAAACCCGATTGAAATTGTTCAAATAAATGATTTTGAGATAAGTGAGTATGTAATTGTGCTGCAACAGCATGCTCCAGAACCTTGCCAAAAAAGGGATATTGGATATGGGCCTATGATTTGACAAATAAGAGGCATCACATCCAGGCTTTTTTGGGACTGGTGAGATTGCTGCTATTTTGAGTGTAGGGGAAACCGATCCAGAATTTAATGAGGAGTTCACAATTGAGGTGATATGAGGACTAATAGATAGAAGACAGCCCTTGAGAACAGATGATGGAAGGGGATAAAGAATACAGTTAGCTGAGTTCATGGACATAATGGTTCTGACAGTTAAATCAATATTGACCGTTGCAAAACTCGAAAAAGCATGAGTTACAGGATTTGTTGGTAGAATCTGAGGCAACTCAGACAGAGGGACAGAAGCTATTGAGTTGTTTATATTCTCAATCTTACCAATGAAATAATTGAGAAACATATTACATTGGTCAACAGATGAACAAGTAGGAACATTGGCTGATTTAAGTAGTCTATTAACTATCTTAAATAATACATTTGGATTATCTGCCCCATCACTAATGATTTTAGAGTAGTAATCCTTACGTGCAGCATTGAGAGAGTTATGATAATTAGTTTGGTGTTGAACAAACAAATGCCTATGAAATGTTAGTCCAGACTTTTTATATTGCCGCTCTAGGTGCCTACCTCTGGCCTTCAGTAAATGTAACCCAGTTGTATACCAGAGACATGGTTTCCTAAAGGTGACAACACGCTCTCTCAGAGGTGCAATCTCCTCCAGCATAGTAGACAAAACAGAATTATAGTCCTCGACTGAATAAAAAATTGGAAGCACAGAAACAAAATTAGAGAAGCGGTCATAGTCCATGTGCTTAATATTTCTAAATGTGATAACATGTTCAATCAAAGACTTTGAAGTTGAAGTGTTGAGTTCAAAAGTAATGAGCTTATGGTCACTTATACTCATTTCAGTGCTGTCCAGCAACTGAATATCAACACCAGTGGAGCAAACCAAATCTAATGTGTGTCCTAACCTATGAGTAGGAAAGTTGACATGTTGGATAAAATTAAAACCATCAATAATTTCCAAATAATTGACAGCATTAACACAATTTGGATTGTCAACATGAATGTTAATATCTCCAGTTAATAACATAGCTGAACAAATAGGACTTAGAAGTGTCAACAGTTCAGTAAGTTCAGAGGAGAAGAGTGGGTTAGGTTTAGGAGGACAGTAAATTAGCAGTACAAGAACAGACAAAACACCACTGATTTTAAAAACCAAACATTCAAATGACGAAACAGAGGGAGCAGCGATTTCAGTGATTAACACATCGGATCTGTAAATAACAGCGAGTCCACCACTTTTACCAGTGGATCACGGCATATCAGTAAATGTATAACCGGATGGGGCACACATATTGAGATTGAGGTAGTCACTGTCTTTATGCCACGTTTCTGTAATAATGTCAGAGAGGAGAGGCATTTTATGATTCAGTGACCTTGTATTTAAGTGTGCGAGTCTTACAGTACTGAGACATGTAATCCCACCGCGCTTGTCAGAGTGAATTTCAGGATAACATAGGTTACTAAGACAAATGCCCCGGCAGATTGAGTAATGACAAGCCAAGCGCCTATGACTTGACCAGGATATGGTGATGCCGGCTCCAGTAATGCAGCGTTTCTGACAAGAGCCTCTGTGTACATAACTAGGCCGACGGAAAAGTTGCATGGAGTGCAAAGTTTGTATAACACTGATGTCAGGACGGGCATGATGTAGTTCAGAGAAGGATTACCTTATCGTAGTGAGATCCATTTGTTTAATCCACTGCTTTGCACAAGTCCCTGATAGAAGGAAGATGCAGATGTTCCAAATAGTCCGAAAAAGCCGCATGATGACATCCAGTGTGGATTTAGGACCCCTCACGCTCTGATCAAAATCAAAGCATAAACGCTGAGAAAGCCTGATCACGACTCCGAGAGCAGCAGAACAGGTCAGAGAGACAGTAGCACATCTGATCCAGGTGAGGTTCAAACAATAAAATCAAAGTATAACAAAGCAACCCAGCTGCAGAAAATTTTAATTTAAAATGAAAACTAACAGTAAAAACAAACAAACAATAAAACCAGAGTGGAGAAGCTGGCGCAGCTAACGTGCACCAGCGTCCTCTCCAAACCGGAAGTGGCAGGATGTTCATTTTTTGGTGAATTATCCTATAAGTCAGTGCTTTTTAAGTCTAAGCCTTCAGTGTGATTCATGCCATTAAGAAAACACTGTTTCACAATTAAAAAGACACCCTATGCTTATGGACATCATACATTACGTCACAGCCAACTAATAATACCAGTTAACATTTTTAAAACATGTCCATACATGAAAGCCAAAACCTAGGAGGTCTAATACCAGGAAAAAGCTATCTAATAATATTTGTGATTTAAATGTTGCTTGCAATAATTTGTTTCCTAAGGGTACGTGGTTAAATTTCAAAACTTGAACTGACACTCAATGCTCCAGCCAGCCTAATTTACACTTAGAAAACTCCTGATGTTACTATAACAATGCAAAAAGCACCTACCAATTTGCTTGAAGTGAAAATCAGCCCTCCTTTCCTGTTTACGTCTCAGGTTTTTAAATCCATAAGAATCTCTTTCTCAATGTGATGAAGTGATGACAGCCGACTTGTCAGCTATAGATCTCGCACTCTTCCCTTTCAAATTATATACATAACTTAAAGCGTGATTGCGTCACTCAAGGCCAGCTAGAAGGCCTCGACTGGGACATATCCTAAAGTCCACACCAACCAAGAAAAATTAAATCAGTCTGATTGGCTGATGAATCTGACAATCTGACTTTAGATGCCTATTCACTTGCACTGTTGAGGGATTCTGTAGAAATTCTGAAGTCCTAACGGGGTCCTAACGAGCTCAGCTTCGGACATGCAATTTGTGAAACAGCTGTCACGCTTTGCTTGTAAGCATCAAGGAATAAATTCTAGATGAATTAGGAGTGGAAAGCGATTGAAAATACAAAGGCAAAAAAGTGAATGAGAATGAAGGATGAAAAAAATATTTATTTATTAGGCATGTTAGGTCAGCAGAGAAGGCTTTGCTGTCCCTGAGAATTCACCACTGATTTAAATATGTGTAATGTACACTTAAATGACAGCTACTTCTTACCAGGCAAGAAAAAGGATGTAATTTTCAGTGGCTCTTTTTGCTCTGTTCCTTTACCCAAGCACATGGTGATCAGCAAGTCTGTATTTTGATTTTCTCATTTACATCCAAGTTTGAGATCACATTCTGGAGCATTCTGGAGCATCAAATCACTTTAAAGTGTAAAGTGATACAAATATTTGCATACATTTAAACATTGCATTCAGATACAGTAGCCTGTGCTCCTGTGCTGTTTGATGAATTAAATAATCATCTTTAGGCCTACAATTTTGAACACCCCTTTTGAGACCCATTTGTTCTCCAATTGAAGAGCAAAATACCATCTGAAGTCAAAAGGGTTCCCTTTGATGACTAAATGTTGTTGATTAGTCTGTTGGCTTGTTTTCTCATTGGACCTCAGGCTTATCTTTGCTTTTTAGAGATCTTGTTGAATGTGGAACTAAAAAGACATTCTCAAAGACCTCATGTACTCAGTTTGCTTTTCTGTCCAAGGTCAGTTTTAAACTGGCTTTTCTTTTTTGAATGCCACTGCAGTGGGGCGGGAAAATACATACTGTGCCTGAGTGACTGTGTGTGGGTGAGAAAAAAGAAAGAAAGATAGAGAAAGTAAGAAATAGAGTAGAGAGAAAGGTCAAGACAAAGCTCTAAATATTGAGCATAGTTCACGTTAGACTAAAACATTATAGAAAGTGATGTTTAAGGTACTAAAAAATTATTTTAGCAATGTTCGTTGTGGTGGTTTAATAAATAATATCAGCTGCATTATGCAAATATACATTGACATGGCCGTAGACATAATCATGTTGTGATGACTGGTTTACCTATCTTGTTGAAAAGTACTCAATGAGCATGTTTTCCTTTTATGTAGGATCACAGAAAACATGAATAGCACCTTTTTGCTAACTCTGCCATTTTGCTAATTAAATCACAAACCCTCTCTTCAAAGTCACACCCGACAAGGGCACACCAGCAAACCCGATAGCAATGAATCTGAACATGTAAAACAATTTACAGGCTGAGAGTATTTCTGATTGGCTGGACTTTTGATTGGCTCAAAAAGCATGGTCAAAGAGCCTAGGGCTGTCAGATGTGATTTAAGGACACTTATTTCAGCAATATTTGTCAGGTAGTAGAGACATGTTATATTCCAAGAAAAAATAAATAAACAAAAACAGCTTACTGCTCATTTAAATGTATTTAATTGAGCTTGCCTTGACAGATCTTTAATTATTTCCCTTCAAGAACACACTATTTTAGATTCATAAAGAGACAGAATGTAAGATTTCAGCTGAAAGACTTTTGTTACACATTAAGTAGACGTATTACATGCTCCTGGTGTAAATTGTGTGTAAATATAAACATGGTTTTAATTAAAAGCTATATGTGAGGGGTAGGGAAGGGACTGCAGGAAGGGTTTACTTTGGCAGGGGACTATCTTTACATTGATAGTATACAGCCATTCCGCTAAGTTAATGAAAAGGCTAAAATGCTCTTCATTTGTTAAAGGCCTACTTAATATGGAGCAGGAGTACAGAGTCTATCTGTATGCTTATTGTTTGCCACAAATCATTTGATTTCCTGAGAGTCTTCATTTCATTGGGCGACTAATTTAGATTCGTATTTACATTTCATCCTCAAGGCCTTTTAACACCAGGGCCAGACAACTGGCATTGCAGAAGACCTCGAACTGTAATGAATTCAAGTGAGATAATGTGTGCATTTGTTGGAGCACTAAAACCGCTCTTTTCTCTAAAATGAAGCAGCAATGCTATTACACCGAACTTAGACTAGCCCTACTATCAAAGGTTGAAAGGCAATTTGCCAGATAGCAAACTGACAGAGAATCAACGTAGAATTGATGTCTCTCACGGCATCGAAAAAAGGTGAAACCGAGGGCCCGGAGAACCAAGGCGGAGTCCAGGGCCCGGAGGGTCCAGGCAAACTCGGAGGGTCTGAAGACCCCCCCCCCCCCCCGTCTGATCCCGAGGAAACGTCCATAGGGTGGGTACCAGGGCAGGAACCATCTCCAGGTCCAATAGCTCAGATGTGGCTATGACATGATGTGGAACAGGCTCAGGTGTGGCTGTGACGTGGCATGGAGCAGGCTCAGGCGTGGCTGTGACGTGGCATGGAGCAGGCTCAGGTGTGGCTGTGACATGGCATGGAGCAGGCTCAGGCGTGGCTGTGACGTGGCATGGAGCAGGCTCAGGCGTGGCTGTGACATGGCATGGAGCAGGCTCAGGCGTGGCTGTGACGTGGCATGGAGCATGTCGTGGAACTCCGGCTCGGCGCCCATGTCGTGGAACTCCGGCTCGGCGGCTATGTCGTGGAACTCCAGGTCGGCGGCCATGTCGTGGAACTCCGGCTCGGTGGCCATGTCTTGGAACTCCGGCTTGGCAGCCATGTTGTTGAACTCCGGCTCGGCGGCCATGTCGTGGAACTCCGACTCGGCAGCCATGTCGTGGAACTCTGACTCAGCATCCGCCTCCCCCACAGTGAACGTGGAACCAATAAACTGCAGGGCAAGGTCGATATATTGAGCCAGGCTGTAGGTACTCTGACAGCCTGGCATCAGAGAAGAGATGGGCTCATTCAGTCCAAATCGGAAACATTCCTTGAGGGCCACCTCATTAAAATCCACCCTGCAGGCCAGAGCACAGAATTCCTCCACATAGTCCTCCAGGGGACGATTCCCCTGGTGAAGTCGAAGAATCTGGATTGCTGAGTTCATATTGCATCGGTCAGATATTCTGTAACGTTGTTGCTGGCACTGGCAATGATGAAGACAATGACGATGAAGTAAAGAACCCAAGTGCAAATTTATTAACAAAAGTGAAATCCAAAAACCCTAACTACAAACGTAAACAAAAAACATGAACTTCACTTTAACTTGACTTGACATAAACTTGAAAACACAACCAAAGTTACATTCAACAATACCTGACAATGGACCATGGAAAACATGAGGGTTAAATACCTGACATGGGAGAGAACACATGACAAAGATAACCAATAAACACAAAGAACTCTAAACAAGATAACAAGACAATCAACCAATGAAAACAAGAACATAAACATGGAGGGAAACATGAAATCACATGACAAGGGAACCACATGACATGAAACAGGAACTAGAAATTTCAAAATAAAAGACATGAAAAACATGAATCAACAAAATACACATGACATCTACTTTCGATTTTAAAATCCCATACTTGAATAAATCAGCCAATATATGTACTCTTTATTAAACACACAGCACATTTGGTTACTCATCATTTTATTTATACAAAATATACAGTTACAAATACATAATTACTTGAAGTTATCTTTTTCTACCATATATAAATCTTAAGACTTAACAATAAATTATAGAAAAATGCCTTTATACTGTTGCATTCACAAATGGATGTATAATCACAAATAATAGGCTAATTTAAAGATAGTGTCAGTTTGACAGATTTTAAGAGGTAGCTCATCCATAAAATTACAATTCTGTCATCATATACACACCCTTATGTTAGATATTTTTATTCTGTGGAACACAAAAGGAGATACAGTATAAGGCAGAACATTAGGGACTGACATTCTCAGTCACCATTTTCTTTCATTGCATCTTTCTTTTCTATCAAAGTGAGTGGTTGACTTAAATTCAATATTGCAATATTTTCTTCTGTGTTTCCCAAAGGATAACAGACAGAGAGGAGAGGGAGAAATTTGTTTCCCCCCCCCCGAAATATTTTGCATTTCCTCGCAAAAAAATAACCATGGTTTTAGTACAGTAACCATAGTTGAACAATGGTATTTGTATAAAACCATAACTACAAAACTTTCCATGGTTTTATTAGTAACCATATTTTATCCATGATATTTGTAGTGAAACCATTGTAATAACACAGGAAAATGAGAAGTATGCTAATAAAATAAGAATATTGTGGTTCTTCTGGTTTTACTAGCATAACTGCAAAAAAAAAAAAAAAAGTTCACTAGGGGGTCCCTATACAAAACGCCTGAACTGTGTTACGTGAACTGGTGGTGTGTGACGGGCAGACCGCTGTGTGCCTTGTAGCCAGCACACCAGGCCATCACGTAACCTCCCCCAATGCTCTTGAGCGTCGAACGGCCCATCAGGAACAAGTCGACTGCCCAACTATAGGGATAGGCTAGCCCAGCCGAGGCCTCTTTCCCTCTCTTTTCTCCCCAAAAAGAGTGGAATTTGTTAACTGACTGGGAGCCATAAGTGTCTGCATCGGGGGGTGTCCCTCCCAAGGGGAAGACACCGCAGAGACCACACCCTGCCCAAAAAAGGGGGGGGGGGGTATTTTGAGTGGAATACGTCACATGGTCTTACCGAGTCTGGTCAGAAGTATGTCATGTGGAGAGGTCCCATGGTAGGTCCTACCTGAAAGGGAAGAGGGGCCTCTGCCCAAAGAAAGACGCAGTTTGCCTACAGGGAAATGATTTTGTGGAAAATATCACATGGGGTCGCCTTCGGGGAACCAGCACATGTGGAGCACCTACCTCAGTACAGGGGCTCATTAGTGCACGTACTGGGCCGGTCAGCGAGTTTCTCCGCAAACTCAACTACCAGAGGGCTAAGGAGGAAAGTCATCCAGGGATCACAGTCTGTGAACACTACTGGGAGTCAAGAGCGCACGTCTTCACCTCAAGGGAGGGGAAAGGCGCTATGCGCAAGCAGTACACCCAGCCAGCTGTCCCGGAACTTACCTGCTCGTGCCTGCCAATACACGGGACGTGACCAGCTCAACCCGTTGATTGTAGAACCTCGCAAAGGTGTTGGGTGCTGCCAAGCCTGCTGCTCTGCAGATGTCTGCCAAAGCGGCGCCACTGGCCAGGGCCCAGGAGGCCGCCACACTCCTGGTAGAGTGGGCTCGTAACCCCGCAGGGGGTGGCACGTCCTGAGCCCGATATGCCATCGTGATGGTGTCAATGACCCAGTGGGCAATCCTCTGTTTGGAGACAGCGCTTCCTTTCCGCTGTCCACCAAAGCAGACAAAGAGCTGCTCGGAGCTTCTAAAGCTCTGTGTGCGATCCAAATAGATGCGTAAAGCTCGCACCGGACACAGCAACGCAAGGCTGGGTCTGCCTCCTCCTAGGGCAGCGCTTGCAGGTTCACCACCTGATCCCTAAAAGGGGTCGTGGGAACCTTGAGCACAGGATCACGTGAGAGTAACCCGGACCAAACTCCAGGCACGATTCGCTGACAGAGAACGCCTACAGGTCCCCTATCCTTTTGATGAAAGTGAGCGCAGTCAGGAGGGCAGTCTTTAAAGAGAGTGCCTTAAGCTCAGCTGACCCCAAGGGCTCAAAGGGAGCTCACTGTAGACCCCGAAGGATGACAGAGAGGTCCCACGAGGGGACGAGGCGTGGTCTGGAGGGATTCAACCTCCTAGCGCCTCTCAGGAACCTGATGATCAAGTCATGCTTCCCCAAGTACTTACCATTTTCTGCATTGTGATGAGCCGAAATAGCGGCTACATACACCTTCAAGGTGGAGGGGGACAGCCGCCCCTCCAGCCTCTCCTGCAGGAAGGAATCACCGATCCGACTGTGCATCTCTGGGGGTCTTCGCGTCGGGAAGAACACCACTTAGCGAACAGACACCACTTCAAGGCATACAGGCACCTCGTAGAGGGAGCCCTAGCATGAGTGATCGTGTCTACCACCACAGGTGGTTGGCCACTTAGGTCTTCTGCGTCCCATCCAGGGGCCAGACTTGGAGATTCCAGAGGTCTGGTCACGGGTGCCAGATGGTGCCCTGTCCCTGAGAAAGAAGGTCCTTCCTCAGGGGAATTCGTCAGGGGGGGGGCTGTCACGAGGGGTGTGAGATCCGAGAACCACGTCTGGGTGGGCCAGTAGGTTGCTCCCTGACCTTGCACAGTGTCTGTGCAAGAAGGCTCACTGGGGGAAATGCATATTTGCATAGTCCAGGGGGCCAGCTGTGTACCAGCGCATCTATACCGAGAGGTGCCTCGGTCAGGGCATACCAAATCAGGCAGTGGGAGGATTCCCGGGAAGCAAACAGGTCTACCTGTACTCGACCGAATCGACTCCAAATCAGCTGGACCACCTGAGGGTGGAGTCTCCACTCTCCCCTGAGGGTAACCTGACGTGACAGCACGTCCGCTGCGGTGTTGAGGTCGCCCGGGATGTGAGTGGCTCGTAGCGACTTGAGGCGCTGCTGACTCCAGAGGAGGAGACGGCGACAGAATATTACTGTCTTCTGTATTTGAGCATCTTTGGGGTGGATTTATAAAAATAAAAATCAGCTGAAAAGTTGTAACACTGAAAAAAATAAAAATAAAATAAAATATATATATATTATTGTCTAAAAACTATTACCTTCTGAAGCATGAAGCAAATTAAACAGGGGTAAAGCATATCTCTCTGAAATAGAGAAATACGTACAAGTGACATTATTAAACAGTTTCATTAACATTCCTACTACTAATCGTCATCATAAAATCATCATATTTAATCCTTTAGTTAAAACACATAAGACAACAACTGTTTCCCAGTACAATGTATAGGTACAGCAGATGACAATGTATTTAAATGTATGCTATATAGTTGTGTGCAAAGGGCATTCAATTACGAAATTACAAATGTTTTTTAGTTAAGAAACATTACAGCGGGAATGTTTTTAAAACACAGAAGGATTAAACAATTCAAATCTAAAGTGATATTCAATGTTAGATTGACAAACCATTGCGTAAAATGATGGGGGAAAAATATGTGCTTACATTTTCTAGCAAAGCATCCTCTGACTTTTGGTCTGTTTTAGATTCAGTAACGCCTTTGCGCAGAACTCTGATTTCTCTAACCAAGTTTAAACATAAAACTTTACCACTTATTTCCTTTTCGATCCGATACCAATAATTTCTAGTCCAATATCGTCGATACCAATACTGATACTTCAATTATTTTTTTATTATTTTTTTTTTTTGCGATTTCTTGGGATAAAATGGGTCATTTAAAATATAATTTTAGTCATACTTTGTCTTTTGTTTATTTTTTTTTATTTTGTTTTTAGCATTTGTGAGCCCTTACAAAAATTAACCATAGTTTCACTACAGTAACTATAGTTTAACCATGGTATTTAGTTAAAACTTAGTTACCACACAATTAACCATGATTACTACTACAATATTACTGTAGTAAAACCATGGTTAACTTTTTTTTTATTATTACTTATTAACAAAAATTACACACAATTATAAGAAATTTCACCTTTAGATATGTTGTTATTTTAGTATGAATTTACTCCAGAAGCTGTTTCTCTGATTTCTATCATTACCTCTACAAGGCACTAATCCCTCTTGTTTGAACGAGTCTTGTGACGGTGCAAGTGCTTGTCTGCTTATGTCTTTCAGCATGCGTGTTAAGATAAGCGGAAGAAGAAATAGTTCCCATCCTGCACAAGTATTTGCTAATATAGTCTAATCCTTTTTATTTCACTTTGAAGCTTATGATTATTGTTCATAGTAACCAAATAATAATATCCCTGGATAAAAAAAAAAATTAAAAAAAAACATTTAGAATCGATATTTTTGTGTGAGGATCAATATTTTTTAAACAACATCAGTATCAGATGTATCGATATCTTAGGATCGATCTGCCCATCCCGGTACATCTCAGTCGGCGATACATGTTGATGAATCAGCCTCATTTCGACATTGAATAGATGTTCTGTTTTCGACCTAACAATGTTCTGGTGTACCGACCAAATAGTGCATGTTGATTCAACATTAATAATTTATTGATGACTGATCCCAACCATTACAATTAAAAATAGACGTTGAATCGATGTGTCCTTGCTATCTGGGTTAGCACTTGAGCTTCGCTTAGCCTTTATACGTAAGAATATTCAAGTCCAATCCAATCCTGAACTACATCTTTCTACCCTCAAAAAGTTATTGTAGCAAAATCTGAAGCCAGTTGTACAAAAGTTGGTTGAAAACATGCATGTTTTATCCCCAAATGCTCCATTGATCAGTTTTTTTTTTTTTTTTTTTTTTTTTTTTTTTTTTTCTATTTTGTTTAAGAACATACAGATTTTGTTTAGACTGGGTAGTAACTAACTAAAAGTAGCAACACTCCAAAACTTAACCACATTTTCTAGCTGCTGACAAAAATAGTTTAGTTTATAATGTAACAAGAATGTTACATTGCTGGTCTTTTAGATATTGTATTGCACATTCAGCTTTGTAGGTAATCAAGCTGAGGCAATAACAAAATGTACAAAAAAACTGTCCTCCTTTATGTGTAGCATTGGAAAGTCTGATTCATTTTAGTGAATAAGTTCATTTGGATGGTTCATTTAAATGAACTGGTTAAAAAAGAAACTTCACCAATTTCATTTCCTTGTGAGGTATTATACCTTCTAATTTGTAGTTAAATGCAGCTCTTCACCATGTTTTCAGAAATATTTTTTTTTTCTAGTTTAATTAGTTGTGTGTAGTGTAAATGTATCTGTTAAATGTAATTCTGTCAACTATATTGAGATTTTCTTTTTTTTTTTTTTTTTTTTGCAAGATATTTTTAAAATATTTATATTTAAATGTTTATTGCCCCCTTAAATAGCATAATTGTACTTATCTAATTTTTGTTAGTAGCTTAAAGTACAGTTAGGATTTTTTTCTTTCTTTTTTCCCCCAGTTCCCAGCAGCTTTACTGTAGTTTAACTACTTTCATTATGAGCAGCTTGTAGCTTGGGGAGCTGCAATTTCAAAATAGCTTCCCCAGCTTGGCCTGTTACTCATCCTCAAAGGTTTTTTTTTTTTTTTTTTTTTTGTGATTAGTGGGTGTCAAAGTTCACAAATTTAGAAGTATCCCAAGAATGTGTTTTCCATGCCCACTTTCACGACTTTTCAATGATGGATGTTTCACAATCAGTGTTATCTAACTTGTACAAGTGAATTTTCCCATCATCCCTCAGCTGCACAGACACTTGAATATTCATCTCTCCCTCTAATCTGATTAGATTAGTCTCCAATCAGTTTGTGAGTGGAATGATTCTGTATTTGACAATGGAGTTTTATTAGGATAATCACAGTTTGTCACAGTCCCTCACTGCACTGTGTTAACAGAGCGATGCATGTGACACAGGCTTCCTCGATTGTTTTGGTGCTGTATTTACTCATGAATAATGGAAAACTGCCTCATGAATGCATAATTAGAGAGATGTTTGCCAGTATATCTGTATGGTTTTAATTGAAAATTAGCACAGCTATTAATCAACATATTTGGGACCAGCAATCCCTTAGACATTGTTAAATCTGCGGAGTACTCCTCTGTCATGTACAGAGGTGGCAGTTGGAACAAATTACATTTTAATTTAAATGCCTGTCCTGTGTTGTCTCCTCCAGCTCTCTGAAGAAAAGTCATGAGGTTTTTAGGTTGATTAGCTTGCTTTTCATATTTATTCTTGGAATATGAGCATGCAAAGTTGAGGTCACTTAGATTTGACTTTCCTTAATATAGAATATCCTTATCACTAGGGAAGAGGTGGTTTTCAAGAGATGACTGTTTTTTAAAAACTGAAGTGTGTAATTTCTGTGCCACTAAAGTCACCAAACAGAATTGCAAAATAAATAAGTAACCCTCAAACAGGTTTCCTTAGCACTTTGCCATTGGTTGAACAAACAGATAGTCCTGCCTCAAACTCATACTTTTGGTTTAGCTAATGTTGCAGTGTCGGGCTTGTTGGTATATTCAAACAAACAGAGCAATGTTTTAGTAGCACTACAGAGCCACAGATTTTACAGTTTGTGTGGAAATATACCTAAATGTGTATATATATATATATAGCTTAATTAAACTGTGCTACCTTACAATGGATAAATACAGTAACTATACCAGCACTGAAACTAATAAAGTTTTTTTTATTGTCCAGCCAAATGTGTATTATATAACAGTCTCACTCTGTTTTCTCTGAATTTTATCACTGAGCCAAACCCGAAACAATGTATTTTTTATTTTATTTTATTTTTTTATTAAATGTGTAGTTACTGCATTTTCTTTTGCAGGGTAGTATAGTTGTCTGTGCATATTAAGATAGGAAAATTTATTTTAACATAAAAAAGAGACAAATATCCCTTAGGGAAAATTAGTATTATTAGAAAGCAGAAATATGCATTAGCAGGTAACTCATTCTCAGTTACATTTGTGCTCAAAAGTTTGCATACTTTAATTTAAACCTGTGTGTGTCACCTTTTGTGTCTGTAACAAGGCCAAACATTCAAGGGTATGTAAACTTTTGATCAGGGCCATTTTGGATGATTTCTGTTACCATTATGATTTAAAAAGGAGCCAAACAACTATGTGATAATAAATGGCTTCATATGATCACTATCCTTAAATAAAAGACAGTTTTTTGCATGATCAATCATATTTTCAAAATCAATGCCAAAATTTCACAATTTCTGCCAGGGTATGCAAACTTTTGAGCACAACTGTATATGTTCAGGAATGACTATCCTCATTTTAGATCCCCATTAATTGTGGCATCATTTTATCTTCTGAAGTCTCAATAAAAGCTATTGAATAACTCCTCACTTCCCGAGGATGTTTTCAGTGGTGTAGGATCAGAGCTCGGAGAAAACTGGGACTCGGGAGATTTGTAAGAGCTCCTGTCACATGAGCTATAAATCTCACACTAAGTGGCTGTGTTGCAGTTATGGTAATTGATACCAATGTAGTTAAGGTGCAATGTGACATATTCACAGTGTGCGAGATGGAAGTCGATGTTTCACTTAGACGTGCTTTATGTGTTCTTGTGGCTGCTCAAGCAGATGAGGGTCACCTATGTGCCTCATGAATCTTTAAACAGCTGCTTGGTGCAGCCGTGCCAGTATATATCTCTGAGGCTTTCTCTCTCTCTCTCTCTATCTCTCTCTCTCTCTCTCTCTCTCTCTCTCTCTGTCACACACACAAACACACACACACACACAGTGATTCAGAATAGCTTACTGGCATAGCCCACATGGCAGTAAGCATCTGTTTACTGTGTAGTAATGACTTCAAATACACACATTTGAATATATGTGGCTAGACTACGCTTATAGACTGTTGATGTAATGCTTTTAATGGAGGAAAAGGCTATATGCAACAGTGATACAATTTACTCTATGCTCCAACATGTTTTTGAAGACTTTATTGTAATGCTATCTTAGTAAATGTCTGAATAACATTACTTATTTATAATTTATTCTGATTTATATTTTAATCTGTTTTGTCTTAGCCACAATTTTTTTTATTTATATTCTTTGTTAAGAATTTTCAGAAACTTTACAGTGTGTAGCCATTTAATCAAAACAAAATCCACAACAAAAGTGATTAATCCTATTGAGGCAGTGACATTAGATGTGCTGCAATACAACGTTTCAGTTTTCAAAGTAGAACAGAGATAAAAGTGGGATGCAGTGAAACAATAGTGAGAAAAGTCATCTGATGTTGTTTCAACCCAATACAGTATAACTTTCCTTCTTCTGTGGAACACATATGGTGAATATTTTGAAGAATATCCTGGCTGATTTTATCCATAAAATGAAAATGAAAGATAACAAAGTAAAATGACAACAGAAGAAGAAAAAAAAAAGAAGAAAAAGACAAATACCACAAAAGTAGTCAATGCGACTCATGCACTATATTACAAGTCTTCTAAAGTTATACTACAGGCAATCCAATGGCACCGCCATTTGATGCCACTGATGTCAAACATAACCAGACTTCATTGCAGCCATATTTGATTTGAGAGCTGCAGAGGAGGGAAATATTTTTAGTGAATAATGAATTTAATTACGATCTGTTCCTCAAACAAAGCCATTGATTCAGAAACTTGGAATATAGCACACAAGACATTTGGCCACACCTTTACCTTTATGATGCTTTTTTTTTTTTTTTTTTTTTTTTGCATATACATTTCATGGTATAAAGAAAGGCATTTGGGTTTGGAACGACAAGAGGGTGAGTAAATGAAAACATTAAAAATAAATAAAAATTACTACCGATTTAGTAACGAACAATTGTGAGTCAAGTTTAGATATGATTAAACTGGTTCCACAATCTCATAGCAAATCAACAAAACATTGCAGAACTTTACTTTTACAGTAAGCAATTGTTGGCTTTATCTCACTAATCAAATTAAGATTCATTGGGATAAGAAAGAGGAAGGACGTTTGGTAAATGAGGAACCCATTCCCATTTTATTAGCCTTTCTCAACAGAAAACAACAAAGGGAAAATGGTGCTGAAAGAATATTTTTACCACCAAATTAAATAACGCTGAGCCTGGCAGTGCATTTTAGGCCAAATTCAATCAATTGAATTGTTTCTCATTTTCATTTGCATCCTTCAAAGCCTGGCAAATTGAAACAAGTGAAGAACATTTGTTTGAGCCTCATACATTTGCATTAAAGTGTCTTAGTAGTGGTTAATGAGGTAATCACTGACAGTACAGGTGAAGTATGTAGTTTCTGCAACACTAGCATCACCAAACAAATTTGTCTGTTAGTCATCGGCAGTGGTGGAAAGAGTACTGATTTTCTTTTTTTTTTTTCTTCTTTTTTTTTACATAAGTAAAAGTACTGTTACTGAAGAAATAATTCACTTGAGTACAAGTAGAAGTACTGAGAAATATTATGACTCAAGTAAGAGTAAATAAGTAGTTTGCCAAAAAACTACTCAAGTAATTGTTACAAGTTACTTTATGAAAATTACATTATATATAGTACATACGCTTCCATTTTTAGAACACAAAGACGTTTTTGTTCTTGAAAGAAATTGATGCTTCCTATCACCAAGGATGTATTAAATTGATCAAAAATACTGCCAAAATCATTCATTGCAAATTATTATTATGGTTTGAAATAATTGTTTTAAGTGGTATTTATTCAATTTTTTTTTTACCCCTGATGGCAAACATATACTGTGTCACCTATTCCTTACAAAAGTATTCTAAAATGCTAATTTGGTATGCAAGAAAATTTTCTTATTATTAGAACAATTGAAAATGGTTGCGCTACCATGCGGACATCACAATACAGTGGGTTTTTTCCCCATTTGCTGAGGTATTGAATTTTTATAAGTTGCTTTACATTTGCAAGTCAAATTTTGGTTTTAAAAATAGGCAAAAAAAAAATAACATATTTCTCCTAAAATTGTATTTTCTCCTAAAGTCTATTGTTTTAGAGAGATGAAAGGTTTTCCATGCATTACTGTTTTGAAAATATAATCTCTAACCAGGATAGAGAGGGAAGTGGACGGCCCAGATGCACAACAAAAATACAAGTAAATCACAGTCTCTAGTTTGAGATACAGACTCCTCACGGGTCTTAAACTAGCAGCTTCTAAATGCCAAATTCCTGCATTGCTGCAAGAGGATTCTTGGACAAACAAAACATTTTAAGAATACAACATTTATTTAAATAGATATAGCCATTTGTAACATTCTAAATGTCTCTAAATCGTCTCTAAACTACATAATGTGCATTGTGATTGAAACACATTCCTATTTCAGGTTTAGTCTCATTCACGTATGTCCAAGTATTTTGGCTATTAAGTTAAAATACTGTAAAAAAAATGAATATAATGCAATATCATAGAGGAGGAAATGTATCATCTATGATATTGTAGCAATTATCCAGATATGGAATGAGATTATTAAGCAAACTGTTATCAACTCCTACATGCCAACTGAATAAAATAAGGCAAAAATAAACATTCCACACAGTGTTTAGTGAGAGATATGATTAATTCAAACACTAAAAGTGGTTGTTCTGTATATGTATTATTGTATTACAGTTGTAATAATAAAGTCTTAATTAACATTATGGTTATTTAACATATTGAGATATTATTATTAAGTAAATTGTAGCATTTGGTTACATTATGTTTTGTGATTTCTCAAACCTTCTTTATATATCATCCATCTCTTGCACACTTTTGGCCTCTAGCTGGTGAGGATTTTCAGACAGATAAACAGCAGCACAGGGAAGGGAGGTACATTACAGCACCGTGAGCAAGAGTGTTAACCCCTGGGACAGTTTATTTTGAACAAGGGGGTGAACGGTTACGGAAATTAAGGTAGGAGTACAATACTGAACTGATGCAGATTGACAGAAGTGGACAGCCCATCTGTGCTCGCGATGATGCGAGGAAATGGAAGTCGGGAAAAAAAAAATATGTTCAGTGAAAAGTCAAAAGAAGATCGCAATGTATGTAATTATAACTACATCAAATATTATTAATAAAACACGGGAACTCGTGTGGGCATTTTTGCCTCCATATTTTGAATTTTGGGGATATTTTTGTTAATTTCAGTGGCATTTTTGCCCCGAGTCCCCGTTAATTTCCAACACTATTGGCATTGTATCTTGTACGGTATTTAAATGTTTGTTTTAGACATATAGTAGCAAGTAAACAAGATATCCCCACATATATTCCAAACTACATTGTGTTAATGTTTGACACAGTTAAAACATTGCCTACCTTAAAAACAATTGAAGTTTGATCAGTGGTTAAATTTGTTCAGACAGTTCCCTCATACCTGAATGAATGGCTCCTTTCCAGAATAAAATGAAATATGCAGAAAATCACAGTGTTACTGTATAGTGACAGGGCAGAAAGTCTTGAAGAAGCTAGAGAAGAGAGGACACCGGCGGCAGTTTACGCAAGCTGCTATGCTCATGCTGTGCCCTGCGGGCTTCCGTTGTGCCGCGCACAGCGTGTTTTAGTTTATAAAGAGAATTAGCACTCATAACTTTCTTCTTCCCAAAAATTCAGAAATATTATGTTTGTTTTGTTTTTTTAACTTTGTAATTGTGGTGAAAAATAACTGTAGCAAAGTTGAATACTTCATTTTTAATCAGCTCAAGTAAAAGTAAAAGTACTATTATTTATTTATACTTAAAAAAGTAGAAAAATGTGAAAAATGTAGTCAAGTACTGTAAAGACAGTAGTTGTAATTCGTTACTTTCCACCTCTGGTCATCGGTCAAACAAACTGATAATTCAGTCTCAAAAAGCATTGTTTGTAACACCAGTGTTGATATATCGGACTGGTAGGGATGCTCAAACAGTAAGACGGAGCCCCTCTGTTTACACTTTTCTGGGGAATCTGCCTATGAATAACTTAAGAAAAACAAATGACTTTTGTTTTTATTTCTTTGTCTGGCTAGTGTAATTTTGCAAAAGCATATAATGACGTTGATGTACGTAATCCCCCATTCTCTTCTGTTCTTTAGGCGCGCCAGAGGTGATAGTCAGATGTCCCCTCAATCACATACAGTGCACTGGGACGAGAAAGTGCATTCACTTCAACAAGCTCTGCAATGGGGCGAAAGACTGTGAGGACGGTTTTGACGAAGGAGTCCACTGTAGAGGTGGGTTAATATTGGTTGTGCATGTGTTTTAGCTGTTGATCTGTCAATATTAATAAGCTCACTGTTTGAACATAAACATAGTACCCATATTGACAGCCTAATGCTGCATATCTTTACTTAAATTGGCAAGGTTGCTTTAAATGGAAGGAGAACAGGTGAATAACGCAGCAGGTGTGATGTTGGACACAGTCTACTCTTGTTCGCAATCATCCAGGCCACAATAACAAACAGGTGGAGCCACCTGGACTCTGTGATATGACAATACCATCACAGCAGTTGTCATTGGGTGTTTGCCCATTAGTAGAGGGGGTGCAATTCAGGCTGGCCAAAAGTTTGACCTTTGGTGAATTGGAAAAGTATGGCACCCACCTGGCCAGTGCCAGAATTGGCTGATCCTGCCCTTTGATCCAAAGCCTGGCTGAAAACAAGCCAGTGACCTATATGAACCACAGAATTTTATTATGCCAGGTGGATTGCACGGATTTCCTCCAGGGTTAGAACAACAAAGTGTTATGTAGTCTACGCCAGACTGTAGCAGAGAAATGGTTGGAGGAAAAAAAAATAAAAAATCTGTCATATTAATGTGCCACATAACCGCATAGGTATGAAAAATGAGACGTGACTTATGTAAATGTTGTTTGGCTTGAATGAACAGTAGGGGAACAAAAGTCTGAGAGTGCATTGAAAATCTGGGATTATTATCGTTATTATAATTATTATTTAAAATAAAAACAAAAAACAAAAAGAAAGTTAAACGTATTAATATGTGAAATATTTAAGACCCTGCTCTATTTCTTGGTCATTAATCAAAAGTAAGCACACTGATCATGGATCAGTGGGATAGTTCACCCAAAAATGAAAATTCTTTCATCATTTACTGACCCCCATGCCATCCCAGATGTGTATGACTTTCTTTCTTCTGCAGAACACAAATTAAGATTTTAAGAAGAATATCTCAGCTCTGTTGGTCCTCACAATGCAAGTGAATGGTGACCAGAACTCAGAAGATCCAAAAAGGACATAAAGGCAGCATAAAAGTAATTCATATGACTCCAGTGGTTTATTCCATATCTTCTGAAGAAATATGATAGGTGTGGGTGAGAATCAGATCAATATTTGTGTCTTTTGTTACTATCAATCTCCACCTTTGTCCAGCCCCAACCAGTAGGTGCCTGAATGTGAAAGTGAAAGTCACTTCCACACCAGAATGTGGAAGTGAATGTGTAGATTTTTAATATAAATACTTAAATAATGATCTGTTTATCACCCACACCTATCATATTGCATTCAGAATATACTGATTTAACCACTGGAGTCATATTGATTACTTTTATGCTGCCTTCATGTCCTTTTTGGACTGGTCTGGTCTCCATTCACTGGTATTGTAAGGACATACAGAGCTGAAATATTATTTATTAATAAATATTATTCACACATCTGGGATGGCATGAGGGTGAGTAAATGATGAGATAATTAAAATTTTTGGGTGAACTATCACTTTAATGCCTTTGTTCAAAAGGTTAGATCTCTTTGCTTTCATTGAAGCACACAAGATCCTCAAATCAAAGTTGGGTGTCATGTTTATTCTGTTGGTTCATGTTTTTCATGTCTTTTATTTTGAAAATCTAGTTCCTGTATCATGTCATGTGGTCCCCTGGTCATGTGATTTCATGTTTCCCTCCATGTTCATGTGTCTTGTATTCATTGGTTAACTTGTTTGTTTTGTTACCCTTGTCCATGTCTTTAAGCCTCTTGTTTGCCATTGTCCATCGTCAGGTATTGTTTGTGAATGTAACTTTGTTGGATTATTCAAGTTTATGTCAAGTCAAGTCAGGTTATAGTCAAGTTTATGTGTTTATGTTTTATTCACGTTTGTAGTTAGGGTTTCTGGATATCACATTTGGAATAAATTTGCACTTGGGTTCTTCACATCATCTCGTCTTCATCGTCTGCATTGTCATTGCCAGCACCAGCATACGTTACACAATACTTGACCGACAAGATGAAACCAGCAGTTCAGCTCCTCCGTCTATGCCAGGGGAGGTGTCCCCTGGAGGATTATGTGGAGGAATTCTGCACTCTAGCCTGCAGGGTGGATTTTAATGAGGTGGCCCTCAAGGACTGTTTCCATTTTGGGCTGAATGAGCAGATTTCCTTTCTGATGCCTGACGGTCGGTGTGCCAACGGCCTTGCTCAGTATATTGCCCTGCAGATTATTGGTTCTACATTCACTGTGGGGGAGGCAGCCGCCATTCCAGAGTTCCACGTCATGGCCGCCGAGCCAGCGCCGTCTTTTGCCACGGATCCTGAGTCTGCCCCATGCCACGTCACTGCAGCGCCACAGCCTGCTCCATGCCACGTCACCGCAACACCTCAGCCTGCTCCATGCCATGTCACCGCAACGCCTCAGCCTGCTCCATGCCAGGTCACCCCAATGCCTCAGCCTGCTCCATGCCACGTCACCACAACGCCTCAGCCTGCTCCATGCCACATCACCGCAACGCCTCAGCCTGCTCCATGCCACATTACCGCCACGCCTCAGCCTTCTCCATGCCACATCACAGCCACAACTCAGCCTGCTCCATGCCACGTCATAGCCAAGATTCAGTCTGCTCCATGCAAGGTCTCAGGCTCATCTCTGGCCAACGAACCAGCGTTGCAAGCCTCTTTCGTTCCAGAGCCATCTTTCACTGGGCTATTTGAGCTGGAATTGGTTCCCGCCCTTGTGCCCACCCTTAGTTCTCCTGATCAGGCAAGGGGAACTTTCGACCCTCCGAGCCCTGGACTCCGCCTTGGCCTGTCGATCCCGCAACATAACCTTGGCTCTACGTTCCCTCGGTTCCACTGCGGTCCTTCAGCCTGTCGGCTTTACCGGGGTCCCTCATCCCTCCAGCTCCTCCTTGGTCTGTCGGTCACCTGGCTCCACCTTGGCTCTCCGATCCTCTGGCTACGCCTCGTCTCTCCAATCCTTCAGCTCCACCAGGGACCTCCATCCCTTCTGCTCCGCCTTGGTCCTCAGCCCCACTGGCTCCGCCTCAGTCTTCTGATCCCCCAGCTCTGCCTTGCTCCTCAGAGCTTCCAGCGCCGCCTTGGTCCTCCCTCCCTCCAGCTCCACCCTGGCCCTTCGAGTCTTCGGCTAATCTCTGGGTACCAAGTACCCTGGTGTCACCCTTCAAGTCTCTCACGGCTCCGCCTTCCATGGCTCCGCCCCTCGAGTCTCTCATGGCTCCACCTTCCACAGACGTTGCCCTGATCCCATGCTCCACGCCCTGTCTTACCAAGCCACGCCTCAAGTGCCATTTGCAGCATGGAACGGAATCAGTATTAGTAAGTGCAGCTGTAAGAAAAGAAGTTCCAGCTTACAATTAAAAGAGCCTATCAAAGAGCCAAGTTTTGATAGAGGCATTGCCTGTTTTGTTTTTTGTTTGTTTGTTTGTTTTTTTGCCCTTGTTTTCTTACCTTTATTTGTATATACTCGCTCATTAGCTGGACCAGATTGCAAAAAAATTTTTTTGCGTGATTTGAGTTAAATCAGTTACAACAGTGACTGTTTTCAGATTTTATCGCTTATTTTAAATATTGAATTGAAAAACCAACTGATTTCAGATTTTCGTGAACAAGATAGGAGCTTTATCACTGGAAATAACTTCCCAGGGATGTTGACAGGATGGACGCTGCATGAACTGACATGGGACAAAATAATTGTTTCCAAAGAGTTTACTCCTACAACCCATTCTGCCCTGCCAGCTGTCTACCATTTTTCAGTCAAAAGTAATCCTGCCCCAAACTAACACCACTGGTTGAGCCAAAAGTAGACATGTCACAGCACTCAAAAATAAAGAAAGAAGTAAAAATTTAATTAAATTAAAATAAAAAAAAAAAACTAAAAAATTGACAGAGCCACATTGTTTATTATTTACTGTTTGGAAAGTCAACCTGCTGTATGTATGGCTTAATTATAGTTGTCTATGCACATCAACTGGGATAGGAGAACATATATTTACGTTGGAAAAAATGACACACTTCACCTTTAAATTAATGTTTTTTCAGCTTGTGTGTTAGGAAAATTACATGAGCTATTAAACCACATTCGGCTATTAGCAGTGATATATGAGACATGAAGATTTACAGACAGGCTGAAGTGCAACCTCTGGACTCAGACAGACGTGTGTGGTTTTAAAGGCTAGTGTTTGTGTTGGTGATATAACCATGTGCTGAAGTAAGCAACACAGTATACTTCATCAAAGGGGCTAATTACATGAGTAAGCGTTGGCCTCTGAGGTGTTCGGATCAAGACATTCGCATGTGTTTCCACCCATACACCTGTAGACAAGAGGAAATGAGGTCACCGCAGAGAAGTTGGCGCATAGCAGATGGGTCTCAGCTGAAACTTTCCCTACGCTTCTCATAATGAATATACATAATGAATCCCAAGAGGGCATTACCCAAAAGCGTGCCCATATGGAAGACAAAGGCGGAATTCTATTTCACCTCCACAGATTTCTGCAATGCTTTATTTTAATGATTGTCCTTCAGCAGAGAGGAGATTTTCAGAGATGGCATGAAAAACATTTTTTTTTTTTTTTTTTTTTTTTTTTCACCACCTGGCTGCTTCTTTTTCACTGTGCAAAGTCTTGCTCCTCTCAGCCAGCACTGATGCTTGACAGGTGGTGAGGAGAAGAGGGCATATTTGAATTTAGGACCATAGAAAAGCTCTTTGGTGAAATTGTCAGAAGTTCCTCACAAGCTGTGGCATGAAAATATATTTGTAGCAAAAAGTGTATGGTCAAAGCATAATGTGTGGTTATATGTGTTTAGTATTCCAAGGGACCTGTAAAAAAGACTTTCTTATTTGTTTATCAAAGATGCAAATGCAGTATACTGTGCATATAGCTTTATTTAATGGCAATTAATTTCCTGGCGACTTAAAATTACACAACATTGTGAATATCGGAATGCTCTTAATGTACTTTTATTTTCCCAGTAAGTTTCCTAAAGAGTTGTTTCACAACCCTTTCTTGTCTCACAACTTGTGAGTATGAAAGCATTAGGACATATATTTTTAATAGTGTCTCTGATTTAAAATTCAGTAGCAAAAACTGCATTAAAATTAGCAAGTGCTATTTACACCACTAAGCAACTTGCACTGTGTTTCTAGGAACTGGTTAAAAAATCTGTTCCAATGATTTATTTGTGTCATCATTAAAAAGGAACTTATTCAAAATAATATCTAAAAATATGTAAAAATCTTTAAAAAAAATAAAAAAAAATAAATAAAAATGGGATATTAGCTGTTTTTGAAAAGGTCTTGCATTGCTTCTGCAACAGCACAGTAAACTATCTTTTGATGAAATAGTTGAAAAGGTTTATAAAAGCAATGTCTTGTACATTTTTTTATTTTTTATTATTTTGAATGACAATCACTAGGTCTATATATATATATATATATATATATATATATATATATATGTGTGTGTGTGTGTATATTTATATATATATATATATAATTTACTTGCAAATGATTTCAAGCAGGTTAGGTTAGAAAGAATGACAATATTGGGATTTTTTCATTTTTGTTTACTTTATGTTGAAATTCATTAACAAATAATCACGCTTAGGTAATTAAATGAATTGTGCAAGTTACATGCTTGCATTGTGTGTCAGTTCAGTCAGTTGGTAAAAAGCACCTCATGATTCCATTTTTAAAAAGCAATTACATACCAATTAACATAATTACAGAAAGTATTAGAATAAACCATGAATAGTTCTTCATATGTTGTTTACATTAAAACTGCCTGCTTGAATTGTACAGTTTCAATGCTATTTACCACCATTTGATCCATTGAAATGCTTCCCTTATGCTTAAAGCAGGACAAAATTGTGTAAAATGCTGCTAGTCAAATTCAATAATGATAAATAATTCACTCAAATTTCACCTTGAGCCACCTGGGTTATGTTACAAGAGGTTCTTGTGGTCCATGATTATTTTTGGCATGTTTTCTTTGGTTGAGTGAATTATTGTTGTTTATTTGTTTGTTTGTTTTGAAAATGCCTAACCCAAAACTACATCTTTAAACTGTAACACCTTCTAGAGCTTTCAAGTCCTCAGTCCTTCAGCCTGTAGCTGTATCTTTTACAACTGATCGGACTTACGTTTTTCCCATAGTGGACAATCAATAATCCACAAAATCCCATAGACATCCACCAAACTAGACATCTGAATAACTTGTACCTTAGTAGGCTGCATTTTATCAAACTGATCAGACTCAAGGTTTTCCTATCTCGGACAATCAAAAATCCCCCAAATCCCTTCTATTGAAAACTTCTGACTGTCCAGCTCCTAGATCTTTTTAAGCTGTGTTCACCAAAGTCAGCACCGATCTCCAGCCCGATCTATCTGTCTATCTGTTTGTCTGTCTGCAAACACATAAACACTTAATGCTGGCATTCAAATAAAAGTTTTTTTTTTTGTTTTGTTTTTTGTTTTTTGTACTTTGAGGCAAGGTAAGCCAACTTTTAAAATGTTGATGAATTCATTTTTTTTATTTAATTTATAAATATTTAGACATACTTGTGTACAGTATAATTCTATTCATTATATGAGTTGATGTACATTAAAGTATGCCCTACGAAGACACCTCTATCAATACTGTTATTAAACAAAAACTTTGTTTTAAAGCAAATTAACAATTATACAACATAGGCTATTGTTCTCTAATTTTAACCAGCGACTTTGCAAAGCTTGTGTAATATTGTGTAAATATACACATCACAGCGCATAAGCTTGGTATAAGTTGAACAGGCATCTGTATAGTCATACAAATTTGGGTAAGATGACATTGTTAATAGATAATGCTGCTTTTACAAAGTAATGAAAAACCATGTCACAATGTACCTTCCCACCCTCGCTTTGCCTCTCAACAGCATTCAATTATTTCACTTGTTTAACTTTTCATTTCCATTCCCAACAACTCAAACAAACAAACAAATATTATCCCTTGTACAATCACACCAATTTATTGGCTGGTGGTGCTTAAAAGCTCCATAAAAGTGCTCACTTTGGTGCCATTGAGTCAGATTTTCTGTTCTTCAGTACACAATCTTTTCTGGCCCGTGTTGTACCTATGACTCACGTCGAAGTGAGGATCATTATTATTCTCCCTTTTGAGTGGCAACACAGGATGGAATTTAAGATGTGAGTCATATTGTTTTATACAGCATAATTTCAGAGCAATTTTAATGTGTTTTTTTTTTTTCAAACATTACAAGGGTCCGACGGGAACAGCGGCGCTGTTCGAGGATTGCAATTTCTCACCACGAGGCGTTATCCACACTTGTTCCATTTCCACGGCCTCCAGATTGGAGCTCCGTGTGCAGGCACAGTTTGAGTTTTTTCGGCTTGGGTCTGAGAAGATTGGAGTGTGATCGGACATTGTATTCTTCCTTGTGTTTGTCCCTTTAGTAAAAGTGCGAGTCTCATCAGACATGCTCTGAGGCCTAGCTCGGTGGCCATTTTTCTGATGAACAAGCATGCGAAAGAGTTACCAAGCGCGTCTTGAGCTGTCACTATAAAAAAAATGCTGTTTGAGAGAATTAGTCATTGAAGGTAAGGAAACAAATTAGCCCCTTTGTCCTTATTGTCTTTTCTGTGTCGTTCTGGGAGAATGCACATGAATAAGGCAATGGAGGAGCAGCCTCGGCCTTTCTCTCTCTCCCCTCCCCATTCGAAGCGTATTGCTCGCGGCAGAGGGGATCATGCATGGACCGGTGAGCCCGGCCGCAGGACGAGGGGGCTGGAATGGACCACACGGGTGTTCTGGTGAGACAAGAAACACTGCTATCTTTGCTAGATTTGAGACACTGAGCACAACATACAGTGAACATTAGCACCACACGTTGTCCCCCCATAAAGAATGCCGAGGCTGTTGTGGCGAACCAGTTTTCTGAAATAACATTCCCCCCAATGTTCGTACACTTTTCCCTGTTCAAATACTAGGGAAAAGGTTTATTCTGTTGTAACTTTGCTGTAGATACATTCAGGGCACTCATCATATATGCCTAAATACCATAAATGCAAAAAAAATTTATCAAATTCCCTTCAACCAGCCACAGTATTGGAGGAGCAAAGGCTTCCCTCCACTGTGCCGCTGTTTCTGGGGCAGTCACCAAAAGTAAGCCAAGCATGCCATCTAGTGGTTACAGGTCACACTGTAGGCAAGAGCCATGCATTAATCCAGTGGTTCTCAAAGTGTGGGGTGCGCCCCATAGGGGGGGTGTGGAGGTATTGCACCTGGCACCACAACGCATCCTGCATGCACAGCTCTTGACAGCGTGAAAGTTTTATTTGTCTCAAAGGGTGGCGTGACCCAAAAAAATTGAGGAACCACTGCATTAATCCCTCTGTCTGCCCATCTGTCAGCTTGGCAGCAGCAGTAGGGCATTTGAAACTGGGTACTTTGAATGATTAAGCATGGTTATGTAATTAAATTTAGGCAGGCTCCACCGGTGTTCAATGGGATTGTTCCAACAGACGTTTCTGTTCGGGAAGCCCCGTTTTTTTATTTGGGAAACTCATTCTCTCTTAGAAAAAGGGCCAGTAGAGGAGATTCCCCCTTCTCAGAGAGAATGCGGCTTTTACAGCCATTATTTTCTGGTCCTGAAAAAAGACGGCAGCATGCGTCCCATTTTGGATTTTGAGACATTTGAATTTCGCTCTAATGAAATGTCAATTCAGAATGCTGATGCAGAAACAAATAATGTCACAAGTGCAACCTGGGGACTAGTTTGTGACAACAGATTTTAAGGATGCTTATTTCCACATTCAGATTGTGCCGAAACAAAACAGGCGCTTCCTCGGATTCGCTTTTGGGGGCAAGCATATCAATTTTATGTCCTTCCATTCGGACTTGCACTGGCACCATGCACTTTCACAAAATGCATGGATGCAGCTTTAATGCCCTTGAGGCTTCAAGGCATCCGCGTTTTGAATTATCTCGATATATGGTTTGGCTGCCCAACATCGAGATGTCATTCTCAGCCATTTGATCTGGGACTGTGTGTAATCTAGACAAGAGTGTCCTGTTGCCAGGGCAACAGATTCTGTTTCTAAGGGTGGAGCTGGATTCGCAAACGATGCAGGCGCATCTGTCTCCAGTTCGCATTCTGTCATTTCGCCAGTGTCTAGTGATGTTCAGAGTGAGAAGTGTTCTCCCTGCGAGAACATTTCACAGGCTTTTGGGGCTCATGATTGCGGCTTCCGCTGTCATTCCCCAGGGCACGTTGCATGCAAGACCTTTTCAGTGCTGAAAGAACTCCACAAAGGGACTTAAACCACTGATGCATGTGCTCCGTCTCTTCAAAGTTACCATGGGAATGGACCTGCCTTTTGATGTCGAGTGTTCCATTGGGACAGGCGTGTCACTGCAAAGTTATAATGACATATGCCTCCTCCACGGGTTGGGTGCTGTATACAAGGGTTGTCCAGCCTAAGGGGTATGGAGGACCAGTGGCAATATTGGCACATAAACTGTCTGGAGATGTTCACGGTGCTGCTGGTGTTAAAGATTTTCCTCCCGGTGATTCAGGGCAGCCATGACCTCATCCGGTCGGACAACAGGACAGTGGTGTCCTTCATCAATCACCAGGGAGGAGTGCGTTCTCATGCTATGCTGAGACTGGTACGTCACATTCTTCTGTGAGCACTGGACATTGTGCTGTCTCTACGAGCTGTGCATATCCCGGGCCTGTTGAATTTGGGGGCGGATCTCCTGTTCAGACAGGGCTTGATGCCTGGAGAGTGGACATTACATCCTCAGATTATGGAACAAATCTGGAGAAGGTTCATCAAAGTGGACCTGTTCGCTTCGAGCGAGACATCATACTGTCCCCTCTAGTTTTCCCTCTCACCCCCGGCACCGCTGGGCATCAATGTGTTGGCGCATCAGTGGCCAACAATGTGTCTTTACGCGTTCCCACTGATCAGTCAGCTGCATGCAGTTCTGCAGAGAGTTCGGGAGGATTGGGTTCGGCTTCTGTTAGTTGCGCCGTTTTGGCCATCTCAAGTATGATTTTCGACTCTGGTGTCTCTCCTGGGAGAAATGCCTTGGGAGATTCCAGCCAGAACAGACATATTGTCTCATGCTCGGGGCATCATTTGGCACCCCTGGCTGGACTTATGGATATGGCCTCTCAATGCTCTTTTGGATAATGGGTTATCCCCTGCTGTAATTGATACCATTCTGAATGCTAGAGCTCCATTAACTAGGAAGCTTTATACATTCAATTGGCGTATTTTTGCTTCTTGGTGTACAGCACGAGGTGAAAATCCAGTTCACTGCCCTGTCGGTACAGTGCTGGATTTTTTTGCAAGAGCATTTTGGGGCTGGGGTTGCTCCGGCAACATTTAAAGTTTATGTTGCCACTGTAGCGGCTGAGCATGCGCTTATCAATGGAGTCTCTGTTGGTAGACATTCTCTTGTCTCTCATGTTATGCGCCGGGTACACAGGCTTAGACCTTTTCGTCCCATCTGTGTTCCCTTATGGGATTTATCTATTGTTTTAGAGGCACCGTTTGAGCCCTTGGCAACAGGTGCTGATAAGTTTCTGACTTTTAAAGCAGCCTTGCTAGTAGCATTTGCATCATTTAAAAGGGTTGGTGATTTGCATGCCATGTCAATCAGTCCCTTATGTATGGATTTTGTGCCAGGGTGTTTAAGACTGGTGTTAAGACCTCGTTTGGGCTATTTGCCCAAGGTCATTTCTACATCATTTCGCTCGCAGACTGTTAATTTTCAGGCTTTCTATCCTCCCCCATTTGAGTCGGAGGAGCATGAAAGATTGTATATGCTTTGCCCAGTTTGGGTGCTGTGAGTTTATGTTGACCGTACTAGCCAGTGGCTTAAGTCAGAGCAGTTGTTTGTGTGCTTTGGTGGCCACAACAGGGGTGTTTCAGTGTCCAAGCAAAGGCTGTTTTATTGACTTACTGATTCAATTTCAAGTGCTTACGAAGTGCACAGTTTACCTTCGCCTTCAGGTATTTAAGCCCATTCTATGAGGAGCATGGCATCCTCATGGGGTTTGGCTAGAGGTGCATCCTTGGAGGATATTGTAAGGTGGCAGGGTGGTCCTCTCCGTATAAATTTGTTAGATTTTATAATCTGGATGAGGGTTTAACTCCTGCTTCCCATGTTCTCTCTGTTGGAATAGGAGTAAACTCATAATTTTCTCTGTTTTATTCAGACGCTTTAGCTCGCTTGTACGCCGGTATATGCTTGCCATATGGGCATAGACAGTTGGCAGCAACTGCGATTACGCAGCTCAAGTTTCTACGAAACGTGAAACGTAACCCTGGTTCCCTAAGTGGGATGAGACGCTGCGTAAGCTGGCCATACCCTCTAGCATCTACATAGGCTCATGCCTTCCTACAGAAAATCTGACTCGATGACGCCAAAGTGAGCACTTTTATGGAGCCTGTGACGTAGCTCTCTAGGGGCGTCTCTTAATCACCATCAGCCAATAAATTGGCGTGATTGCATAAGGGCTTCAGACTATGTGACACTCAGGGAACCAGGGTTACGTTTCACATAACCGAGATGTTATCCAGTTTAAATAAGTGTGCAGTTTATTTACCCTCACACATGCTAAGGAATTATATTGTGTAATGATAAGCAATATCATCCAGAATGCATTAAGCATTCCTCTCGCTAGCTGTTGGTAATTTTCTGATGAAACTGTTGATGTTCAATGATGCTCTATTTTACCATTGGCTCTATTGTTAGGTATTTGCTGTTGTTTGAAGATGATGCATACTGTCAGTCCCAGTGGGTCATATACCTTTAATTATCAGGTTACCTTAAATGTGCAAGTCAAGTACCACATTTGAATAAGATAATGAATGGGTAACACTGAATGTGTATGTACAGTTCAGAATACTCCCATGCCATGGAGTAGGGTCACATTTATGCAATAACTAGGACCCAGTTTCCACCTGGTATTAACCTTTTAAACTATGATACATTTTTGCAATTATTCCACACTCAAATTTAAAAGCTCACCATTCACACATACTGTGCATTAAATGCAAAAAAATTGGTCTCATTTTTAGATATTAAAAAAAGTCTCCAATTATTCATAAATAAGGTTGTATGTGTTTATAATCTTGTAACAAACAAAGTTTTTTTGAAAAAAAAAAAAAAAAAAAAAATCCTAAATTTGTAAACATGTCATACTGGTTCTGATCAATTTAGCTCACTTTGAAAAGACTAATTTCATTACACTTAATGGCAGCAAGCACTTGTTTTTTTCTATCACATTCCATCACAATAAACAGATCTGAAATGTAGGTGGGGCTATAATGCATTTTAGCACTCAAATATGTGCTAGTTCATAGACATTCATTTTAATTTGCAGTTCATGCACCACCCCAATTGTTTAATCGAATATCACAACCTCTGAGTGGACTAGAAGCTCAATTTAACCCTTTAAAGCCTGAGCCCAAAATTCTGAAAATTCCATTCTGTGCCAGAATATGATATTCATATCCATATTCATATTACATTCATATTCATATAACATCACACACCTGAACTGTATATACCACATTGAAGAGAAGAACTAGGGCTTTCAAATGATATAAATATATGTATGATTATTTAAGGCTAATCATCCTTTATCAATAAGATTTCACACAGCAATTTTTACAAAAATCTTCTCCGGCCACCATACTTCATCAGACAACTGCATTTTCAACCATTTTAATTACAAACTAGAGGGAAACTTAGAGTGTATGAAATATACATAATTTTGTGGGCAATGTAGAATAGCAGACAGATTAGAAATATAATCTATTGTTTAAAAGTTATGACCATTCTAGTGATTAGTGGGAAAACAGAATAAAACAAACATTTAGAATGTTAAGATACATTTCACATGACCACTCCACAAATACTCCTTTTGAGCACCTGTAATAATAAATTGAGATTGCATCTGAAATTGAAGGACACAAACACTGAAATATACATTTTATGTATTCAATAAAACACACACTTTATTTAATTTGAACATTAGAATTACACACGAATTACACAGCAAAACATATAAAATCAAACTTTCGAACTATCTACAGTAAATACATTTTTAATAAAGAGTGCAGGAACAGAATATATATAAATTCATAAATACGCAACAACTGCAATACCTGTGGAGAGAAGAGAGGGAGAAAAGAGGGGAGGGGGAGGACAACAACACCAGTAAACACAGCCCAACCTAGGCCTCTTCACGAAACTGGTCACACTCAGCTGAATGCCAAGACTGAAAACAGTTCCTATTGCAAACCAAGCAAAGTCTTTTGCCATTACATTCCGCCGCGCAACAAGCTACTTTACTTTTATTTTCAGTCCTACTTTTCCGATAGCATATCCAACATCTCTTAGAGGACTCTTCAAATTTAGGGACATGGGCTGTGTGGAGTGATGACGAAGGAGGGACTACAGGCTTTAGTGTATGCAAAGGGAAACATGCGTGAATATCGATACCTCCCAGCTGACGAGCCAGGTTCACCGGTCTACGCTCTTCCCCTGGTGCCGCATGAATGTGTTGCCATTCCTTACACAATATGAAACTATTGACGACGGCAATGTCTATGAAGCAGAAAAAAATAGTCTTCCACCACTCCTGAGTTTTTTGTAGGACGTCGAAATATTTTATCATTTGGTCTGACCTATCAACACTGCCCATGTTTTTGTTATAATCGCTAATGACAGTGGGCTGGAGGGCTACTTCTTTTGTCCAGTCGCCATCATTTTTTACAAACCTAGTAATTTCGGTTGAGCCATTCGCACTGTGGAAATTGGAGAGGCATGTAACTGCACATGTGTCCTTCCACTAAATTACAAGTATATTCCCCTCAATCCTACACCACCTCATATCCCCACGAGATGTCTTGCGTTCCCATCTTTTGATGTCTTTAAATTCTGCAGGAAACAGTTTACGATTCACCCTGCATGTCCCACAGGCATTAGTTCCCATTTCTAACAACTTAACCATAAGAGCTGGGGATGTGTAAAAGTTGTCAAACCAAACATTGTGGCCCTGGTCTTTGAATGGCTGCAGTAACAATTCAACTACTTTGGTGGCCAAGTCAGTGACACGCCCATCATGACTACCTGTGTAAACATTAAATTCAAGAGTATACCCTGAATCTGATGTTGCAATTACCCATAATTTAAAACCCCAAAGAGTAGGCTTGCACTTCATGTATTGTTTAAATCCTGACTGAGCTTTTGACTTGACCATAGTTCATCTATTGCGAGATTTTGGTTAGGCTGAAAGAGCTGCTGGCATTTTTGTTTGAGGTGGTCCATAAGATAATGCAACTTCCTAAGGCAATCCTGATTATCCTCTGTGGTAGGGTCTACAACATGTAGAGCTGCAAAAAGAGCCTTGTAGCGGGCACACGACATAAATCCCCTTGCCCATGAGCCCTGAAGTGACTTGGTTCCCCAATGACGATGGGAATCAGGGAGAATTGAAAACCCCATGTATATGCGCAATCCAAGAAATTTGTAAAATTCATCGGGGGTCACCTCCATCCAAGCTCCTTGGTAGCTGGAATATCACAGACAGTTTAGGACGAGCTCCCACCCCTGATGGTTTGTAAAGCTGCATATCTCAGCAACTACAGCCTGAGTAAAAAATAGCATAAAAAAGTCAATTTCTCACAACATCATATTGGAAGTTGACCGCACAGCCTGACACATGCTACCAAAGTCAATACTGAATGGATGGCTAGGCTTAACTGGGAGAGGTTTTGGTGCCTGTGAATCGATGTCAGAGTACGAGGGATAAGAAACAGAGTCAGGGAAGCATTTATGCTTTCTAGCTGACTTGGGACCTGTGCGAGAATGGCTAGCCATACCCAAAATAATAAGAGTAACAGTGTTAGTGTTACTGTGAGTATCAGTCATACGAGAAATAGAAACAAACAATACATACACATTCATACATACCCAGTTGATGGTCTTGGCTGGGGATCAGGTTCCATCTCATCCTCCATCTCCTCGTGGACCGGGTCTTTCTGCAGTAGTTCCTAGTCCAGCAGATCTTCCTCCTGTGTGCTCATGCCCTCATGAGCCATGTCCTCCTCTGCTATGAACCTAGTCAGCTGCCTCCTGCTCCGGAGGGTGCTGAGCAGGGAGACATAATATCTATCCATCTCTACAACAGAAAAAAAAACAAAACCTTTTTGGTAGTCAGCAGTGTGTTCTTCACAAATCCATACACTGAATAGTCACCAAAGGCTTGCAGACTAAGCAGAATGTCCAACTGTAGACAGCCCTCTCACACTTTCCTTGTGAACAGGAAGCTACACACAATCTAAAATCATGTCTGTGTGATGGATAGGTACGGCTATCTGCTAAATTATAGAAAGATATCTACCATTTTTTTATTACATGGGAAAATCAACAAGCTAGATAACTTATCTAACTAGCAGGCCAGTTTTCAGGCAGGTCTGAACAGTGTCAAAAAAGGTCTGAACAGCATCTGCTCTCTGCCTCACATTACTTCAGGCGGATTTTTCACAAGCGACAAAATTGGCCAAAAAAGTTATTGGTATTTTGTTAAAAATGTACATAGTATTGCTAGCTAATGTTTATTTAGCAAGTTTCACAGAAACTGCCAAAAAAAGGTTGATATAAAAAGAGGCTCGCCGATGACGGTCACATAAATTTTTCCAGAAAAAAACTAGCTAGCGCTACTCCTACAAATAAATGCTTCGTAACTAAAAAGGTTTGACTATCTTCCACAAGCGACAAAATTGGCCAAAAAAAGTTATTAATATTTAGCTAAAAATGTACATAGTATTGCTAGTTAATGTTTATTTAGCAAGTTTCACAGAAATTCGCTTAAAAATAGAGGTTAGCTGCCTGTCTGATGAACGGTGACGGTCATGTAATTTTTTCCAGAAATAACTAGTGTTACTCCTACAAATAAATGCTTCATAACTAAAAAGTTTTGACTTTCAATAGACAATATTGTCAACACGTGTTAAATAACTTGTCTTACCTCAAAAGATCACCTCAGTTTTCAATTTGAAGCAAGTCCAACACTGGAGGTAATCTCCCGGCATATCCTCTCTGGCTCCGCTCAGGCAAATGGAGGATGACGCTGATGACGATACATTTATTATTCATGCCCAGTAACCCCTTAACCAATCATATGTGCTTTTAGCTTATATTGTCATGAGTATCTGGCAGTTTTCAGAAATAAAATCGGTGATTGGACGGCGAAGATACTGAGACAGGAAACAGCCTAAGGAAAAAAGCAGATATAACGTTTTTAGCTATTTGGGGCTTACAGCAGCAGTGATCAGTGCATAAAAGATATATTTGTATTTGATGACTCACAGAAATCATATTTCACTTTGTGATTCTTTTGAAAATCATTCGAACTGTGCTATTAGCAAAACAAAATAACAACTGTACAGTCAAATTCCTGGGAATGAGAGCTTTCATTTGATATATGACTTGTCCATTTAGGTGGTATCTGAAGGACTTTTATTTTCATATAAATATTTCTACACTATTTCCTCTTGGGGTGCTAATTTTCAACGCGAATGATTTGAGGCCTTATTTTGTTATTTTAAGTAACATAAAAGCAGAAGTGATGGTTATCTCTGTAAAGTTCAGATTCTAAGCTTTTAAATTATACCTCATATGCCTGACTGTATATGTACGGACACTTTAACGTTTTAAACGTAACCTTTTTTTGCGATATAGTGCCCCCATGTGGACCTTCCGGTGGGTCCACAGAGTTTACCTACGAACATCCCCATGTTTAGTGATTGGATAACATTTGGTCAGCGCTAAATACAGGTCTAAACGGGGTCTAAAGCATTTTGTGATCGGATAACAAAAAACACATAAGAATGTGGTCAAAAACACATCTAAACACATCACATTTGATGTGTAAACACTAATCCGTCCTGTATGCATCCTGGCAGCAGTGAAGTGCCACCCCTCGCCTGTCAATCAAACGCTGCACTAAAACAAGAGTTTAAACTTTGCTGGTTATGAGCAGTTTTAAAAAGAATAACCGTCTGATCGTAAAAATAAAAAAGCGGATATAAACTGATCAGCCACAACATAAAAACCACTGACAGGTGATGTGAATAACATGGATTATCTTGTTACAATGGCACCTGTCAAAGGGGTGGGTTATATTAGGCAGCAAGTGAACAGTCAGTTCTTGAATTTCATGTGTTGGAAACAGGAAAAATGGGCAAGCATAAGGATCTGAGCGACTTTGACAAGGGACAAATTGTGATGGCTAGACGACTGGGCCAGAGCATCTCCAAAATGGCAGGTCTTGTAGGGTGTTCCCAGAATGTAGTGGTTAGTACCTACCAAAAGTGGTCCAAGGAAAGACAACTGGTGAACCGGCGACATGGTCACGGGCGTCCAAGGCTCATTGATGTGCATGGGGAGCGAAGGCTAACTCGTCTGGTTCGATCCCACAGAAGAGCCACTGTAGCACAAATTGCTGAAAAACTTAATGCTGGACATGATAGAAAGGTGTCAGAACACAGTGTATTGCAGCTTGCTGCGTATGGGGCTGCGTAGTCACAGACCGGTCAGAGTGCCCATGCTGACCCCTGTTCACCGCCAAAAGCGCCTACAATGAGCATGTGAGCATCAGAACTGGACCATGGAGCAACGGAAGAAGGTGGCCTAGTCTGATGAATCACATTTTCTTTTAGATCATGTGGACGGCCGGGTGCTGTGCTTCGTTTACCTGGGGAAGAGATGGCAGCAGGATCCACTATGGGAAGAAGGCAGGCCGGCGGAGGTAGTTCGATGCTCTGATCAATGATCTGCTGGGAAACCTTGGGTCCTGGCATTCATGTGGATATTACTTTGACATGTACCACCTACCTAAAGATTGTTGCAGACCACATACACCCCTTCATGGCAATGCGCCCTGCCACACTGCAAAAATTGTTCAGGAATGGTTTGAGGAACATACAAAAGAGTTCAAGGTGTTGACTTGGCCCCAGATCTCAATCCGATTGAGCATCTATGGGATGTGCTGGACCAACAAGTCCGATCCATTGAGGCCCCACCTCGCAATTTACAGGACTTAAAGGATCTGCTGCTAACGTCTTGGTGCCAGATACCACAGGACACCTTCAGAGGTCTTGTGGAGTCCATGCCTCGAGAACATCACAGATCTTCTTCTGTGTGCCTGCAGGGATACTAAGCACAAACATCTGCAGCTCAGCTTAATACAAATAATCCACTAAAATGATGGACAATTCTGCTCAAAATGTTGTGTTTGTGCTTAGATTAAATTTCAGATGCATCTGGAAGAACTAGTGGTGAGGGTGTGGTGTATACATGGGGATGTGCATGAATACCCTTTAGTGGCTGTCATAATTCAATTCCGGGTATAAAAGCATAGTATTGAGGCTGTGGTTATCCATCCACTAATTCTGGATACTAATTGGCTGGCGTTCCAAACATTAATTCTTATTCTAGACGGCTCATCATAATCCAGTGGCGGGACTCTTAGGGCAAGAGAAAACGCTAAACCATCTCATGGCCCATTTCTAATGGCCTGGCATTCGTGAGGATGTTCGTAGGTGGTGTGCAGCATGCCGCGAATGTCAACTGGTGAATCCACCGGCCAACCCAAAAGAACCATTGCGCCCTCTACTGCTGATTGGAGTTCCCTTCTAAAGAATTGGTATGGACCTCATCGAGCCATTAGAACGGTCAGCATGTGGACATCGCTTTGCGTTAGTCCTGGTGGATTATGCAACGTGATATCCAGAAGCAGTGCCACTCCGCAACATCTCAGCACGGTGTGTTGCAGAAGCACTCTTCAAAATTATCTCCTGAGTGGAGATTCTGAAAGAGATCCTCACTGACCAGGGCACTACTTTCATGTCTCGCACTCTACGCAAACTTTTCAAATTAATTTGATTCAGACCAATGTGTACCATCCTCAGACATATCGACTGGTCGAACGATTTAATAAAACACTTAAGAACATGATTCGTAAGTTTGTTCACCATTGTGCTCAGAATTGGGATAAGTGGCTCAAGCCTCTAATATCTGCAGTTTGGGATTTGCCTCATTTGAATAACTGTATGGATGTTGACCACGTGGCATGTTGGATGTCCTAAAGGAAAATTGGGAGGAGGGACCTTCACAGACTAAAAACTAGGGCAATTATCACAGGAGCATTTGCTTCAGGCTCAAAAACGCAAGTCCCGCCTGTATAATAGGGGTACTCGGCAATGAGAGTTCGCACCGGGAGATAAATTATTTATATTGCTACCCACATCGAGCTCCAAATGACTCGCCAAGTGGCAAGGTTCCTTTGAGGTCACACAGTGAGTTGTGGACATCGACTTTGAGGTAGAACGAACAGATAGAGGCAGAGCACGGCAGATATACCACCTGATTCTACTAAAATACTGGAGAGAGGAGGTACCTGTGGCTTTGGTGAGGAGAGGAATCCAACAGTGACTGGTCCAGCCCGGTGGTTCTAGTACCTAAGACCAATGGGTCGGTTTGGTTCTGTGTGGATTTTCGAAAAGTCAATGCGGTGTCTAAATTTGACATGTATCCGATGCCTCGTATTGACAAATTGCTAGATCGGTTAGGCGCGGCTCGCTTTTATTCGACACTGGATTTGACAAAGGGACATTGGCAGATCCCTTTGACTGCCATGTCCCATGAAAGAAATGGCATTCTCCACTCTGTTTGGATTACACCAATTTGTAACCTTTCCGTTCGGTTTGTTTGGGGCCCCAGCTACGTTTCAATGGCTCATGGACAGAATCCTCCGCCCACACACTGCGTATGCCGCTGCCTATCTGGATGACATCATCATGGCTCCCCACCCTGAGTTGGGCGATGGGGTATGTGGAGGTGGGGCCGTGGTCGAGCGCCGATTTGTGAATGGAGTGTGAGACCAGGAGATGAAAGCGGTAAGGAGTTACACCTGTGGGCAATTTTAATAACAGCTGTTCTGTGTTGCAGTGGGAGGTGATAGAGTGATAAAAGGGAGCTGAGAGCCACAGAGGGGAGAGAAGTAACTCACACTTGCGGTGTGTGTGTGTGCTGTGTGTGTATGAGAGTTATTGTGGCACTGAAAAATGAATTGTGCAATAAATATGAGAGAAGGTGGAAATTCGTCTGGCTCCCACCTCATCATTTTAAGAGAGAATTAAAGAACCTGTTACAGTGGCTTAATGTGCTCATGTAAACACGTAAGCGCCGTTCTGATAGGTGCGCGTGTATGGAACAGACCGGAATAATGTCATAGGATGGAGCCCAACAACATGTCAACACAGCGGAAAGAATTCAACATTTCTGGGTGTACAGTGGGAAAATCACATATACTAGTATAAACTATACCCATTTATACATACGAATGTAAAATATCTGTCTCTAACGTTCGCGTATATGCGCACATACGTTAGGGGAATACCAGAGTTTTATGTAAGAAGGAAACCCCCAATACTGCATCATAATTCAGCTGCAGGTTGTGATAGTAAGTGAAGGAGGCAAACAAACACGGTAACACTGTTTTCTCACAATAACCCACTTTCTCACAATAAGCTGCTTTCTGGTGTCCATATAACCGTAGTCACTGACATAGTGATTGATGTACAGCATGTCGTCATGAAACAGACCCTCCAAATCCGATCACAAGTGGTCACAGAACATGCATTTAAACGACCAGATGTAAACAGCGGTGTCTCACCTAACCACATGGGATCAGATCACCCGAGACGCATCTTAATATCAGGTGGAAATGGGGTTTATCACTCAAGGTTCACTTTTTGAGGATCTTTTGAGGATTACCCGAAACCAATGCCTTTTAATCCAGGATCTGTTGGTTTGTGTTTAATCTCAGTGTGTGATTATTTTCACTCATAGGATTATGGGGAGGAGTAGTCTTGTCTGGTGATGATCTTGGCATAGCTGGCTTGCTAAATATGAGTAGCTCAGTGGTGAAATTTGCGGAATTTTACATTATACTTCAACATTTCACAAACACTTTCATCCAGAGCGATTTACTATGGATTCAAGGGATACATTTTATCAGTGTGTGCATTCCCTGGGAATCAAACCGATGTTCTTGGTGTTGCTAGCGCCATGCTCTAGCAGGTACAGGAACTGTATGTGTTTTTATATTTATCAAACATGATCTCATGAGAATTGTATATATTCTCACTTAAAGTGTGGTTCTAGTAAACGTACATTTGCATATACACTGACACTTACAATATTGACGTATTGAAAACATCCAAAACATAATCGTTTTACGTATTAACACCTTTAGAAACGTACAAATGTTTGTGTATACTGACTGAATCTATGAATATTGAATTCATGGAATTAATCAGTTTATTTTATTGCATTTTTAATCATTGAGTTTAGTTCACATTTAGCCATCACATGTATTTAAAGGGGTCATGACATGAGGAATCAGATTTTCCTTGTACTATAAAAACATACTGTAAGTTTCAGAACTCAAAATGTACTCCTGTGTAGGTGTGGTATTAGCAGCTCTAATATATTTATAGTAACAAAAATAATTGTCACTGTATATTTATCTGTTATGTTTGAAGTGGTTATGTTAAGGGGTAGTGTAGGGTTACAGGATCTAAAATATCTATAAAATAGGTAAAAAAAAGTACACATATATAAAATTAAAAATACAACAATATCCTACAATCCCACAATGTGATATCCCATTTGCAAGAGAATGATGGAACTGATATTCAGTCCATAACAAACAAGTAAAAGGCAGGGTTGTAACACAAAAGAAATGTGTAGCATTTAAGTTGTACTCATTATAAGTTGTTGTTACCCTCTTGGCATCTTTGTGAGGACTGAAGTTCATTTCGGCAGTTCCTCTGACAAAACTCTAAACAGCATTTAGAGATCTGATGCCACAAACTTTGCAAATTTGGGCAAATTCAGGGATTAGTTCTTCCTCATAATCGCTTATCAACCTGTTAACTTTTACATTTTGATTTTGAATTTTGTTCGCTGATGGTCTGATGAAAACCTGACCACCTTTACTCTCGAAAGTTGTATTGCACTCAAGCAATCTGACTGGAGCTTGCAATTTTCACAAGTGCTGTCCAGTTTTGTGTGCAGTTTCTATGGGTGAGTGGGAGACTATAACCATGTTTGTAGCAATCTGTATGTATTTATAGCAGCTAGCTAGACAGAACAGACTCTTTTCGGTTTTAAGTTTGGCTTCATCCAGATTTACCCACTGACCTTTGTGAGTTTGAAAAGTGACTGTCTCTCTATAAATATTTTATGTCTGTCTCTGTCTATACTGTATCATCTGTCAAGTCATTAACTCTTGTAATGTTCTGAAACGCCACATTACAATATGTTGATATCAAATCCAATTACAGGGTTATTTTTTTGTTCGCAGGAAGGGAGGATTTAATAATGTTTTGAGACCTTAAATTATTTACTCTGATGCTTTTGTCTTGGATATTTATGGCATTGTTATGCATGTGGCTGAACACAGAACATAAATTATGATACTTATTGCACTTTGAATTTGGGATTAAAGATATTTGACGTAGTCTCTTTTAATAGATGGGCAGTAGATGAAAATGTATTTGCTTGTACTTTTTAAAACAAGAATCCTTCAAACAGTTTGGCAAACATGCCTTGTTTGGTCTGTGCTACATAATTTTTATGTAATTCATAATGTAATTATAAAAATGATTTGTGTACATAAACCCTTAAAAGCCCTCGATGTATATGGAATTTACTTCAGCAACAGAAATACATGAACAGTAGTAGATATGAACTTTAATTTGGCAACTAAGGAAGGGAAAACCATTTATAGCAATACTAACAGACCTACAGTATGGAGGCAGAACTTCAGTATGACATGCTTATTAAACTGATTTCATCTCCAATGACCATGGCTTGTGCTAACAGCAGCATCTTAATTTGGTCCTGCGTTAATTAGGGGGCTCTGAAAAGAGGCAAAGGATTGGATTAAGGTAGGCCTTGGAGAAAGAAAGGCCAAGAAGGTCTCCAGAGCTGGCCTTTAATTAGTCCTTCTAGAAAAAGTAAAATATAGACTTCTGGAGCATTTTACTCAAGTTCATGTTTGCAGTGATGGGTAGGCTACTCAAAAAAATGTAGCTAGTTATGCTACCAACTACTCAACAGAAAAATTTGTTAAGCTAAGCTAAAAGCTACATTTCAGAGAAAGTAGTAAGTTACACTAAAAGCTACATACCAAAAGTAGCTTGCTATATTTAAGCAATTTTTTTTTTTTTTTTTTGCAATCAGATGCACAGAGCATACGGTCAGACAAAGCATCTAAAAAAACGTATTCACATTACGTTTATCAAAGCCATGTTATAGCATAATACAGTGTAGTGCAATGCAGTATACAGTATGGTGCAATATAAAATGTATGTAAAAAAAAAAAAAAAAAATGTAAATTCATATTTATACATGATACCTGTACAAACCCATAATTCCCTTTTTGCATTCCTATAACAACTCTACGTGCATATGCTTTTAATCTTATCCCGGAATTCTGTGTCTAGCTGTTAAACTTCTGTATGTACTGGAAGCTTTCCTTGTGTGTGTGTGTGTGTGTGTGTGTGTGTGTGTGTAAATCTGGACAATAACACTCCGATATCTGATGGTATCAGATGGTAATTCCATGGTACTCTGATATACAATTGCCATATTTATGTACCATTCTGTATTTACATGGTTCTTCAAAGTGCTTCAAAGAATGCCATGGTACTACCATGGTAATTTGATATATTACCATTTTCATATTCCATTGTATTAACATGGTGCTCCCAGTCCCAGGTAATGGTACATGTCCAAAAAAAAAAAAAAAAACATGGTAATGCCATGGTACTTTTTTATGTGTTTTTGTGTAGGCTACTAAATATTTTGGTACTTTTTGCTTATAAATATATAATGGGAGCCAGCTGGTACGTGATAGCTGTGCGGTATGTGTAAACCTCACTCCCTTGGCCTCAAGAGGCACACTAGCGACTGATGTTAGAGGATGTAGCCTTTAGCCTACTCATTAGTGTGCCCACCTCCCATGCTGGAGATGCTGGTTCAAATCCCATTCAGAGCAGATAAGGTCTACCCCTGACCAAAGATTTTCCTTAATTGTAAGTTTACGCCATTAGTCAACTAGTTGTCGCACATTTATGATATTAATTTAATTACTTAAATATATATTTTTGGGGGGGCATCAGAAAATGATTTGAGTTCTAGGGCTGAGAAAGAATGTTAGAAGTAAAATTGCTAACACTGTTCTACATTACAGAGAAATACTAAACCGTAATAATGAGCCTTTAAAATATACATTTTACAAGCACATGCACGAAGCGAGCACAGGCAAAAGTGTTAATGATTCTGAATGTGTTGGAAAAACCAGCAAGGAGACTGTCTGAACATTTTGTTAATTTAAAGAGAGAAATGCACATTAAGTTAAACATGCAGTAAGCGAGGTACTAATTTAGCTTCCCCACTCCCCACGAACACTCGGATAGGCCTAATAGCGCATATTTGTCTAGGTTATCTAACGTCAGAGCGAGCGGCCATGCTAAGTGGCTAACGTAAGGCTACTTACATGTTTCAAATGATAAGCCATGTTTGAGGTTGATGAATGATAGGCGAATGTTTGCCTGCAGACTTTGCATGTCACCTTCTTGGGGTCATACTTTACCCTCTCGAAATGATCCCACACTTTGGATTTTTACCACATGAACCAGCCGTGTAAATGATCATGTTTGTCTGTCACTGACTGCGTGACTTCGCCAATTCCTGTGGAGTTTTTTTTTCTTTTTTTCTGCGACCAACTAACCAATCAAAACTTGGTCGACAAAGACTCTTCTCATCGACTAATGTTCGGTCAACTATTAGGGGGCAGCCCTAGAGTGGGTTGAGCAGGACTGATTACAGTGGTGCTGTGACCCGGATGGGAGTGAGGTTTAAGGAGGTGATTGTAATGGTAGCCAGCTGATGCGTGATAGCTGTGTGGTATGTGTAAACCTCACTCCCTTGGCCTCAAGAGGCGAACTAGCGACTGACGCTAGTGGCTTTAGCCTCCTTGTTAGCGCGTCTGCTTCCCATGCCGGCTGACGCCAGTTCAAATCCTGCTTGGAGCAGGTCAACCTGAATTCTAATAACACAATAATAACACAACATTAACAACAAAACACCAATTACAACACCACAATTCACAAAAGCATGGCCTTACAAAAAATCTAAACTAGCTGCAAAACAAAAAAAAAAAATATTAATAAAAGCTCATTGTTTTCACATGCAAATTAGCTTGTGATTCGCCGCAAATGTTTGCAGCTCTTCAAGGCTACTGGTGAACCTGCAGCAAACCTTTGGCAACAATGAACAATTTGCTGCAAGTTTGCCGCAAAGCAAATTTTTGCATGTGAAAATGATCTACGGCAAATTTGCCATGAACTCTCGATTTTTGTAAGGGTGCCCACCTGCTGCCCACCTGTCGATGACGATGCCTTGTGTCTCGCTAGACCCATTCCCTCCTCCTACCACCTCACTTATGTCTCAATTCTGATTAGCACTCTGTTGATATTTGTCGAAGCTGATGACTCTTTAAACCACTTTCTAATTTCCATGCTGCTGCTCAGAATCATACATGACCTTACAAAAAATCTAGCAACAAACTTGCTGCTTATAATTTTCACATGCAAATGAGCTTGTGATTCGCCGCAAAACTTTGCCAGAAGTTTGCGGCTCTTCAACGGTAGTTGTTAACCTCCAGCAAACCATTGACAACAATGGACAATTTGCCGCAAGTTTGCCACAAAGCTCATTTGCATGTGAAAATTATCTGTGGTGAATTTGCGGCAAATTTGCAGTGAGCTCTCAATTTTTGTTAGGGTAGCACTGCCAAAATTAGATTTTGAGAATCACATGTTTTGTAAGGTTACTGCAGAATATATATATATATATATATACACACAAGTAGCAGTGTAGCACCAAGTCAAGTAATTTATATTTGTATAGCACTTTTCACAACACACATCATTTCAAAGCAACTTTACAGAAAATCATGCTTTAACAAAAAATGAAACTGTAATGTCTATAAAGTCTTAGAGTGATCATTGTGTAGTTTGATTAAATATGGTTGTTAATTGTGTATAAAAAATAAATAATTAAATAATAATTGTATTTATATCCCCTGTGAGCAAGCTGAAGGCTACTGTGGCAAGGAAAACAAAACTAGATAAGATGTTGGTTAATGGAGAAAAATAACCTTGGGAGAAACCAGGCTCACTGTGGGGGCCAGTTCCCCTCTGGCTAACCAGCATAAATATAATGCCAATATTAGTTATTTAAGTGCAGTGCAGGTCATGGTTTAAGATTAGTAAACTAAGTAAGTGTTAAGGTCCAGTGTTTAAAAAAAATAAAATAAGTAATGAACTGTAAGATTAATGATTAATGTCTTTGAAGTCCATCCTGGATTAACTGCAGAAGTTCACATAGATGCATTGTCCTTTGTTAGTTGGCTGATGAAGGCTTTTGTTGGCAATTAAATGCTAGTCTATGCATTCCATTTCAAGAGTGTAGTCCATCAATAGACAAAGGGGATGCAGGCAGAGGTCAATGAGGTGCATCACAGTTCAACCGGCAGGTCATTTCGGTGAGGTTCGGTGGGGTCCATACTAGAGCCCGACCGATATGGGATTTTTGAGACCGATACTGCTACCGATTTTAGAGGGGGAAAATTCACCAATTACCGATATGGTGGTTGATATAGCTAATTTTTGAGCTGGAATGAAAACAGACATTTTCTATGTGGATTATGCACCGATTTTGCACCGATATGACTATGCAAATGTACTCAGAAGGCTGCTTTCTTAAACAAATATTTTTATCAAAGAATATTTGACATTATTATTATACATTGTCAACAAATTCTAGAAATGAACACTGAAAAAATAAAGAATAAATAAAAATACAATAAATAGCTTAATAAACATCAGTACTGTATGTTTAGTATCAGTCAATGGCTGACCATTAGAAAAAAGAATAAATTCAAATAAAATAAATAGCTAAATAAACATCAGTAGAACTGTTTAGTATCAGTAAAATGCTGACCATTTAAATAAAGAATAAATACAAATAAAATAAATAGCTAAGACATCAGGGGCCGGTTGCACCAGCTATACGTACGTTACAACTTGGCGTAAATGGGCACTAAGTCAAAATTTATGCACTTACTAAATATTTGAGCGTTGCACCATTACATTTATGTAAGACGTAACCCTACGTATCAACTAAATATTTATGGAAGCCTCTGACCAGGAGCAACTGATGGAATAAAAAAGCAGACTTCAGTCCTTTCGACATACAGCTGTGCTCAAAAGTTTGCATACCCTGGCAGAAATTGTGAAATTTTGGCATTGATTTTGAAAATATGACTGATCATGCACAAAGTCTTTTATTTAGGGATAGTGATCATATGAAGCCATTTATTATCAAATAGTTGTTTGGCTCCTTTTTAAATCATAATGATAACAGAAATCATCCAAATGGCCCTGATCAAAAGTTTACATACCCTTGAATGTTTGGCCTTGTTACAGACACACAAGGTGACACACACAGGTTTAAATGGCAATTAAAGGTTAATTTCCCACACCTGTGGCTTTTAAAATTGCAATTAGTGTCTGTGTATAAATAGTCTATGAGTTTGTTAGCTCTCACGTGGATGCACTGAGCAGGCTAGATACTGAGCCATGGGGAGCAGAAAAGAACTGTCAAAAGACCTGCGTAACAAGGTAATGGAACTTTATAAAGATGGAAAAGGATATAAAAAGATATCCAAAGCCTTGAAAATGCCAGTCAGTACTGTTCAATCACTTATTAAGAAGTGGAAAATTCGGGGATCTCTTGATACCAAGCCAAGGTCAGGTAGACCAAGAAAGATTTCAGCCACAACTGCCAGAAGGATTGTTCGGGATACAAAGAAAAACCCACAAGTAACCTCAGGAGAAATACAGGCTGCTCTGTAAAAAGACAGTGTGATTGTTTCAAGGAGCACAATAATACGACACTTGAACAAAAATGAGCTGCATGGTCAAGTTGCCAGAAAGAAGCCTTTACTGCACCAATGCCACAAAAAAGCCCAGTTACAATATGCCCGACAACAGCTTGACACGCCTCACAGCTTCTGGCACACTGTAATTTGGAGTGACAAGACCAAAATAGAGCTTTATGGTCACAACCATAAGCGCTATGTTTGGAGAGGTGTCAACAAGGCCTTTAGTGAAAATAATACCATCCCCATTGTGAAGCATGGTGGTGGCTCACTGATGATTTAGGGGGGGTGTGAGCTCTAAAGGCACGGGGAATCTTGTGAAAATTGATGGCAAGATGAATGCAGCATGTTATCAGGAAATACTGGCAGACAATTTGCATTCTTCTGCACGAAAACTGCGCATGGGACGCTCTTGGACTTTCCAGCATGACAATGACCCTAAGCACAAGGCCAAGTTGACCCTCCAGTGGTTACAGTAGAAAAAGGTGAAGGTTCTAGAGTGGCCATCACAGTCTCCTGACCTTAATATCATCGAGCCACTCTGGGGAGATCTCAAACGTGCGGTTCATGCAAGACGACCAAAGACTTTGCATGGCCTGGAGGCATTTTGCCAAGACGAATGGGCAGCTATTCCACCTGCAAGAATTTGGGGCCTCATAGACAACTAATACAAAAGATTGCACGCTGTCATTGATGCTAAAGGGGGCAATACACAGTATTAAGAACTAAGGGTATGCAGACTTTTGAACAGGGGTCATTTCATTTTTTTCTTTGTTGCCATGTTTTGTTTTATGATTGTACCATTCTGTTATAACCTACAGCTGAATATGAATCCCATAAGAAATAAAAGAAATGTGTTTTGCCTGCTCACTCATGTTTTCTTTAAAAATGGTACATATATTACCAATTCTCCAAGGGTATGCAAACTTTTGAGCACAGCTGTATATGATGGTGTTGACATTTACACTCGTTTACATTTACGAGAGAGAGAAAAACACATACTTTTAAGCGGCTCTTCAGCATGAAACCGATCTAACGGTGCAGTTTTTAGGGTGCGTCGCCCGGTGTCAAGTTTCTCAGAGTCATCACTCAGAGACACATAAGCAGGAACGAAGCTGGATCTGGCCGGCTCTGGTAACCTCGAGATATGAATCCCCAGGTTGAGACATGGAAACAAATAGAATAATAATAGCGTAGATGTCATTCAATTTTATGCAGAGTTATAGATCATGATAGATGTTTCTGGTTGCGGCAGACCTAACTAAATGGTGTATGCCTGGCTAAATAGATGAGTCTTTAGTCTAGACTTGAACTGAGTGAGTGTGTCTGCATCCCGAACAGTGTTAGGGAGACTATTCCATAGTTTAGGAGCCAAATAGGAAAAGGATCTACCTCTTTTTGTGGATTTTGATTATTCTAGGAACTATTCAAGCCAGTATTTTGTGAGTGTAATGAACGTGATGGAATATAGCATGTCAGAAGGTCACTTAAGTACTGTGGAGCAAGACCATTCAATGCTTTGTATAGTTAAGAGAATTTCAAAAATTAATACAAAATTTAACAGGTAGCCAATGTAACAACGATAAAATGGGGCTAATATGATCATATTTCTTGATTCTAGTCAGCTCTCTGGCAGCTGAATTTTGAACCAATCCTCCCAGTAACGCATTACAATAATCTAGTCTTGAGGTCATGAACGCATGAATTAGTTTTTCGGCATCAGCAACATTTTTCAGCATCAGCAACAGAGAGCATGTGTCATAACTTAGCAATATTTCTGAGGTGGAAGAATGCTGTACTACAAACATTGGAAATTTGATTTTCAAAGGACAGATTGGTATCAAATATAACACCCAAGTTCTTTGCTGTAGAAGACGACATAACAGTGCATCCATCGAGAGTCAAATTATATTTTAGCGGCTTATTTTTAGAAGTTTTTAGTCCAATAATTAGTACCTCTGTTTTGTCAGAATTGAGTAGAAGGAGTAATCAAAGACGCTCACCTTAACCGAGGACTCCAAACCTTTTAGAATGTGTAGTCAATAGTTGCATGAATGCTACACATACTGAAGAAAATGTAAAATACTTCTCTTAATGTCATGTGATGGTTTGGTGTTGTTTAAAAAAAAAAAAAAAAAAGCATATGCACAGGGGTTTCTGTGCATATGCTATCCCAAGAAGCCCTGCAGGCAGAAGCAGAAATGCTTACTTGACTTACAATAAGTGGAATATAGTATTAAACTTGAGGAAATCGTAAACAAATTTAAAGTAAAGGTTTAGATTCACTTACTGTGTATACAGTATGTCATATTTAATACTTTATTTGTTAGGTGTTTGTCCATTTTAGCTACAGTAATACTATCTTTTATATAGCAGAAATTTTTACTTTATTTAGTGAATTGAATATAATAATGCACAGAAGCTGGTAGTAGGCTATGTATTGCCATGCAATGCCAAATTGTATATTTAATTATATTTTTTTACTGACACACTGTTAACACTGTCATTGTAATAAAATGTTGTTCACTTAACCTAGGATGTGGCACTTATTTCATTTTTGTTCTCGACTGGTAATATTGTTTAACCAACATAAGCTTAAGCAAATAATAAATGAGGTATATTTGATACATGAGCCTGAAGTCAATTAAATCTTGTCCCATTCTTGGCCTATTTTGGTCTTGGTCTCGACCCTCTCCGGTCTCAGTCTTGACTCGGACTCAACCTTTTCTGCTTTCGGCCTGGATTTGGACTCGGATGAGCTGATCTCGACTACAACACTGGTTGAGATAATGTTGCTATGCGGGGCTGGTTGGCACACTGAAACAAACAGAGGGATGTTTTGATAGCACCACACTGTTACACTTTTCACGGCAATCAACCTACTGCATATTAAGCTTCCATAGGATGTTGGTCTTAAAGGATAATAGAGTGATGTTGGTTAGATTTTGACAGATTTACAATGTTAGTCAGCAGTTGCATGTTTTACATTCAGTTAACTTTTGACAAGATGCAGTGCAAAATACTTCTCTTGATGCTGTGGAAATGTCCTCAGGTTTGAAGGTTGATGGAATTTTACTCGTTATGCTGTCCTCACGCAAATTATATTTTCAAGATAAACTCTGAACATCATTCAGTGATGTTTCATGATTCATCCATATTCACACAAAGGCAGCTTCATCTAACCGTGTCACTGTTGTTGCTGCTAAGAGACCTCATGAAGAATTAGCTTCTGATGAATCATACCTGCGTGAGCATGGAAGCTGTTCACATTCTCTACTGGTAACATATAAAGCTTTTGAAAACCATTCAGGAAAGTGGGAAAGCACAGTAAAACATCTGTCTTTTGTGTCTGTTTTAGGGTTGCCACTTTTGAAGTTTTAAAATAAGGGACACTTAATTTAGCAATAAATGTGTTGAGTTAATATGTGTTATTAATACAAATTGTATATCCTTTCTTAAATGTTAAAATGAGAACTTTCCTGACCCATGACTTATATAAAAAAAAAAATTAAAAAAAAAAAAAAAAAAAAAATATATATATATATATATATATATATATATATATATATATATATATATATATATATATATACATAATTTATATGTTAAAAATATATTTATTTTAATTTTTTCGATTATTTGTCTTCATCTTATTTATGTATACATTTCGGATGGTTTGTACGTATTTTTAAATTTTTTAAAAAATAATTTTTATTTATTTATTTTTTTTCCTTCACCTGTACTTGTCTTTATGATTGTATTCATACATTGTTTGATCTTATTGAACATTTATATAGAAAACACTCCACAGTTTTACCACCATTTGTGGACTTTTCAGACAGACTTTTACCCACAGTAGGCAAATTTTCCAACTTATATCAGTGTTAAATTGGCGATCTGGAACGATATCACCATGACGCCATCTGATAAGCTTAAATAAGGGACAACTCATTTTATCTTTAAATACGGGACGATCCCGTATTTTACGGGCCGGGTGGCAACCTTAGTCTGTTTCAGTTCCAACAAATGTAGGCTTATCTTAAGCCCAAAGTATACTTCAATCTTACGCTTAGCGTTGGTGTACAGGACGCATGACGCAAACTCGTCATCAGCAGCGTGCTCCAGCACTGAATGAGTGCAGCCCAATTTAAGACGCGCAGAAGCACGTACCTGGAATTATTTGCACAAATTAGTGGATCCACAAGGTGGCAATACTCACATTTGAGCCATTGATGTCACGAAGAAATGCTTGAAGAAGATGTAATCACCGGTAAATAACAGGGGACGAAGGTAAAAACAACAACAGTAGATATGCACGTCAAGAGCGCGTGTGTGAGGAGGTCAGGAGATACCTGCATTTGTATAACTCGATTCTGAAGGAATGTAAAGACGTCTTTATGGGTCTAAACTTATGAAGAGAAATTGTCCGCCGCCTCATAGCAGTCGTAGTGCGCATGCGCCAACCGCCCGTGTATGCGCACACCATCAAAAGGAGTATGTTTTGACAGGCTCATGATTGTCTGTATGCAGACCCTGAGCTTTCGCGTCAAAAATATACTTTGGGCTTTAATGTGCAGTAATTGGTTTGAAATTATAAAGAATATATCACCAAATGTAATGCTTGATTCTATGATTCTAGTCCTCAGTTAATGATTGTAATCATCTTGCGAAGAGAATTACAGTCGAATTACAGCGAGAAAGGCAGACAAAAAACTCGAAAGTGAATTTTAGGGTGGTCTTATTATATTCGTTTTGTCAGATATTCCACACACAAAATGTAATATATTTTTGTGGTTTCCAAGTCACTATATTGTACAGTATGCTTTGTTACTGATATCAAAGAGCTTCAATGAGATGCATTTTTAACATATGTAAATAAGTGACTTTTAATCATAGTATATTTGAAATGTTCTGAGACCATGGCCAACAAGACCATGAATGTGCTGTACAGTAGATCCGTTTTACATTAGAGTTCTTTCTTTGGTCATCTACATATATAATTGTTTAGAGAACATATTTTGCCTTTGTTTTTCACTAATATTATTTGCAAAGTTCATCACTTGATTGATGCAGTTCTTTTTCAGTATTGATTCATGAACTTCTTTGCATGTAACTTTTATGATGCAAACAGAACTGCATGTAATTTCTGTGTCTGTGCCTCAGCAGTGCTTTAGCCAAGTGTAGCAAAAGGTTACAGGTTACAAATAAGAACAAAAAAGGTATGGGATACAGTATAGAACTGTGGTGCCATCCAGACTATTATTTACTGCATTTTGTTGTCATAGTGACCTGCTGTTTCTCTCATTCATTAGGGATGCCTGACCACAAAAAAACATGTAATGCATTTCCATGTTTTTGAATAAAACACCTAATAGCTAGTTGCATACAATTCTTTTGTGGGAGGTTGATTGAATTTGGAGAACTAAAGATAAGGAACAATTGCTAAAAGCTTCTGCAGGTCTCCACACAATTTTTTTTTTTCTGTTCTCATATCATTTTCAACAGAGTACTCTGGTATTTCTTCTAATTTCATGTGTGTGGAGCACCTCTCTGATTCCACCCGCACGGAGCTCTATTGATCCCCGCCTCTGGCTCACAACTGTCAGTGCACACTGGCACATCCTTGTGCTGATGGCAAGGAAGGGCTTTTAGAGGAGCGAAATCAAAAAGCAATTTACATGTTTTTCTCTCCTTCTCCAACTCGCTCTCTCCTCCTACAGAGCTCCTGTCAGCGTGTCATGAGCTACACTGCCGTTATGGCTGCATTATGACCAGAAACGGCACCTTCTGCTTCTGTGCGGATGGATTTGAGGTGGGAGAGGATGGGCGGAGCTGCAGAGGTAGGTGCTCTCAGGGTTGCAGCAGCAACATCTTCAAAGACCCACGTTTACACCTGGTATTAAAAGGATAGTTCATTTTGAAAATGTTGAAATTTTACTGCCCTCTTGTTGTTCCAAACCCATATGAGTTTCTTTCACAAATGGAGATGTTAGGCAGAATGTAAACCTTAGTCACTGTTCACTTTCATTGTATGGAAAAAATATGTAATGAAAGTGAATAGTGACTGAGATCAACATTCTGCCTAACATCTCCTTTTGTGTTCCACCTAAGAAAGGAATTTATATTGGTTCGGAACAAAACGGTGAGTAAATGAAGACATCATTTTCTTTTTTTGGGTGAACTATCAGGTGTAAAAAGAGCCATCTTCAAAGATGAATGATCAGCTTTGGACAATGAATGGGGGAGGAGGGGTTTGTCTCTGGAGTGTCTTTTCACTCCTACATCCTGATTTATTTGACAAGTGGCAATGGCTCCAGAGAGGTCAAAGTGATTTCTTGGCCTGGTTTGGCCTAAATCATATCTTCTGAGTATTCTGTAAGGACTGCATGTTGTACAAGATCATGAAACAGTGCTCATGCATAGACACTCTAGAACCATTTGTCCCAGTAGCAGAAATCAGGCTGCAATAGGAAGTCATTAACCGGGGATAGATTTCTCTCTTTACAGTGGTGGACCATTTCCACTGAATTTGCTCCAGACTGCTTGCAAGTCAAGCAAGACTAATCAGTAAACCACCATTGGAACATTATGCTGTGCTCCAGCCTAAACAGGCAAAGCTCTGGAGAATGGTGCGAGGCAGGGCTGGCTAGGAGATAGGTGGTGGCATAGGGAAAGCCACCGAGAGGCCACATTAAGTGGATTTTATGTATTTGGGTCATGTTTGAGCACACCTAATTTGTCATAAATGACTCTTCTTCTGTGTACAGATCATGATGAATGCACCATGTATGGGACATGTAGCCAGACCTGCATGAACACCTATGGGTCATATCGCTGCAGCTGTACAGATGGGTATAGCCTGCAGCCCAACAGGCGCTCCTGCATAGCCAAACACGGTAAGAGTGTGGTAAATTAATGACCAGAGGTCTGCATAAGCCGCTCGAAATGTAGTCATGTCCCGATATTGTTCTTTCACAAGAGTGCACCGAGATGAAGCAAGGTGGATTATTACTCTGTGTGATGGGAATGAAATTAACTTAACGCAGCAGAGCTTTGCTTTAAGCAGCCTATGAAGCTGACCTTGAATGAAGAAAAAAAAATAATAATAATAATTACGGCTTAGGTGAATGAAATGTTTCTGGGCTATGAGCTTGATGATTGAATGTTGTGTGTATTTGATATGCAATCAATGTTCTTCACACATGCATGCAGCATGCTAAACTAGGTAATAGTTAATGTTCAGTTCTAATCAGATTTTTTAGGGGTGAGTGATATGACCAAAATGTTATATCACAGGATAGTATTGTTTTTACAGTTTATATATATACAGTTGTGCTCAAAAGTTTGCATACCCTTGGAGAATTGGTAATATATGTACCATTTTTAAAGAAAACATGAGTGAGCAGGCAAAACACATTTCTGAATATGCTTGACTTTCACTAATTTACAACATATTATTGTATAAGTTCGTAAACACATATGTGTACAAGGTGTCTGTAAAACATCATCCGTAAAGCATCACATTTAAGCATTCATTTTTCTCAACATTAGAATGTTTGTTTTTTTCAAGGTCAGCTTCAAAGGCTGCTTAAAGCAATGTTGAGCAGCTCTAAGTTAATTTAATTCATATCACAGAGTAATAATTCAAGCAATATAGTACGCCTAAATAAAGTCACGGCTAAAGGCCGTTGTTAGGCACGACATGCAGCAAAGTGACTGCAACCTTTCTTTTGCCGTGACAGTATTCACAATTTAGTTCAACCCCTTGGACCTTTAAGTTCCATACTTATGTTAGATGATATACAGTTATTCCTGATATAACAGAACGCTGCTTTTCATACTTAACTAAAAACATCTGATTAACATCTTTAAAAGAGTGAATTTGAATATATTCTGAATGATAAATATTACCTGAATGTCATTCTAACATTTGACAGGGAGCAATTTAGCCACTTTGATTTGGACGCACACATTGAATAGATGTCTTGGTGACGTACCTGTGCTGTCACATATAATTACTGGCTCTTTGCAACATTTTTTGCAATTTTCCCATCAGGAAATTTCCTAGATTTCAAGGCCCATAATGTCATTTACAGGCTTACATATTTTGCTGTTGTGAACCAATCCCTGCATAAATTATTAATTTTAAGCATACAGAACTCATGAATAGAGAATGTTAGACTATGCATTATGTTTGAGGCCCTCAAAGGTTACCTTGTGCAAAGCAGTTTGTGACAGAAAAAGATGATGCATCCTTGTATATCTATTGGTATTGTGCACTGGAACCAGTTTGCACGTGTTTTGAACTGAATGTGGATTATGCCACTTTACGCCACTGTGGGAAATAGCTAGCTGGCAGCTGCATACCTTGCTTGCTGCGACAGAAGATGGGGAATTTGTCCCGCTTTTAATCAATGTGACTGCTTTCCTATGAGGAATAAACTGAATATCATTACCCATAAACTTAACTGAACTCGGTGCTCACCCACATTAATATTAATTTAGCAGAAGGAGGTTGTTGCGCTGGGATAACTATGGGGTTTCCATTAGATGTAAAAGCTCATGCATATAAATGTTTTTACATCTACACTCCCTGGCCATCTGACCGGGGGCATACAGCATATGGCGTGGCCATTAGAAAGGTGAATGTTTAATAAGACTAACTACATAAGAATATAAAAGAAAAAGGTTTTGTTGGTTTATTTTACGTATCTAGAATTAAGCACAGACGATTTAATGTTATTTTGATCTTCAAAAGTTAACTGCAACTGAAAGAGTAATGAATAATTAAATAATTAATTAAGTTATTTTTACTGGTTATTTAAATTATAAAAAAAATCATAAATTGTAACGATGCTTAAAATTAATCAAATATAATTGATTATTATTATTGTAATTATTAGTACTATTACTACTGCTGCTACTGCTACTACTATTACTACAATTACTACTACTAATACTACTACTATTACTACTACTACTACTTCTAATAATAATAATAATAATAATAATATATCAGTGAAATTTGTAGTTCTGTTATTATTTTTTCTTTGTTTTTTAACTGTATTACACAATGCACATCTTTGACATGAACACATACATAATTCCAAATGGAATTTCATGCTTTTTTTTACATGTTAAAATGCCCATTATTTATGTTTAATATATTTTGCACAATAGTAGCTTTTCAATGATTCACAGTGAAGACTGTCTGTTATATAGGATGGCCTTGCTTTGCCTCACATTATATGGTAAATGTTATATGATGGATGATCATCTTTTGTTGGCAACCTTCCAATTGAAGATTGGATGCAATACCCACTATCACTTTCAAAGTACATTGCAGACCTGAATAAGAACAGACATGTGCAGATGACTGTGGCTTTTTGAAAATGGGTTCCTCTCCTTAGAGACCTGTATCTCAATTACCACAAGCCTATATTACTGCACAAGCCTATATTATCCCATTCTATTGAAAGCATGGAATGCCAAGGAAATGCCTGGCCTCAAGCTGTCTTGTTACCATTTCCCCTGTCCATCTATTCCAGAGCCCGTTGAAAACCCTGCAGCTCTACTGATTGGTGGCATGGATAATATTGTAATCACAGCCTTAAATGGATCCCGCCTCCAAACCCTTAAACAACTGGACACAAATGGGACTCATGGCTTGGATTTCAACCATAAAGAGGAATCATTGTGCTGGGTCACATCCACAGGGTCCTCCGGACAGCTTCGTTGTGCCAGAATGAGAAAAGCCAGTGGCTTCACTAAAGAACAAGAAATAAAGATTGTGCAGAATCTCCATGGTATGGTTCCTACTAAACATACTGCCAAATGAGGATGTGTCAAATGTTGATGTTAAGTTTTCTAATAGCTTGCGTTTTATGGACCATGGTGAAAGAGCAATTCATTTCGTAGAATGCTCTAATTTACCCTAAAGTAAGGAAGTGTTTTGACAGTAATAAACTTTTTTTTTAGAAACATATATCACATATACGTTATAAATATGAGAAATAATGTATATCAATAGATGTATTATGAATACATATTAATATATTTTAAAATGTAATACACATATCATAGGATAAATAGGCATATATTTTGTATATTTGAATATTTGATTTGATTTTAATCGATGAAGTTGATAACGCTGCAAGCGTGTGACTTGCGCAGCTTCATTCTTTATAATGGGAGCGATCTAAAAGGTCATTTTTTGAACACGTAAAGAAATACTCTGACTTAAACCAGCTATTCTCTTCCTAGCAAACTTTAAAGTAGTTGACAAAAATTTAGTTCACCTACCAGAGATAAAATGTGTGCTACATATCCTGCAGTTGTTAGTACTGCGCATATCCAGCCTTCTCGCTTCACTGCTTCGCTTCCTGAACATCAGGCTCAAACGGAAGCTGTCAACTTGTGTTAATGCCCTTCTCTAAACTATTTTGAGGTGTGTCTGAAGTATGTGGTCTTTTGCTTTATATAAGATAGCGTTCCATTTGTGATCGATGTTGATGATCAACTTCAAATGATTGCTAATGTGCGCCTTTACCTAAGTACATAGCCTAATTACATCCTCCTCCCTAACAAATATAATCAAGACCATAGAGTTTGTTCTAAACATATACTATCACATGTAACAGTATTAATCGTTTTTTATTATTTATTTCATATAAGACTAGCATATCTGCATATGTTGCTACGCGCTGGTCTCACTGCTCTGTGCAAGCTGTGTGGATGCTAACAGAGCTCATCATTTATTTACCTCGACATTCATTTATGCACTGCAGACTTTCATATAAAGAACATGTTTGTGTAGTCCAACCTACAGAATGGTTCCATTAAGTATTCACTGATAGAGCCCAAATTACAAATTATTTAATAATTAGCCTATTAGTTTTTCAGTCTTAAATCAGAGAATAAGACAATGAGTTCATTCTGAGATATTAATTTTTAATAATGGCCTTTGTGACAAATAAAGCAGAGCATTTCATTCATAGCATATTTCAAGTCTTGTGCTGTGTATTAGGTGCCTCTAATGGATCCAAAGTTTATTATCTTGAAATAGTTAAATAAATGTAGCTAATATGACTGAGAGACTAATATGAGAGAGAGAGAGAGAGAGAGAGAGAGAGAGAGAGAGAGATGTCTTTATACTGTTGTATGTAAAGTGATAACATTTTCCTTTCATCCAGATGTGGATCAGTTAGCCTTTGACTGGCTCACAGGAAACTTTTACTTTGTGGATCGAGTGAGCGACAGGATATTTGTTTGCAACCAACATGGAGACACCTGTGTTACAGTGATAGACTTAGACCTGGTGAACCCTAAAGCAATCGCTTTGGATCCGCTAATGGGGTGAGTTAAAAATGCATGAGGCATGCCTTAGTATTCAAGATCTCATGTTTGAAAAGGCCTTTGATGATCTAATTGGTAATGTTGCATATATAACTAAATTTTGAGCTGCTAAACATTTTTACAAATGTGTCTTGGATGTTCTGTTGCCAGAGCTAAATATTTACTCTCCTTTTAAACAGTGTCTGCTTCCATAAATTTTCTGCAGCTCTCACAGTCAGGAGTGTCATTAGTATTCCGCCATGTATCTAGCATTCCATGGTCTTGAACGCCCTTGCAGAAATTGTGCTTTACAGGAGTTTTGTTTTGCTTTGACACCACAAAGCAGCAGTTGAAACAAGGGGGTGGTGGAGCCCTCACATCAGCATGGTGATTGTGGAAAAATTTCAGGAGAAATCAGTAGAGGAACACAAAGAGTCCTCAAAAGAGAGAAGGGCAGCATGATTATTCTAGATATTAGCTGTTAAAAGGAGCACTGTGGTAATATTCCCGGCGAGCTTAGAATAGGAATTCAGCCGAGAGTCAGTCCCATTTATTCATGAGAGTACAAGGACAGGCAGAGCACACTGTTCCAGGCTTTTTAATGAGACGCCTTGTGCCTAGTGAACCTAAATTGTAGCGCGGGTGTTCAGCAGGACTAAAGACTGCAGGGAGGGCACATGCCATCAAATCCCACTCCGTTCTTCAATGCATGGTTGTCATCCTTTTGTTTTTGTGCTATGACTCTGGCAAAAGCGAAATCCTGACAAGCCTGAAGGAAAGCATCTTTAAAATAACTGACAACCGATTTTCTCTTTAAGTCCAAAAGACACCTTCTGAGATCACGCAAAAATGTTCGGGAGAGTTTGAATGGAAAGCACAGAGTGTGTTGTCTTTTTATGGGTGTATAATAAAAGTAAAATGGTTCATGGTAATCGGTTGTGCCGATTCTAAATGAACTAATTAACAACAACAATAATAATAATAAAAAAAATTGCAAACCTTGTCAAACATTTAAGGCAGATGCTATTTGCACCCTGGTGCAAATAATGGTATATGCTGTTTACACCCCAGTGCAAATAGTGGCAGATATTATTTGCACCCCAACCCCAGTGCAAATAATAGTAGATATGGTACAACAGGGCTAAAGGCACCCTTTAAGGAAATTTTATTTTTTTCTGGTCACAAAATACGTATATCAAGGTAAAAAAAAACAGATTTATTTTTATTGAAAATTGATGGAGCAAGCTAATTTGTCTGAAAAGTAATAATAACGAAAGGTTGTTTCATTTAAAATTCAGTTTAAAAAAGAGGTGGTGAGGGATCGTTTTACCCCATACTTGAGGTAAAAGGCTCCCTCACAAAGGCCCCTAGGGGGTTTAAAGTGATATCGTGTAGATACTGGGACAATAGTTATAGTGCAAATTTTGTCAACTAATGCAAATAATTTTGAGACAGCAAGATGCTTTTTTGAGTAACAAATTAAGATGATGCTTACTCAAAATAACTACATAATAAGTCAACCATTTCCTGTTAATTTCAAACACATTTGGCATTTTATTACATCTCAAGTATTCTGTAAATAAACTAATCTCTATTATGATTGGATTGGAGTCAATGTGAGCACACTTTGAAAATTTTCGTAACATCATAACATTTATATAACACAAATCTATTCCCCCCACTTAAGAAAAACAATGTGTTTAATAGGGGCCTTTAGCCCCAGCAACAGGCACTTATTGGACAGTTATTGAAAAAGGTTTGATTTAATGACAAAACTGAAAATGATAAATTAGTATTTTGTCTCAAACAATTTTTTTTTTTTTTTTTTTTTAATTTCAGGGATTTTCATTAGCTACATAAATTTGCAACATTAAAAAAAAATAAAAAAAATAAAATTGCCTCAAAGTCAACCTTTAGACACCACACTCAAAAATATCCTGGATCACTAAAATTTTGCAGTGCATAGTGACAAACAGGTGTTTAGAAAAGTATTGTGGTAGTTTTTGTTGTTATTTAGTGTTTTGGGAGAAAATAAAATCAGTGGAGCCTTTTACCCCGCTGAGCCTTTAGCCTCATTGTACCATACTAATTGCACCCGGTGCACATAGTGCCAGATGCAATTTGCACCCTGGTGCAAATAATGATATATGCTATTTACACCCAGTGCAAATAGTGGCAAATATTATTTTCACCCCAACACTAGTGCAAATAATGGTAGATACTAATAGCACCCTGGTGGAAATTGTGTCAGATACTATTTGCACCCATATTTAAATATTAAAATACACTGCATGCCCAATTATTAGGCAAGTGAGTATTCTGATCTTATCATTATTTCCATGCACATTTTCCAACTCCAAACCATATAAACTTGAATGCTTATTGGATTCAATCATTTTCAGGTGGTATGTATTTGTGCAATGAGGGAGGGTGTGGCGAAAGTGACTAACACCTTATTGCAAGGTGTGCGTAATTATTAGGTAGCTTCATTACCTCAGGTAAAATGGTCCAAAAAAGAGATTTAACTGACACTGAAAAGTCAAATATTGTAAAATGCCTTTCAGACGGATGCAACACTCTTGAAATAGCTAAACTATTGAGGCGTGACCACCGGACAATCAAACACTTTGTTGCAAATAGTCAACTGGGGTGCAAAAAATGCATGGAGAAGAAAAAGCGCAAATTAATTGCAAAAGACTTGAGAAAAATTAAACATGAAGCTACCAGGAACCCATTATCCTCCAATGCTACCATATTCCAGAACTGCAACCTACCTGGAGTGTCCAGAAGTACAAGGTGCCAAGTGCTCAGAGACATGGCCAAGGTCAAGAAGGCTGAAACACGACCACCACTGAATATATTCACAAGCTGAAATGTCAAGATTGGGCGAAGAAATACATGAAGACAGATTTTCAAAGGTTTTATGGACAGATGAAATGAGAGTGACTCTTGATGGACCAGATGGATGGGCCCGTGGCTGGATCACTAATGGACACAGGGCACCACTTCGAGTCAGGTGCCAGCAAGGTGGAGGAGGGGGTACTGGTATGGGCTGCTATCATTAAGGATGAAGTAGTTGGATCTTTTCGAGTTGATGATGGACTGAAACTGAACTCTCAAACCTACTGCCAGTTTCTGGAATGTACTTTCTTCAAGCAGTGGTACAGGAAGAAGTCCTCAACATTCAAGAAGGCCATGATCTTTATGCAGGACAATGCTCCATCACATGCATCCAAGTACTTCACTGCTTGGCTAGCCAGCAAGGGCCTCAAAGATGCCCAAATAATGACTTGACCCCCTTCCTCACCTGACTTAAATCCTACTGAGAACTTGTGGGCCCTTCTCAAATGTGAGATTTACAGTGAGGGAAGACAGTACACCTGTTTGAACAGCATTTGGGAGGCTGTGGTTGCTGCTTCAGTGAAAGTTGAGCGTGAACAGATCAAGAAACTGACAGACTCCATGGATGGAAGGTTCATGGCAGTTACTGAAAAGAAGAGTGGCTACATTGGTCACTGAATATTTTTGAAAGGCCAAAAATGTTATTTAATTGTCATTTTGTGTTACTTATTTGTTGCACCTACTCTAAAATTTAAGAATAAACAATTGAGGTGGGAGAAATTATTTTTGTAATTTAGTTGCCTAATAATTGTGCACACTTATATATTCCCCTGAGAAGGACAAAACTCACTTTTTCTTTAAACATTCAGGTTTGAGGTTCAATAACATTTTGGATTGACTGAGAGCATTGTGTTTGTTCAACAATAAAATTAATCCTGAGGAATACAATTTGCCTAATAATTGGGCACGCAGTGTTCAGTATGGGCATCACTGCAGTACGTTTGTTGTGTTTATTTAGAGTCCTACAGACACGCTATATTAACCCCTACCCCTAAACCTAACCTTAACCTTACCTTAGAAAAAATTAACCTTGGTTTTACTACAGTAACCATGGCTTTACGTGGGAACGAGTGCGATCGACAGACCCCGCCTCCGGATCAAATCCTTCTTTGCACTCCCCGACATTCACCGTGACCAAATCACTGCGATGAAATTAACATTTATATTAATTTTTATGTAGCATTTTAAGTAGTATTAAAGGAAATTTTAAGAGTGGAAACAGGAAATCAGATAGGAAATAGAGTGGAACAAAAAGCGGATTCGAACCGCGGTCGCAACAGTACACATTCACACACAGTCTTTACACCCCACTCCACTGCAGCAACATCTATTGGTTAGTCTGTCGCATATTTCTGTGGTTCCACCAGACTATTGGGGTGCAAAGAGCTGCCCTGTGTGGCAGATGCTATTTACATCTGCCACACAGGGTGCAAATAGACACTCCGAAAATGTAATTGCTAATTTAAATAAACATGACGCTTTGAGTACAAGATTCAACTGCCGGTCAAAAGTATAGACACAGTTATACTTTATTATTACTAATTTTCACATTTTCTAACAAAAGTAACAATCAAAACTGTGAAATAAAATTATTGGAATTATGTTAATTATGTATTTACCAACAAATGTTAAATAATAATAATAATAAAAAAAAATCTTACATTTTTGCTTCTACAGAGTAGCCCATGCTGGGCACTTTTTTTCTGCCTTTCACTATCTGATCCAGCTCATCGATTTAAAAAAAAATAAAAGTAAATAAATAAATAAATAAATATTTTGCTACACTAATTTAAACATTTAATCATATGCCTTTAGATCAAACAGTTTTTAAGATCATAAAAAGCATAAATTCAGTCAACTATGTCCAAACTTTTGACTTGTACTGTGATAAACCTAGATGTACAAAGTGCATGAAAAAAGGAGAAGGAAAAGGAAATGGAAACTTTTCAGATGTATGTCCCAAAGTAATGCTTACCTACATACAGAATTGCCATTTTCAGATGTAGCAGTGTTGAACTCTGTGAGGCTGTCAGTGTGCTGTACATGCACTATGCCTTTTGGAACATATGCCTCTGGTTTGAGCTTCTATTCTTGGGCTTGCATATGTTTTTGAAAGATCCCGTTATTCACCTTACAGTGCAGACCTTAAGCAGAAAATCCTGTTAAGGAAAAATCTCAGAGTTGGCCCTTTTTACCCTTATCAAACAAGCTCAACACAGTTCCTCCTCCATTCACTGGGAATTGCCTTTTTTGTGTCCTTTTATAGACCTTTATGAGCATAGATAATTTTTACCAACTTAAATGCTTACTTCTATAACATGGTATTTATCAGGACAATTGAGTTTACATGAACACAACCCACAGGGATTTCTCTCACAAGATTTTTACATGCCCTTCAGTGCACACTAGCTGAGGGCTCGAGATGTGGGAGGAACACTGGTTAACCCTCCAGGCTCCATGTAAACTAAGTGCAATTTACTAAATTACTTATCCGTTATGCTTTCTCTGGTTGCCCTCCTCTAATTGGCGAGATGAGATTTGAGCTGCATGTATTTGCGGGAGGCTGAGAGAGGAGGCCTGGAGCAATGGAGTGAAAACAAAAGAAATTGGGGCGGTTTGTGATAGTGGCTTAACATGAGGCGCAGTGGTTATGGAGAGTTCACGAAACCTTCACTGTTTGGTGTGTGTGTGTTTTTTTTTTTTTTAATGTTTTCCCTGCCCTATTTATTTTTTGGTATATTTTTGTGTATATTTTCTTGCTTGTGTACATAGAAAGCTTTCCTCCTCTTTTTTGCATTTGAAGAACGTTTTATGTACAATGTAGCTTTCAAATTTGAAACAAAAATCCCAAAAAGGAAATATGGGTGAACTTGGTTTAACCTCATTTTTCAAAGTGACTAAATAATTCATCCAGAAATGAAAAGTCTGTCATCATTTACTAACCTTCTTTTTGTTCCAAACCTATATGACTTTCTTATTTTCTTGGAACTCAAAAGTAGATGTTAGGCAGAATGTTATCCTCACTCACCATTCACTTTTAATCCATGAAAAAAAATATGAAGTGAATGGTGACTGAGGCTAACATTTTGCCTGTGTTTCATGGAAGAAAGTAAGTCATAGGGGTTTGGAACAACATGAGGGTTAGTAAACGATGAGAGCATTTTCCTTTCTGGGTGAACTATCCCTTAAAATTTCCATAATCTTTTTGAAAAGCTATGAGAACAATGTTTTACCATAGACAGTGGAGAGGGTGAAACTTGGATTTGATTTAGAACAAAATGAAAAAAGAGCTTTGTGCGGATCTTTGTATAAACACTATTTCCTCCCCTCTTGCTTGGTAATCTGTCTTCCCCAAAGAAAGGGAGGTATTTTCTGCTCAGTTATTCTCTACTGTAATGAAACTCCCCAGCGGTCTGTGCTTGGGTTCGACCATTGTGTCACCTTGCAGTGATTACTTAAAGCCAGGGTCTAAAGCAGTAGATAATATGTATGACTGGGTCAAATTTGTTTCTATTGTGTTTTGAGGTGGTTGGTGAATATAATGTGTTGGCCTGGGCTTATTGAGTTTATCAAACAAATAAAGTATTGCAGATTTATCATTCTGCAGTCATTGTGATTGTGGTCCTTTGGCCACAAGAATATCTTTGGTGAACTGGTCTCATCTGTTTTGTTTTTATCTTATTTTTATTAGATTCAGATGCAAAATTATATACACATTACAGTGAACAGTGGTGAGAAAAAATACACGTGTGCTTGCCTCAAACAATCACGATCAAAGCAGAGCGTAGAGGAATGGGAGTATATAGCATATTTACAAGTTACAGAACTATATGATTTTTTTGTTTTATCATATTCAGTTCTTAGGTGGTCTTCTCATAAACCACTATAATCGTCAGTGTGTTTTGCTCATAGGTGATATTTCAGATGTGTTAGGCTGATATGTCAGTAAATACAAAATGGATAGTTCCCACTGAATTGTGATTAGATGAGCATGCTCAAAACTGTTTTAAAATGCAGAAGAAAAAAAAAAACAACACCTATGACTGCACATGCTACAGTATATTAATGCACCAAATTGTTCCATTGCTTTCTAACTGTTAACAGCCTACATTTAGGGTAATGAACTATCTTACTTGGCTGAAGAATTGAAGGTGCCTAAACCTATGGAACTCTATGCAAACTCTAGGCTAAAAGAACCAACCCACCCAGAGTTTAAATGGGGATGAGAGGATAATACTGTGGATTGCTGTGTCAGGGCTTTAATAGGGCATATCCTGCAGCAGAAAGAAGACATTGAACTTGCAGATACCTTATCAGCTTTTATCATTCTGTGTGCCATTTTATTTTGGTGTTATATTTGACATCAATATTTTGATTCAGCAGCGCAAAGGTGCTGTAAAGGAGTGCATGCTTAAAGAGAACGAGAGAGAGAGAGAGAGAGAGAGAGAGATCCTCTGGCTGACAGTAATGAGTCTTCAGCCATAGCAGAAGTTAAAAGGCCACCAAATCACTGCGTTGTATTTTAGTTACATGGATCAAGTACATCATTGCCCTTTGTCAAAGGTGAAATCCATTTTTGCCTTTTTTTTTAAGTTGTAATAGTTATTCTGATATAAAATGATTACACAGACGTAAATACTGCTTTGTGGAGGGGTTAAAGTCGCTCTAATATTTAGAGATATTTAATGTTAGTAGATTAGAAATAGATACTGTAACATAAAGGGGCATGTTTCTGTGTTCCATCTGCACAGTTTTGTAATTGTTATCTTGCTACACATGGAGAAAGGCATCTTTGGCTTTTGCGCCAAACCTCACTGTGCGTTTCAGCATCTATGCATTTATAATGCTGTCAAGTTAAATCAGTTCAGCTTTCAAAAGTGGCTCTCCAAATCACTGTGTTTTATTCCTGCCCTTCCACTTTGTGTCCGGTGTGAATGACCCTTAAGATAATGTTATAAAACTGTTAGTCTAATTTTTGGTATGAATTGTTCTTTTCTATCAATATAGGATCACTATCTGTGAACTGAATCTGAAAAAAATCAAGATGATGAACAGTTGAAAAATACACTTTGTACGTGCGACATGAGCCAATTCGTTTTTATTGTTGGCATGCTGGAAGGCAACGCTGATACAATGTTCAATGATTTTTTTTCACATTCAAAAAAACAAATGATTGCCCAGATGGAGGAGGGTCAAGTAGCAGAACCCTTAGGTAGAGGGAAATGTTTTTTATTTAAACCTTTTACTGATATTCCAATCAGCTACTGTAAAAGTCAGACTTTGAAACATTTAATGAGTTTTGCAACTTCAGTCCCAAAGAGACAAATGAAATTACTTACAAGGAAAGGTTGATTCCGTGCTGTGAAGAATTCAGGAGAAAAACAAAATGTGAGATGGATCTTTGATCTTTACGGTGAGGTTTTTTAATGTCCTCTATGTTTTATGTTTGCTTCTCTGGAGCAATTAAGCACTGGTGGCTTCGTGCGAACTCTTTACTTGTTACATTCCTCATTTGAATAACTAATTAAATTATGTTTGCAGTATCAGCCAGTAGACATCTGCTGTTGTTAGAGCTTGAAAACTCAGTCAGTATAATAACACTTTGTATTTGCTGCTAGATTTTTGTAGTTGTTCAACTCTTGGTCATCTACCTTAATATTTAATTGAAATAACAAAAGGGCAAAAAAGGGAACCTTCATTGAATTGCTCTATGAGCAAGGCCACTGTAATTGAAATACTTCAAAGGAGGTTGTCACTTGATAAATGCATTTATGCATGTCACTAATGAGATCTTGTTTTAATTGGCAACATGTTCTCTGCATGGAAAGAAAAAGATTAAATGTCAAGGGAACAGCTCATGAGATTCTTTTGTATTTCATATCACAGTAAGGTGTACTTTCAACAACTGTACTTTTAGCTATTACCATTGCACCCTTGCTGTGAACTAGGCATCTAACCACAGGTTGCTTCAAGGGAACTATTGCTGTAATTGCTATAATGTAATGCACTTTGCGAAAAAGCATCAGCAGAATGACAACTTTCTATGCTTGTATTCAACACATACATATAAACATAAACATGGTATTGAACATATACTGTATATAGTTAAACAATTGATGGAAAATAAAAACAATTGATGTATTACAAATGTATTAACAATGTTAAGTGCATTGATTACAATTGGAAACAAACATGGGTCAAATACAACACACATATGCATTCTAGGGATAGTAATGCAAACTCTATATTTTAACTAAATGACTTGTCATTTTGGAAAATGAGAGACCCAGTCTCCATTTATTTTAATTTTGTGGAAATAGCAGACAAGATATTTCTAAATGAGAGAAAAACTTATGTAGGTTTGGAACAACATGAGGGTGTGTAACTGATGACATAATTTTCATTTTTGGGTGAACTATTCTTTGTATGACTTTATGGAAATTACACTTTCCTTTGCCAATCCGTTGCAGGATGCTCTTCTTTACCGACTATGGGAATGTAGCCAAACTGGAACGCTGCAACATGGATGGCATGGACAGAATTCGGCTTGTGGATTATAAGGTTGAGTGGCCAACTGCAGTTGCACTGGACCTGGTGAAGAAGTTGGTGTACTGGGCTGATGCATATCTGGATTACATTGAGATGGTGGATTACAATGGCAAAAACAGACACACTATCATCCAGGGATATCAAGTGAGTGCATTTTCAATACACACTTGGCTTTTTTATATTTGTTACGACGTTTTACTGTATGTGGGTGAATTAAAAGATGTAGTTGCTATGTAGCAAATTATCATAAATAGGGTTACCAATCCCAGTATTACTAATACTCAGAAAAGTGTTTAGTTTAGTTATGTAGAAAACAACAATGTGAAGAAATTGTGAATTTACACATGCAGTTACTTGGTATATGCATACTTACTAAGAACATGAGCAGCTGTCTGTCTGATACAAAGCCTTGCTCTAATTATCTTTTCTAGGGAAAGACTGGTAATGGCATTTATGCCCAGAAGCTACCGTACCTTTGTTGCTTTGTCTGTGTTTTGATTTCTCAAATTCATTCCTAGGATTTAGTAGTCTAAATTAATACACAGTTTAGATTAGTTTCTTCTGAAACAAATCCACCAATTAGAATATTTTACCTAAAGTGCAGTTATGAGGGCGGTAATTAGGGATCATTGTTATTCTAAAGTAGACCTCAACTAAACAACCCAAAGTTCTTCTCGATGTTGGAAAGTGTGGAAGGCCATATACATAGAGAAATGGATCATCATGTGCGTGCATGTGTGCAGTTTAATGGTGTTCATAAATGCAAGCTGCATCATATTAAGAGGTTGCTAACATATTTAATTTCCATGGCAAATTAAGGTGAGGTTCTGCTGTGCCTGAAAACTGTACCTCAACCCCCCCCCCCCCCCTTTTTTTTTTTTTTTTTTTTTTAACTGGTTCCTTATTATGTGATGACACCTTCCTATTTAGGCACCCTTCCAAGTGAACCTTCATTGTAATTCAAAGCATGAATTCATAGCTCTCTCTCTCTCTCTCTCTCTCTCTCACACACACACACACATTTGTGCAGCTATCATTATGAGGACTCTCCATAGACATAATTATTTTTATACTGTACAAACTATAGATTCTATCCCCTAACCCTAACCCTACCCCTTAACCTAACCCTCACAAAAAACTTTCTGCATTTTTACTTTTTCAATAAAACATAATTTAGTATGTGTGGTTTTTTTATTTTTTTAAGTATTTGAATTATGGGGACACTAGAAATGTCCTCCATAAACAACATTTATAGCATAATACCCTTGTAATTACCAGTTTGTAACCTAAAAAAAAAGTCCTTGTAAACCACTTAAACCTGCCCACACATTCACACACACACACACACACACACACACACACCCACACACACACACACACAAACCCATAGCATTGTACTCACCTGTATTTGATGATATACACTGTAAACCATTTGATTTGACATACAGTGGCCCCACAAAGGATTTGGAAACCTAAAGGAATGTTCTTGGTTCAATACAAGTAAAGCTCATTCTACATCATTTGTGGCATAATGTTGATAACCACAAAATGATAATAATAAAAATAAAAAAAAGTTAATTTGGAAAAAATAAAAAAAATCCAGTAACATTAAGACACTTACAGTGGTAGTGAAAAAGGCCAGTATCTGCAAAATGCATAAATGTGAAAAATAATTAATACATTTTTAATTTAGCTTAAGTGTCCAAATACTTTTTGGAGCAAGTCTACTTTGCTGTGGTGGAATGGTTAAGTACTTTTAACTTTTATACACTATCTTGGATTCAGTGCTACCTCTTGAGCAATGGAAAGAGTTTGTCTCATTTGTGACATTGTTTGTCTCCTTTATGTTTTAGGTTAAGTGCAGTACATTTTAGTGTGCATGTGTTTGTGGACAGAGTTTAGTGGTTCCTTTCTGCTCCTGTCACATAGGCGTCATATAACATGTACACTAGAGTCAAGAGCATACAATCGAAGTGTCCCCAGAGGAATATGTGCACTCTGGATGACCCTGCCTGAAGTTCTGAATGCATACCAACAGGATTAAGTTACATTCAGCCCTGCCAATAAATAAATAAATAGAACCAGCCAGTTTGCTGGTTTTAGATTATTTTGCTGGTCTCCCAACCTGGCCAAGCTGGTTTTCAACAGGTCTAGCTAGTCTGCCAGCCTGGCTGTTTTTTTTTTTAGCAAGTCAGTTCACTCGGGATCCATCTTTGTAACTTTCACAGGCAGGCTGGGCAGCTATTTTGTATGTAAAAAAGCGGGACTTCCTATCCTACATCCATTGGCCATTGGGCGCTCCAATTTTTCCCATTCATTTTAATAGAAGTGGCCCATCTCTGCTAAATAGTCTCTGGATGGCTAAGCAGGCATTTAGCTGTTCTAGCTGGTCATCCAGCTGACAAGTGCTCAAATCCATCAAAACAGACTAGCCTAACAGCTTAGCATGGCTGGCTGAATAAATAAATAAATAAACCTAGTTTGAGCTGGTTTGTTTGTCTTAGCCGGTCTCCCTGCCTGGTCTGTTTTCTGGTTTTAGAGGGGCTTTGGGCACTTGGCAGCAGGCTGGAAGTTCTGGTAGACCAGCTAAAAAATAAAATAAAATAAAAAAACAGCTAGAGAGAAGATATCATCTTAAACCAACTAAGACCAGCGAACCAGTTGAACCAATCCCCCCCCCCCAGCAGTGAGGTTTCAGTCCAGAAATCTGTGCTACCCTTTTAGTATTAAAGGTTTTTTTTATTACCAGTTTTACATTTGTAACTACTAGGTAAGTCAAAGTGATTTAAGCCAGAACATAGTAGGTTGGTGCCAGGTTGAATTAGAGCTATTAACAGCTTTTGTTAATGGCTAATTTGATTGTTGAAAACACAAGTAGATACCAGAATGTAATCTGAATGTAATCAGAAATCTGTAGTGTTCTGCTTTCTGTTGGGCATGCAAGGTGATTGTACCTAGCTAAATAGCTTCTCAGCCTTCTAATTAACCTGAAGTAGTCAATGTCACTTTTTTCTAGGTGGCCCACCTGCATGGATTAACTGTCTTTGAGGACTACTTGTATGCAACTCGCTCGGAACCCTCCAGTGAAGCATTTGTAGACATCTTGCGGATAAATCGGTTTAATGTCACAGACCCGGAGACTCTAACCAGCGTAGGAAATGCGAAAACAATACGGGTTTATCACAAGCTCAGTCAACCAAAAGGTAAAGTGTACGTTAGGCTGATTTGAATTGCTTGTTTATACCTAACAACATGTCTAGGTATCCAATTTCATTCTGCTTCTTATGCATCACTCTTTGTAGCTACGTATCTTATCCTTAGTCTTATATGTCTTATTATAAGATGTTAACAATGTTTACATTTACAATATCAAACAGTCAATAGGCTGCTTCAGGTCTAAGTTGTGCAATTCATTGAATGCAGACTATACATGAAATAGTGCAGTTCCTGAAAAAAACAAACAAACAAAAAACAGTGCTTGCAAGACAGCATTAGAATAGTACATGGATAGCTTAGGTTTTAGGCTTTGGTTCTGTGTAAATGGAATGCTACATAAGAGCCGCTTTGAACTTATTATGATAAACACTGTTTTCACCTTGCTGCAAACAAGAATAAGGACATAAAGATGGCAATAAATAGTTCAACAAAGAACAAAAAAAAAAAAAGCACACCAAAGGCTGAGATTATCTACAAAAGAACTATGAATGGAGTCTGTGCGCAGACTAATTTACCAGGATAATTTACCCGAGGGGGCATTTGAAATTTCGAAGGGGGCACAGATTTGCCACTTTACCATAAGATTTAACATTACTGAAAATTATGTTTCACCCCTCTATCCATTTATCAGCCTAAATAATGTTTAAGACAGCTTCACTTATATTGATTAACAAAACACAGCAAAAGGTAGTAAACCGCTGTACTCACAATTTGGACAATTGAATGCACCGAGTGCTGGTGTTAAATCTTGAGGACCACATCTCTCCACTTATGCTTGCACTTTTTAGTTACATCATTTACATCATTCATTCATCCTTAAATCCAATTTCTTCAATCCATTTCCTTCTTTTAGCCTTTGAGCCTCTGAGCTCTGACTTAATTACATAGCAGAAAATATTTTTCTAATTAAGAAGAGAGCAGTCAATTGGCCAGACAGCATAACTCCTGTCCCCACCTTCCACCTGAAATGTTCAATTACTCACTACAAATAGTTTAAGGATTAATTTGCTTTAATTTATTTTACAATTTAGTTAAATATTTAGGCTTGCAAAAAAGTAAAACACATTTAAAAGATAATAACTAAACAAATACAACATTTTGACAGAGGGGGCACAGTGGTCTGGCTGAGGGGGCCAACCCTGTCTGTGCATATGGTAAGCAGTTTGGCTGAAACCCTAGCTATAATGTTCAAGGGAAAAATCAATTAAGTTTTGACTTGCAAGCACTGTTATAAAATCTTTGCAGTGATTTAACAAGTAGGACTTGTATATTTGTTGGACAAAAATCAAAGACCTAACTGTATTCAACCCAAAAATTAGAGGGGAATGATAGTTTGATAAACATTTTCTAACCCTAACCCCTAACCCTAACCTGACTGGTTGATAGGAATGTTGTGCCAAGACAAAAATATATTGATCCAGGAACACTTTAAGAATGAATTTAAGAATGTGTTGACCGTGTATGTGACACTAGTGTCCTTTTCTCAGTCAAGGGCCATGCGTGTGAGATCGACCCTTATGGGAAGGCAGGAGGATGCACGCACATCTGCCTTCTCAGTGGGAGCTACAAATCCCGGAGTTGCCGCTGTCGCACCGGATTCACTCTTGGAAGTGATGGCCAGTCCTGCAAAAGTCAGTCCACCTCACAACTTTTGACAGTCACTTTTTCTGGGGGTGTTGAAAGTTGCTCTACAGGGTTCCTATGGTTATGGAAAACCAGGGGATATTAAGAAATTTTAAAATTGAGATTTCCAGCCCTGGAAAAGACATGGAAATAAGTAAAATATGGAGTAGTCATTGAAATTTCCTATATGAAATATACATTTTTTCTAGTTTTGCTCTGCTCTTAATGTTTTATTGACTAGATATTGCTCTTTATGAGGTGCTTATACAGAGTAAAACATGCTTGCAAGCCTGGATCATAACATTAGTTTACTAATGCAGGCTCTTTTTTTGGAGAGTTTGTACACATAGCAAACAATGTCATTAAATGCTTATTCACAATAGATGGACCAACAAATAGGTTTCAGTGCAAGATATCTTTGTAAAGTGATTTATTAAACATCCTTGTCCAGTAATCATGAAAAACTGGAAGGTCACTCTCTCTCTCGCTACAGTATGTTCACAGTCTTGTCTTCCTTTTTATGTTACTTTACATGAGATGAGAAGCTCTGCTAATTGACTCTGGTTGGCTTCATCCAATAGTCTCCTTATTGTTTGATATTTAGGTCTCAAAGCACTAAATTTTCTTCAAGGTATTGGAGCTCTACCTCTCAGAATGATAAATTGAAGTGATGCTTGTGTGGTCTCACCCTCACTGGTTTCATCTCACGAGAAAGGCTGACGTTGAGCCGAGGTTCCTCTCTTTACCCATTATCTTCTCCCATTGGCCTGCTGCACAACAGACAGTCTATACTGCCCTTTGTGTTATTCCCTATGTGATGAGAGGCTAATTTCTAAGAGCTTGGATCAAGCCCATGGATAACCTCTGCTTTTGTTGTGCTATTTTGTTAATCTGACAACAGGAGATTTATTGTTTAAACAGAGTCCCAATTAACAAAAATATCATTGCTGGAGCCTGACAAATGAATCCTCTCAATCAAGATAATTTTTGCCTGAGGATGCTAAGTGGGGCTGATTGCTTCATTCATTTTTCTAACTCAGTGAGTTTGCCTTTGTTGATTGCCAGTATCTGGCTTTGTAGACCTTTACATAACTGATTATTGAGGCCAAGTACCATAACATATACACTACATTGCCAAATTATGCAGACACCCCTTTCTAATTAATGGGTTTGGCTATTTCAGCTACAGCAGTTAATAAAAGGGGCATGAAATCAAGAATACAGCCATGAAATCTTCTTCGACAAAAGCATGAACCAACCCCCTTTTAAAACCCATGAGTTTGAGAGTGAACATTCAGTAAGCACATATATGTGGTGTTTGGGTATTCACATACTTTTGGATGTAAAATGTAGCATAGAAGAACTTGTAGTGCACTTGTGAAGTATTTTTGTTAACACTTTTTTTCTGTACTTCCACAGAACCCAAGAATGATCTTTTCCTTTTCTATGGAAAGGGGCGACCTGGGATAATTCATGGTCTGGACATGAATGTGAAGTCTAGCAATGAGCACATGGTTCCAATTGAGGACTTGGTGAATCCAAGAGCTCTTGACTATCATGCTGAAACTGGAAACATATACTTCGCTGACACTACAAGTTTTTTGATAGGGCGGCAGAAAGTTGATGGAAGCAATCGAGAGACAATTTTGAAAGATGGTGATTATCAAAGGATTTGTACTCAATCACACACAGTCATTCTTTTGTATTCTATTGTATTGAAATTGTATTTGTATTCAGATACAATACAATCTTACAATGTTATCTAACCCGAACTGGCTGGTAAATTGGTAGATAATGGCGTGCTTTTCAATTTATTCAATTTAATTTTGTGTGCTCATGCAGATCTTGATAATGTGGAGGGTATTTCAGTGGATTGGATTGGGAATAATCTGTACTGGACAAATGATGGCTACAGAAAAACCATCAGCGTGGCAAGGTTGGAGAGGGCAACAGAAACCAGGAAGACTCTTTTGGAGGGAGACATGTCTCACCCCAGAGCTATCGTGGTGGATCCTCTCAATAGGTACAGTAGAAGCAATGACCTTAAGCATTATTTGGGGTATTGATTTTGTATCATGCTGTGATTTGAAATGCATATATCAACATTCGTACAAAATTAGTCAGCAGTTGTACTTGTGTTTTGTGTGAAAGTCAATAAAACGCACAGGTGCTGTAGCGCCTCTAGTGTTAATTTCACCAGGGAACTGCGGCGAAACATAGAAAGCAGCACGTAAAACTCAGTTTACAAAAAAGTTATAAACTCAGCAAAAAAAGAAACATCCCTTTTTCAGGACATTGTATTTTAAAGATAATTTAGTAAAAATCCAAATAACTTTACAGATCTTTATTGTAAAGGGTTTAAACAATGTTTTCCATGCTTGTTCAATGAACCATAAACAATTAATGAACATGCACCTGTGGAACGGTCGTTAAGACACTAACAGCTTACATACGGTAGGCAATTAAGGTCACAGTTATAAAAACTTATGACACTAAAGAAACCTTTCTACTGACTCTGAAAAACACCAAAAGAAAGATGCCCAGAGTCCCTGCTCACCTGCGTGAACGTGCCTTAGGCATGCTGCATGGAGGCATGAGGACTGCAGATGTGGCCAGGGCAATAAATTGCAATGTCTGTACTGTGAGACGCCTAAGACAGCGCTAAAGTGAGACAGGAAGGACAGCTGATCGTCCTCGCAGTGGCAGACCACATGTAACAACACCTGCACAGGATCGGTACATCCGAATATCACACCTGCGGGACAGGTACAGGATGGCGACAACAACTAACCGAGTTACACCAGGAATGCAAAATCCCTCCATCAGTGCTCAGACTGTCCGCAATAGGCTGAGAGAGGCTGGACTGAGGGCTTGTAGGCTTGTTGTAAGGCAGGTGCTTACCAGACATCACCGGCAACAACGTCACCTATGGGCACAAACCCACCTTCGCTGGACCAGACAGGACTGGCAAAAAGTGCTCTTCACTGACGAGTCACGGTTTTGTCTCACCAGGGGTGAATGGTCGGACTCGCGTTTATTGTCGAAGGAATGAGCATTACACCGAGGCATGTACTCTGGAGCGGGATCGAGTTGGAGGTGGAGTGTCTGTCATGGTCTGGGGCGGTGTGTCACAGCATCATCGGACTGAGCTTGTTGTCATTGCAGGCAATCTCAATGCTGTGCATTACAGGGATGACATCCTCCTCCCTCATGTGGTACCCTTCCTGCAGGCTCATCCTGACATGACCCTCCAGTATGACAATGCCACCAGCCATACTGCTCGTTCTGTGCGTGATTTCCTGCAAGACAGGAATGTCAGTGTTCTGCAATGGCCAGCAAAGAGCCCGGATCTCAATCCCATTGTGTACGTCTGGGACCTGTTGGATCGGAGGGTGAGGGCTTGGGCCATTCCCCCCAGAAATGTCCGGGAACTTGCAAGTGCCTTGGTGGATGAGTGGGGTAACATCTCACAGCAAGAACTGGCAAATCTGGTGCAGTCCATGACGAGGAGATGCACTGCAGTACTTAATGCAGCTGGTGGCCACACCAGATACTGACTGTTACTCTTGATTTTGACCCCCCCTTTGCTCAGGGACACATTATTCCATTTCTATTAGTCACATGTTTGTGAAACTTGTTCAGTTTATGTCTTAGTTGTTGAATGTTTTTATGTTCTTACAAATATTTACACATGATAAGTTTGCTGAAAATAAAAGCAGTTGAAAGTGAGAGGACTTTAATTTTTTTGCTGAGTTTAGTAACGTTCATTCCATGAGACTGAATTTTTTATTTTATTTTTATTGGCTTTTTTTCCAGTAAAAAATTTCCAAACATCCTTAAAACCTGATACATTCACCTGAGAAGCAAAACTGCATGCGATATTAAGGCTTAATAAATGTAATTGTATTTCGTCTTGTGACACTGGCAGATTTTTTTTACTTGTTTCAGGCAAATGAAAAACAAGTGAAAAAAATCTGCCAGGGCCATATGACAAAATACACTATTAGATACATTTTCTGAAGACTTGTCTTAATATCTTATGCAGTTTTGCTTATCAGGTGAATTTTACTGGTTTTAAGGATGCGTTGGGAAGTTATTTTGGGTGAATAGCGAGAGTTTTTGTCAGTTTAAATTAGTTTCTTTATCACAAATTACAGATATCATAGTTCATTTAAAGCCTTCTTTATGCCCAAATGATGCAGTTTCACCTCGTCGTCTTATTAAGATGGTGGATATTGTTAGTCCAAGTGTCCTTGCGATTGTGAATAGTAGTTTGCAAAATGGGATATTCCCTTCATGTCTTAAGCAAGCGATTGTGCAGCCACTTCTGAATTTTTTTTTTTAGAGAAGGTAATTCTTAGCCAGTTGAATTCTGTTTTAACTAATAATATCTTGGACAAATTTCAGTCTGGATTTAGAGTGGGCCACAGCACAGAATCAGCATTATTAAGGGTTGTAAATGACCTTCTGTTAATTTGAGACTCTGGAGATCATGCTGCTTTAGTTTTATTGGATCTTACCTCAGCTTTTGATGCTATTGACCATGGTATTTTAATTAGCCGCTTAAAGCAGTTTGTTGGTATGCAGGGCACTGCTTTAAAATGGTTTTCTTCATATTTGAAAAACAGATCCTTAACAGTGATGGTTGGAAACTATTATAGTAGTACTTTCTTGGCACTGCCTTTCATTTTCGCTGATTTTATTGAAGAAAATAATAACTGTTACAGAAATGAGAATCATTATGTACTGTATGTAGGCTTCATTATTTTCTTTATGCAAAGTATAGTAATATGATAAAAATGTAACACGAATGGGAATATGCTTCAGATATATTTTACTCATAAGAATTTCTAGGGGTGCCAATAATTGTGGCAAACAAGTTTTGGAGAAAAAATATTTATTTCATTATGAGATTTTTCCCTTTCAATTAGTTTACTTCAATTAAAGGTTAGATTTTTGTGAATATTCTGAATGAAGGATCAAAAGGATAACCAATAAAGACATTTTTTTCACAGCCTACTTTGCTCATATTTTCCTAGGGTACACACACACATAGGACTGTAAAGGGTCGTTCACAGCGAGAGAAAAAAAATTGTTGAAATTGGCTTGGAGATGGTTAAAAACAAGTTTACATCAAGCAACATGGAGAAATTATCAATGTTGAAATGCTGAGCTATACTAACTGCCCACCTGGCCTTAAGCAACAGTAGGTTACTTGTTATAATTTATTTACTAACATTTGTTTACATTGCACTTCACCTCAGAGGAGATTGCAGTAGTACAAACAATTGTGAAGCATGCATGCATCCCCATGCGCACCTCATTCTGTGTGTGTTCATCAGTAAGCTGACATGGCACAGCCAGTAAAAAGTTGAATTTGATGGCCCAGAGCCAATCTCATTATCACCCTCCCTGGGTGTGAGTGTATCTCATGAATCCTGAGAAGGTGCAGCCAGTCAAATGCACTGAAGAACCAAGATACTGCAACAAGGGAACAACCACTCTCCGCCCTCTCAGATCCAATCACAGGACCTGCTTACTCTCTTTTGCACTGATTAAAAAGTACTCAAGTACGAAATAATGATTGGCCAATGGTGCTTTTGTTATTATCCTTTAGTCCACATTGCATGGTATCTAATGAGTGCTTTGAGTACTTGTAATTTTTTAAAATCTCTGTAAAGAAATGTTTTTTTAAGAGTTTGCACTTATCATTAAGTAATTAATACACGTTGGAATAGATTGTACCATCTTTAGTGAACCCCAGAGGTGTTGATTACTGAATCATTTGAAGAGAGGGATAGCAAGTGTGGAATAGTTAAATTATTTCCAGACACAATGGGTTCATTAGCTTAGAGCCGTAATTATGTTCATTGCGAAGACCTCACACTTGTACAATATATGCAACTCTCTCTTGCATTTAATGAAGCTAATGCAGCTTGAATGGCATTAGTAACAATAAAATAAACAAGGGGCAATGACAGCAAGCTTGAAATTGTCCCTTTGTGAGTTCATCAACAGACACTACCAAATGGTGCATGTATGTGCAAACATATTCAAATGTGCAAAAGCGCCAACTCACCTCCTCAGACACAACTGCATGTCATTCCTGATTGGATAACTTCAGTGGTGTGAAAAGGATTAAAATGTGTAGTAAAAGCATTTTCCACTGAAAATGGCACTCTCAGAAGATGTCACGCGGATGGTTTGACACCATATTTTTTTGAGAGTGGAAAGCTAAAAATTTCTGCATCTAGTGCTCTGACAGGAAATGAGAAGCACAGCAGCTTCCTCTTAAGAGGTTTTATTGATGTGTCCTGTTTTGACAGCTAGTCAAAAAAAAAAAAAAAAAACCACAAACTTGAAAAAGATGGTGGAAGGTGGAATGTGGAAACTTAGGAAATGTTTGACTTCTCTAAAAGAGCATGAGATGACTGAGTGCATGAACTTTGGCCAAAATAGAGTGGCTTTACATTTGTCACTTTATGGTATACCATGCACCTTATGGTACATCATGCCCTCTATTTTGGTGCTATTTTAATTTAATTTGACTGCAAGTTATTTTGTAATTGGATTGTTAATGTAGTTCAATTTTAAAGGTTCACATATGGGAAATATTATTTTATGTCTGATCTGCACCACCTCTTCAGAGAAATTTAATTTGGATCAAGCTCAATTGATTTTTTTTTTTTTTTTTTTTTTTTTTTTTTTTACATGAAGGATTTTCATTCTGATTGAACTATCTGTCAGATTATTAGTGGATTATTAAGGCCGAAAGACTCTAAGCAAATACGTGAATGCAGATGCTTCTATTTACGGAAGCTTGATTTCATGCATAGTTCCAAAATTTGTTAGGGAACATGTAAAGGTAGCTGCTGTCTAGTATCCATTTTTGTGTCCTAATTTGTCTTTTGTTTTGGGACAGTCATTGGGGATCATCATGCATAAATATTAGAGCTTTCAAAATTACCCCCTACACGCATGCAATTTATTTAAATTGTTTAACGCGTAATTTTTTTCTACGCGATTAACGCATTTACAAATTTTACGTTAGATTCTGACATTTTATTTTATTCAAAAAAACAAAACAACAACAAAAAAAAAAAAACTACTTTGTATCCTTTGTTAGGTAGAATTTAATTACCACAGAAGCGCATTAAGTCTTAACCATCATCTAAAAACCTTATGATACACTAATGTTGGACCGCTGCGGCTTGTTAGCTTGTTGGAGTTCTCCCGTTGTCGACACACAGCTCAAAGGTCAAACAATATTTAGTTTGACCCAGTTGCTAGATCATGATTACCAGACAATTTGGATGAAGTATCATCTAAAAGCAGAACAAGACATTGGACTTGTTCTAAATAGCATACTTCTCTTACTATTTTTGCTATATGAGATATTGCAGGAGCAGTAAGAGTAGTATGGACAATCTGCCATTCCGAACTCTGCCCTTCTCTGCAGCACTTTCAAATCATGTGAATGCTGCTTTATGGTTGCTTTAGGAAAGTGGATAGCCTTTTAATATTGTAGAGGACGAGCTTTAATGCACATTGCACCAAATAAACAACCTATGGTGACAAGTTAATTCAGTTAGTCAACCTCCCAATACTTACACTTAAAGGTTAAATGTTACTTAGTTGGTGCAATTTTTGTGCATTTCAATCATTACAATGTGGAAGGTTTTATTTAAAAAATGGTAATAAACATTATTTTTTCATATTGTTTTGTTTTCTTTCATAAGAAGTAACTAAATGCATTTTGACAAAAAAGAGAAACATTTATATTGAAATTACAGCACTTTCAAAAACTGTGATTAATCACAATCAACTATGAAAAATCATATGATTAATCGTTATCAAATATTTTAATTGACTGACAGCACTATATTTATAATTTTAATAAAAAATAAATAATACACTATTGCCTAATTGGATTTGGACAGAATGGAAGTTTTTATTTATTTATTTATTTATTTATTTTTTATCCTTTATCTTTTAGCTTCATAAATCTGTGTAAGCCTTTTATTTGAATTATTTTATGTTTCTCCAATACAAATTTGACTGTTGTGTTGACCCACCTGTATGGGCCTATTTATAGAAATGGGGTTCGTGCCCAATATTAGGGGTTGGCCATGTATCAGGTGAGCAGGTGGCATGTTGATCTTTGCCTGGTCTGTTGGATGGGATTCCCTTGTTAGAAAAAAGAAAAAAAAAACACCCACCTGTCCCGATTTCTTTATCTTCCTCCCCATATACATCTCTGTTCATGCCACAAGCAGCCTGTGTAACATGATAAAGATAAACTTGACTGACTCAGTGACTCTTTTTCTATCTTTCTGTATCTCGTGTTCTGTCTTTTAGACTTTCACAATTTATATCTCTGCCTCTCCATTTGTTTCATTTTCTTTATCTCTTACGCTCACTTCCTTGCTGTCCTGTATTCACTCCCAGGAGCAAATTGTCTTCACGCCGTGGGATTTTCAGTGGGTTAAAACTGATATTGTGAACTCCTACCAGTTCACAGTGCATTGTATTAAACTCCTTATTGTTCAATCTAGATGCTTCAGTTTAAAGAATTAATGGAGTCCTCTGTCTGCCTGCCTCTTCCTCGCCTTCGTTCTCTATTTTTATTCTTTATCTCTCTCGTTCACCCTCTCTCCTTCTCCCTCACTTTTCGCTAATATTTTCTCATTTTCATTATACTCAAACAGTGCAGGATGAGACTCAGAGCATGCTGTCTGCCTTCTGAATAATTCATGGGGTCACGCAGCCAACACACTGGGACAGAGAGCACTTGATTTGCCCTCTATCCCATTCTGTTTTATGTGGTGCGCATGAAGCACGGCTTCTATCATTGATGAAACAGAAAAGCCTGTGTTGGCCTCCGCGTTGTACTCGGAGGCAATAAATCCCTTAAGTACACTTATCAGAGAAAGGATCATGTCAGAACGTTGACCCAATCACTTTTCAAATATCACTAACCCTCTGAGAGTAACCGATCAGAGCCTACTTGCCCAACATAGAAAAGGAAATTTAAAAAAAAGATATTATTATCAATTAGCCAATGGTCAGGGGGAATTCTGGGAAGAAATTAGTATTAATTTTTGTTGCTGTATTGAAACTGGTATCAAGAATATTCAAATTCCACTGGTATTGATTCAGGCTACTGAAATGTTGGTTTTGTTATAACACTTCTTAAAATGCATATTCATATTGGGCATGGTAGATCTTACTATAATAATATTATAAAAAGGAGATGTCTTGCCTTAGAAGTGTGAGCACTTCTGATGCATTCATGTATTACATGCTGCAACTGTGTGGTTTCAATTGTGACTGCTTCAAAAGAAAATGCAGTCTTGGTTTTCATGGACTAGACTTAATGTATTCTGGTTTTGTTGCAGTTGGATGTACTGGACAGATTGGGAAGAGGATGAAGTGAACGACAGCATTGGGAGGATAGAGAAGGCCTGGATGGATGGATCTTACAGGAACATATTTGTGACATCCAACATGCTATGGCCCAATGGGCTCACACTGGATCATGGGACCAGTACCATGTACTGGTGTGATGCCTATTATGATCACATTGAGAGAATCTACCTCAATGGCACTGGCAGAATGGTGAGTGTCCTGACCCAGAGGGACATTTTATTGCTCAATGGTTGCTCTTTCACAGCTCAGGTGACTTAATGGATTTCATAATTAAGTTCACTGAACTTTCTCATAAGTTTCACCTAAAATGTCTTAGGGGAAATATAATTAGAAACAAATAAGATAATTGTTGACAGAGTAAGAGTACAGAGCTATAAAATTCAGATTGATAGCAAAGCTTGGATAATTTAGTTTTGGAAGAATGAGGCGAAATGTTCATGTTCAAATCTCTGACTTTTGATTGCCAACTTTGATATCTTGGCAAAAATAAACATGCAGTTTGTGACACTGGTTAGATCTCTTTTTAAACTCTAGTAGAGACACATATGAGGTCCTGCTAGAGTCTTTTCTCTGTAGATAAATACAAGAAGCAGAATACAAAATGTGTACATTAATGTGGTTCTTTGTGATTTTAGGTTGTGTACAGCGGCAGGGAGCTTAACCACCCTTTTGGGATTGCTCACCACCAAAATTCCATTTTCTGGACGGAGTACATGAACGCCTCCATTTTCCAGCTGGATCTGCTCTCTGGTGAAGTCACTCTGCTTAGGAGTGAGAGGCCCCCTCTGTTTGGGCTCAGAGTATATGATGCACAAAGCCAGATAGGTAAGGTCACTTAAAAAGTGCTATGATCTTTTTTTATCCCTATTACCTCATATACATCACTGAAATAAGTATGTTGAAAAATCACACCTGTCTCTATGACAGCCCGAAATTGTAAAAAAGTACGAGTAAAGTATTTTTTTACGTGCTCTGCCTGTCAATCTGTGTGCATGTTCAGGTTTGATGACAATGGAAGGTGGGGTTTTGGAGTGAAGGTGTGTAGTTGACAAAATGTGGTGATGTAATTAATTAAAGGTGCAGTATGTAAGATTCAGAAACCCTTGTTACTAATGACACCTGTGGCCGTTAAGTGAACTGCTGCTAGCTACCTGTTGCTCATGCTCGCGCTCGTGCACACACTCCATAGGGACGCAAGCGAGTGAGCATCGGCCAAAACAATGACGTAACGTACAAAGATGCTGAACGTGATTCACCGGCATCATGCTGACAGATGAGGTAGCATAATTAAAATTACACAGTTATGATTGTTTTACTACAAACTTTGAGACTAAACTAAAACTACTTATCAGCTAACATAGCATACTGATACACACATACAGCTACATACTACCGAACTATTCCAGACAGTTTACTGTTGCACTGCACTGTTATGTTGCACTATTGTATGTTTTGTATGTCATATGTTGTACTACGATCAAGAAACCAGCGTATTTGCTTAAATTTATCCTGTATACCTGACTTTTAGTATAAAGTCTAAATAATCATTGAAATTATTTGAAAGTTACAAAGCAAGTTAGCTTGCAGTTCGTCAGCATTAGCAGGCAAGATCAAGTTAGCTAAAATTACACAGATCAATCCTTATGGCACTATATTTCACATACTTTGCAGTTATGTAAACTTACCTGTCCAATAAGAAGAATGCCAATTCAGGGTCGGTTTTGATCCCCAAAACCGAACAAAGTTCCCTCCAGGAGTCAAATGCTCTGCTGATGTTCACTTTAGTTTTCACTTGACCATGATCACGTTCCCGCTTAGCCAGATGGGATTCAGTAGATACATTTTTTTTTGTTTGTTTTTTTGGTCTTACTCTGAGTTTGTGTAGGGGTAGGTGTTGTGCTGGGTGCCGGACGTTTGCTGGATTCCATCTCTAAGATAACGTTACCTAGTGCTGCAGTTTGTTGTCGCTGTAGAAGCTCTGAGGCAAGGCTCTCGGGAGTGTGCATAATCGTCACGTCCTTTGGATTTTCCTGGCAAAAGCGACCCGCTCCCTTCACATGAAAATCAGTCTACAGGCTTTAATAGGCAACTTAGGAAGTCCGGGAAGGGCTAATTTTTTAAGTTGCGTTACAAGCCATTCACACGTTGGCAAAAAAGGCAAATATTACATGAAAATTGTTACATACTGCACCTTTAACTAACACCCCAGATGCTTTATTACAAGCAATAAAAGCAATCTCTTCCATGTATTTTTTGTTTTTTCATGTTGATTTTTTGTCCTAATCAGTCATGACCGTGTCGAGCGACAAGCAAAAGGACATTTTGTCAATGGCTTGGTTTCTATTCCTGCAGCGGCACAGCGCTGGGTAGCCCCGCCCACAGAGAAATCCCATTGGTCCAAAATCCAGCTTCACATAGCTGTATATTAAGTGTGAAATATGTTCTTATTGGCTGTGATTGTGCCATGTCACGTAGCATTTTCTTTTTCAGGGCGGACAAATTCTTTTACATTGGACACTTCAAGTTATGGGTAAAAAAAAAAGGCAGAAGTTGGCTAAATGGCCAAAATCACTTACAGCAAATATTTAGAATATTTAACACTTGAAATTATTATATAACAACATTTTCCACAATATTCTATTTTTCTGAGCATAATGGTTTAATATTATCAAATTATACTGTGTTAGATTCTTGTGTTAAGCATTGTTGCATTTTACTTAATACAAGCAAAGGAGCATTCTTTCAAAAAATTCAATGATAATTGCATTTGTTACACACAGCTCAGCAATTACAGATTCTCATGGCTTTAACTGTGATTAGCACAGACCGAACTATAGAGCTAGAATTGCGCTGTTGAGTGGGTGGGTTTAATCGGGTGAAGTGGAGGCTAAAGCTCTGTTTAAAATGTTTAACTCAGTGTGGATGTCTGAGGCAAGGAGGCATGATTACTGTCATCCTCCCTCATAAGTGCCAGTCACAACACTCAGAGGGAGGGATGCTGCTCAGCAGGGCCCTCGCACATGCAGACGAGCGGCACAGAAAACACAGTACAGCTCCTGCATGTTTCATCTTTCATTTACCTGAGGGAAGCGCAGACAGTACACCGCTTGTCAGGGAGACTAACTCTTTTTTGTTTGTTTTTTGAATAAGACTAAGAATAAGGCAGTTGGGAGAAGCATATACATATACTGATATAAATATGTTCATCCTGACATCGGGCTTACAAGGCTCTTAAAGGCATAGTTCACCCAAAAATAAAAAATGATGTCTTTTACTCACCCTCAGATGCTTCATACCCATATGACGTACTTTCTTCTGTGGAACACAATAAGAGATGCTAAGCAAAATGACGGCCTCCGTCACCAAAATGAAAGATGCAATGAAAGTGAACCGTTACTGAGGCTGTCAGTCTTTTATGTTCTGGCTAACATCTCATGAGGGTGTGAAAATTATGACATGATAATGATTTTTGGGTGAACTATCCCTTTAACACCAATAAGCAAGATTTGCCACAGGGGAAGAACTCCAGTTATGTCATGCAGGATACTTTCAGAATGTTCATATTGCATCGTCTGCCCCCCAAAATATGGGCTTTTTGACAGTCTACATTCTCATACGAAGAGAAATTTCTCCAAAGCACATGCCATAAAAAAGATTAATTGTGTCTCCCTTTCACAAATTGGCCATTGCAAAACAGTTTTTATCTCAATGGTTCAGGCAATGTCTTTCAACCACTCCCTAAATGAAACCTTATTATTGTCCCCATGCTTCAACTTAATAAGTGACAGTTTTCTCACAAAACAGCATTTTCTCCTTTCCTCCCCCATCGTAGATGTCATTGCCCACACAACAAATTGTGTCAGGGAAAGGAAAGAAGTGTCAAATGGCTCTCTTCTCAGATGTTTCCCATAATTTACTTGATGTGTGATTAAAAATAATGCCCCCATGTACCACCGACATCCCCGAAGAGCAGGAAATTGGTTCTGAGTGGGCAGTGAAGAAGAACTTTATGTTCCCCGCTTCAAGGAGAGACACTGCTAAAAGCCATTAAGGGGATGAACACATAAACAGGTGCCCAAGCAGTGGGGAAGATTTGTAGATATGCGTTGTTGAGTCCTATGTTTGTTTTCTAGGTGACAATGCCTGCCGGGTGAATTATGGTGGTTGCAATACCCTCTGCTTGGCTATCCCAGGAGGCAGAGTGTGCGCATGCGCTGACAACCAGCATCTGGACAAGAACAATGTCACCTGCTCTGGTAGGTCCTATAAATCTGGTTCCCTCAGAAGAAATACATGGGAAAAGACCTAAAGTCAGTAGTTGCTCAAATAAAGAAAAGGATCAAAACTAAGTTTTGGCTCCTTTCAAGATTTTGAGTATGCGTGACTCGTCTGATTAACCAGTGTTGGAGGAAGGTTTCTTTAGAGATGCACCAATGTATCGGCCAAACATCGGTATCAGCCGATTGTTTAAAAATCACTCAAGATCAGGGATGATTATTTCCTGTGAAAAGGCTGCTGAAAAATACATTGGACAATTAGGCTACAATTCATGCTGTGTGTAAAATAAAATGTCTCTTGCATGGAATTACTTTGAATAGGATGACAGTGACAGCACAGTTGCATTTTTAAACCTTGTGCTGCTTGAATTTCACAAGGTGGAATTACTTTTTAAACTTTTAACACAACTAGTTGAATAACTCACCTTAAAGAGGCTGCTTTAGACAAACTTCAGAGTTCAGTACATGTGAGTTAAGAACACTTGAACAATTAAGAAAATTGAGCCTAACAAGAGGCTGTTCAGAATTCAGTTAATGGGAGTTAAAAATGTGCTCTTTGTTTCAGTGTTTTGTTTATAACTGACCAGTTACTCTGAAACATGGAAGACATGTAGAGACATATAGAATAAATGTATTATTTTAAGTTCTTTGTAATTAATTATCAGTGATTTGAAACAAGGTAACATATAAAAAGCAGAACCACCAACAAATTGGCAGATGTTCTAAATATTTGTATATTGGTATTACTAAAAAGCAATGAATTATGTTACATTGTTACTTTTATTTTGGGAATTAATGTTTTTTATTTATTTTTTTTATTAGGTTTTTGTTCCCCAACATGGTTTTCTTGCAACAACGTCGCAGCTTTTGCTTTTCAGACATCTTTGTTTATTAATGGGAAGAATTCTAATTTTGTCACATCTCAATGCTCGCTTGCAGTGTAGGCAAATGTGACTACATTATATGGAAGGGAAATATTTTCAATTGTATTTATCAGAAAAGAAATAAAATAAATAATAATAATAATAAACACTCTTTCAGTAGTTGAAAAAGTAACATGGGTATTGTTGTGTAAAAATGAAATAATCTGTTCGTAGTCTTAGCTTCAGGCAGCACACCCACAGACCACTCAGTGATTTATAATTTAGGATGAAGCATTTTTCCATCAGCCGAACTTTATATTCCACTTAGTTTTGTGTCTGTGAAATTACTTTTGGACAGAATGAAATTATGCACACATCCACTAATTTCTTCTGGTCTATTATTGTGGAATATCTATTTCATATTTAGATCCCCCTAAATTCCATGTAAATACAAAACAAACGGTTGTATGTTGCTTTACATGTTAGTCAGATGGTATCTGTCTAAGTGGATGGTTCTTGGCCAGAATAATCTGCAATGAGGACCAAACTTTATGCCACAAGTCAAAAGTCTTTTTTCCTTTTAAAAGGAATCAAATTATGTAATGCACAAAACCCCCAACACTGTTATTGACAATGTTTTTCTTGCTGAAGCACACAATTCAGTGTAGTTTTTTTTTCTTTCTCTCTCTCTCTCTCTCTCTCTCTCTCTCTCTCTCTCTCTCTCTCTCTCTCTCTCTCTCTCTCTCTTACTCTTTCTAGACTCTGCAGGTCAAGAGGAGCCCCAGCGGTGCAGAAATGATGAGTTTCAGTGTGGGAACTGGCACTGTGTACGATCCAATTGGATTTGTGATGGAGATGATGACTGTTTAGATGGCAGTGATGAGGAGCCTCACATATGCTGTATGTACCTCATTTTCTTCCTCCCTGACGGGGACATATAATCCCTGTTGAATCTGCTTTACTGAACCATCAAACCTTTGTGGTGTCAAGCTGTCATCTAATATGCACATAGTGTAAATTGTTCATATTACTGTATGTATCACTCAATACAGAATTTCATTTTTATTTGTAATATATTATATAATTTTATATAAAATCAATTAGAATATACACTAATTTTATTTTTTTGTATATTATGTATGCTCTTGGGTCCAAAGGTCTGAGACCAGTAGTGAAAATTCTTCTATTTTGCATTTTTCTTATTATTAAGTGATGTAATCAGCATAACAATTTGAGTGAAAAGCGTAAATAATATATATATTGACAGCATTGAAAATAATGACAGCTTGGACTCAAACGTGCAAAAGTGCAAAACCTGATGGTTCATGTAATATTTCAAACAGCAACAAAACTTTTTGCTTTCTTTATTAGTAAAGTTGAGACTGGGGCCATTTAAGACTAATAACAATTTGACGAGTTAAAATAACAAGGCAATGTGAAACAGGAGATGTTAAACAGGTCAGGCAATTGTGTCATAGTACTGTATGTATGTAAACAGCCTAGTTCTTCAAGAGCAAGGCTCATTTGAGACTTGTCAATTTGCCAACAGATGCTTAAGCAAATAATCCAGCACTTTGAGAACAATGTTCCCCAAAGACAAATTGGATGGATTTTGGGCATTTCACCCTCTACAGTGCACAATATAGTAAAAAAAATTCAAGGAATCTGGTCAAATCTCAGTGCATAAAGGGCAAGACGAAAACCACTTCTGAACGCGCGTGATCTCTGATTCCTCAGACGTCACTGTCTTAAGAAATATCATTAATCTGTAATGGATATCACGAACATGGGCTTGGGATTACTTTAGTAAACCTTTGTTAGTCAACACCACTCACCGCTGCATCCACAGATGCAAGTTAAGACTTCACTTTGCAAAGCAGAAGCCCTACATCAACACTGTCCAGAAGCGCTGCCAACTTCTCTGGGCTCGGTCTCATCTTAGATGGAAAGTAGAACAGTGGAACTGTGTTTTTTGGTCCGATGAGTCCACATTTCAAATAGTTTTTGAAAAACACTGCTGTTGTGTTCTCCATGCAAAAGAGGAAAAGGACCATCCAAGCTGTTATCAGCATCAGGTCCAAAAGCCAGTGTCTGTACAGTGTCAGTGCACATGGCATGGGTAACTCGCACATCTGTGAGGGCACCATTAATATGTAAAAATTTTGGAGCAGCATATACTGCCATCCAGCACCGTCTTTTCCAGGGACGTCCCGGCATTTTCAGCAGGACCACTTCAAACCACATACTGGTTGAACAAGCAGAGAGTGCGGGTGCTAGATTGGCCTGCCTACAGTCCTGACCATCTCCAATTGAGAATGTGTGGTGCATAATGAAGCGCACAATATGGCAACGAAGACCCCATACAATTGTGCAGCTGAAGATCTGCATAATGGATGAATGGGGGAAAATTCTACTTTTTAAACTTAACAAACTTGTGTCTTCAGTGCCTAAATGCTTAATAAGTGTTATTAGAAGGTGGTAATAACACTGACTCTCGACTGTCCCAACTTTTTTTTGGAGTGTGTTGCAATCATCTGATTTGAAATTACTGTACATAAAAAAATAAAAATAATAAAAAAAAGCATTTTACAAGGTAAAACATCATATAATGTGTAGTTGTAGTGCTTTCAATATAGCAAATGGTGAATATAATTTACAGATCACTCTTTTTTTGTTTTTTTAGCATTTTTCGTACTGTCCCGACTTTTTCAGAATTGGTGTTGTAGGGATCAGAAATTAGACAGTAATTAATTGGACTTGTAATGGACTAGTTATGGACTTGTTTGGAATTGTATGGCATTTATTAGCCGTTTGTTCGTTGATTTCTTATACTTGCCTAATAGCCTCTTTACATTTGTATTTTCCTAACAATGAACTTATTAGGTAAACACAAAAGATACCAATAGCTAGTAAGGTGCAAAATACATCCTTAATAGGCTCTCATTGTTTACATAAAGTAAATATAGAAGGCAGAGACTTTTGATGACTAGTGTAAACAGCAACAAAAAGATTCCTCTTTGCACTAAGGGCAAATAGTATTAGATGTTATTTGCACCCCTAATTAAATAGTACCATACAGTTGAGGGGCATGTTTATTGTGTTTATTTAGAGTCCCCCAAACACCCTACACCAACCCCTACCCCTAAACCTAACCATAACCTTCCCTGCTTTGTTGAAATACTATACGCATTCTACATGTATTTCACACAGAGTACTGAGACCCTATAAAGGATGTATTTTGCATCATACTAGCTTTTTATATGTTTTGTATTTAGCTAAGAAATACATTGTTATGACAATGGCAAATATGGCAAATATAAAGGGGCTATGAAGCAAGAATACAAATTCAGCCAATAAAGGCTTAATAAATACTTATAATGCCAAACAAGTCCATAACTAGTCACTTACAAGAGTAATTATTAGTCATGAATTACTGTCTAAATTCTGATCCCTAAACTAAAGTGTTATCAATTTTTTTTTTATATCTTTACTTAGTCATTTTGTAACATTATCTGTTGATAATTTATAAATTGCTAATTGATATCACTTGGAACAAAAAGACTGCGATGTCAAATAGTTTAATGTTTAATTTCATATTAAAATGTTATCCCACAAATTGCATCTTACTGCATAAACAGCTCTTGAGCTATTCGATAAGAACCATGTTAAACCTTTGAGGGCTGAGTCATTTTTCACTTGGAGAAATACTTTAACATGATGCTGTGCCAGAATTATCAGACTCCCTAAATCAATTTCCTGCTCTGCTGGGATGTCCTATAATCTGAAATTTTACTGCCTGATCCCACTTGAAATTGTTTTTTCCATTGCATCCGTTACTCATTGTCTGTTGAGGATGCGTTGAGTATCTGAGGCTATGAGTAATAGAGCAAATAGTTCAGGAAAACACAGCTGCTATTTTAAATAAACTCAAAAGCTTGAGGGCAAATACATATTTTTTTATATAAATATAAGGCTAGCTCAGGAGAATAGAAGAATAGCACACTGAAAAGTGCTGTGTCAAAACAAAAGTAGAATATTATGCATATTAACTTATATGTAAAACCGGCTGTTAGCAATACAACAAAACATTTAAAAATAATAAAACATAAATAAAAAAACAGACATGTGAGGCTTGCAAATGATTTGTTTCATTCTTAGATGCTATATGTACTATTCTCCTTTTTTGACAGGCACTTAAGGTTTTTGCTTCCATTGTTTCTTTTCAGCTAACCGCAGTTGCCCAGTTGACCAGTTCAAGTGCCCCAATAACCTTTGCATACCCAAGAGGTGGCTTTGTGATGGAACCAATGACTGTGGAGATAACGAGGACGAGTCTAATAAAACATGCTCAGGTGGAACTCTACTCCCTCAAACATATTAATTAATTAATTAAGATTCATGTTAATGCCCATTTTTTTAATTAAATGTTCAACAAGCACATACTTTTGTGCCATTCAGGTGTCCACACATTTTAGGCCATGTAGTATACCTTACTTATTGTATTATAAAGGTAATAGGGCAAGAGTTAATGACACACTTTCTAATAAGAGCATGCTCAATCTTACTCTGCATGTAAATGTGTGAGTACACTGAAGTTAACTTTCTCACTATGAACTGCAAGTCAGAATCACCCCCTTTTACATACTGGAGTAACACCTGGCCTGTTTCCAGCGGTAACACTATTTCGCTAGTTTAAGTGATGTAAAATCAATGGAACAGAAGAGGAGATGTGATAAATGCTGTCAACAGTCTGACATCCCTCTGATAAAGCTGACCCTCCAGACAGAGACTGTTCAGGCCTTTGTTGACTTGGCAGAAGCTGTTAGAGCAAACCAATGTGGAACATAAGTCATTTTTCTGAATCAGAGAGGAGCTGAAATTGAAAGCAGATGTTAATGTGATTAAAATTTGATGATTCAAAGCAGTTCAAAGCAGTTGAATTTGCTATAAGTAGTATCTGGTGTGTCAATTACATTTTGCAGTGATTAAAATAGTTGCCTGGTGTTGGGCAGCAACTAATTCCTTGTGTCACCATGTAGTAAGACCAGTTTAAAAAACAAAAAAACAAAAAAACATTTGGTATATGGCCACCAATGTTGGCAATTGAGAACTTATAAGACCTTATTCTGGGTCTTATTAACTGGTCCCATTTGTAAAATAAATAAATTTACTTTTTACTGTTCCATTGTCTTAAATCTGAAATAATCTAATCATTATTTGACAACAGGCTGCTAAGGTCAACACAATAAGGATTGCTTTCTAAACATTTTGTCTTTCTCAAAATGATCCCTAATGGACAATGATGTTAAATACTCAAAATGTCATAAATATTTAGATTAAAAACTTTCCTGTATCATTTGTCTTTAGCCCAGCCATGTCGAGCAGGTCAGTTCACCTGCAGTAACGGTCGCTGTGTACCTGAGGCGTGGCGATGTGATCAAGATGATGATTGTGGAGACATGTCCGATGAGTCCACATCCTGTGGTGAGTCACTGTCCTGCTCAATAGTTCTAGGCAAAGTTAAGTCTGGTATAACTATTGAATGAGTCAGCTCTGTCATCATGAACTTAGGTCAGAGGTTGACTGCTTTACTGTCTTTTATCCCTTTTCAACTAGCATAGTCCTGGAGTCGATGCAGGTGCCAAATGGGGTCCTGTTACATTTAAATAGAGAAAAATGAAATTGCAATGAGCTAGTGAATGCCAGTCACAACCAAGCAAATTACATACAATAAACAACCTGAAAATGTTTTCTGAAGTAACCTAAAATGTACTTCATATGATAACATCTAAATTAACTGGTTTTATTCAACACTGAATCAAACTGACTATATTAGCTTAGGGCTGGTGTACATGGTGCAATTTCTGACACTCGGGAGGTCTTGAGGCCCTTTGTGATAATTGTACATATGCAGTGGTACACGACACAACTTTACGACCTGTCAAATTCCGAAGCAATCGCATGAATATGTGCGCTATTTATTATTATAAGACATAAAGCCAGAGAAGGGGATTGCTTTAATTTCTAGTAGCTTGCGATTTAGAAATCAAAAAGAATACTGGCATGGTCAGGGGCTGCATTAGCTGAAAACTCATCTGCCGATTAAAAAATAATAATTATGGATATTTATTACAAATGCTGTCCGACATTTGACAGATTCAGATTTCAAGAGAGGCTGTGTGATTTCATGACTGCATAGTATACGTCAATCATAACGTCAATGTGTTGCTGCCAGTTACTGCATGATAATAAAGAACACAAAATTTACAAGATTAAAAAGAAAGTATGGAAAATTTGTGCACCGTTTTTGTATACTTGGATTTATTCTAAGCGCAAACATGACGAGTTATTTTAGTGGAGTAGACTACCTGTATTATTCAGCTTTAGATGTAGGCTACGCCCTTCTCATCTGTGTCACTGCTTGCTTGTTGATAGCAGACATTCTGAGGAAGATCCGTGAGGTTTTGTCCATGTAAATGTGCTTTAAAGCAGCACGTAGCAAAGTTTAAAAATCTTAGTGCAGCGGTTGATTAACAGATACAACTTTCAACCTAGAAATCCTTGGTTTCACCAGACTCATGCTTGGGGAGTTGAAAAAAATCTATCACATATCCACTATCGTGTGCATATACAGATGCTATATCCCCCTTAATGTAGTCCTAAAACTGAAACAAATGCAAGTATGACGAATGAAAATAGACCATGATGGAAATTTTAAAACTTAAAGATTGTTTTATAGTGCAACACGTATGGCAAATGATTTGTTAGAAGAGCAGAGAACAGCATGGTCTTTCTGTAGAACCCTTCCCAGTGATGTGATCATGAATAATATGGGAAAAACACAGTTTTAACAAGACCATTTTCTCCAAATGTGTAAAAGCTCATGAACACCTGTTGATCATGTGAGTTGTAACACCTTTTTCTGATTGGTCAATTTCAGGTAGATAGCCAGATCATCTCGTTCAACCGCAACACACCTCACGAATTCCAGCCGACAGCGACCACATTTGTTCGAAATTTTTACAAATAATCGTGATGCCGTAAGCTGCTATTAAGCCACTTGGCTTTGCTCAAAATTCCTCTCACATGATACCATGACAACATGAGCACCAATGATTTTCACGCGATCTTTCCCGACTGGAAAAAATCGGTTAGGAGCTTGCACGACAGCCGCAAATCACACCGTGTTATCCTGCCCTAACACCAATAAAAGTATTTCTAATGGTTAGATCAAGTGCATATAGATGCTTAAGGTAACAATTGCTGGTCTCCTTTTTTTACAATGTACTAGAGAGTTACAAAACTAGGAGTAATACTTGTAAACAAAGTCAGTAATGTGGCAGTTTTGTTTATGAACAGGTTGTGTAGTAACATAATCCGCAACAACAGCATTTTTGCGTTTAAGTCCGTGGAAATGTAGGCAGGTTCTAAGAGAGATCCACATATCCCCTCAGCCGAGCACTGGCTCCAGCATTTGCAACATTTCAGTAAAAAGTCATATCTCTGCAGCCTACTCTATATTCTGATTATTCTGCCACTTACAGTTATATGTCAGTGTTCAGGACATGCTAACCGAGCACATTACTTGAGTCTGTCCTTGTCAAAGCAAAAAGGAAATGGATATTACACATGGATGCAGAAGCTTTTAAGAGTGCAGTGGTAATACAAATCAGAGATTCTCTGATGTTAAAAGCTCACCACAACCACATCCCAGACCCTGCAAGCAGACTAAAGGAAATGGCACAGGGTGTTGAGAGGAAATGGCTCAGAAATGTTACCACTGTGAACTCTCACAGTGAATTGACTATTCAAAACAGAATGTAAATGCAGGGAATGAATGGTGAGACAGTTCAGCTTTGAAGGGGCTCTTCTTACACAAGCAGTCTCAGTTATGAACTGGCTGTATGTCATATGTTCCTGAAAGGAGGCAATGAATTAATTGTGATCTTGTTTTTCTTATCCTTAACACTTTACAATAAGGTTGCATTTGTTGACCCTGATTTAATGCATTAGGTGTCATGAACTAAAAAGTAATATATTTTTAACATTTATTAATTTTGGTAAATGTTGATTTATAATATTTGTTCAGTGTCATTTCATGTTAGTACATAATGCATTATTTAATGTTAATGTATCCCACTTTTAATTTTAAAAATGTGTTAGTATATGCTAAAATTAGCATTGCCCAAGATTAAGAAATGCTGTAAAAGTATTGTTCAGTATTATTTCACATTAGCTAATATTAACAAATACTGGCTTATTTTATAGCGTAACTTAAAATTGATGTTTAGAATGATTTAAACCAGTGATTTCACTGTTAAAGGTGAGATAATTTGCTTTGATGTTAAAATAATTTTACCTATCAGAGCTTAATATGCAGAGACAGAAGTCATTATTTTCCCTGAAAAGTGTCAATACTATTTGAAAACGATGACAATAGAGAAACCTGTTTCGTTTCATGGTTGTCATCAGTGGTAGCAACATGTTATCATTCACACTGCTCTTTATTTCTGTATCACTAATTGATGGCACAATCTTTGTTCTTGTGAAATAAAAATAAAATAAAATCAAGCACAAAATTAAAACCATTCCTGTTCTGCCATTTGTGTATCATGCAACGCAGTAACAAGGCCACTTTCTGTGGTTCTGTCACCAAATGCTGCAACTTGCTCCAAGTGCCATTGTTCCAGTAACCTCCACTGTGTCTTAGGCTGCTTCAGTACACTCTTGCACAAACACTCACAGTGTAAGCAGTAATTAGAGTGCACGCCTGATTTCACTTAATCATAATCAAGCTGGGCTGAAAGATATGGAGCTCAGCTGAAAGACATGGAGCTCAGCTGCTTCCCATGAATGCACTGCACACGACACACCTGAAGCATAGTGACTTTCTGTATGCTAATTGCCATTTTCTTAGTTGTATCAAGACTTTATCTAGATTTCCTAGTGGTTTCATTTTGTTTACAATGTTTTTTACATATGTTGCACATCGTTGTGGTGAAAACACTTAAAGAAAATGACCATGGTAAGCAAAGTTTCCACCAAAATACAACAGTTACCACAATTGAGGTGGTGTGGTGTAGTGGCTTAAGCTCATGGCTAGTATTTGGAAAGTTGCTGTTTTGAATACTGCAAGAAGCAAACCATGAGCTATAACAGTTGGTTCTTTGTGCAAGGCTTTTAACCCCAAGTTACTTGAGAGGGAATGTCCCTTTAAAAAGTGTACTGACACTTTTTAAGAATCAATTAGACATTTTGCATGGAGAAAAAAAATGCTTAATGATTACTTGCGTAATGTTGTTACTAAATTGCAAAATATTCTGCCCCAAACTTACACCAGTGGTTGAGCCAATGTTGCTGTGTTGGTCTGAATTAATGTTTTTCAGTAGTAACAATCACTGTAGAACCTGTAGTATTTTGATGGAAACTGTACTTTGCGATTTTTCACAACAGGTTGTAGGTTATAAGGTAACACTAGGTTTTGGCCATGCAGAATTAGATAAATAGGAAGTTTCATAAAAAGTATAGCAATGTGTGCATTTTCAATTAAGAATTTTTTACTATTTTATATAAATGGGATTTTTAACACTGCCAACCTTGGAACCGTTTCCAGCCAGAACAGTATTATAATGTCAGAGATATGAACTAGAACTGTCTCTGTCTACTGCACAGATATGTATTTAAGTGATCCCCCCTTCAAAACACATTTCACTGACCAGGGTTATTGCCCCTGCTATTTCTCTGTTTGTAGTTGAATCTGATCTATTGTGAAAACTCGATCTCTGAAAGTAGTAATTGTCAAAGTCAGGGGATTGGAACGTTCTGTTGTGCAATTTAGAGGTGGGGTTTACTGCTGTCAAAAATGCCAGCTACACATTCTGGGAATAAATGTTCAAATCAAAATAAATATATATATATATTATTTTTGACTTTTGCATTTGACTCGGCTGTAATCGACTTGTAACAGTCATCTCTTAGATTAGCAACACTTCATGATGTGCACATGATGCATTTTCCACTGACTTAATGTTATTTCTCTGGTATCTTATTTGTGCTGGCAAAGGTTTGATTTTTGGGATTTTCTCTGGGAAGCCCTTGGGATCGGTTGTTTCTGAACTCTCACCTGCTCAGTTTGTAGCTGTGCATGTTTTGGAGATGTCACCCACTGCAGCCGAATAACATCTAAAAGCAATGAATGATGCCTGCACACATACCCCGAGATCAACTTTCAAACTGTGTTTAATTTAGTATTCATTTTAAATAAAATAAAATCACTTTATTGTCACTCAACCATATACACAAGTGCAACAGTGGGTGAAAGTCTTGGGTGCAGTTCCGAACAACATAGCAGTCATGACAGTGATGAGACATACACCAATTTACAATAAACATCAGATTTACACAACACAATTTACATATCTAATATACACATAATTACACACAACGCAATATACAGATAATAATATACAATGTACAGTGTACAATACACACAATATAGAATACACATACACACAATTTAGAATACACAGTATACAATAAAAAATAGTATATATAAAATATACAGTAGGTTGTATAGTGCTGTATTGACATTCAGGCTGTCGGTTAATAGTCAGTTGCCAGTGTGTTTTTAAGAGAGAATATAATTTATGACAGTCCATTGTGAGATTAATAAAGTGCAGTGCTGATGTATATTGATCGTGAGAGATCAAGTGTTCAAAAGTCTGATTGCTTGGGGGAAGCAGCTGTCATGGATTCGGCTGGTGCGTGTCCTGATGCTGCGATACCGCCTGCCTGATGGTAGCAGTGAGAGCAGCCCATGGCTCGGGTGGCTTTTTTCACACACCGCCTGGTATTGATGTCCTGGAGGGAAGGAAGCTCACCTCCGATGATGTGTCTGGCAGTTTGCACCTTTGCAGGGCTTTGCGGTTCAGGGCAGTGCTGTTGCTGTACCAGGCGGTGATGCATCCAGTCAGGATGCTCCCTACAGTGCTGGTGTAGAACCGTGTGAGGATGTGGTGGTTCATTCCAAACTTCCTCAGCCGTCAGGAAGAAGAGGCACTGGTGAGCCTTCTTCACAACGGCCTCAGTGTGGAAGGACCATGTGAGTTCTTCAGTGATGTGGACACCGAGGAACTTGAAGCTGCTGACTCTCTCCACCGGTGCTCTTCATCTGAAATCCACCACAAGCTCCTTGGTCTTATTGACGTTGAGGGAGAGGTTCTGCTCCTGACACCAGCGTGTCAGAGTGTGCACCTCCTCTCTCTGTAGACTGTTTCATCATTGTCAGTGATCAGACCTACCACCGTCATATCATCAACAAACTTCATGATGGCATTGGAGCTGTGTGTTGCCACACAGTCATGTGTGTACAGGAGTGGGCTGAGAACACAGCCCTGCGGGGCTCCAGTGTTGAGGGTCAGTGATGAGTTGTTGCTGCCCATTCTAACCACCTGGCATCTGCCTAATAGGAAGTCCAGGATCCATCTGCACAGCGAGCTGTTTAAGCCCAGAGCCCTGAGTTTCACATCAAGCTTGGAGGGCACTATGGTGTTGAATGCTGAGCTGTAGTCAACAAACAGCATTCTCACATACACTATATTGCCAAAAGTATTCGCTCATCTGCCTTTAGACGCATATGAACTTAAGTGACATCCCATTCTTAATCCATAGGGTTTAATATGACGTCGGCCCACCCTTTGCAGCTATAACAGCTTCAACTCTTCTGGGAAGGCTTTCCACAAGGTTTAGGAGTGTGTTTATGGGAATTTTTGACCATTCTTCCAGAAGCGCATTTGCGAGGTCAGACACTGATGTTGGACGAGAAGGCCTGGCTCACAGTCTTCGCTCTAATTCATCCCAAAGGTGCTCTATCGGGTTGAGGTCAGGACTCTGTGCAGGCCAGTCAAGTTCTTCCACACCAAACTCGCTCATCCATGTCTTTATGGACCTTGCTTTGCGCACTGGTGCGCAGTCATGTTGGAGCAGGAAGGGGCCATCCCCAAACTGTTCCCACAAAGTTGGGAGCATGGAATTGTCCAAAATCTCTTGGTATGCTGAAGCATTCAGAGTTCCTTTCACTGGAACTAAGGGGCCAAGCCCAGCTCCTGAAAAACAACTCCACACCATAATCCCTCCTCCACCAAACTTCACAGTTGGCACAATGCAGTCAGACAAGTACCGTTCTCCTGGCAACCGCCAAACCCAGACTCGTCCATCAGATTGCCAGATGGAGAAGCGTGATTCGTCACTCCAGAGAACGCGTCTCCACTGCTCTAGAGTCCAGTGGCGGCGTGCTTTACACCACTGCATCCAACGCTTTGCATTGCACTTGGTGATGTATGGCTTGGATGCAGCTGCTCGGCCATGGAAACCCATTCCATGAAGCTTTCTACGCACTGTTCTTGAGCTAATCTGAAGGCCACATGAACTTTGGAGGTCTGTAGCGATTGACTCTGCAGAAAGTTGGCGACCTCTGCGCACTATGCGCCTCAGCATCCGCTGACCCCGCTCTGTCATTTTATGTGGCTGAGTTGCTGTCATTCCCAATCGCTTCCACTTTGTTATAATACCACTGACAGTTGACTGTGGAATATTTAGTAGCGAGGAAATTTCACGACTGGACTTGTTGCACAGGTGGCATCCTATCACAGTACCAAGCTGGAATTCACTGAGCTCCTGAGAGCGGCCCATTCTTTCACAAATGTTTGTAGAAGCAGTCAGCATGCCTAGGTGCTTCATTTTATACACCTGTGGCCATGGAAGTGATTGGAACACCTGAATTCAATTATTTGGATGGGTGAGCGAATACTTTTGGCAATATAGTGTATGTGTTCCTTTTTGCCAGGTGGGAGAGAGCAGTGTGTAGTGTACATGCAATGGCATCATCAGTGGAGTGGTTGTTGCGGTATGCAAACTGCAGTGAGTCCAGTGAGGCAGGCAGCACAGAGCGTATGTAATCTCTGATTAGTCTCTCAAAGCATTTGCTGATGATGGGGGTCAGAGCAACAGGATGCCAGTCATTTAAACAAGTGATTTTGAATTGCTTTTGTACAGGCACAATGGTGGACGTTTTAAAGCATGTGGGGACCACAGAGAAGGAAAGGGAAAGGTTGAAAATGTCCATAAAAACACCAGCCAGTTGGTTCGCACATGCTCTGATGACACGGCCTGGAATGCCGTCTGGACCCACGGCTTTACGGATTCCACCGGTGCTCTTCATCTGAAATCCACCACAAGCTCCTTGGTCTTACTGACGTTGAGGGAGAAGTTCTGCTCCTGACACCAGCGTGTCAGAGTGTGCACCTCCTCTCTCTGTAGACTGTTTCATCATTGTCAGTGATCAGACCTACCACCGTCATAACATCAACAAACTTAATGATGGCATTGAAGAGGATATCCATCGAAAGGATCGGGTTATATCCGCAACAGAGATGGAGAGTGAACTAACCTCTGTAGCTTCGGCTGCGAGAGCTCTCTCCGCGAAGGCGGTGTTACTTCCCTCGAAATGAGCATAAAAAGTATTAAGCTCATCCGGGAGAGAGGCAGCGAGGCAGGGAGTTCACGGTGGAGTTTTTATTCCCTTTGAAGTCTGTGATATTAATTCCCAAATTTTACCTGTTTAAACCTAATTACTATAATATGGTTGTCATTTGATGACTTTACTGAAGTACATAAATATGCTTATTTACAAAGTGCTCTATAAGCAGAAAAAAGGAAATTCACACATTTTGTTCTTTATAGAGGGACTGTAAGGGAAAGCTAAAGTGGGCAATTTCTGCAAACAGAATAAAATAAAAAATTTCAAACAGGTTTCTTGAACACTCCCCCCATCTTCCATTGGTCAATCAAACAGACAGTTGTGACATTCAGTCTTGGTTGTGTAGTGATATAAATAAAGATTATATTCTTTTCTTTGGAGGATGTGCCCATAGGTTGTGCCCATACATGGGAAAATGATACATTTCATGTCCAAATTCATATGCTGCCTGGTAAATTGTCCGTGGGAGTTTTTGACAGAGCTGAGAGACACTTTAAAGAGAAACAAACAGATGTAGCTTCTCCACTGTGTGTGCTGTCACTATTTCTGAATGCTTGTGTGTTCATTCTTGAACAGATATGCTACAGATCAAGACACGTTTCTTTATAAAAATTGCATTCTTTATTATTATTATTATTATTATTTTATCATTTTGATTGAAGATATAATGATCCACAGAGTAATAGCAAAACCTGCAGTAATTCACAATGGTGAAACAATAACTGTTCTATATCAATAAATCAACATTTTCTAGAACTTATAAACCATGATATCTTGCTTGGGTGATATTGCCTTCTTGCAAGCTCTTATTGCCACTGAGGGTGCTTCTCTGCATCTGTTTGGTCTGGTTTTCACTTTGTTCATACTTTCATTAACCATAGATAGAAAATAGCAATTATTCACCATGACATTTTGCATGGCCTTCAGGGTGTATTGGCTTCCACAATACTAGCAATAAACCCCTGCGGTATGACTGTGCATTCACCCCAACTTGAGTAATTTGCAATACAGTGCAAGAGAATATTTACCGGTTGCCCAAGTTTCCCCAAACTTGCAAGAAACTAGTAAATTTGCTGAGGACAAAAGAGCCTCCAAATTTAATCTATTAGCATGAGAGAGCAATCTGTGCCAGGACAAACTTCTACTGCAATATATCAAAGCTAAAAGCTAAATGAAAAATGGGTTTTCTTCGCCGGTGTATCAAAGAGACAGTGATGTATTGGACAGAGTTCAGGTGTCAGGGTTTTTGTAGAGAATGAGTCTCACAGTCTTTCTCTCTGCTCACAGCGTTCCCTACCTGTGAAGCACTCAGCCAGTTCAGCTGTGCTAATGGGAGGTGCATTAGCATGAAATGGCATTGTGACTCAGGTGAGTGTATCCAAGATTAAGAAAATATCTTACCATTTGCTTTACTTGCTCTTCCATTTAGCGTGATGATATATTAGGCTGTTTTCTCAGCAGCTGATTAAAGAGAGCCTGGCTCTTTAATTCAATTAAGTCCATTGATACTGCTGTCCAATCTTTTTTATTGCACAAGCAATTTATCACATTAATTACCATTAAATATTCTCAGATTATTTTATCTATAATATCTCCATTTCAGATCATGGCGAATGTAATGCATTGACCTCTATAAATTATTGCAAGCCTCAAGGTCTGAAAAAAGTTTTTGCCAGCATGCAAGCACTCATCCAACAACAATAAAATGAAATAAAAGTATTTTTTTTTTTTTTTTTTTTTTGGGTAAACCTATCCAATGAGAGCATTTACAGCCACAGTCAGCATATGGAGGTGGTATTTCTTAGCCAGGGTTGAGGCATTACCCTTAGATGCATTGCTGATTGTTTTTCAGCTAAAAACTAAAATCGAGGTCCTGTGTAAGTCAATGCCATAAAGACTCTTGTATAAATATAGTGTAATGCTGTCCTTTTTTTATCATTATGACTTCTAGTATTGTTCAACAAGGCATATATAGTGGCCTCAAAAAGTTTTGGACATTTTAGTCACACTTATAAATATCTAAAGCAATCACATTCAGTCACAAAATATCAAACCAAGTGGCATCTGCAAACAAATGATGCTAGAGCCTTTCTCAGAACTAGTTTTACTTTTCTTAGCAAGTTGTGCAATTTATTTTATCCAACTGGTGTTGATGTGCTTTTTAGTGGAAAAGTAAGAAGTTCATACAGGTGTCCTAGCAGAGTAACCATAGGTGTAGTTCAGTACATTTACTTTGGACATCTTCCACTAAGTTTTTCCATTTTTTTTTTTTTTTCTTTTTTTTTTTTTTTTTGTATGACAATTGCTTTGATAAATTGTTCTCTAATGCATTTTAAATGTGGCTTAAGTTTATAAATACTTTTCTCTACTATAATGAATTAAGTGATTCTTGACTATTCGCATAAGAGTTCTAAACTGTATGACTGTATTTGTAGATGATGACTGTGGAGACAATAGTGATGAAGTTGGCTGTGTCCACTCCTGTGCTAATGGGCATTTTCGGTGCACCAGTGGCAAGTGTATCCCAGACCACTGGGCCTGCGATGGGGACAATGACTGCGGGGACTTCAGTGATGAAAATGTGACTTGTGCTGGGGTTGCCCCTGGTAGGACATCACCTCTCTCTTTTTGCCCATCATATGAGGTCCTTTGGTTTTGGCAATGTTAGTGGGTTACAGTTTTCATGCACACACTGCACAGTTTTGTGAAAGACAACCACAGTTAAATACAAAAGCCAAATACTCTAAACGATCATTCAGTGTGTGTAAAGAAGACTGAAGTTGCATTTGAGAGTGGCATAGTGAAAACCATTGCATTATTTGATCATGTCATGGCATGTCATTTCCACTGACGGGCCAGTGCGAGCCATGGCCATAAACTGGTCAGCCAGGGCCAATAGCCTTGGACCTCGAGCCGCGAGACCGAAACTGCTTTGCATTCCCACCATCGGGCTAAAAGTCCCACAACATTGCCCTTAAACCTGCCCTTAATACACCGGTCTGGTGCAAATGTCACACACCCTGTCCATTTCAGAGGTCAAACCAAATATGTTTGTTGTATGTTGTCTAGTTATCTAAAATATACATTTTATATTGTATGTAAACGTTAGCTAGCTAGCAAGATAAGTTAACGTTGACAACTCACCGACTTTAACTGCCATGGTGTCCCGAGTGGTCTATTCACTAACAAAATTATGATGTCTCAGCACACTGTCCATGATCACAAACCATGGAAATTTCTTCCTTTGGGCAATGCTTTGTCCATTGTGCATATTAACAGATTTGTAATGCATTCGCAATTTTTTTTCTCCAAGATGCAGGTGCGTAACATCACACAAACATGTCAGCACCCAGAGAGATGTACAAAGTTAGTGATAAACATTCACTTTTATTAAATTATATTGATCAATGAGTGAAAGTTCCTACATTACAGGATAATAAAGATTGTTTAATAAACGTTTGCTGAGACATGTGTACAAAATACGGTAAATTAAAATCTTTTGCTCGTACACCTGTAGCACAAATGCTAGCATAATAGCATTTGTTTATCAGTTGGGTTGCTAGGAGATGTCTCTAGTGACAGACAAACCCCTGTTAAGCTAATGGGAGCATTGCAGTTTTGTTTGTTTGAAAATCGTTTTCCGAGCATCTGGCAATAGAATTCCTTTATGGTCTGAGAAATCAAGTAGGAATATCCCACATCAGACTTGAATGGAATGCAGCATGAGTATCTCGCTACACTCCGCCTCTGACATTGACCGCACATCAATCCCCTGTTGGCCTTCTTTGGCCCAAGGGTATTCTGCACGCCAAAGGCCATTGGCCGTTGGCCCTGGGGAAGCCCCGAGGAGGCTCGATTAAGCCCGGAAAAGACAGTGGGAACGCAACTGGCCCTGGCACGCATGCCCTCATTTGGCCCAACAGTGGAAACGCGGCTATTGATGCCAAAAGTTTAACCTACTTTGTGTTAGCAAATTTCTTCAGAAGACTTGTAATGCGATGCACAAGTCACATGGACTACTTTTATGACACTTTTGGTTGTTTGTTTAAGCTATAAAGTGAGTCACTATTAAATGATATTGTATGGAAACCAGCAATTGTGATAATCTTTAAAATATGTCCTTTTCTGCTCCAGTGAAGAAAGTTATATTGGTTTTGAATGACATAAGAGTAAATAATGACATTTTTAGATGAATTATTCCTTTAATGTAAATGTGGTTGTGTCTGTCTGAATCATTCAAGAGTGAGTTCTGTTGTGGAATGTGGTTGTCATTCCTGACAGTAGCCAAATTCTGTGTGTACAAAATGAGATTAAGCACTCAGAAAAGGAGTGACAACTGTTAACTGTACAGTTTGTACATGGCCAGTGTAATGTGCCCAATAAAGGCAGCAAAGAAATCAAAGAGTGTGAAGGGCAGTTAAATATCCCTTTTCCGTTGATTAAAAACATCTTCGTGTTTGTCTCTGTACACGAACGGTTTAACCAACCCATCGAGTGGTTCCAAGAGCATCTTCTTAACATGACTAATTAGCAGGCTAACATATGTAATTGTCTGGCTGCAGTGTCCCTAATTTGAGGAACACAAGTAGAAAACTTTCTTTCCTCTTCTGCAGTGGGCAGATCTAATCATATCTGAGCTCACTAGGGGACCACCTTACAGATTTCAATCTTTTAATCTGCTGTAATTACCTCTGGAAACTGAGGATGGGTCCTCCGATGCTTTCTGCTCACCAAATTGTCACAGAAATTAGATAGCCATTCATCAAACCAGCTACTGATGGAGGTCCTCAGCACTCGTCCGTCTCAGAGGAGTTGTCCGGCTCATGTCCTCTTTGTGTAGGGCTCAGATTATTGTATAACACATGCTCTCAATGTGCAAAGTGGAGGAGATACTGTTAACTCTCAGCATTTGCCTTAGGCAAAGCAAGGGACACTCGGTCTTTAAGGGTTCAGAATATTACCAGCTGTCTTTTCCAGAGGGCCTTGTGGATGACAGATTGGCAATTGTAGTAGGTTTGATGTGTAAACACATTTTAGAGAGTTTATTTATCTGTCACTTGTCAGGGTTTAGAATTAATCTGAAACTGAAAATTGAGGCTGGCTAAAATGGAAAAGGCTCTTCTATTATGCAAGCGTTTTACTTTAGAAAATCTGGCCCCTGTCCTTTGTGATGAAAGCACACCAAGACTTTATAGCAGTTTCACTTGATAAAATGGAACTAGTTTAACATTATAAAGGCCAGCTGAAGTAGACTGATGTGAGAGCACCTGTGACTCAAACCTTTAAATATGCTTATGAAATTATTTGATTTGTTGATAACCAACAATTACAATCAGCACTTCATGGCATGATTCATGACAACACAAATTTTCAAGGCATAAATTTCAATGACGCTCTTCAATGAAAATGTTCAATGAAGACTTTAAGACATTACAGACATTACAGCATAATTGTAAAGTTATGTTCTGGGTTCAATACAAGTTGAATATATCTATTGACAACAATTGTGGCATAATGTTTATTTATCACAAAAGAAATAAAAATAAATAAATAATAATAATAATTTTTACATGTGCTTACTTGTCCAGTAAGGCAGTTTCAGTGGAAGTTAATGGGCCAGTCTGCAAACATTAAAATACACTCTTTTTCAAAAGTATAGCCATAAAACACATTTCTAACATGTTTTTAGAGTGCTAAAATCGCTGACTTATCTGTGTAAAGTTATTCCCGACATTACAACTTCTTTATCATGGCAATATAATGGCAGTTAACCCTGTAATCTGTATAGATAATCCCTGATTTTTTCACAAAAAAAAACAAAAACAAAACAAAAAATCACAAATAAAGTTTATATTGTGTGGCTATACTTTTGAAACAGAGTGGATTTAAACATTTATGGACTGGCCCCATTCATTTACATTGTAAGTGCCTTAATGTAACTGTGATTGCATTACAGTTTTGTTTATATATAATTATTATTATTATTATTATTTTTTTTGGTAATCAACAATAAATCCAGCTTTTATACACTGCATGGTGCAATCCTTTGCAATAGCTTTGTACCGTATGTTCTGCAGCTCTGCTAAGATAATGGCTTTACTTGTGGGCTTGAATTAATTTTACTCCACAGTGATGTATATTTGTGTAGCACTCTGCTGAAACAATGGAACCAGAAGACAACTGTCAGCATAGCATAAACAAAACATTCTTGAGTGTACCTTTTAACTTTTGTCATTTGCTAATTTCAGCCACATGCCCTCTTTCCAAATCCTTGCCCTCCAAAGACATTTTCGCAAACCACAAAGCTCTAAATGATTCATAGACAAGAGAACGTTTTTGATTGTCTAGTTTAATCATTGGCTGAAAAAACTCAGGTCGCACCCCTGACACTCTTTTGCTGTTCACAGAGCCTAAGACTGTAACATAGACAGATGTAATTTCTCAGGACACCTGTTTCATTGATATCTGATATTAGGAAGATTGTATGTACTGTATGGCATTCCAAAAAACCTTTAAGCTTAACTTGTATTGAACCTGGAACATTCATTTAAGGTGTGGTCACAATATGGTTTGAGCAAAATTACTTCACACTCTGCAATGAATAATGGCAACAGGAAAGATGCCATGCTCAGTGCAAGGTATATAAAGAAATCTGCACCAGTCTGGTGTGAAAGGTACTTGACTGGCCAGCCCAATGACCAGACCTGAAGATCTTAGGGGTAAATTAGAACTCCAACTGCGAGCCAGGCCCCATCACTCAACATCAGTGTATGACTTCACTGATGCTCTTTTGTCTCAATGGGAGCAAATCCCTGCAGCCATGTTCCAACATCTGATGAAAAGCCTTTCCAAAAGTGGAAGCTGCTATAGCAGCAAATGGATGACCACGGTTTTGCAATTAAATGTGTGTCCACATTCTTTTGGCCATGCAGTGTAGATTCTCATTATTTTTTATTTTTTTTTGCCATGTCCAGCATTGCCTCCTGTGGAATGCAGTGGAGAAGAGTTTCACTGCCGTGCAGACGGAACCTGTATCCCCGAGCGCTGGCGCTGCGACGGGGACAAAGATTGTGAAGATGGCAGTGATGAAACCAACTGCAAGGGCATCAAGAGAATGTGTGATCCCCAGGCAAAGTTTACGTGCAAAAGCTCAGGTAAACTTAACATGTTACCCTGCACCGGCTTCAATTCAGCTGACCTCACATTTTTTCATACACTGAACCACTGATATATTTCGCCCACTACATTCACTCTAACTGCTAAATTCTGTGAAGCAGTGGGTGTAATCTTATGCCGTGATGCCATCCTTGAACTCTGAGTTGTCTTTGCCTCTCGCAAATTGAATCGGATGATAAATCCAGCTTTTATACACTGCATGGTGCAATCCTTTGCAATAGCTCTGTACCGTATGTTCTGCAGCTCTGCTAAGATAATGGCTTTACTTGTGGGCTTGAATGAATTTTACTCCACAGTGATGTATATTTGTGTAGCACTCCGCTGAAACAATGGAACCGGAAGACAGACACATGTAATGCGTCAATATAGACCTTATTCACAGTAGTGCCATATTTGATTTTTGACGGAAATTAAAATGGAGCTGTAAGGGATAGATTTACAGTGTGTTCACTGGCATGCACTGTATAAAGCTGTATGAAACTTCACATAATTTATTTTTCACTACTTATGTTTTCTGGACTTGTTTCTCTAATGAAATCTTTTGGAAAGATATTTTTCGTCAGAGAAACTATCCAAAACCCTTTCAACAGTGCAACCCATAGAAGAGACTGTAAGTTCCTCAAAGCCTCTTTGTCATTCCCGTCAAAAAATTTAAGAAAGTGCTACTGTGAATAAGGTTCATTATTTTATAACAATTTTAGCCATTTTGAGTAAAGATGCACAGTTTTATTTATTTTTTGTTATTAAAAACTTTACCCCTAAAAAAATGAATAGTACTTTTTGTAAAAATCACGCACAATTACATTAGATGAAGACTGTAGTTGTATAATTAGCATAATATAGCTTGTTTAAAATGGTGCTGGGCTCCCTCATGCGGGCTGCCATGCTGAGATCATATGACCAGCCAAGTACTACTCACTTTATCTATGTAAACCCCCTGTAATCAAATAATTTTGCTGACAGAATAAATTGTATTATGGCTGACTGCGAATAGTGCATTTCTTCAATGGTATTGGCAACCAAAACTTATAGATTTTACATGAGTCTGCATCCACAAGGCTAGGTGTCAGTATAGGTCCAAGACAACTGTCAGCATAGCATAAACAAAACATTCTTGAGTGTACCTTTTAACTTTTGTCATTTGCTAATTTCAGCCACATGCCCTCTTTCCAAATCCCTGCCCTCCAAAGACATTTTCGCAAACCACAAAGCTCTAAATGATTCATAGACAAGAGAACGTTTTTGACTGTCTAGTTTAATCATTGGCTGAAAAAACTCAGGTCGCACCCCTGACACTCTTTTGCTGTTCACAGAGCCTAAGACTGTAACATAGACAGATGTAATTTCTCAGGACACCTGTTTCATTGATATCTGATATTAGGAAGATTGTATGTACTGTATGGCATTCCAAAAAACCTTTAAGTAAAACTTTAATAGAAAGAATCAAAATGATCATGTGCATAATTTAACTGTCCATGTTTCTTTTGAACTTACACTGGCGGCCAAAAGTTTGGAATAATGTACAGATTTTGCTGTTTCGGTAGGAAATTTGTACTTTAATTTACCAAAGTGGCATTCAGCTGATGACAAATTATAGTCAGGACATTACTGATGTAAAAAACAGCACCATCACTATTTGAAAAAGTCATTTTTGATCAAATCTATACAGACCCCATTTCCAACAGCCATCACTCCAACAATTTATCCTTGAGTAATCATGCTAAATTACTAATTTGGTACTAGAAAATCAGCTGAACACTGTTTGGTTCATTAAATGAAGCTTAACCGTGTCTTTGTGTTTGTTATTGAGTTGCCACATTATGCAATAGACTGGCATGTCTTAAGGTCAATATTAGGTTAAAAATGGCAAAAAAGAAAACTGCTTTTTCTAGAAACTCCTCAGTCAATCATTATTTGTAGGAATGAAGGCTATACAATGCTTGAAATGCTTGAAAAACTGAAGGTTTCATACAAAGGTGTACACTGCAGTCTTCAAAGACAAAGGACAACTGGCTCTAACAAGGACAGAAAGAGATGTGGAAGGCCAGATGTACAACTAAACAAGAGGAATAGTACATCAGAGTCTCTAGTTTGAGAAATAGACGACTCACATGTCCTCAGCTGACATCTTCATTGAATTCTACCCGCTCAACACCAGTTTCATGTACAACAGTAAAGAGAAGACTCAGGGGTGCAGGCCTTATCGGAAGAATTGCAAAGAAAAAAACACTTTTGAAACTGAAAATCAAAAAGAAAAGGTTAGAGTGGGCAAAGAAACACAGACATTGGACAACAGATAATTGGAAAAGAGTGTTATGGATCTTAACCCCATTGAGCATTTGTGGGATCAGCTAGACAGTAAGATGCATGAGAAGTGCCCAACAAGACAGCCACATCTATGGCAAGTGCTACAGGAAGCGTGGGGTGAAATGTCACCTGAGTATCTGGACAAACTGACAGCTAGAATGCCAAGGATCTGCAAAGCTGTCATTGCTGCACGTGGAGGATTTTTTTTTTTTTTTTTGAGAACTCTTTGAAGTAGTTTAAGAAGTTATGAAATTATTATTATTTTTTTTTTTTTCAAATTATAATAGTAATTTTTCATGTTATTAATGTCCTGACTATACATTGTGATCAGTTGAAAGCCACTTTGGTGAATGAAAGTACCAATTTCTTTCCATAAGAGCAAAATCTGTACATTACTTCAAACTTTTGGCCACCAGTGTATATAGCTATCATTTGTATCACAAATATTTGGTCTGCTCCGAGCATAGTGAAATCAATCAACATGAGGCTTTTTGATGTTGCAGTTGCCCAAATTGTAAATGATTGCCTTGAAAAAAGACATCAACAGCAAAACCATTAACAATTTTATGTTGTTTTGTTCTTACCCTTTTTGATGTCAAAAATGCGGCAAAAAATTATGTAGAGCCTTTCCAGACCACTGCACCTGAGACAGAATTCCAAATCCCATACATTTTTGACAGATTCTAAAACAGGCTGGAGTCTGTTCACCTGTTTATTTGATCACAAAGGTAGACTGAACACAAGGAAACCTGACACGCATATGCTGAACAGATGTAAAATTCTCTGTTAGCAGAAAATATACATAAAAGCTGCCTATCTGGTCTGGAATGTGTGATCACCCTGTTGGCGTTCGATGCCGTCTACTTTCACCGATTGAACATAATTGGTGTTTGTCGGGTCTTGGATTGTTTGAGCAGTCTGGTATGATTTTCCAACAAACTCCAAGCTCTATCGTAATTTCACTTTCATCACGAACCATTGCCATGACAATGAGGTAAGTGTCCGTGCCAACAACATGCATGGGCATATCTGTATTGTTAGAGCAGTAAAAATGCAGTCATTCTTAATCACTATTAATTATATTTTTGTAATGAACTTGTTAAAAGCATGTAGTTATACTCAAATATGCAACACAACTAAATACTGTATCAGTACACAGCTGGACAGTAATTAAATAGTTCAGTCTTACCTTGGCTGGAATTCACTTTTCTGATGTTTTATTTTATTTTATTTTTGATAGGAAGAAAAAGGCAACATTTTCAGGTTTTAGAGAGGAGCTCACCGGGGTTATGATGTTTCCAGCTGCATTGAATACATGTTCAGTCAACAAAATTACTGTCAAAAATGTGATTTTGTTAACAAAGACGAGATGGAAAATATGCATTATGAGGAAACAATTCTCCTTAGGATTGTAACAAGGAATAAATAACACTGCAACATATCTACAATGCATTATCAGTGTTATAAAAAAAATAAAACCCTGTTGAATAAAACCTTGTCAAATGATCCAGTCATAGTATTTTGTGGATTGCCCTGTCTGAGCTGTAGCCAGGAGCTAAAGAGCTGAACACCGATAAACTAAAGCACTTATAGCGGTTAATCACCTTTCTTAGAAACATATTATATATATATGTCATAATTCAGCTATATCAACAACATATAATATTACCAGTTACATATGCACAGAAAATGAAACTAATGCACAGCTGAACTTAAAGTCAGTTGCGCGCCAGATGCGTGACTCATGTTTTGTATAGGCAGGTGCCGTAACAATGCGCTATGCAGTGCAAAATCTTCAGATCTCTAAAAAAAAGAAAATTAATATGTCTCTAGCATGAAGAATCAACAACACAGTAATTAAGGATCTAATACTTCACTATACTCATTATATGATAATATTTCATTAATTTATTTCAGGCAGCACCGTGAAATGACGGGTGTCATGGTGATCCTATAGCATCACTATTCGCAAAAAATATATTTAGGCTTATATACTTTGTCAAATTGCATATGTTTGGCTTCATCCACAACCTCTTCCTTGTCAGTTGTCATCTTCAAAGGCGAACAAAAACATGCAAGGTGCAAGTTTGTTGGATCAGTGTGAACATGACAACTATGTTTCCTAACATTCTAAATACACTCCCAACTTTGGCTTGTTTAAAGTGTTGGTGTCTGTTGGTGTTTGTTGGGGCAGTGTGAATTGGCCTTTAGAAATGTGTCCTAACCTAAACCTATCAAGGATGTTAACTGGTTAACATAGCTTGATTAATGTGATGGTGAACCAATCAGGTATTGAGATGACGCTGATGTAAGAGGGGATCCTGAGTGAGAGGTAGTTAGTAAGAGACGAAGGTAGAGACATGTTGTAAGCTTGTTGTAAGCTAACATGTTGTAAAGGCACCAGCGACAGTGCACTTTATTTGACAAAAACTAGCCTTATTTTACAGGGCTTTCATATCTGTATGATTAGTTGAATAGTCGATCAGGAAATTCAATCATCTAGTTGATTTAAAAAATGAATTTTTGACATCCCAAGGCTATTTTTTATTTTATTTTTTTATTTATGTATTTATTTATTTTGCATTCTCATGGTTGCGTCAAGGACAAGCTGTTGCAGCAAATAAGTTCTGCTGTGTTGTTTAGAATTAAAGGCTATTTAAATGAGTTGACACTGGCCACAGGGTTCTTCTGTACGCATCTGACGTCATCCCAGCTTGATGTTCCGTCGCCATTCAAATTTTGTACAGATTTTTCAGCATGCTTACACACCAAATTAGGCCTGACAGCTTGATTTATTTAGAGGTCTAACCGCATGTTGTGTCCCAAGGGAAGTGCATCAGTAAGAGCTGGGTGTGTGACGGCGACAATGACTGTGAAGACCGCTCGGATGAAGAGTCCTGTGAGTCATCTGTCTGCAAGCCCCCCACTCAGCCCTGTGGTAATGATTCCAGCACCTGCCTATCCCCCAGCAAGATATGTGATGGTAGAAATGACTGTGCCGACCACTCAGATGAGGGTCTTTTCTGTGGTGAGTACATGAGGCTTGATACAAACTAATCTTAGAGCCATTGTACAGCTCCAAGAATTGCATGAATTGGATTAACGAATGCAATTTTATATAGAATGGATAGTTCTGATAGAGGTTCTGAATAGACGAGCTACATTTAAAGCTGTTAGAAAATGCCAACAAATGCAAATGTGTGTCAGCCCATTCTGTATTAATGCAGTAGGCAATATTATTTGGATGATTATTGCAGTATTATATTAACGCTACAGGCAATATTATAAAAAATGGGAGGATCGTTTATTCCAATTGTTATTTATTGTAACTATTTTTCATGATTTGTGTTTATCATATTGCTGCTGTCCTCATTTTTAAAAAGTGATAAGCCAGTTGAGGGCCTATCATAGTTAAGAGTGTGTGCCATGGTTAAGAACACCCCTTTACCATTGCAAAATCACTGTAAAGCAGGACTTCTCATGGCTCATTGTTTTATTCTGTCCTGTGTTGACATATTTCCTTTTGAAACAGGAAGTTGGGGCAGGGCATATCAAAATGTTTGTCCTATCACCAATATCACCAAAATTGCCAGGAGCCTTAAATGGTTAGCTCACCCAACAATGAAAATTCTCTCATCATTTACTTACCCTCATGCCATCCCAGATGTGTATGACTTTCATCTGTTGAACACAAACAAAGATTTTTAGAAGAATTTCTCAGCTCTGTAGGTCCATACAATGTAAGTGAATTGGTGCCAAAATTTTTAAACTCCAAAATCCACATAAGGGCAACATAGAAGTACTCCAGACGACTCTGGCGGTTAAATCCATATCTTCAGAAGCGATATGATATGTGGGTGAGAAACCAATCAATACTGAAATTGATTTTTTTTATTTTTTTTATTTATTTATTTTTATGAATTCTTCTCCCTGCTCAGTCAATCGCCACTTCACTTTCACTACTACTTCTGTTTTTGGTGATTCACATTCTTCATGCATATTGCCTCCTACTGGGCAGGGAGGATAATTTATGATAAAACAAAGCAATGCTTAAAAATGTATCGGTTTCTCACCCAAACCTATCATATCGTGTCTGAATATATAGATTTAAGCACTGGAGTCTTCTGGAATAATTGTATGCTCCCTTTATGTGCATTTTGGAGCTTCAAAATTTTGGCACCCTTTCACTTTCATTGTGAGGACCTACAGAGTTGAAATATTCTATTATTATCTTAATTTGTGTTCTGCAGAAGAAAGTCATACACATCTGGAATGCCAGGAGGGTGAGTAAATGACGAGATCATTTTCATTTTTGGGTGAACTATCCCTTTAAGTTTATGTAGCAGCTCGGACTCGCTATTTTTAACCCTGTTTCCCTGAGTGGGAACGAGATGCTGCGTAATCACATTGGGACACGCCCTGAGTGTCACGTGTCTGAAGCCTTTATACAATCATGCCAATTTATTGGCTGATGGCACTTAAGCGATGCCCTAGGGAGCTACGTCACGGGCTCCATAAAGGCACTCGCTTTCACGCCATCGAGTCAGATTTTCTGCAGGAAGGCATGAGCCTATGCAGCTGCTAGCGAGTATGGCCAGTTTACACAGCGTTTCGTTCCCACTCAGGGAACAAGGGTTACGCTTTACGTAACCGAGATGTTCCCTTTCATAGGAAGTCGAGTTGCATAATTGCACTGGGAACGATATACATTCACACCATGCGAACAGTAGCTGCCAACTGTCTACGCCCGTGTGACAAGCGAGCTAAAGCGTCTGTATAATACAGGGGATATTATGAGTTACCTCCTGTTCCAACAGAGAGAACCTGGGAAGCATGAGTCAAACCCTTTTTCAGATTATAAAATCTAACAAATGTATGTGGAGAGGACCACCGTGCCACCATACAAATGTCCTCCAAGGACGCACCACTAGCCAAAGCCCATGAGGATGCCATGCTCCTCGTAGAATGGACTCGAATACCCGAAGGCGAAGGTAAACCTGAGCTTCGTAAGCACTTGAATTTACATCAATAAGCCAATGACAGTCTTTGCTTGGACTCCGAAACACCTCTGTTGTGACCACCAAAGCACACAAACAACTGTTCTGACTTACGCCACTGGCTAGCACGTTCAACATAAACTTGCAGCGCCTGAACAGGGCAAAACATACTGTGATGGCGGAAATACACAACAGTCCAACATGGTTGGACGACAACACAGCAGATCTCATTTGTGCTAACAGTATGTTATAGTAATACCTTGGGTATTATTAGCAGCAATGAACGGACTCAGAGGTCCGTAAACTGAACAAGCAATAACCTTGATACACAAGAATAACACACTATAATAATATATCCAGACGTAAACCTCTTACTTAAATCGCGTGAGGACGCAGGTAGAATGTGTGTTCATCCGTCGTTTGACTCCGACTCGGTTTCTCGAAGCTCAGGTGATGACGGGAGGCCGTTTCCTCGCTTTGTCAATGGGCAGTACAGCTGCTGATTCTCAGCGGGCTGGCAGAGAAATCAGCGAAGTCGACTCTGTTGAAATCTTCTTTCTTCCCTTCTGCTGGCATCTAGCACCAACAGTCATGCCACAGTTCAAGTCACTGAGATCAGTTTTTTTCCCCATTCTAATGGTTGGTGTGAACATTAACTGAAGCTTCTGACCCGTATCTGCATGATTTTATGCACTGCACTGCTGCCACACAATTGGCTGATTAGATAATTGCATGGATGATTGTTGGTTCCAGACAGGCTGGTTTGAGTATTTCTGTAACTGCTGATCTCCTGGGATTTTCATGCACAACAGTCTCTATAATTGACTCCGAATGGTACCAAAAACAAAAAACATCCAGTGAGCGGCAGTTCTATGGATGGAAACGCCTTGTTGATGAGAGAGGTCAACAGAGAATGGCCGGACTGGTTTGAACTGACAAAGTCTACAGTAACTCAGATAACCACTCTGTACAATTGTGGTGAGAAGAATAGCATCTCAGAATGCTATTCTGAGATGTGGGTTGGCGCTGTTTTGGCGGCACAAGGGGGACCTACACAATATTAGGCAGGTGGTTTTAATGTTGTGGCTGATTGGTGTATGTGAGGTCTCATGCATTGTTGAAGAAATATTTGATAGCTTGAGTGGGAATACGCATGTGGAATAGTTATACAGGAAACCAAACATGAAAAAAGGCAACTAAATGAAAATAAAATGCTTCACCAGAGCAGTATAGATTTGGATGCATACACTTGAGCACATAGAAATGTCTAGTGTTTACTTCTCTGCGGGTGAACAGATCCTGATGATACTTTGTTTGTGCCCACACAAGCATGTCCCTCAGGCCTACTTTATTAGTTGTGTCCTTGAGCAAGAGTAATGGAAAACCTACTCATGCTCTGCATGCTGCTGGTGCAGGAAAACCTGGAAGCCTGCTTGAATCACAGCTAAACATAAGGATCTGTTTGTGAAGCCCTCACTGGGGATGGTGTCTCCAGAGAGTCAGCATTGTATAATTCTCTTAGAGTGCGAATAGACAAACATTTCAGTGACTTTTAGTGCATTACCAGCAGATGGGTCCCAAAACCTAGTGAGCTGATTCACTGTCTACTGCCTAAATAGGCATTGTTTTCTTAGGCACATTTTAACAGAGATTTAACCTCATAAGTACTGATTTGAAATGCTCTATATAGGCAGAAACTGCGGCACACAAATAGCGCTCCACGTGGGAGACTCAACTCACAATGGATTTCAATAGAATTTGGCATTAGCATGTTGCTAAGCTAACAACCAGTCTAATCAATGCAGGGTTATTTTATGGAATGGATGTGATGCTCTAAAAAATCATGACCATATACACATTTTAGATAAAATAGTCAGTAAGCTTAGTTAAATGTAAACTTTTTTTTTTTGTCTTGTCACATTTCAGTATCAAATCAATTATACAGGAAGAAGATTTATAATCAACATTTCTCTCGCTATCTTGGATGTATTTATTTTTCACTAAGCTTGTCGTAATGCTTTTTGTAAATGCATTCTCTGAGAGGGATACATGTGACTACATCTTAGAATTTGTCCAAAACAGTGTTGTCTTAGGAGGCAATATAATTAAGTCACCTACCTTACCTTTCAATAAAGTCTTCAAATCAGTAACATGTCTATGCAGATTTAAAATGCTGCTTCGTAGGCAGCTCACAAGGTTTTAGAACAGAGGTGTATTATCTGTCTGACTAGACCTGCTTTTGGCATTGGCCTCTCAATGCCAGTTAGATTGTGACAGTGGTCCTTAAGGGTCTGACTGATTCGAACCAACCCAGTAGGACTCAATGCCATTTGTAACCTTTGGGAAGCAGCTATTTTTCACCTCCATATAGACTACAGGTCTAGAGGTCTGCAACCCGGCTCAGGCCTGGCGGGAACCCGAAGGGTTTCGGGCTAGGCTTGGGTCAGTTTTTCAAGTAGGACTTCGGGTTCGTGTCGAGTTCGGGTTTGTAATTAATGAAAAAATAAACAGGCCTACCACGCTCTCACTCACAGTCACGTGCGAACGGACGAGTTAGGGGCCGTTCACACCAAATGTGTTTTTGCACGCATCTGTTCTGTTTTCACATTGTTTTCCTAAGTAAACACTTACTGGTCGAATGTCTTTGACTGTTGCAGCATGTCTCGCTGTTTCTTTAGCATCTTGCGCAGGACCGGAACTGTTTAAACACTGTGTCAAGTTAAAAAGAACTTCAAATTTTCAAAAATTCATGTCGAGACACCTGTGCTCTTTCACTCTTTGCACTGCGTCTAGAGCGCAGGTGTCACAAATATTCAACATTTTGAACAAGTTCAGGGTGTAAAGAGGGGACTGTTGTATTGTTTATATTATTCCAGATTGTTCTGCATCAAAAAAAGTTTCAGCGCATCAACGGTATGTCAGTGCTTTTTTTCCGTTCTGCTCTAGTGTACTGAGGGGCTGCCGTGCCGTGTTAAAACTGTATGTTTACTGTTTCAATACTGTTACGAATGTTGCTTATATGCTTCCATAAAATATAGCCTATTGCAACAGTACTTGCTAGGAGAAGAAATTATAAAGATAGTGAGCGATTTCGGGTTCAGGTCAGGTTTGGGATTATAATCTGACGGTATCGTTCAGGCCGGGTAGGGTCTCGCGTACGTGTCGGGTTCGGGTTTCATTTTAAGGCCCGTGCAGACCTCTTTCCAGGGTCCCCTGTAAGCAGAATTAATTTCTCTCTTGGGGGCGCAGAAGGGATCATTCTAATCAGTGGAGGCAAAGAGGACCTTGGAAAGTGTCATTTTCACCAAGCTGTGTCTTCTGTCCCTTTTGTTTTTTCTCATGAAGATGTGCCTTCCTCTAAAAATGACCAGGTGCTTTGCTGAAAGGGAAAAAAATCTTATCCATTAGAGATGAGAGACTGAGAGTACCAGAGTTTGTCTGATCCATTCTGAAATGAAAAAGATGATGTGTCTGAAACCCAGTTTTCAATTATTGTAAACTGAAGAAAAAGCCATTTTCCACCTTGAATGAGTTTGTTTGGTCTTCACAATGGCTAAAGTTCTTCTCCATAATTCAGACCTGTGGTTTCTCACTGAGTCTGTCTCATGAATAATGCAAATCTTTATGTAATCTCTCTCTCTCTCTTTTTTTTTTTTTAAACACTTGGCTGGTGATGTTGATTAGGTTGGCATAATGACCTAGTCAACAAAACACGGCAAGACTTTTGAGGTGGAGAGCAAAAATCGTATTTAAAATTTCAGCCTTACAATTTTTTTGTCTTGTGCATATGTTCAGTCAAAACTTTGGGTATGTGGGCTGGTTGTTCTTCCCTCATCTGTGGCTTTTCTGTTTCAATTCACACCTTGAATCTCATATGCCAGCAAAAAATGGCTTTCTATCTTTCTTTTTTTTTTATTTCCTCCATTTGTGTCCTCACTCACGCTGTTCTTGTCTCTTTCAGAGAAATGTTTGCAAGGCAACGGGGGCTGCAGTCACCAGTGTGCAGTGATCCCTAGCAAAGGGGTTGTGTGTTCTTGCCCTACTGGACTCCATCTTGGCTCTGACAATCGAACATGTGAGATGGTGGACTACTGCACAGCACACCTGAAGTGTAGTCAGATATGCGAACAGCATAAGACCACTGTCAAATGTTCCTGTTATCCCGGCTGGAGACTTGATCCAGATGGAGAGAGCTGCCATAGCACCGGTATTTAAATTCCTCAATCTTAGCACTGTGGAAATCGGTTATTAAGAGGAAGAGTATACCAACAAATAAAAAGTTTGTCATTATTTACTTACTCTCATGCCATTCTACAATTCATAGTGATCAACAGCTGTCAAGCTCCTATAAATACAACATAGCACTATAAATGTATATTAAAAAAAAAATACTCCATATTTACGCAATAGCCAAAGTTTTCCCAGTTTACCAATGCTTGCTTCTAGCTCGCACCCACACCCAGATTAATTTTTTTTTTTTTAGCAAAACAGTTACGTAATGATTTAAAATATATATATATATATATATATATATATATATATATATATATATATATATATATATATATATATATATATAAATATTATTCAACTTTAGAGTTCCACAAAACAAAACAAAAAAAACATTTTGGTTTGAATGATTACGCTGCTTTTGGACAACGTCAGTGACAGACATCAATAAATAAACTGTCAGTTACTTAACCACATGTGATGTATGTATTTATTTATTAATTAATTAATCCATTTATTCATTTAATTATTCATTTATTTTATGGCCCTGTTAAAATAAAAATTATAGGAATAAGCTGATTTAAATTATCTAATCGTCACATAACTGCCTCAAGTAACACTTGAAATTCATATAAACTAGTTCATGATTCTTAGTGAAGTAACTTCCTTGTGCATTCATGTCTGCCCACAGAGGATATGTCCACTGTGCACAGCAATAAGAAAACAGTAATACAATGACAGCAGGATATGCTGGCAAGAGCTTCCCATTGAGAAGCTAATGTTGTTACAGCAGCATGCCTGCCAAATGCTTTTAAATTGTCTCAGGGAATCTGAATTTGGTTCATTAGTCAGAATATGACATTGCATCTGTGTGGTATTTTATGGATTCAGTGACATATAGCTCTTGAGAGTAAGCTCTTGTTTTAATAGCCACATTTGTAGCTCTCAGCAGGTTATCTGCAATAGCTCTATGAGATTTTCTCATTGGCTTTAGGAGTGGTGTGGTCTAGTAGATGAAGAGCTGCTGGGCTGGTAACCGAAAGGTTGTGGGTTCAAACCCCACACAGAATTAGCCTAAACTAATCACTAGTGTGCACTAAATCAAGATAAAAAAAATTTAAATTATTATTATACATACAGTTTAATAATAATAATTCTAATAATAATAATAATCATCATAATAATTCAAAAATTGTCTAGTTTTCCAGGTTCCAAAAAACAATAATGTGGACAGAAAGTGGTCTGAGATCCAGTCACAATTAAAACAGACCAACATGAGTTCTGGTTTCTTTTTTGTACTTAGTTCCCTTTTTGGTCAACTTTAAGGGGTCTGAGTCTGACTTTGGTTCTTTTAAAGAAGACTCAAGTGTGAGAACACCCTAAACCTCAGGTTGCTCCAAAAAGATTGGCCCCTGAAATGTGTGTGTCGCTTTGGATAATAGCATCAGCTAAAGGCCTAATAAGCATTTGTGTGCATATAAATATGTGCATGGTTGATGGCTTAACACAAAGCCTAATGCTCTTCTAACATTCAGCTGTTGGGGTATTAATAATCAGTTTTTGTTTGTTTTTGTTTTTTTTCATCGGCAAGATCCCTTTGAGCCCTTCGTTATATTCTCTATCCGGCATGAGATCAGACGAATCGACCTTCAAAAACGTGACTACAGCCTGCTCGTGCCTGGCCTACGGAACACCATCGCTCTCGACTTCCACTTCAACCACAGCTTGCTGTATTGGACTGATGTGGTGGAAGATAAAATCTACCGGGGAAAGCTCTCAGACACTGGAGGTAATGAACAGACATTGATGTCCCAGTCCCACTTGGCCTTTGTTTAACCTAAGCTTTAGTTTGAGTAAATGCATTGCAATATGCATTGTGCATGAGATGGCTCTCTGAGTGATGGGGATAACCTCTAAAGGAGCTGATGAATACTTCTGTATTGTTGAAACATTTTGAAGCTGGATTAAGCATACTTTTCAGGCTTTTTCTCTTAGGACCATGCCCCCATTGCAGCTTTTGCTCTCCATTTGTTAGGATTTCAAAAAAGCCCTCCATAGCGGAGGATAATAGCCAACAGCTGAATTATAGACAGCTGAGAAAGCCTTTAATGTTTGCTATGACACTGAGGGACACTTTTTATCCTTCTCGATTCTTGTTTGTGTTTTTCTCCAAAGTTTGCTTTTTTATTTTAATTATCATTTTGAAGAGCTCAACAGTGAAGACCCCATGAAATCACTCATTTTAAGCATAAATCTAACAACATTTTGTGAGGTTTTTGCTTAAAATTGCTCAATTACATGTACCTTTTTTTTACAGATATTTTGATATTTTGACAGGAAGACAAAACACTGATTAAGAAAAACAGTTTTGCAGTGTATTGAAGGATTTGTCCCCTTTTTATAAGCCAGTTGTCTTTAGTTATGTTTCAGCCATGAAACAGGTCGGTTGCAGGGGGAGGGACATACTCATTCTTGAGAGCATATGATTGGACAAAACTTATGTGTATTGTAACATAAGTCATTTTAAATCTGTATATCTGCTGAAGTGGATTTTGCCAACTTTTAGGGCTAGATGATTTCAAAGCATACACAAATGGACTAAAAGCCACAGAATGCTAACTTTGATTTCAGTGGGTCTTAAAAAGCAATCTCAGAACAACCAGAATGCTTTGCTTTGCTGAATTTGATATCCTGTCCACCTTATGAACTAGTCTGAGTGGTTTGTTTTGTAGGTGTAACAGGGGCTGAGGTTGTGATTCAGCATGGCTTGGCCACCCCAGAGGGACTTGCAGTGGATTGGATTGCAGGGAACCTTTACTGGATCGACAGCAACTTGGATCAGATTGAGGTGGCCAAGCTAAATGGGGAAATGAGAACAACTCTGATTGCCGGCGGCATGGAGCATCCACGAGCGCTGGCTGTAGACCCAGGACAGGGGTGTGTATTAGTCTAATGCAAATTTTACCAGAGTCTGATTTTCTTTCCTCATTTTACATGGGGGTATTTAAACTTGGTCAATTCATAGCTTTCCTATCATGAAACGAACAAGTGTAAATGCCTTACAATATGCATTTGAAATGGATAGCAATTCGATCATGACCCCACTAGGTGGTTTGAGACGCAAATGAGACACAGCTCTGCCAAGTTTATATACATATAACTAACTTCTCCCAAACGGAACTACATCAGCATGAGGAACTTTTGGAGCCCAAAGACAAGAAAGAAAATTCTGCAAAGAGCAGTTGTTGCCTTTTGTATTGCAATCATCAATGCAATTTATCTGCCTCTGTTTTTTTAGATTTTACCAGCCATATCAAGTGTAGCAAAATTCCACTGCCCTGCATTAGTATCGTCATGGAATTAAAATCTGTAACATTTGCATATAGCATGGGGAATCGTAGATTGGATTTATGTCTGTTTTGCAGCGATACGTTTATGTGACCAAGTGTAAATGGAACGTGCATACACAATTGCATTGCAGTCCGATCAATCAAATATAAATAGGCCTCTTTTCAGGTTCTATTCAGTAAATTGCACTACAGCAAGAGCAAACGGGGGAAAAAGTTTTATTTATTTTTATATCCTTATTTGTCCTCATAGAAACTATGTTGGGTACATTATAGAGCAATCATATTTCAGAGGACTTGTTTGTCATCTATTACTAATGATAGTTCTAGGATAACACACTGCATCTTGCGGTTTATTTGTTGTGTTCTGTTTCCTTTTTTGTCTCCTTGCTTTCAGCTGCACTCTTGTTTGCTCCGCTCTAAATTTCTCTTTGCACGGTCTGAAATATGACAACATAAGCTCAGAATAGTCACAAGATGATCCCATTTGGCCAAGGCCCATAGAGAATGCCCATTGGCATTGCAAATGAATATAAATCAGGCTTTTAGCTTTTTGCATGTTTTATGCAGTGGAAATAATTTGACCAAACTCTGTGAGCAACCTGTTGAGTAGAAAAGTGGAATCTGTACAGTCCAACTAGAGCTCATGTTGGCATGTAAATTAATGATGTAGGCCTACTATAAGCAATTTGCCCGAAAGAATAAAAGAACAATTAGGAAAACAGTCAAAAAGTGATTTCACACCTTTGCAGTGTGGTACATTTTATACAGAACCAAATCCATTACATGCCAAACACACCAATGTCATGTGTGTTGAGTCCTGAAGGGATTAGTGACATTGTAATTACAGACTCTTTTATTCATTTAAAGCTTGGTTTAATTATTTAAGACCAGAGGCCAATGAATTGGCATACTGAAAAGGAGAAGGCATCATCCTTTATGCAGTATTTGTGTGGTGCACAAACATTTGGCTGGCAATTTAATTGTTTTTTATGTAAATGCCTGCTGCTGGAACATGATCATACATTTCATTAGAGTATGAGCTTGATGCAAGTATTTAGCATTTTCATAATCCCTGTAATACACCCATTTGAATGTACCTTTTGTTTTAATGCCACCCCAGAGAACTATGTCATTAGTTAAAATTAGCCCACATTTTCTATTGTGATTGATTTTCCTGCCTGGTTGGACCCAGAAAACCCTATGTGTATTCAAAAACAATTTTAATTGTTGCATTTTCTCAGTTTTTAAAACTTTCAGAAGTTATTCGGAATAGTAACAGTGTTGGTGTTTAGGGTCAGTCTGGCCCCAATAACACATCATTAAAAAACTACAGTACAATTAAACAAATCCAAATAGACTGAGTATGGCTACACTCTATCAATATGAGAATGTTAGCATTTTAATTTGGCATTTTATATCAGAAGTCTCTGAGACCCCAAAACATTTTTCATGACTTTTGAAGCATGTTATCATGTTTGTCTTCTTTATTAGCAGTTCTCATCAATTTAAAATCAAACAATATTATTAATATTATTATTATTATTATTTTTTATTTTATTTTTTATTTTTTGTGCTTTATTTGCTTTTTATTTAGAAGAATATTCATATGACCTTAGGAATGTTTACACTGATGGACTATATGGTCGGATGTAGTGCTCAAGTTAATTGGTATTTAGATGAAAAGTTTCTAATCAGTTATGCTGTGTGTAGCATTCTCTTCTGGACCGACTGGGATGCTTCCTTTCCTCGGATTGAGGCAACTTCAATGAGTGGCAGTGGACGACATGTTGTATTTAAGGACATGGAGATAGGAGCCTGGCCCAACGGACTCACACTAGACCATCAAGAGAGGAGAATAGTGTGGACAGATGCTCGGTAGGGTCAAATGGTCTCATCTGATCAATGGCAGACAGGGGAGTGTTTAGAAAACCTATTTGAAAACAATATTGCTTCGTGACATTAGTGGCACAAACAAGACACAGTTCACCTTTAACTAAATGTGTTTTGGGATAGATTACAGTTTATTTGCTGTACTTGTAAGCAATGTTGATTACAATTTGCATGGTTCAAAGTTGTTAGAAAGTTTTGATGCTTAAAATCCAAAATGACGCTATCAGAACCCTAATAAATGTAAACCTAGAGGAATGAATGATATGAAAGTCATTTCCTTGTAACTTGTCTTGTTGGAACTTGAATGTTTTGATTATTTTGATCTGAATCTTTTGCAATATTTGCCATGACAAATACGATTTACAATTTTGAGAAATATACTGATCATATTTTGTCATATCTCATGATAAAAGGTGCACATGTACCTCCCTCAGGAAGTTGTCATCACTTTAACGCTGTAATGATATGGGCATACAGCTCCAGTCTTACCTCATGTTTCTCTTTCCCTGCAGCTCAGATGCAATATACTCAGCTCTGTACGATGGCACTGGGGTCATAGAGATCCTCAGAGGCCATGAGTACCTGTCACACCCTTTCGCTGTGTCTCTCTTTGGAGGAAGTGTGTACTGGACAGACTGGAGGACTAACACTTTAGCCAGAGCAAATAAATGGACAGGTCGCAATGTTACTGTGATCCAAAAGACAAGTGCACAGCCATTTGATCTAGAGATATACCATCCTAGCCGACAACCTCAAGGTATGTTATTATTATTGGTTCTTAATGACATTACAAATATTTCAACAATTTATGTTTTTATATATGTTTCAGTGATTAATACAATAATGTACAATTTTCGCCTTGTGACGCATTTTTAAAAATGTTTTTATTTTTTTTACAATACACAGCGGTGTGTGAGCAAGATATTGTTATTTATTAATCAAACAAGAGTCATCAGTGTGGAACTTAATCTTTGTATTCATGAAGCAGCCTTTAGGGTTTCAGATAGTCCATGTTTGCTCTGCACTCAAAAAACAAAACAAAAAAACAATTTTTTTAATAATTTCATAACAGAATTCCATCAAATTAACTGAATTTTTTAACCAAGTAAAACTTAAAATATTTAGGTGATTCTTTTAATTTTTTTATATTATTTTGTTGAAGATTACTCAATTGAATTTGTTTTACTCATTTGAATTTTGTTATGAAATTAAAATATATCAAGTATATCTTGAGCAAAAAATGTGTTAAAAAAAAAAAACCTAGTGAGTTGCTGCTGCCTGCTGCTAACATAGGTGGTGTCCCTATAAAGCAGCATTCTAACTGAAATTGATCTGTAACTGAAACACTCATGCACAAGATGCTGAAAAAAACATTTCTGTGAATGGTCTCTTAGAGTTTGGCCAAAACAAGGTATCTTAGGAGGCAGCATAATTATGCCTAACGTTTGGAACAGCTTTCATGTCAAGAGTGCACCTAAGATGCCTAAAACATGTGTATTTGTTTTACTCAAATACAGTTTTTGGAACTGCATGTGATACATTAAGTATAAACATATGTAGATACTCTGTGTATTAAATAAGTATAATAATTAAAAGAGAAAATTGAACTAGTGTTTTCTTATATCCAAGTATGTGAAAAACTGAAAAACACAGAATAATTATAAAATTATTTGAAATCAAAGCAATTAAATAAAAAAAACATCATGCTGAAAGTATTTCTTGAACCAAAGACCAACACAACCTTGTTGCCATAGTGACCATTTCTGTTTTATAAACTGTACATGTAACAGGCATCACAGTTTTCCTGAATTTAATTTATTGAGGTGTCTGGGCATGAAATCTTAAGAGAAAAACCTAACTGAAAAATATTGCACCTTCAGACTGAGCATCTAAATGTTCCAAGTGTCTAAACCCCTTATTTTGCAATGAAGAAATTCTTACCGTTCACACCAGATGAGCTTTTTCTACTAGCAAACCGCAGCACAGTTTTGACCACATGTGCTGAGCTGGTGTTATTCTGAAAAAAATATGATCCACCCATGTTCGGATTTTGTTTGGGAAACACAGTGAAATTTTCCAACATATGTTTGCCGAGGATTAATTTGATCCGGTTCCCGCTGATCATTCATTTCTTCTGTCAATCTGGAAACGGCTAAATGGCTCCAATGAGAGCAGCTGAATAACTGAAAAAGGGGGTAATGCAGAGAATAAGCAGGCTTGACGTGGGCTCAAGATGTGTTCTTTCCACAAACCAAATGAATTTTAATTGTTTCATGGTACAGTGTTAGACAAGGTTTTCTCTGTTCTGCAGCCAGGAAGGGCAGCAGTTTATCTTCTGTTAAGCAGACAGTGCTCTCAGTGACTGCTTGCATCTTTGAAAGAAAAATAAAAAATGTGCAACTATTTTACATTATTTTATAAAAAAAAACATGCATGCAGCATTTATTTACTCATATTAATTGAGAGAAAACATGGAATATTTGTACTTTAAAGAATACATTTTTCACACCACAGGAACATTTACAATTAACTAGTGAAAAAATATAAATTTAATAGAATGTTTCACCCCAAAACGATAATTCTTGTGTTCATGCGAAAAAGACATTGTAAGCCAACTAACCAGATTTTAACATGGTGTATAATGTTTATTTATTTATGGATGAATCCAGGGTGTGCTGAGTGACTCCAGCCAGGTCTCCAAAGCAACCAAATTGGCCCGGTTGCTAGGGAGGGTAGTGTCACATGGGGTAACCTCCTCATGGTCATGATTAACTGGTTCTCGCTCTAATGGGGTGCGTGGGAAGTTGTGTGTGGATAGTGGAGAGTAGCATGAGCCTCCACATGCTATGAGTCTCCACGGTGTCATGCACAGCGAGCCATGTGATAAGATGCGTGGATTGACTCTCAGAAGCGGAGACAACTGAGACTTGTCCTCCACCACCCTGATTGAGGTGAGTAACCGCACCACCACGATGACCTAGTAAGTAGTGGGAATTGGGCATTCCAAAATTGGGGAGAAAAGGGGATTTAAAAAAAAAAAAAAAAAAGAAATTAGCTCTTTATTAATGCTCATCAGCCAAAATAATCTCATTGGCATAATTTCAACCAGCACAGAAATGTTGGGAGCCCTGCCAAAATGGCTCTCGTCTCCAGCCATGGCACCGGGTGACTGTTTTACACAGATAAGTTCAACAAATTGTGCTCCGTAGCCAAGAGAGCCAATAAGTAGTGCTAATCCAATTTAAAAGAGCCCATGGGAAAGTCTGGCTATTTAGGGTCTGGCCATTAACAATCCATGGCAGTTGTGTTTATGTGTGGCACCTGCAGTTCTAGCATTGTAGTAGTGGACCTTGGAAGTTCTGTGGGCCATGAGAAAGGGCTACACTAACTAGCCTAATGGGCTGAGACTTCAGATGTCAGCTGGCACATTGTAAATGCATTAGGCCATGTGTGGTTTGACCAGTTTGGAAGGTTCCCATTTTTAGTGCCTGTGTGGCCAGAAGTGTTGTAAGCACTTTTCCAGCTCTGTGCTGACAAGTAGAATGTGGCAGCGGGGGCGTGGGCGTGGGAGCGTCCATCCGGAGAGAGAGAGAGAAAGTGGTACGGGTGCATACACTTGAGCCAGATTATGATTAACACCTGCTTCCAATTGCAGTGAGCTTGGGGAGAGCGGTATATAAGGGACCACACCACCGGCAAGAGGCGAGAGAGTCTGGGTCCAGAAACCTATTGTGAGGCTGAAGTCTGATTGTGAAGCTGATTTGTTATTGTGAAGTTGTAAAGCTGACGTGTTATTGTGAAGCTGTAAGCACTGAAGTTTATTCATTAAAAACCATTACCTGTGAGTGGAAGAAACCATTTCCCTGTGTCCTCTTTCCCCTCCTGACCTGAAGTTTGTTACACTGGTGCCGAAACCCTGGATTGAACTTGTAGGAAATAGTATGTGTGAGCTAGGAATTAAATTAAACTGTTCTTATTCTACATTATTATGTAAGAAAATGTATAATGGAATTAGTCGCATTCGACAACAATTATAAATTAGATAAATGACAAATAACTAGATTATTTGTCTGAATAAAATTCTCCACCATTAAAATCGTAATACAAATTCTCGTTGTATCCGCTCACAATTCCTATTGTAAGGAATTAGCTTTAATAAGGGAATTATGGTTAATTCACTTATTGAAGTAATATTATTCTCATGGTTTATTGAAAATAATGAGATTATTTATCAAAATATACCACAGTCAAATCATCTTTGAATACAGACAAACTTTACTGCTATTCTAAACATAAACTAATCTCAAACTCATACTAACACATACAACATGAAACAGGTTGTTGAGTAAAGTGACAGAATGTGAAATAAATGATCAATACAGATAAAATGAACTTTATGGAGTCTGTTGACAATGCCTTAAGAACCATTTATCCTTCTTTGAGTCTAAATCGATTTGCAATCGGATTACCCAAAGTATTCAACTAATACACCAGCACTTTGAGCAAAAGTCTGGAGATTTACTTGCGTGTCGTTGCATATCCTTGTGTTGCTTGGTTCTTTGGCGTTTGAAGAAAGTTTGTTCTGTCGATGTCTTGGACTCTGTTATGATCGCGGATAGTTATTGTCTGGATGGCTGATGAAGTGGGCTTTGAAGCGAGGCCTTCTGCAAGGAAGACTCGCGACTCCCATTGGGTGTGTGAACCGTAGAGCAGAGAGTGAGAGGCTTCCTCTGGACTTTGTGTCCCAAGTTTTCCTTGGACTCTACATGGCATGGAGGATCTGGAAGAAGCAAGAGAGCTGAAGAGGGGTGACCATGAACAAGCATTGTAAGAGAGGATTCCAATAGGTAGATCTAAGAGAGAAGGGGAGACAGTTCTTCCTTGGTAGGAGAGTTTTGAACTAAAATTGGCCGCATCCCAAAGATGTCCTGAGCCAATCAGAAGTGGCTTTTCAGAGTCACATGGTCGACTGGTCTGTCCTTTTCAAAGTTGATTTACAATCCTTTGTGTGGAGAATTCTTACCACTTACCGCTCAAAATAGTGCATGTTTAATCATGAAGTGTTATATCTTGAAAACGGTGCAAGAGACATGACATTTGTTGTCATCAACATTCTCTACATGAACAAGCAAGCATTTACATACTAAATGTGACGTACTTTCATGACTATTATGTGTTTAAGTTACAAAACATGAAAATCCCTGATTACAAATCATACTGGTTAATTCATTGGTTTTACAACATGGATAAAACATGTTATGAGAAACCTGATTGTCAGGGTATACTATCAGGTTAAGCCTTGAATAGTTATCATTCTTAGTAGAATGAGATGAACAATACAAGATTAACGATTATTATATATTATACTTATTCATTTGTTAGTTAGAAGTGATTACAAATCACTACACATATTTCAAAAGGTACATCAGGCTATAATCATTAATTTGTCAGTTATAAAAGTAATCACAGGTTATATAAAACATACATGATACAGAATATATATCTAAAGCAGCTACTGGTGATTAATACAGCTTATTGGCAGCAATTTTGAGACCGTTGCCTATTAAAACCATGAGAGTAGGACCCATGCAGTCTCTGCTGAGTTAAGAGAGAATGTCTTTGGAATGTGCAAACTGGGAGAGGAGGTGTCCTGGAGGAGAAACAAAATGTCACTGTTTTAGGTCTATGTTAATTTCGGGCCTTGGGACTTCCTTCACGAGTCTCCGTTTCCTGATATGGCCGCGGATTTATGCATTAAGGTCACAAGGTGTTACTTGGCCATTTGGTCTTACAGAGGGTTTAAGTTTGTGGAACAAAGAAGGGTCATCTTTATTGGTCAGCTCTGTCATTACAAATCCTAGTTTGAGATTAAGCAGGCATGGGAGAGACAGTCTCCTTCAGCAATTTATAAGCCATGGATTTGTTTTTATAACTCTAATGACTCGGTGGGGGATCTCTCTGATCTGTGGAATGTGATGTTGTGTTCATTTGATGGCTTCGTTCATGGATAATCCTACAAACTAAAGACAGTACGCCCCCGCTGCCACATAGACTACTTCAAATTACGACTGGAGTTTGCAGACAGGGTGTATCTATCCCTCGTCAGACAAAGCTGAAAACAACAGTGAAAATACAAATTAAAGCCTATTTAACTTCCACTTTAATATAGCAGTTCTATATGCAAGGTTAACTCAAATTAGTTTATGAAATCTGTGGCTTTTTTACGAGTTGGTAATTCCAAATCATGTGTTTCTATCTCGAGTCAAGTGCAAGTGTATTTATTCATAAATCCCCTGGAGACCAACTGAATGTAGGACTCTGATGCAGAAGATCGCTACGAGAAATTCAACAATTCTACACAGAATGATTTAACTACAGAATCTATACTGACTTTCTCCTGAACTATAAAAAGATTTGGACTGGCGCCAGCAAGTCTGGGTGTCATGCATCTGGCAAATCTTAACTGCCGAAAAAACAGTGGGGAACATTGGGAAAGGCACAGTGAAGCTCATCTGTCTTTGTTGTTAATCAGATAAACCCCCCAAGCTAACTCCTCACATGACTGGCCATTTGCTGATGGACTACTCTTTTCATGATCACCAGAGAAACCTATTGTTGGAAACCTAGTGTTCTTCAATATAACCAACTCTCCACATTTAAAACTATTATACTAATCATGAGGCATGTTTCCACCTCACATGAAGCTTAATTCATGAACAGTTGACATGGACCTTGGCCTTTTTATTTCACTACAATCCAAATACACAGACATGTGTTGGATTATACAAATATGGACAAATGCATGCTATGCAGACAATAACCCTGAACATTATGTTCTTCATAACCCATGTATTATCCGTGTTGAAACTAAAAAGTAATTAGTAGGAAGTTTTATCATGTATTATAACTGAATTATAACTTTAATAAGAAAGTACAAATGTTTGGTATGTAATTGATTGTCTCTTAAATTCCAGAATGGTGGTATGAAGTATTTTCGGGTTATTTGCAGTTATAGTTTTCTTATGAAATTCATGATTAAAATGTTCACTTTTTGAGCGGGAAACTGACAAACCTTGTAACAAAGACCATAAATTAATTGAAGGGAGGACATGTCGACCATGGGCCCTCTGATTGGCTTAGAGCACCTTTGGGGTGTGAACAAACTGGATAGGTTAAAAGACCAGCCGGGACAACCCCCTGAGTTCTTCTCTGCTCTACTGCCATCACACACTTTGACTTCTGGGGAGTCCCGAGTTCTCCCTGAGAGGAGTCCTCACCTCCAGGGCTCTGCCTGGTCATTTCCATCACCCATCCATCAAACCAAACTAAGGCCTCCTGGAACTGAACCAGCCCAAAAGGACTTCAAAGAACTCCACATGCCAAACAATACATGCAACACCAGTACAGTCCTCCAGACTTTCGCTGAAATCTGGTGCTTCAATGTCAAGCTTCAATCTCAAATCATGGCGTATTAAATTAAGTTATCAGGATTTGTTCAAGGCAAGGTCTATAGACTCCATAAAATTCATTTTTCTGTTACAGATAATTTTCCATTCATCTTGCGTCAAAGCTCACTTACCAACCCATGTTTTTTGTTTAGTTGTGTGTTAGTCAGATTTATGTTTAGATTAGCAATAAAGTCTTGTTTGTATTCAAAAATGAATTGACTGTGGTATATTCTGATAAATAATCTCGTCACTTGATTTTCAAAGATCTGCGCACTTAAGCTTGAACTATATTTAAAACAGTTATGATATTATTTTCAATAAACCATGAGAATAATATTACTCCAATAAGTGTCTGAATAAAATTCTCCACCATTAAAATCGTAATACAGTGTCTCGTTGTATCCGCTCACAATTTCTATTGTAAGGAATTAGCTTTAATAATGGCATTATGATTAATTCACTTATTGGAGTAATATTATTCTCATGACTTATTGAAAATGACATCACACATATTTTAGGTATAGCTACATTTACATTTATATTTATTCATTTGGCAGCTTTTATCTAAAGCAACTTACAGAAGAGGAACACATATGCAAATCATCTTAAGCAGACAGTGGTATGAAAAGTGCCATATTACAAAATTTCACTAGCATCAGAATAGCATTCAAAACAGATTAAAATGCAACAAGGGCATTTTATTTTTATTTTTTTTTTATTGACTGGTTAAGTGCTCATGGAAGAGATGTGTTTTTAGCCGTTTTTTGAAGACAGAAAGTGAGCCAGCTTCACGGATGGTGTTGGACAGGTCATTCCACCAACGTGGTATGATGAAGCCGAAAGTCCGGGAAAGTGTTTTGGTGCCTCTTTGTGTTGGTACAACAAGGCAATGTTCCTTAGCTGACCACAGGCTTCTAGTGGGCACGTAGCTCTGCATAAATGATTTTAGGTATGCTGGAGCAGACCCAGTGACTGTTTTGTATGCTAGCATCAGAGCCTTGAACTTGATATGTGCATCAACCGGCAGCCAGTGAAGAGAGACAAGGAGTGGTGTAACATGCACTCTCTTTGGTTGATTAAAGACCAGATGTGCAGCTGCATTCTGGATCATTTGCAGGGGTCTAATTGCACATGCAGGGAGGCCTGCAATGAGAGCATTACAGATGTCCAGTCTAGTTATGACAAGTGACTGAACAAGAAGTTATGTGGCATGTTCAGAGAGGAAGGGTCTTATCTTCCTGAAATTGTAGAGTGTAAATCTACATGATCTTGCGGTCTTTGAGATGTGGTCTGTGAAATGTAATTTGTTATCAATGGTTACCCCTAGATTTCTGACCGTTTTGGAAGGCGTTATTGTAGTTGCACCCTGTTGCACGGTGATGTTGTGTTCAACAGTAGGGTTGGCTGGAAAGACAAGGAGTTTGGTCTTCTCTGGGTTAAGTTGCAGGTGGTGTTCCTTCATCCAGGCCGAGATGTCTGCCAGGCAGGCAGAGATTCGAGCAGTCACTGTGATGTTGTTGGACTGGAAAGACAAGTAGAGTTGCGTGTCATCAGCATAGCAGTGGTAAGAGAAACCATGTGCCTGAATGATGGGTCCCAGTGATATTGTGTATACAGAGAAGAGAAGTGGCCCAAGCACTGATTCCTGAGGTACCCCAGTAAGTAGCTGATATGACTTTGACACCTCACCTCTCCAGGCTACCTTGAAGGACCTACCTGAGAGATAGGAATTTAACTAGTCAAGCACAGTTCCTGTGATGCCCAGCGAAGAGAGGGTAGAGAGTAAGATCTGATGGTTGACTGTGTCGAAGGCTGCAGAAAGGTCCAGTAGAATCAGGTCGGATGATCTGGATTCAGCTTTCGCCTGTCTCAGTGACTCAGAAAACAGGGCAGTCTCGGTGGAGTGTCCACTTTTGAATCCTAACTGATTGTCATTCAGCAGCTTGTTCTTTGAGAGATAGGCGGAGATTTGATTGAAAACTGCCCTTTCAAGTGTTTTTGCCATGAATGGGATGAGAGAGACTGGTCTGTAGTGTTCAATTTGTGTGGGGTTAAGTGTGGGTTTCTTCAGCAGGGGGGTTACTCGAGCCTGCTTAAATGTAGTGGGAAAAGTGCCTGTAAGTAGAGATGTGTTAATTACGTATGTGAGTGAGTTCAGGTAAGATGGATGGAGAGATGGCCTGGAGAAGGTGAGAAGGAATGGGGTCAAGTGAACAGGTGGTGGGGTGGTTGGAGAGGAGGAGTTATCTGAAAAAGTTGCAAGCAGAGACTGCCTAGATCTGCTGGATCTTTAGATTTCCGCCGTCTCCTCTTAGCTGCCCTGAGGTCAGTACGATGTTCACGAAGGACGTCAGAGAGCCAGGGGCTGGGTGGTGTAGTATGTGCTGGCCTTGAGGAGAGAGGACAGATGTTGTCTAGACAGGTTATTAAAGTAGAGCTTAGTGTGTCTGTGGCAGTGTTTACATCAAGGGTGGAAAATACATTTTGTGTGGGAAGAGAGGTAGAGACAGCAGTGGAAAGGCAAGAGGGTGAAAGAGAATGGAGGTTATAGCGAAAGGAAACCAAAGGTGGAGTCTGTTTTAATGTTGATGGGAGTCATGTTGAATTGAACAAAGTAGTGGTCAGAGACATGTAAAGGAGTAAAAAGAACATTTGAGTTAGTACAGTTATGTGTAAAAATGAGGTCCAGCTGGTTGCCCGATCTGTGAGTTGCTGTGGTGCTTAGTCTTTTCAAGTCAAATGAGGCCAGAAGAGCAATCAGTTCAGTGGCCTGGGGCTTGTCTCTGTGTATGTTGAAATCACCAAGAACCACAAGTGGCTTACCATCCTCCAGGAAGGAGGACAGCAGGACATCCAACTCCTCGAGAAAGTTTGCCAGCTGACCTGGAGTGCGATAGATGACAACAACATGTATTTATGTGGGTTGCATTGTAGTAATAGCATGGAATTCAAAAATAGTATTGTTGCATAGAGAAGAGTGTGGTGAAAATGTCCAGTTGTTATGAATGATCAAACCTGTTATATGTATATGTCTCATCACTGTCACGACTGCTATGTTGATCGGAACTGCACCCAAGAATTTCACACACCATTGCACTTGTGTATATGGCTGTGTGACAATAAAGTGATTTGATTTTGACCCCTACCGGTGTGTCGAGGGGTGTGAGAGAAGGAGAAGTTGTTGGAGAGAGCAGCAGATGTTGCTGTATCCTCTGGACGTATCCATGTTTCTGTCAGTGCCAGGATGCTGAGGGTGGACTGTGTGGCAGAGGCTGGAATGAAGTCAGCTTTGTTCACAGCTGACTGGCAGTTCCAGCTTAGCTTTGAAGCAAGATCTTTTAAAATTATGTGACAACATTATTCATCAAAATATACCACAGTCAAGATAAACAAATATTTTGCTATTCTAAACATAAAAAAACTAATCTAACACATGCAACATGAATGTGAACTAAATGATCAATACAGAGAAAATGAACTTTATGGAGTCTATAGACAATCCCTTCAGAACCATTTATCCTTCTTTGAGTGTAGATTGATTTACAATTGGATTACCCAAAGTATTTAACTAATACACCAACATTTTGGGCAAAAGTCTAGAGATGTACTTGCGTGTCGTTGCGTTTCCTTGCGTTACTTGGTTCTTTGGCGTTTGAAGAAAGTTAGTTCCTTCTATGTTTTGGACTCTGTTATGATCATGGATAGTTGTTGTCTCGATGGATGATGAGGTGGGCTTTGAAGCAAGGACTTCTGCAAGGAAGACTCGCGACTCCTGTTACGTGTGTGTGACCCGTAGAGCAGAGAGTGAGAGGCTTCCTCGGGACTTCGGGTCCTGAGTTTCCTTGGACTCTACATGGCACGGAGGCTGCAAGCCATGAGTGCAAGAGCATGGAGGATGAGGAGCTGCAGAGGATGTGAAGTGCAAGAATGCCTAAGAAGAGAGGAGACCACCACTGACTTCTTCCTTGGTAGGAAACTTTTGTGCTGAAATTGGCCACACCCCAAAGATGTCCTGAGCCAATCAGAAGTGGCTTTTCAGAGTCACATGGTCAACTGGTCTGTCCTTTGCACAGTTGACTAACAAACCTTTGTGTGGAGGATTCTTGCAAACTTCCCACTCATAATAGTGCATGTTTAATCATGAACTTTTATATCTTGAAAATGATGCAAGAGACATGACATTCGTTGTCATCAACATTCTCTACGTAAACAAGCAAGCATTTACATACTAAATATGACGTACTTTCATGAATATTTTACGTGTAGGTAACAAAACATGAAAATCCCTGATTACAAATCATACTGGTTAATTCGTTGGTTTTACAACATGGATAATACATTACACGTTATGAGAAACCTGATTGTCTGGGTATATTATCAGGTTAAGCCTTGAATAGTTACCATTCTTAGTAGAATGAGATTGTGGCATGGGGGGTGTGGCCATGTGTTGGTCTGCGGGAGAGAGAGAGTGGTAAGGCTCGTCACCTGGTTCATAATTATCTCTAACACCTGTCTCTCATTATAGTGATGGCGGAGGGAGACTTGAAAAGGCACGCCAGAGCATCAGAGAGGGAGAGAGAGAGTGACCAGAAAGCATGACAGCCCTGAACTGAGAGAGGTTGATTTGCTAGAGTGCTTTCATTTATTTCGAATGTTTTTTTTCTTTGTTATCGACGGTTACCGTCAATTGTGTGTGTAAGAGAGAGAATAAAAGGACTGACCTTGAACCTGCTTCGTTGTCTCCTGACTCCTCCATTGCCTGAACTTAGAGATCTGTTACAGTGGTGCCGAGAATCCGGCTTTGGAGGAGAACGCTGCCATGGAGTCTTCACCACTGGGTGAAGTCTTCAAGACCCTCACCAGCATCCAGCAGTCACAACACCATGCCCTCATGGAGGTACGCTGGGAGCAGGAACAGCGTGTCAAAGTCCTGCTCCAGGCACAAGCTGAGGACTGGCAGGTACTCTGGAGCCTGATCGCCAGGGAGGTGGCTGGCACTGCGACCTCCTAGGAGCCCATCACACTGGTGGCCCTTACGAAAATGGGGCCAAACGATGATCCAGAGGCCTTCCTCGACCTCTTTGAGAAAACTGCAGTGTTTGGAGATTGCCTCCCAATCAGTGGGTGGCCTGCCTGTTGTCCCTGCTCTCTGGGGAGGTGCAGCTGGCAGCACAACAACTCCCCACCGCCAGCCTCCTGGATTACAATCAGCTGAAGAAGGCCATCCAGCAACGGGTCGGTGAGACCCTGGTGCAGAGTCAGCAGCTCTTCTGCTCATTGAGCTTCGGGAAGGACGGCCGCCCGTTCGCTTTTGCGCAGCAGCTCCGTGACGCCTGCCAGAAATGGCTGCTGGTGGGGGGAACCCGTGGTGTCATGGAAATGGTCGATCTGGTGTTACTGGAGCAGTTTGTCTCCCAACTCCCCCGAGGCATGTCCAAGTGGGTCCAGTGCCACCGCCTGGCATCGTTGGAAGGAGCTGTCCAGCTGGCAGAGGACTACATGGAGGCAGTGAAGCAGTCTCTTCTCTCTCTCTCTCTCCACCTCCTGTGCCTCATGTTCCCACCTCACCCGTCCACTAATTCTGGGAACCAATTGGCCCGGTTTTAAAAATCTATTGAGGGTAATATGTGTGGATGGGTCCTGCAAAGTATTGGCACGGGGTGTGACGTGCGATACTATGGCTGGTGAGGCGGTACCAGGGCCGTCAACATCGGCTCCGCATGCGCATCCCCTGAGGGGGATTTCCCTCTGGAGCAGTCGCGTGATGAGTCCCTCTAGCATGCCTTCGACAAAGTGAAAGTAATTGATGGTCAACAGCTCCAGCCCGGTGTTGTGCTCACATACCCGTACTTTTCTGTTATTAAAGAGTGGTTGTATCGAGTGATGCAGGACACTCAAACCAAAGAGAATACAACTCAGCTGTTAGTACCAAAGAGCCGTCGGGAAACATTCTTCCAGGTGGCTCACTATAATCCAATGGCTGGCCACTTAGTTCACGAAAAGACTTTGAACCACATAATGGCCCGTTTCTTTTGGCTGGGCATTCACAGGGACGTTCGCAAGTGGTGTGTGGCATGCCGTGAATGTCAGTTGGTAAATCCACCGGCCACCCCAAAAGCGCCATTGCGCCTGTTGCCGTTGATCGAGATCCCCTTCGAGAGAATTGGATCTCGTCGTGCCATTAGAATGGACTGCACGTGGACATCGCTTTGTGTTAGTTCTGGTGGACTATGCAATGCGATATCTGGAAGCAGTGCTCCTGCGCAACATCTCAGCACGTAGTGTTGCAGAGGCACTCTTCAAAATGATCTCCCGAGTGGGGATTCCAAAGGAAATCCTCACTGATTAAGGCACAACATTCATGTCATGTATACTACGCGAACTATTCGAATTATTCGGCATTAAGTCGATTCGCACCAGCGTTTATCACCCGCAAACCGACGGGTTGGTCGAACGATTTAATAAGACCTTAAAAAACAGGATTCGTAAGTTCGTACAGGAAGATACTAAAAACTGGGATAAGTGGCTCAAACCCTTCTTTTTTCAGTAGGAGAGGTCTCGTGAGCCTCCACTGGGTTTTCCCCATTTGAGCTACTGTATGCAGCAGCGCAGCGTGCTTGATGTCATACGGGAAGCTTGAGAGGAAGGACCTTCAAATAGTAAAAATCTAATTCAATACGTTCTTGACCTTAGAGCAAAACTCCACACTTTGGGGCAGGTAACACAGGAGAATTTGCTCCAAGCGCAAGAACAAGGCCGACTGTACGACGGGCACTCGACTACGGGAATTCGCACAGGGAGATAAAGTGCTTGTATTGCTGCCCACCTACCACCTCAACCTCCTCAAACCATGGATTGAGGCGGTACCTGTAGCCTTGGCGATGGTAGGTCCGGAGAGGGCGGAGCTCGGGCCGGAGGTATTTCCCAAATCAAGTTCATTCACCCTGGTCCCTTGCGGAGACCACCTCTCGCTGTCGCAGCTTACAGATATTGCCAGGTTGCAAATGGAGTTCGCAGACGTGTTTTCACCCCTACCCGGTCGCACGAACCTCATAGAGCACCACATTGAGACCACCCCAGGGCTGGTGGTTCGTAGCCACCCCTATCGTCTTCCTGAACACAAGAAAAAGTTTGTTCAGGAATAATTAGAGGCAATGCTTGAAATGGGCATAATAAAAGAGTCGCACAGTGGTTGGGTCAGCCTGGTAGTTTTGGTACCGAAGAGCGACGGCTCGATCCACTTGTGTGTTGACTACTGGAAAGTGAACGCGGTGTCCAAATTTGATGCTTATCCAATGCCGCAAATTGAGGAGTTACTCAATCGGTTGGGCGCGGCTCAATTTTACTCGACGCTGGACTTAACGAAGGGTTATTGGCAGATCCCTTTAACACACCGTTTGGATTACACCAATTTGTGACTCTTCCTTTCGGTTTGTTCGGAGCCCCAGCCACGTTTCAGCACCTTATGGACAAGGTCCTCAGACCGCACATGGCATATGCCGCTGCATATCTAGATGACATCATCATTTACAGTAATGATTGGCAGCGACATGTGGCCTTATGACATCTTTGGCCCAAGACCAAAAAGGGGGTAAGGCAGTTTTTGGGGCTGGCTGGCTACTACCGAAGGTTTGTGCCTAGTTATTCTGATGTTACCAGCCCACTGACTGACCTTACTAAAAATGGGGCTTCCGATCCGGTCCAGTGGACAGAGTTGTGCCAACAGGCCTTCCTTAAGGAAAGTCCGCACTGTGTGGGGGGCTGCTTCTACATGCACTTGATCTCCCCTTTATTTTGCAGACTGATGCATCTGAGAGGGGGCTGGGCGTGGGGCTCTCGCAGGAGGTGGGAGGGGAGGTACGGCCATTGCTATTTATTATCGCAAGCTCTCCTTCAGGGAGACAAAATATAGTACCATCGAGAAGGAGTGTCTTGCAATTAAGTGGGCTGTTCTGACCCTCCACTACTACCTGCTGGGGCGAGCCTTCGCCTTCTGTTCCGATCACGCTCCTCTGCAGTGGCTCCACCGCATGAAGGATACTAACGCGCGGATCACCCATTGGTACCTGGCTCTCCAGCCCTTTAAATTCAAGGCGGTTCACAGACCGGGGGCACAGATGGTTGTTGCTGACTTTCTCTCCAGAAATGGGGGGGAGTAGGCAGGCCGGATGTTGCCCCGGCCTGAGTCAGCTGTGGGGGCATGTGGCATGGGGGGCATGGTCATGTGTCAGTCTGCGGGAGAGAGAGAGCGGTAAGGCTCGTCACCTGGTTCATAATTATCTCTAATACCTGTCTCTCATTATAGTGATGGCGGAGGGAGACTTGAAAAGGCACGCCAGAGCATCAGAGAGGGAGAGAGAGAGAGTGACCAGAAAGCACGACAGCCCTGAACCGAGAGAGTGGTTGATTTGCTAGAGTGCTTTCATTTATTTAGAAAGATTTTTTTCTTTGTTATCGACGGTTACCGTCGATTGTGTAAGAGAGAGAATAAAAGGACTGACCTTGAACCTGCTTCATTGTGTCCTGACTCCTTCATTGCCTGAACTTAGAGATCTTTTACAGAGATGAATAATACAAGATTAAAGATTATACTTATCAATTTGTCAGTTATAAGTGATTACAAATCACTACACATATTTTAAAAGGATATAATCATTAATTTGTCTGTTATAAAAGTGATCACATGTCATGAAGTCATTTTCTGAATTATCTAGCAAGACTATGTATTGTGTACATTTTGGGGCTAAATGCATTCTGTACATTTTAGAGGGTTAAATCACAAGTACTGGTACTTTGTGTGAAATGTTCATGGATTCCTTTTTAGCTGCTGTTTGCAGAATAATGATCGTGATGTCTCGTGATCTGATGAGTCTAGTTTAAGTGTAGCAAATTGGTTTATATCGAAGGACAAAAACAGAGGGTGTTTTAAGCCTTTCCTGGGGTTTCCAGGGAGTGTGTTCTCTGTCTTTTATTACCTGTAACCTCTGCCCTTTAGGGTCTCTTTGCAGAGATGGTCTTGATGGCAGTGTCAGGCGATAACCATTAAATGTGGGGGTATTTCCTTAGAAGTATGAAGCTCTCAAGTCATGTGCTATCTGGACAAGTCCCTTTTTGTTAGATTTATTGGTCAGATGTGAGCTTTAGCTGGACTTCTTGTCACCTAGTCAAGCAGAATCTTTTAATTTATGATGTTGAGGAATTCCAGCATTAAAAGGTTGGGTTTTCTAGATTCAAGTCATATTGCAGCAATTGTTCTCTCTTCTGCATCTAATATCCTACACGCCCCACCAAGAGCGAACCACATTATAGTGACCACGAGGAGGTTACCCCATGTGATTCTACCCTCCCTAGCAACCAGGCCAATTTGGTTGCTTAGGAGACCTTGCTGGAGTCACTCAGCACACCCTGGATTCAAACTTGCAACTCCAGGGGTGGTAGTCAGCGCCTTTACTCACTGAGCTACCCAGGCCCCAGCAACAAGCAGACTACCGTTTGTGCACTAACATATTTTGGTTATGCAGATCCACTTTTAATGCAAGGAGCGAAGGATAACTCCCAAGAACAGGGAAGTTCCAGAAGAATATTAGTGTAACTATAAACTACTGGATATGCAACCATTGCTATATACTGAAAATAAATAAATAAATAAATAAAACCAGCCATACAGGATATTTAGGAGATTGGCAATATAATATCTTAATATTTAACATTTAATAGTAATAAAATGTTAATGAAATATTATTAAATTATAATAATGGTAGAATTAAGAAAATCTGTATATATGTATATATTCATTCATGTTAATGAATTAATTGAATATTATAATACATATTTAATAATATTATAATACTTATTTAATATACACTGGCAGCCAAAAGTTTGGAATAATGTACAGATTTTGCTTTTATGGAAAGAAATTGGTATTCTTTTATTCACCAAAGTGGCATTCAGCTGATCACAATGTATAGTCAGGACATTAATAATGTGAAAAATTACTATTACAATAAAAAAAAATATCCTCCACGTGCAGCAATGACAGCTTTGTAGATCCTTGGCATTCTAGCTGTCAGTTTGTCCAGATACTCAGGTGACATTTCATCCCACGCTTCCTGTAGCACTTTCCATAGATATGGCTGTCTTGTCGGGCAGTTCTCGCACACCTTACAGTCTAGCTGATCCTACAAAAGCTCAATGGGCTTAAGAACCATAACACTCTTTTCCAGTTATCTGTTGTCCAATGTCTGTGTTTCTTTGCCCACTCTAACATTTTTATTTTTGTTTTTCTGTTTCAAAAGTGGCTTTTTCTTCGCAATTCTTCCCATAAGGCCTGCACCCCTGAGTCTTCTCTTAACTGTTGTACATGAAACTGGTGTTGAGCAGGTAGAATTCAATGAAGCTGTCAGCTGAGGACATGTGAGGCATCTATTTCTTAAACTAGAGACTCTGATGTACTATTCCTCTTGTCAAGCTGTACATCTGGGCCTTCCACATCTCTTTCTGTCCATGTTAGAGCCAGTTGTCCTTTGTCTTTGAAGACTGTAGTGTACACCTTTGTATGAAACCTTCAGTTTTTTGGCAGTTTCAAGCATTGTATAGCCTTCATTCCTCAAAACAATGATTGACTGATGAGTTGCTAGAGAAAGAAACCATTTTACCATTTTTTTATCTAATATTGACCTTAAGACATGCCAGTCTATTGCATTCTGTGGTAACTCCAACACAAACACAATGTTAAGCTTCATTTAACGAACCAAATAGCTTTCAACTGTGTTTGATATAATGGTGATTTTCTAGTACCAAATTAGCAATTTAGCATGATTACTCAAGGATAAGGTGTTGGAGTGATGGCTGCTGGAAGTGGGGCCTGTCTAGATTTGATCAAAAATGACTTTTTTCAAATAGTGATGGTGCTGTTTTTTTACATCAGTAATGTCCTGACTATACCTTGTGATCAGCTGAATGCCACTTTGGTGAATTAAAGTACCAATTTCCTTCCGAAACAGCAAAATCTGTACATTATTCCAAACTTTTGGCCGCCAGTGTATTACAATGTTTAATGTAATTAAATATTAGAATAAATATACATTTAATAGGCCTATACTATCACTCATCCTCATTCCAGCTGGCCTCCTGATTTGTATACTATGTGTATACTATAGTGCTTGAATAGTGCTTTTTTAAGGACGATCTTTACCTTTAGAGAAAGGTCTGATGTTTAAGCACTCAAGTGACCTTCTAGCCATCTCTAGGTCTGCCTGCTCAACATTACCTTAAGAGGAAATATAGCAAAAACTGAACTGAGGCCCTCTATGTACTGTAGATGATCTTCCAGAGGTTTAAATGTGCTGTAATGTCAGGAGTACAAAGAGTTGTCAGTAATTTTCTTTCATTGATGAAGCAACCTCAGATCTTCACCATATCTTGGAATCAAAACTAATGTTTTCATTGCGGGGTTGTAATTGCAATGTGTTATACCCATTTGTTTGTTTTGCTCTCTTTAATCCAGATATCTTAACCATTAAATCTTAAACTTCTCAAATCAAGTGCATCCTTTATATAGTATATATAAATCATGACTATCTTATATTTTAGCCTCTTCAAAGTTAGGCACCCTTTGTTAAAGGGATAGTTCACCCAAAACTGAAAATTCTCTAATTATTTACTCACCCTCATGATATCCCAGGTGTGTATGACTTTCTTTCTTCACCAGAACACATTAGAAGAAAACTATCTTGGCTCAGTAGGTCCTTAAAATGCAAGCTGCTCTTCTTAAGCAATTCATAGGATATTGATTTGACTCTTTGCCGTGTTTTCTTTCCCTGGTTTAAATGCATGTCACACTGGGTTTTTCAGGCTCAAACCCATGCGAGGGGAACAATGGAAGAGGTCTTTGCTCCCATCTCTGTCTCATTGATTACAACCATACAGCCTCGTGTTCCTGTCCTCATCTCATGAAGCTCTCCGTAAACAACCGCTCCTGTATGGGTGAGTATGTAGGGTCTCTCTCCACAAACAATACACATATTCTAAAGAAAAGGGACGTGTGTATAACTGTGAATTGACCCTTTGCTAAGCCCTGCTTCTGACCAATCCTGTTATAGCAACTGTTGCCCTTTCGCCATTACTCTGACATGTGTTTGCTATTTTCCAATGACAGCCTATGGAAGTAATGTGTGTTTGAGTACTTTTAAGTGGGATTTTATCAAAATAATCCAACAAAATGTAAAAACACGTCACCGGGTCATTTGTAATAGTGACACGAGTTACCCAGAGAGGATACCCGCACTGTTTTTCTTTCTTTTAAAAAAAAATTATCTTGAAATAAATACGGGGATGAGCATGTTATGGATTAAACTGTTTCAGCCCTTGTTCCCAAATAAACGTATAACATCTGCAATGACACCTACATTTCCTCCAAGGTATATTAAAGCTAAAAACTGAATGTTAATTTATTTATGTTTGATTCAAACCATAGTAAAAGCAATAGTAAATAAACAGTTCACAGTATCAAAATGGGTGTGTTATGAGACATTATAAACAGCTCTGTTCACTTACTCTTATTTTATTGGATATATTATCGCTATTAAAAGTTTTTGTCTTTTCAAGTGACTGGAATAATTGTTTGCCTTGATTCTGATTCACAGTCTCCACAGTTTTTAATCACATTTTAATAAATGACTGTGTAATTTAACAATTTAATTTACAAAAAACTTGAGATAAATATGCATTACAATGTTACTATTCATACCAGCCCATGTAAAAAATATACATTCCGTTTATGAGAATATTTTGCCAAAACAAAAATGCGTCATTCCTTGCAATTTCCCATTCATTCCAATGGGGAGTTCTGCAGAGCTTGTCAGAGCGAGCAACCATTTCCGAGGGAAGGGTCAATTGGTTTTAGCTTAGTAGAGGAAGTATTGAATTTCATATGTTGCAGTCATGGAAAAACCTGGAAATATCAAGGTTCATTTTTTTATGTGTGATTTCCAGGCCTGGTAAAGTCATGGATATTAATAAAATCTTAAAAAATAAAAAATATCTTCTATATTTAGGGCTGTCTATTGCATTCATGGACTTTAAAGTGCAGTAAGATCCCATTTACACCTGGTATTTAGATATGTCTCTGGTGATTCAATGACTTTTGGTAAGGCAAGACACATCGCTGTTTACACCTGGTCATTTAAATGCATCTCCTGATTGAAGGGTCTCTGATTTCATGATGACATATATCAATCATTATGTCACTGTGTTGCTGCATGATAATAAACCACAAAAAAGACAATGAAAGTGCAAAGAAAACCAGCGCACTGTTTCTCCCAGATGCTGTTGAAGTTTAATGTAGTCACAAACGCAACATTTCGAGCAGAATTATCTGTTATTTTAGTGAATTACCTGTTTTAACCTGAGCTTCAGATGTGTGTGCTTGTCATCTGTGTCCCTGCATGTTGACATAAGACACACTGAAGAAGTTCTGTGAAATTTTCATGCTGGTGTATGTATCCCAGGCCTGGTTCTACGGGGATGCTTGAGTGTGATAAGCACCCTCAAACGAGTGTTGGAGCACCCTCAAAGTTGTATTTGGAATATTGAATATTGGAAAATCTGCAAGTGAGATGCCTATTAATAGCATTGCAATATTGATTTATTTATTAATTTGTTTTTAAAACATGCTTAATGAGTCAATGTATTAGGCTTACAATTAGTCTTATGTCTACTTTGCTATTGTAAAATCGTAAGCGCTCAAACTTTACCGCATGGCCATGAATGTGTTTTCAGTGACAAGGTAATGTTCCCTCTGTGCTGTGCGCTGGTCACACGGCAGCACTCATAAACCGCAAACCACAATTTTATGTACTGCATGCAAAAAAAGAGAAACTGAGAGGCAATCTAACAAAACACTACAAATTATCATATTTGCCTTAAATGTCTGTGTGAATATCTAGATGCTTGTCTTCTAGAGAACGAGTTTAAGAGTGGTGAGCTGATAAACACTGTATTCAGCATGTTTCTGAGATTCAGAGAAACACCACAGTGGGATGAGCTCCTCTAGTCTATTCAGATAAGTATTTGACAGATATGGGTTTTTCAGTTGTCTATTTGTATACAATTACAATGAATGTTAATAAAATAATTAATGAAAAATCAATATATTAGTGTTATTTTTTTTTATTACAAAGCAGGAATTTAGAAAATACATATTCTTTGGTGTGATGGAGTTTTAGAATTGCTACAATTTATCTTAACATGTACATTAATAGTAATAAAATATGCAATTGTTATATTAAAATGTGTAATGGATGTGGGTTTAATTAAAAGGTGATTGATCATTTGTTTTGCTCTCCCGTATGTTGTAGTTGCTATAATTGTAAAACACTAAAGGCCAAAATATACTTTAGGTTTGAGTGTTGCAGATCGCTCTGCGCATAGTATGTGTGATGCAAATTGCGTCTTCGGCTTGGTGCGTCGTCTGTGTACGTGCTGGCCATTGACTGTACTAAAAGAGTGTCACAAAGCAGTTGTAGTGTGTATGTGTCAAATGCGTTCCTATTCGTTTGCGGTCAGAAAAGTATACTCAGAAAGGCAACACGGTCGGCTGGGCGCGATTTGATAGGGAATGCACAAAAACGAAGTATACCTGGGCCTTAAACATTACAATTAATACAAGGAAGTTTTAAGATTTTAATTTGTTCAATGATAAAGTATAACTTCAGTCTTTACTCACCCCGAGTACACCAGTATTTAACTCTGACCACTTGTGATCGGATCATCAAAAATGCATCTGAATACCAGGTGTAAACAGGGTCAATGATCGCAGACATCTCAAACAATTAGGCCTACCTATAGCCTTTATACTTTCATTTATTCTTTCTATATATGCGCTGCTCTAAAATATTTCATTTGCTTGAAATTGCTGATTGTGAATGTAATCTCTACAAAAGGATCACTAAAAATCCTTATTCAGTATTCATAAAGAATGGGAAGAGTCATGGAAATTAATTGGTCAAAATGTGTTGAATATGTCGATGTTAAATATGTTGGTTTTTTTTTTTTGTTTTTTTTTTTTTTTTTTTTTTTGGCACTAACTTCAGCATTGAAGAGGTTCCTACTCTATGTGAGGAGGTCAGAGATCCGTGGAGTGGACATTGATAATCCATACATGAACGTCATGACTGCTTTGACAGTTCCTGACATTGATGATGTCACTGTGGTGGACTATGATGCTCTTGAGGAAAGGTTATACTGGGCAGATGTTAAGACTCAAACAATAAAACGTGCGTTCATCAATGGAACAGGCCTTCAAACAGTCATTTCTGGAGGTGAGTCAACATTCTCAACAAGAAATCTAAAACAATTTTTAACAATGGATTCAGTGCTTTCTTTTGGTTTTGGTTTTGTTTTTACAAATACATTCTGAATGATTGTTCACTGTGGATAATTGTAGATATTTCTTCAATAAGCACCCCATCCAACAGTTATTTTATTTCTTGGCTGTTCATAAGATTTTTTATATATTTTTCTCAGCTTCCATACTGTGGGTTTGTGCTGCAGTGCAGTCTTTGTTTATTCCTTTTGCTCACACTTTGGCCGTTTTTTTTGTTGTTTTTTTTTTTTCAATTATGAGAAGACTATTTTCACAGGAGGTTTGTGGTATAAAAAAAATAAGTTGAAAGAGTGCACTGAAGAACAAAAATAATATCTTATGTGATAGAGCTTTTTTGTGAAGTTTTCTCAGGGGATTGCTTCTCCAAACTGCATTTCCGGAATACTGTTATCAAGCACAATGTGTTTTTTCAACCTTCTCAAAGTGTTCAAAATGCAAATCATGTGTCATTGCAAGTTATTTACACAGTGAAGAAAGCCTTCATCATAAGTAAAGACATTTTATTACAGCCTGCACAGAAGTGCTGTAGTTGTGATGTGCACCTCCATGGTAATGACCTACTCTGGTATGTGCAGATATTCAAAACTGCCGTGGGCTGGCAATAGATTGGCTCTCAAGGAACATATATTGGCTGAGCTCTGAGAATGAAGAGACACAGATCAATGTTGCCCGACTAGATGGATCTCTGAAAACCTCAGTCATCCATGGTATTGACAAACCAAAATGTCTAACTATGCACCCAGCCAAAGGGTAAGTATCCCATATGATAGTAGAAATTGTTTGTATTAGATTTGGGATATTTATCATATATCTTTAAATATTTTAGTTTCAGTTTTTTTATTAGTAAGAGGGGGAAAAATGTTATTTGAAGGTGAGGGGCAAAAATATATTTAAAGTCAGCATGAAACCAAAACTGACCATATTTACTTGATGCGTGTTCCTTATTGAGCATGATTCATCTGTGCATAATATTAAAAAATGTCCTCATCTTTCATAAAAATGTGCTCCACCTCTGAAATGACTTTCCTTTTTGGCTGATGTAATGAATTCATGTAACTTTTTGTAGGGAAATAAGGTTTCGCTCAAATGGGAATAATAATTGAATTTCTGGGGAATTTTAACAGAATGAATATTTAGCATCTAACATTTTGGGGGCCCTATAATTAAATTACCAAATTAAGGTAAGGTAGATGATATTTACACTTTTAGAGAATAGTGGCATATTCCATTTGCATCATGGTGTAAATTGTGGCAGATACGGTTTGCTCAGCAGTGTATTATAGTGTATACTAAAACAGTATATAATATAACAACATCTTCAGTGCATGTAGTATTGCTGAGTCTTGTGTAGTACCTTTTTCCATGTGTTGGTGACCTTTGACAATATCAAATCACTTTAGAATCCTACAATACAATGATACAACCTGTTCCCTTTTTTTGTGCATTTTTTTTCTCATTTAATATCCTGTTTCACTATGAAATATGTCAGATTATGAAAATAAAATGGGTTGCAAATGGCTTTTCATGTTGACTTTAAATTCCATTTCCTTTTTTGTTGATTGTCTTGTTTCATTTTCAAAAGCAGTAAAAACCACACGATGCCTAAGGAATCTTAAATTTACCTTGACAATTTACTTTGTGTTTCATGTTCTAGAAAAATCTACTGGACTGATGGAAATACATTAAATGTTGCCAACATGGACGGAAGTAACAGGAAGGTTCTTCATCAGAATCAGAGGGAACCAATCGGTATGTCTCATTTCAGCACTCTGTAAACAACTCTTCAAAACATTGTTCTGTTTGTTTGATCAGCCTGACAGAGCAATATTGTCTCAACCAGTGGTGTGAGTTTGTGGTGGGACAGCTCGTTTATCTGACCAATGACTAAGGGAATGGTTGGGAAACCTGTTTGAAACCGTTTGGTGCCCCTAGTGGTGTAGAAGACACAAATCTGAATATTTATCCTTTAATATCTAGCAAGATACTTTGACTTCTAATTCAGTTTTTTAAAAAGACAGTTCCGACTACCCATACTTCAACTTAAGTCTAATTTCTGTGTACCTCTTACACCCTTGTACACTTGTTGGTAAACAAAGCACATAAGCTTCAATTATTTGTTTTAAGGCTGTCTTGGAGATGATGTTTGTGAGTTAAATGTCTTGTCTGTTGCTGTTGGAAGTATATCTTGCACTGGACCTCTCAGTCAGAGCTGTCCTGAGGATCAATTGAAATATCCTTCATTTGTCACAATAAATTTCCCACTCTGTAAAACTCTCCCCATGTCCAATTTTAAAACAGGTTTTTGACAGAGATGCCTGTTAGTGGAGTGATTTAGAGTGTCATAATGGGGTCACAGTTCAAAGCTTAAAAAAAAACATCTCACACAGTGGCCCCAAAAGTATTTGGGTAATTTTGAAGAATGAATTTACATTTAAAAATGTTGTGGTGACATTGCATCATATACAATATAACAAGGCCATCACCTACCTTCACAGACCCCAGAACTAAATTGTTGTGGGTATGTCTGCTTTCCCCTAGCATACCATAACCTACATCATATAGGACCTTAGTTTTACAACCAGACAGTGTCCATCTACTAAATTGTCAGTTGGTTTGATATTGCATTGTCATTCAAAGACATTTAGACATTTTTAATTTGACTTATGTGTCCACATACTTTTTCGGCCCATATATTCACGCCATGAGCACATTCATATATGTTGTCAGGTATATTATTTTATTATTTTGAAGTAATAATCTTAACTAGATTCTGCAAACAACAGCTAGTAAATAACTAAGGTTCTTCTGTTCCCTCAGGACTCTCAATTGACTTTCCAGCAGGGAAGATGTATTGGATCAGTTCTGCTAATGGCACCATCAACAGGTGTAATCTGGATGGTAGTGGCTTTGAGGTCATTGAGAGCATGAAGAAGGACTTAACTAAAGCCACTGCTCTAGCAGTCATGGGTAAGTGACAATGCCTAATTCCCTCTTCATTAGTGAGGCTTAGGTCAAGGGTTAACCACTATTGTTGCAATAACTTGACATTCCAGTTGCTTGCAGACAAAACATCAGCCATATGCCATCATATGAAAATGCAAGTGACCGTTTTTTTTTTTTTCTCTGTTAATGTTGCATTAACCGTAAAAAATAAATAAATAAATAAAAAGTCACTTTTATATTCATTTGATGGCATATGGCTGATGTTTTGTCTACATGCACTTTTTCTAATTGAGAAAGTTCTTTAATTTAGTGGATTATTTTTATTTTTATTTATTTACTTATTTATTTATTTTTTGCTGCTGTGGTAACAAACAACAACATTTATGAGAAATGTAGTGACTATCATATATATATATATATAAACAGAACTCCAATGTGTTTTGGATTGTGCTGTGAGGATCTGCAAAGAAGCACTTTAATAAAAATAATGCAATTGAATGTTGAAAGTAATTATTATTATTATTTTTATCATTATTTTTAATGAAAGTTTTATTAGTTAATTTGATTAGACAGCCTTTTAATGAAAACGTTTAATTAAACTTTAAAACATAGATTAAAACAAAAACTTGATATTAGGGAAAAAATAAAATAGAAACTGGGAAAAATATAAAGCAGATTTTAAAGGGCTCCAAAGAGAGTAAACACACTTTAGTGTTTAAAAGGAGAAAAGTACATTCCTTTGATGCAACAGTTTTAATCATACTCTTAAGCCCTACTTAAGTGTGTTACTTAAGAATCTTTGCTGAGAAAAGCATGTCGTGTGTGTAGTAGCATTAGAAAGTAAAGAGTTGTATAACCTTTTTTCTTTTTTTTCTTTCTTTTGTCTTTTACCCTAAATCGAACAAATCTATTAAATGCAGCAAAGTGTGTCATTGTGAACTTGAACTTTTTTTTTTTTTTTTTGTATAAACTGATGTATTTTGCCTTAAGTTTTTTCCCTAAATATATTGCACTCTCTTGTTTTAGATTGCATCTGACATGTTTTCTTGCATTGAAATGTGTTGGGAAAATTACTCACTGTCTGTATGCATGGGAAGCAACACGTTCCCCCACATCATTCATTTGCATGTATTTATTTCCCTAAACCCCCGTATTTAACTGATTACACTGTCTGCATGCTATAAAGGTATTCATCTTTGGAAAGCCTCTGTAGTCACATTCTATTTGAGAGCAGCTATGATGAGCGGAAAAACAAATGTAATTTGTAAGAAGTGGTGACAGATTATTTTAATTAAACAAAGTTTGAGTCATTATTAAATTTGGAGCAGAATGCAGGCTGCCACAAAGACTAATGGGTTACTTTAAAAGAAGTAGCACGGTACAGCAAAATGATGCTTTCAGTAGGTGCTATCTATCACAATTAATAAGCCTGTGTTGCTTGGAGGAAATGCTTTCCATTACTTCTGCACGAACCTCTGAGTCTGTTTGGTGGACAGTTATGTTTCTCATTTTATAGTATGACAAACCAGCAGAGATCTGTGTTTGTGTGTGTGTGGGTGTGTGAGTGTGGGTGTGTGGGTGAAGGAGTGTGTGTGTGTGTGGGTGTGTGGGTGTGGGTGGGTGTGGGCAGTTTACGAGGATATTTTTTTAGGTTACAAACTGGTAATTACAAGGGTATTATACTATAAATGTGGTTTATGAGGACATTTCTAGTGTCCCCATAATTCAAATCGTTTAAAAAACATATTAAACTATGTTTCTTTTTTTTTCTTTTTTTTTTTTATGTAAAAATGCAGAAAGTTTTTTGTGAGGGTTAGGTTTAGGGGTAGGGTTAGGGGATAAAATATATAGTTCTTACAGTATAAAAATCATTATTTCTTTGGAGAGTCCTCATAAGAATAGCAGCACCAACGTGTGTGTGTTTGTGTGTGTGTGTGTGTGTGTCATTTTTTTAGGTAACAAACAGGTAATTACAAGGGTATTATGCTATAAATGTTGGTTATGAGGACATTGCTAGTGTCCCATAATTCAAATCGCTTAAACATACTAAACAATGTTTTTTTGAAAATGTAAATATATACTAAATATTACAAAATATAATGTATATAAAATATACAAAGCATAATACACATTATTTCATACACAAGTTTTATTGTATATTCAAACAGTGCATCTTAATCAGCTCCTTATTTTAGGGCACTGAACAGGGAACTGGCCATTTGTAGGGCTGTCCCAGTCGCAAAATTGTTTCAGTGCACTCAAATGTTAGCTCCCTAAAAATGACCAGAATGCACTGTAAAACCAGGGTTCATCGTTACTCAGTATGTTACCTAACTGAAAATGTCATCATGTCTTCTGAAGTCTCTCAGGTCATTAGAGGATGAGTGCAAGTATAAATATGATGTCAAAGCCTAATTTGCTCTTTTAAAGAGAACTGTTTTTCATCCATAATGTTCATGAAAGGAAAATAGTATTTTAAATGTTTGAGTTGTTATATAAAGATAAAAAAATGCACTCCCTGTCTATATATTTTTTCATGTATCTTTTAAAATCACAGTTTCATTATCTACCACGAAAGCACACTATAGTTGTAATTTATATAACTATGTTGCTGATTAATACCAGCTGCGTTTCAAAGCGCAGCCTAGTTATCGTGTAATAGGTAATTGAGTCATAAGTGTCCCAATACTTAGTGAATCAATCCCCTTGCCAGTGCATGAATTCCTGTTCACAATATAATGATTAAAGACATAGGGAGCAAGGAAGCTGATTGAGACACGGTATTAATTCATCATTTCATACCACTTTAATCAGAAGGGGCATACACTATGAGCTCAGCGTAACCCAAACTTCACTGCGATGGTTGACCTAGGGTGAAGTTCAACAGGATGTAGTAGCAGGGTCGTAGTTGGGCATTCTAGCCCCCTGACTGTATAATGCTTTGGGCCTTTTACATCAATGCTACTGGACTAGTTGTGAGTCTCTAGAATCATTTTCACCTTTCACCCCATTAGCTGCCGCCCTGGGTGGTAGTGTGGAATGGTAGCCAGAAGACACATGCCACCAGCACCGTGGATCAATAACACAACACTGTAAAGGAAAGTCCACCCCATTGCCTGCGTGACCAGGGGTGGTTAAAAAGGATGCAGGTGGGTGGGTGGTCCTGCAGACCTTGAGTAGGTGTATGAGTGGGTAGCAATTAGAATTCATAAAAATTCAATTTTTACCTCTTTAAAGATTGTTATTTTTTGATGTTAAAATACTTTCTCCTATACCAAATTAACATGCAAGAGACAACTGTAAATAAGCAATTTGTAGGTTGATTTCCCCAAAAAGTGTAAACACTGTGGTTCTGTGGCACTTTCGATACATTGCTCTGTTAATTTGAGCATCTCAACAAGCCTGACACAGCAACAATGGCTCAAGCAGTGACATGAGTTTGGAACGGGGCAGGCAGAGGGAAACCTAGGACAGAGGGACATTTGTTTTGCAATTCAACATTTTTTTAATGTATTTTTTTTTTTTTTACTAATATGACTAATTTCATATTAACCATTTAAACAATACCGTAAGATCATTCCTTTTTCTTTATTCTTTACAAATGTACATTGACATTAAAATCCCTTTTCCCTAGCCATCCAAGTGTAGTTGATTATAAAGGGTAAAAAGTGATATCCCATCCTCAGTGTGAATACAAAACAAAAAAAGGCAGAAAGGTTGAATATTACTATGATTGATGTTATCTCTATGATAAGTAAGTCAGACTCCGTTCTATACATATGCTGTTTATGTTAAGACAGGCATCCGTTCCAAGAACACAAAATAGTACAGTTCGTTCAAATATCAGCAGCCTGTGTTTTTATAATGCATACCGCTCATTGCCATGCAGATTACCCACTGAGTTCTAAAAGAAGGGTATATTAATATGCAATATATGAGTGTCATCAGAGATCAAAGAGTCCTTTTCAGCATAGAGAGGGAAAGAAATGAAAATGTACTGTCCCTTCATATATACTACCTGTGAAAAATCTGGACACATCTACTTTGTCTACTTTATTGTATATACAGAATATATATATATATATATATATATATACAGGTGCATCTCAATAAATTAGAATGTCGTGGAAAAGTTCATTTATTTCAGTAATTCAACTCAAATTGTGAAACTCGTGTATTAAATAAATTCAATGCACACAGACTGAAGTAGTTTAAGTCTTTGGTTCTTTTAATTGTGATGATTTTGGCTCACATTTAACAAAAACCCACCAATTCACTATCTCAAAAAATTAGAATATGGTGACATGCCAATCAGCTAATCAACTCAAAACACCTGCAAAGGTTTCCTGAGCCTTCAAAATGGTCTCTCAGTTTGGTTCACTAGGCTACACAATCATGGGGAAGACTGCTGATCTGACAGTTGTCCAGAAGACAATCATTGACACCCTTCACAAGGAGGGTAAGCCACAAACATTCATTGCCAAAGAAGCTGGCTGTTCACAGAGTGCTGTATCTAAGCATGTTAACAGAAAGTTGAGTGGAAGGAAAAAGTGTGGAAGAAAAAGATGCACAACCAACCGAGAGAACCGCAGCCTTATGATTGTCAAGCAAAATCGATTCAAGAATTTGGGTGAACTTCACAAGGAATGGACTGAGGCTGGGGTCAAGGCATCAAGAGCCACCACACACAGACATGTCAAGGAATTTGGCTACAGTTGTCATATTCCTCTTGTCAAGCCACTCTTGAACCACAGACAACGTCAGAGGCGTCTTACCTGGGCTAAGGAGAAGAAGAACTGGACTGTTGCCCAGTGTTCCAAAGTCCTCTTTTCAGATGAGAGCAAGTTTTGTATTTCATTTTGAAACCAAGGTCCTAGAGTCTGGATGAAGGGTGGAGAAGCTCATAGCCCAATTTGCTTGAAGTCTAGTGTTAAGTTTCCACAGTCTGTGATGATTTGGGGTGCAATGTCATCTGCTGGTGTTGGTCCATTGTGTTTTTTGAAAACCAAAGTCACTGCACCCGTTTACCAAGAAATTTTGGAGCACTTCAGGCTTCCTTCTGCTGACCAGCTTTTTAAATATGCTGATTTCATTTTCCAGCAGGATTTGGCACCTGCCCACACTGCCAAAAGCACCAAAAGTTGGTTAAATGACCATGGTGTTGGTGTGCTTGACTGGCCAGCAAACTCACCAGACCTGAACCCCATAGAGAATCTATGGGGTATTGTCAAGAGGAAAATGAGAAACAAGAGACCAAAAAATGCAGATGAGCTGAAGGCCACTGTCAAAGAAACCTGGGCTTCCATACCACCTCAGCAGTGCCACAAACTGATCACCTCCATGCCACGCTGAATTGAGGCAGTAATTAAAGCAAAAGGAGCCCCTACCAAGTACTGAGTACATATACAGTAAATGAACATACTTTCCAGAAGGCCAACAATTCACTAAAAATGTTTTTTTATTGGTCTTATGATGTATTCTAATTTTTTGAGATAGTGAATTGGTGGGTTTTTGTTAAATGTGAGCCAAAATCATCACAATTAAAAGAACCAAAGACTTAAACTACTTCAGTCTGTGTGCATTTAATTTATTTAATACACGAGTTTCACAATTTGAGTTGAATTACTGAAATAAATGAACTTTTCCACGACATTCTAATTTATTGAGATGCATCTGTGTATATATATATATATATATATATATATAAACTCAGCAAAAAAAGAAACGTCCTCTCACTTTCAACTGCTTTTATTTTCAGAAAACTTAACATGTGTAAATATTTGTATGAACATAAAAAAGATACAACAACTAAGACATAAACTGAACAAGGTTCACAGAAATGTGACTAACAGAAATTAAATAATGTGTCCCTGAACAAAGGGTGGGTCAAAATTAAAAGTAACAGTCAGTATCAGGTGTGGCCACCAGCTGCATTAAGTACTGCAGTGCATCTCCTCCTCATGGACTGCACCAGATTTGCCAGTTCTTGCTGTGAGATGTTACCCCACACTTCCACCAAGGCACTTGCAAGTTCCTGGACATTTCTGGGGGGAATGGCCCTAGCTCTCACCCTCTGATCCAACAGATCCCAGATGTGCTCAATGGGAATGAGATCCGGGCTCTTCGCTGGCCATGGCAGAACACTGACATTCCTGTCTTGCAGGAAACGCACAGAACAAGCAGTATGGCTGGTGGCATTGTCATGCTGGAGGGTCATGTCAGGATGAGCCTGCAGGAAGTGTACCACATGAAGGAGGAGGATGTCTTCCCTGTAACACAGCGTTGAGATTGCCTGCAATGACAAAAAGCTTAGTCTGATGATGTTTTGACACACTGCCCCAGACCATGACAGACCCTCCACCTCCAAATCGATCCCACTCCAGTATACAGGCCTCGGTGTAACGCTCATTCCTTCGACGATAAACACGAGTCCGACCATTCACCCCTGGTGAGACAAAACCATGACTTGTCAGTGAAGAGCACTTTTTGCCAGTCCTGTCTGGTCCAGCGAAGGTGGGTTTATGCCCATAGGCGACGTTGTTGCCGGTGATGTCTGGTAAGGACCTGCCTTACAACAGGCCTACAAGCCCTCAGTCCAGCCTCTCTCAGCCTATTGCGGACAGTCTGAGCACTGATGGAGGGACTGTGCATTCCTGATGTAACTCGGGTAGTTGTTGTTGCCATCCTGTTCCTGTCCCGCAGGTGTGATATTCGGATGTACCGATCCAGTGCAGGTGTTGTTACATGTGGTCTGCCACTGCAAGGACGATCAGCTGTCCTTCCTGTCTCCCTGTACCGCTGTCTTAGGCGTCTCACAGTACAGACATTGCAATTTATTGCCCTGGCCACATCTGCAGTCCTCATGCCTGGGCATCTTTCTTTTGGTGTTTTTCAGAGTCAGTAGAAAGGTCTCTTTAGTGTCCTAAGATTTTATATCTGTGACCTTAATTGCCTACCGTCTGTAAGCTGTTAGTGTCTTAACGACTGTTCCACAGGTGCATGTTCATTAATTGCTTATGGTTCATTGAACAAGCATGGAAAACATTGTTTAAACCCTTTACAATAAAGATCTGTAAAGTTATTTGAATTTTTACTAAATTATCTTTAAAATACATCTTTAAAAGATGTTTCTTTTTTTGCTGACTTAAATATATATCATTTAAGCATAATTATTAAAGATTTAAAATTAAAGGTTTTTAGGATCATGACAAACCATAAATTCAGTCAAACTTTTGTGTGGTACGGTACTTTTATTTATTTATTTTTTCAGATTTCAAATATAAGCTGATCTCCTCAAAAATACAGGAAGAACGAACAAATGTCCCTTTGCTAACTTGATTAAAGTTTATTAAAGTTATTTTTTATTTTAATTATTTTATGTGAATGAAACAAACACTTCTATTAGGCCTGTTCTTTAATTTACCTGTATCAACATTATCTATTTAGAGCTTGCTTCTGTGGTGTACAGGCAGGTGGTGAATTTTTTATTTAGGCTACACAAGATCTTCATATATCTCCACTGACTTCCTTCCAGCAAGAGCATCATAAATGAGGGGATTTGCCAAGGTTAACCTGTATAATGTGCTATCAGTTGATGTCCTGTTAAATTTGCTTTGGTGTTGCTGTAATGGAAATGCTTTATGAATTCAGCCACCTGGCACGGTAAAGTCTACCTCTCCGTGTGGTATGTGCGACCACAAAAGCATGAGGTGACAGACAGGTGTTATCATTACAGAAAGGTGTGCAGGGAAAATATATTTGACACAGACAGATGATCAGAGGATCGATAGGGCAGCTGGCTGTTTGATAGATGCAGCATCATTATTGCAAAAAATCCAATGGCTGCCTTGCATCTATGTCACATTCCTTATTAGACCGTCAGATAGCAATTCAAGAGCATGATGGCTGAAGAAATTAAAGCAATTTTCCTGACAGGAAGCCAGTCTTAGTCTTTAATGGTTTGTGACCACGTAGGGAAGTGCAAGCTGCTGTTTAGTGGGGTGTGTCACGCTAAGACCTGTGCTGGGTTGTGATCAAACAGTTTAATTGGACATTACACCTTCAGGCAATCACTGATGTCTCTCACCCTAGATAGGTGAAGATTAATATTGACTGCAGTGATGACCTATGCAAGCAATCTTGAATGTCAAATACTTTTCTGGTTGCTGGAGGATGTCATTTATAGCTGGCCTGACCAGTTGGAAGCTGACTGTGGCCTGGAATGACATTTAGTATTTGTTTCTGGTTTATGGATGAGAATTTAATGTCTTATTTGATTATTTAAGTTTTTTGTGGTTGTGATCTTTGTTAATCATACATGATACAGGATTACAGAGGCTAAGCTAAGTGTAAACATGCATTTCATTTTTCTTATTTTTATTTTTTTTCTTAATGAAAGTAGAAATCAATTAATCCATTACTAAAATGAATACCCTTTAGCAGGGCTCAACACTAAGGATTTTTTGTACTGGCACGGTTGGGCCAGTGCTTCAGATTTTTACTGGCCCTGCCAAAATTTTTACTGGCCCCAGCAGTGGAGGAGATTATGTGTTTTCGGTCACCCATTTAGTCATGCAACTTTTGGCCATGTGTAGTGTTTTCACACACAGGATCAAAGATTTAGTCACTGAGTTAAAGATACGGTTATTGGCTGAGTGTAATAAACATATGAATCTCTGAGAGAGGAGACTCGCTACTAAATTGGTTGTGACTGTGTAATATACAGTAGGTAGATATGCCTAATTTATAAATTAAGAATGTAGATGTAAACATAAAATCAGACAACCCAAACAAGACCAACACTGACTGATATACAAAGAACAAAAACAAAAATACCTGTATGGTCCAGAAATGAGACATGTAGCAGGTGTTTTATGCAGCTGAACAGCTCTGATAATAATAGAATAGTGGTTTTGCTTCTTTTCATATCAAACGCTTTTATCATGTCAAATTAGCGTTTACGTTTTGAAACATCACCGAGCAGCTCGTGATTTCCAGGCACGTGTATAATAAGTTTATTATGTCTCATTCTGCGCTTCATCTCTAAAGGCAAATTAATGAGAGAAAATTTGCTTTTTTTACAATGGGAATAAGACTAGCGCTCTGTCCTTTTACGAGAGCGCATGCATATTAAACAGTCTACGCTGCACGGAGAGAGATGATGATGAGACATTTGCATGGAGAGACATGGATTTTCAGTCCTATAGAAAGAAACTGTTGATTTCATGTGTTCCAATGTGTGGATTACTACTTTTCACCAACATGTAAAAACAAAAAATGTGGGGATTTCACGCACTATGAACACAAAATGTGTGGGGACAGGCCTACTTAAAATGTTGCGCAAGACATGCAAAAAGTGTAAAAGCTATTTTCTTCACATTGGTAATAGCTGCTGCTAAGACACTTGGAAAAGAGCGAGGACAGTGCTAGGAGAGTGCGTTCGGTGTCTGCACGCTCTTATGCATGTACGCAACTGTGCCTTGGTGCCTCCAGTATATTATGCTCTCATGCATCTTTGCGAGCTAAATAGAAACGCACTTTCTCGTCGGTTACAATACTTTGTTTGCTCAGTGTAATTTTTGTGCTCTCTCGCTTGTTGTTGGCTTGCACTAATGTTATAAACGCAGCACTGGCCCGATCGGGCAAGTGACATTTCTAGCAACTGGCCAGAATCTCTCTCACACTGGCCCCGGGCCATTGAGCAGTCCTTATTGTCGAGCCCTGTTTAATCATTCTTACTACTGTAAATATCTAAATTATTTGATAATTGAGATCAGATTTCAAACAGTGAAGCTTTCAGAGTCTTTCTTCCATTGTGTTAGTGATGCTTGGTAAGGCAATCTATTGGCCAGACATTGGGGTTAGGGATATGAACAAACCCCTAACCCTAAGTAATAAACTTGAGGTGCAACTCGTTCCACACCATTTTGCTTTGGACATGAAGGGTACTTCAAATTGTGTGTGTTGTTACATATCTAAGCGATCACTAATGATGTTGTTTTTTGTTTGTTTTTTCAACCTGGTCTCATAGAATCACATTAATATTACTAAATGTTTTGCTAAATGAGTTTTACTTGTTTTGGTGTACATATTGTGGTGGATTCCTGGTGAAATAAACATGAGTTGCTTCAAGGAAAATTACTTATATTTAATTAAAAAATCAGTAAAATGGCTGATTACCAGTTCATGCAGTAAACACTTTTTGCTCAGTTCCTCACACAGTGCTATCTTATGACATAAAAAAACAGAGAGATTTTTTTAGCCAAAAATGTCATAGAAGTACCAAAACAATCACGTGGTTGCTTCAGTAATTCAGTTTTGACTCACATTTGTTTTTTTGACACTTATCAGTTATAGGTTTAGGTTTGGTTAGGGTAGGGACGTTTTAATGATTTAAAACTCGCTAGAGCATTAACCTTGAATACCTCATCTCTTTGGGAGAACATTTAACTCTCTTTTAGCGCACCTCAGTGGACATTTCACCTAAAAACTGCAGCAATGAGTGTAATTAACCACATAATTTCATTTTTCTTTAACGTTGCCACAGTCATGTACTGTAATTCTCATGAGATCATGCTGGTTTTTGCTTCAAAAAGGTTTGTACACATATCTAGGCATCAAAACATCCAGACTGATCTCACAGTGAAATCGGAAACAAAAGTATGACTTTTCATTAGCTCTGTGTCTACCATTAGGTCTGTGTCTACCAAAATTCAAAACACTGCCCCCAGTATGGGCATGTGTGAGCTTTAGAAATGTCTACAGAGGGGCACCAAAAGTGAACTGTTTTCAGCTGTACAGGATGTAATACAGCAAGGAGGAATTCATTTTTATAAACTGTATCCCCAGCCCAAACCCCAAAACTAAACCTAACCTAGGATAATGGAACTTTTGGAAACAACATCCCGACTTCCTATGCGATCATGTTGAAACGTCATAGAGATTTGACTTTTGGGCTCTTTTTGCTTGGAGCAGAGTGCAACTGTTTATTAACCACTCAGAACATCTTAGCAACTGCCTAGCAAGACCCTGACTAACACCCTAGCAATGCTCTAGAAACTACTCAGAACATCCTTGCAATGGATTAACAAATACTGGGTACATTGTCAGGTGAACTCCAACATTGTGACTGTGAGTTTTGCAAGGGGAAGCACCACTCTAGTGTAATTCCTTTCTTGGCACTTGTTACCAAGGTAAATTTTCATTGATCATAGCCTTTTCATTCAATGCTATCTTTACTTTAACAAATATAAATGTATTTTGTCTATGGTTGCAGAGCCACCACTGCCACCAACTTTAATGCTTTTCTGCTGCAGATAGATATGGTCTAGGCATGGTGCCAAGGACAATCTCTAAGGCACTTTGCGGCACACTCAGTCTTACAGAGCGGAAACAACACAAGGGGCTTGCTAGCTGCAGCGACACAGTGAGAATAGATGCACTCTGATGGCTTTGTGAATGAAGAGCCCTTGTCTTCGGACAGGGCACGTAGCCAAGCTGCCCTAAGCCCCGCCTCATTGACTCACACTGGGAAGGGAACATGCATAATGCTCAAGCCCCATCTCTTTACTTTACGCTGTCTCCCTCTCCCTCCCTCGCCCATCCAAACATTGTGGTGTTGCATAGTTTTGGCACCAAACCAGAGCACAGCACTACCGGATTATGTACATGTGGTATAAAAAGGACAAACAAATGAAAATGGCATGTGCCTCCATTGGCAATCAGATCTGCTGGTTGTGTGACTTTGGGAAATGAATAATTCATCTGTTTTTCCAGGTGGCAAGCTGTGGTGGGCAGATGAGGATCTGACTCAGTTGGGAACGGTTGCCAAACAGGATGGTCGTAACCCAGCAGTGCTGCGCAATAAGACCAGCGGAGTGGTACACATGAAGGTGTATGACAGAGATGGGCAGAAAGGTGGGGCGCATTGCAGTCAAGGTTAACATATAATTCAATTGGCAAATGGCTATCTTTGAAAAAGTCAGCTGAAGTTCAGCATTAGGGATGTTTGGTTCGATCTTGTTTAAGAAATATTGATAATTCCAATTCTACAGAAATGTTGTATCAAGAGGATCGATCCTTACATACATGTATCGATCTTAAATGTTTTTTGTTTTGTAATGCAAACATTTTTTTTATATTATTTATTTATTTACTATGAAAATTAAAGTGATAGTTCACCCCAAAATAAAAACATTTTAATATTTTCTTAATTCCATGTGGTTAAAACTATATGACACGAAATGAGATGTTTGGCAGAATGTCATATTCATGTTTTTTTTGTTTTTTTATTCATTTGAAGTTATTGGTGAGTAAGGCTGTCATTCTACCTAGCATCTATTTTGAAGAAGAAAAAAAATCCATTATTAGGTATATCAGTATTGGTATCAATATTGGCCTTGAAAATAAGTGGTATCAAAACATCCATATTCAGCTTTTTTTTTTTTTATTCGATGTTTAAATGATGGTGTAAGTAGGATATATATTCAAAAATCATAATTTTTTTGCACTTTACTATGTTTTTTTATTTATATATATATATATATATATATATATATATATATATATATATATATATATATATATATTTGTAAATTGGTAGGGCTTAGTGAGTCCGCTTATATTGTTTTCTGTTCACTTCAACTTCATATTTTACACAATTATCACACGGATATCTTCATTGCCCCGAAGTAGAGATATATTCAGATATTGGTTTTCCATTTTGTGAGTTATTCTTCAAATAATTCAAACTAATGGCAGGTCCATTAACAGCATTGCTGTGGATCCCACTAAGCTGTCGACTTGAATAAGGAATGACCATTAAACGGGCTCAAATGTAAATCTATCCAGTCTCCAAATTGCTCCGGACGCAATTAGCCTCTCTATTCATAATACGGACCTGTCTTATTACTGTCGTACATGTGCAAGCTGAGCTTTCCCTGAAAGCATACACTAATACTCAGTGGTGCAGTTTCCCTCGCTTTCACTTTCAGTTATACAATTAAGATGGGAAAAAGAATTCCATGAGTTCCAGGAACAATCTGAAGTCATTTTGACTTCACAGCAACACTCAAACCGTCAAATGAGGAGAGATATATTGAATGCACATCCGTATTCTTGTGGTTGAACACATTGGTAAATTGCTTTCAAATAAAGGCAAATGTGACATAGCAGTCTCAAATGTAGTGTCTCTTGCATTAAGTTTGTCAAAAGCATAGGCTAATATGACTCATAAGTAGGCCTTGTGAATTCTGTAAACCTTAGCATTTTTTGTGCTTATTGTGGAGGAAATCAGCAACCCATGGGTTTATATACAGTAAAAAATTTAAACAGCTGAGAGTGCTACAGTCTTATTAGGTTAATGTCCCTGAAAAAGTGTAAACTGGCTCTGTGGTGCCATAAAACATTGTTCATTGAGCATCCCGACCAGCTTGACACAGCAGCAGGTTTAACCTGTAGCTTTCTATTTAACTGACCAGTGGCAGGAAGGGGGAGGGTTCAGGAAATGTATTTGACATATTTGTAACCTGCAATTCCATTGATGATGCTAGTGGTGCAGAAATCACAGACAAAACCATTTTCTCATAATTAATAATTATCTTGCAACATTGATTAATGTTTTAGAGAGAAAGAAGCCCCACAATTGACCCAACAGTTAGCCTCACAATTATCAAAACTGGCTTGCATTCATCAACATGACCTATCCTTCTTTTGCATTCTCTGTCAGGTAGGAATGCCTGTCAGTTAAACAATGGTGGTTGTACGCAGCTCTGTCTGCCCACATCTGAAAACACTCGCACATGTGCCTGCACCATTGGCTACAACCTGCGCAGTGACCGTCTCTCCTGTGAAGGTAGGCTACTGCCAGGGCCAGTGTGTTTTGTTACAGTAATGTGACAATTGATATGTTCACTTCTAACACCGTGTACTAGCTAGACGAAATGCAATAAGATTCCAGTGACAAGCAATTTGTCTGTGCACAATGAATACAAAACTGCTGCACAAAAAAGTGCTGTCTCTTTACGCTCCTCACAATTATCAGTCTGTGCTCACTGCAATTCAAACTACTGCCCCCAGTGGCCAAATCTGGAAGTGTTTTTGAACGGTCAGTGGAGAAAAAATTTAATTTTAGAGTGAAAATGCAACCTCAGAATCATGCTCACCATTGTTTATGTAAATGCAATTACTCCTTGATTTCCATGGGAGCAGAACTAGTGTCTCGGTAGCATTAAAGGGAAAGGTGAACATGCTTGAGTCAATGCAAAAATCTCTGATGTGGGATTGCACTTGTCAGTAATTTGGCACAATTGGGTTGATATCTGGTTACATGAACATTCAGTAGCAACTAGTCAATATCCCATGTGATCAAGTTGTTGTTGCTGGTTAGAACTTATCACTGAGAAAATGCTGTCCTGGGTTAATGAAAATAGAATTGACTCCAACCCTAAAAACAGTTAATGTTGCTTTTCCGATACAGTTCATGTTTATTTGTGTTACGTAAAAGATGGAAGGTATCGAAAGAAAATGTACAGTTTATGTGACCTCCATCTAACATCTCTTGCTTGCTGTTGTCCATCACAGGCCTGAGTTCTTTTCTGATGTACTCTTTTCATGAGGGGATACGTGGAATCGCTCTGGATCCCAGTGACCACACAGAGACTCTGATGCCCATCAGTGGCACTTTGTTTGCCGTTGGTGTGGACTTTCATGCAGGTACATACATTGTATTTCCTGTGACTCAGTCTTTGCTATCTCCCCCATTCTTAGGTGTATAGAACCTCTATTCATGATCTGCTGTATGTTTACAACATTGTAAAGGGATGCACCGCTCTTTCTGCATTATATCTTTTTTTTATTCTTTTTTTTTTATGTTGTTTACTGTAAAATCTGCAGTCTCATTTTAACTGCACAGTCTCTTTAACTGATTAAAAGGGACTCAACACAAATGCATATCATGTATAAAAGAGATAAACAACTCATATGGTTTAAACAAGTTGATGCCATCAGCAACACTGATATGTTTTGCCTTGCTGTATATTTTGGCTAGAACCATAAGAGACATAAAACAGTATAATAGAGAATCTAGCAAATGGAGGTACTGTAGATCCTACATCCCCACTACAATGGCGTCCAGGGGATTTTGTCTTACGATGCATTATTCATTCTCTGAAAGAGGTTAATTTGACAGCAGTATTATCCACCCCGTTTGGGGGAGCATTTTGCAGAGACAAATGGCATAAATAAAGTCAGAGTCAAGGGGGCAGTCCACATGTGATAGTGCCAAAATATTATTGTAACAGTGTTTACAGTTAGGGGAAAGGAGGAAACGGGATACGGTGAATCCAACTCAAACTGTATGTTTATTTTAAACTCAAAATTTACGCTTTTCAGCGGACACACTCAAAAACACACTTTTTAGTGGGGACAGATCAGTACAGTCTCTTCGGCTTGTGTCTCGTAACTCTCTCTGCTCACTGACATCCGGCTCGCTCTTAAATTCTGTCTCCACTCTCACTGCAATGACAAAAAGCTGTTAGAGACAATCATTGCCAGGTGATGATCCTTATCATTCTCATCTCCTGATCTCACTCTTCATTCACAAGCCAGCGCTCAACCATGCCCCCACCACAACAATTATTCTTACAGTCAATAATTTAAGACATTTCCATAATATGAGACATTTCCATAAACATGTTCACATGCAAACATATAAGCATGTGCTCTTACAATAGTCATTCAGATGTGGTTTGACCATTACCTCTCCCGTAAAAAAAAAAAAAAAAAAACAGTGTAGTCTGTACAGTTTTTAATTTGAGCTGATGCAAAGGATGAAGTAGGTTATACTTTCCTCGCAAGGTTATTTGTGAATAACACTTTATTTATTTATTTATTTATTTATTTTATGCCTAAATAAACCTAGAAATCTGAAATTGTTCATTTTTTTAAATTAAACTTTTCATTCAAATTACTATGCTCATAATATAATGTTTTTTTTTTTTTTTTTTTTTTTTTATTAATTTATTATCTATTATTATTACTATTATTAATATAATAATAAATATAGCTGCAAGCAGCCATTATGGGGCCAAAAACCAACATGGCAATCATTGCACAACACTAAACACAACCCAAAGAGCTCACAGAGCAAGCCCAGATCACACCGCCCCAGAACAGATTTGAACCCATGGCTTTCCATTCTAGAGTTCAGTGTGCTTTCCACTACACTACACAGCCACAGAGTTGCCAGTCAGCAAAGGGACATACCAAGCTTAGAGGAATCACAGGGATGCTGTTTGAAAGTAACTAACTCTCACATGATGTATATATATATATATATATATATACATAAATATGACTTTTGTATGTAAGACATGTTTTGTCCCTTGTCTCAAGAATCAGTAATGAATAAATTAATTTGAGATCTTCTTCAAACAGTGTAAGAAGCCTTTAGAATATTTGTAATTTTGTTTTAATGTCTTTTTTTGTTTGTTTTGTTTTGTTTTGAATACATAAGTGGATAATATTAAATTACTACAGTTGTATTGTAGTTGCAATGGGCCTTATTTAAGAAACAAGAACCAGAAAAAATTATTCTAAGAATGGCTTCATGAACGATTTAGACAGAAATTTGTTCTGCTTATTTTTTATGTATAAGGTCTATTAACTGTAACTATATTTTGACTGAAAATTTGGTTACCATGGTATATTTTTGGCATAGGTCTGGTATACTTGTATATTACTTTTCTTATTTAATATGTATGGGACAATGACCAGTCAGTTAGTCATTATTGCAAAATCAACTCCTTCAGTATGATTCAAGACTCCTCTTCTTCATGCCTGATCACACTGTCTTGGTTTATTTTGCAAAAATGACTAGCTGACTGTACATTAGCCCAGTGTTTCCCAACTTTTTTTCTGGCACGGCAAACTTTTTACGAATAAAAAATACCACGGCACACCACTATCCCAGATAACCATTGTCGATTGTTTTCCTTTTCAAGAAGTTGTCCATGTTTTCTGTCACAGGTGGCAAGAGCGCTAATTGGGTAATGAAAAAACAACACATTTGCTTATTTTCTAATTTGTAGTTTCGTTCTTGAAAATTAATTCTTGCAATGCCACAGCAAATGACAGGGATGCAAACTCATGAGGGGCGAAAAAGGTGGGAATCACTGGTCCCTTATTTTTTTAATTTTTATAAGCTAAAAGCACCAATTCCAGCGATTTTAGTGATTGAAGTATAGAAAATTATCTGCACAATTGTGCAGAATTAGCTGCAAAAATAATGGGCATTTTGGTGTGGCTTGCTTCTGTGTCACAATTTGTTCAATTTTATTAAATTATTAGTTCAGTGACCCCTTCTGGAGATGTCACTAGGTGGCGACAAATGAGCGTCTTATGTGCATTGAGTGAGTCACTGAATCATTTTGGTTGTTCACAACCGAAATCTACCAAGAGACTTTATAGTGTTTAAGCATTAAAAGAACAAAGCAGATATATAGTTTTCCTTCAGTTTGAGCATGATTTTTCATCCAAAAATACAACAATAATAGTCTAATAATATTAAATTTCAATAACGTTCTCACCTTCATTAAAACATGCGTGACTACAAATCTACTGACTTCAGTAGAATGTTTAATTATCATTTTCTTACAGATTTAAACTGAGCATGACTTTTATCAGAAAAGATGCCAGTAATAGCCTAATAATAATAATTTTGAGTTTCAATAATGCATTTGTCATTGTAAAGCATATTTTTCATGAGTTGAGTCGAGGCGTCAATGCTCCATTCAACGGCAGCGTCAAGTGCTGCATTGCCCTCTACGAGTCTGCCATGCAAAAAGCGGGAGATGTGCACAATAAACATTGAAAACATTTCTTTGGAAGAGAGAAAAAAATGCCAGTTGCTTTGATTGCAGAAAATAATAAAAGAACTCATTTATGTTTAGGTCTAGTGTTTTCTTTGGTGAATTTTAAATTAGTTCAATAACTGGTGTCTCTGACTCTCTGATACTCAGAAACAATAAGGTAAGACCCTTACAAAAGTGACCAATTATAGTTTCAAAAGGGCGAATTTCGCCAAAAGGTGAAGAGTTTGCATCCCTGAAATAAATTTTTAATTTTGTATTTATGCATTTATTTATTTTGTGGAATTTGATTTTCCATGGCACACTTGCCAATCTTTCACGGCACACTAGTGTGCCAGGGCGCAGTGGTTGGGAAACACTGCATTAGCCCACTTATTACATGGCTACTTGCCAAATAAATAAATAAATGGACATATAATATTGATTTTAGTTTAAATTATTTGAGTATATGTGAAGGAGTCCAAAGAGGGACATGGCACAACCAGCACAGTGTAAGAAATTGGTTGTCGGAGACAAAAGTCACATATAAACAGTACTGTGCAAAACTTTTAGGCAGTTGTGAAACATATTTTGTAGTGAGAATGTTTTCAAAAATAGTGCCATGATTACTTTTTATTTTTCAATTAATGTCATACAAAGTGCAGTAAACTTAAAAGAAAAAAAAAAGAAAAGAAAAAAAGGTGTTTGGTGATTAAATCGACACTAAATCGATGTTTGGTGTGACTACCCTATGCCTTGAAAAATAGGACCAATTCTCCTAAAGACACCTGTGCACAGTTTTTCAAAGTTGTTGGCAGGTAGGTTTTTTTCAAGCATCTTGGAGGCCATACCATCTGTTGCAGGACTCCTTATTCTTTTGCATTCTATTCTATTTGCAAGACGAATGTTTGGAAATCAAAAATTTATATTTCCTGTTCACACACTAAAACAGAAGATATAAAATAACCATCTTAAGACAAATGTTTTTTGTACATCTAATGTGCCCAAGACTTTTGCACAGTAGGCTACTGTTATTATGTGATTATTAAACAAAAATATTTGACTGCCATCAGTGTCCAATTAGAATTGAGCATACCAGAGAGCTGTTTAAGCTTTGTGACTATAAGCTTTGTTCTTCATGAAATATGCCCTCCTTCATACAGGCAATGATACAATTTACTGGACAGACATGGGTTTAAACCGCATCTCCAGAGCCAAAAGGGATCAGACGTGGAGAGAGGACATTATCACCACTGGCATCAACAGAGTGGAGGGCATTGCAGTCGATTGGATTGCTGGTTAGACACAAACATCATTGATTTTTTTTTATTTTTATTTTTATAAATGTTATGGCTCTGTACACATGATGTCAAATCAATTAAATCTCTTTACAACCAAAAATTACCTGTTGAAACAGGAAGTTTGTATGGAACATTTCAAGTTTTTTATTTTTTTTATTTTACACTTCAGTTATGATACTGACATGATTTGCTACTTGTTAGCAGGGCCGATACTAAGATTATATTAAGGCATTTATAAACTCAGCAAAAAAAGAAACATCCTCTCACTTTCAACTGCTTTTATTTTCAGCAAACTTAACATGTGTAAATATTTGTATGAACATAAAAAGATTCAACAACTAAGACATAAACTGAACAAGGTTCACAGACATGTGACTAACAGAAAGGGAATAATGTGTCCCTTTTCAAAATCAAAAGTAACAGTCAGTATCTGGTGTGGCCACCAGCTGCATTAAGTACTGCAGTGCATCTCCTCCTCATGGACTGCACCAGATTTGCCTGTTCTTGCTGTGAGATGTTACCCCAATCTTCCACCAAGGCACTTGCAAGTTCCCGGACATTTCTGTGGGGAATGGCCCTAGCCCTCACCCTCCGATCCAACAGGTCCCAGACGTGCTCAATGGGATTGAGATCCAGGCTCTTTGCTGGCCATGGCAGAACACTGACATTCCTGTCTTGCAGGAAATCACGCACAGAACGAGCAGTATGGCTGGTGGCATTGTCGTGCCTATAATGAGCCTGCAGGAAGGGTACCACATGAGGAGGATGTCTTCCCTGTAACGCACAGCGTTGAGATTGCCTGCAGTGACAACAAGCTCAGTCCGATGATGCTGTGGCACACCACCCCAGACCATGACGGACCCTCCACCTCCAAATCGATCCCGCGCCAGAGTACAGGCCTCGGTGTAATGCTCATTCCTTCGACAATAAACATGAGTCCGACCATCACTCCTGGTGAGACAAAACCATGACTTGTCAGTGAAGAGCACTTTTTGCCAGTCCTGTCTGGTCCAGCGAAGGTGGGTTTGTGCCCATAGGCGACGTTGTTGCCGGTGATGTCTGGTAAGGACCTGCCTTACAACAGGCCAACAAGCCCTCAGTCCAGCCTCTCTCAGCCTATTGCGGACAGTCTGATCACTGATGGAGGGATTATGCGTTCCTGGTGTAACTCGGGTAGTTGTTGTTGCCATCCTGTACCTGTCCTGCAGGTGTGATATTCGGATGCACCAATCCTGTGCAGGTGTTGTTACACGTGGTCTGCCACTGCGAGTACGATCAGCTGTCCTTCCTGTCTCACTTTAGCGCTGTCTTAGGCATCTCACAGTACAGACATTGCAATTTATTGCCCTGGCCACATCTGCAGTCCTCATGCCTCCATGCAGCATGCCTAAGGCACATTCACGCAGATGAGCAGGGACCCTGGGCATCTTTCTTTTGGTGTTTTTCAGAGTCAGTAGAAAGGTCTCTATAGTGTCCTAAGTTTTTATAACTGTGACCTTAATTGCCTACTGCGTGTAAGCTGTTAGTGTCTTAACGACCGTTCCACAGGTGCATGTTCATTAATTATTTATGGTTCATTGAACAAGCATGGAAAACATTGTTTAAACCCTTTACAATAAAGATCTGTAAAGTTATTTGGATTTTTACAAAATTATCTTTAAAATACAATGTCCTGAAAAAGGGACCTTTCTTTTTTTGCTGAGTTTATATTTAAGTTGGCAAGTGGTTGTCTACTTATCCGAAGGGGGTGTCTTATGTTTCTGGTGGGCCACAAGGTTCTAGAGAGCACTTGATTGGATGGACATCTGTGTAGTGCAACACAAGTCACCAATATTTTTGTTCTGTTTTCCCAGAAGAAAAATACTTAAATTAAGACTTGATTAAATACTTGTTTGCTAAAAGTGACTTTTGTCAATGTTTAGGACTACACTAGCATATAGATGAACTCAAAGCTAACACACATGAAATTACCGCCCAAAACACTATTTTAATTGCATAGCGTCTTTAAAGCTTGCAACCATTTTTATGATTTAAATGCAAATTGTGATTATTTTACCAGGTAATCTTTACTGGACAGACCATGGCCTCAACCTCATTGAAATTGCTCGTCTAAATGGTCTCTACCGGTCAGTAGTAATATCAGAAGGGCTGGATCAACCTAGAGCCATTGTAGTACATCCACAGAGAGGGTATGTCAAAGAGAATCCTCTGGAGATCCATTTTAACCATGTCTGTCGTTCGTACTCAATATAGATTCTTGAAAAGAAGGGTGGTTTTGAAATTACTGAGAAAATTTCTCGGAACTGCACACATACATTAGTTTAGATAATACAATGAGCTCTAACAAGATAAATGGAAATGTAGTATAATGCTTTGAAGGTCAGATACGTTTTGTTATCCGACTGAAGCTGTTTTACAGACAAATTTGGCTTTTAAAATGTTGTTGCCTCCACTAATGAGCCAAATTAAGAATTTAAAACTAGCAGATCTGCATCTCCATTTAACCACAGACCCATTTTGTAGTCTCCCATAATGGGATTTTAGTAAATGGGGTCAAACTTTAGTCAATTCCTGACAGTTTTCTGTCTGCATTTGCCTTGAATTTGATGTTTACATCCTGGAATCGGAATTACACATTGAGAAGACCCCGTAGCAATATGAGCTTTATTCCATCTGCTGACAGCAGACAGCATCAGGAGGATGTATCCTTTAAATCCCAGACATCCAAAAGCAGCCTCCCATTTAAGACTTAGGTTATAAAAGCTGTCTTCTCCTTTTCAGCTGAGTCAAACTTTGAATGTTTCCTTGGTGGTGTAACAACAGTTGTGTACTAAGAAAAGTAGACCCTGGCATGGTTTAAAGAAATCATTCACCCAAAATAAAAATCCTGTCATTAGTTACTCACCCCTATGTCGTTCCAAGTCTGTATTCTGTTATATGTTTTACTTTGGAACACACACATTTATTTTTTTTTTTTTTAAGAATCTGCAGAGATTTTCCTTACAGCGACTGCTCATAGTCACCATAGGCTGTCAAGCTCCAAGAAGGACTAGAAGCACCATAAAGTATTATAAGTAGTCCATATGACCTGTGCACTTTATGAAGAAAATGTATGTGGGGGGTGTGTGTGTGTGTGGGGGGGGGGGGGGGTATATGTTTGGAACGACAAAGGGTGGTGAGTAAATAATGACAGCATTGTCATTGTTGGGTAAACATTTCCTTTAAGTAATGGTAATCCAGATCTGATATTTTCTAATTAACAGTTACTTATTCTGGACTGAGTGGGGGAAAAATCCTTGCATAGGTCGTGCACGGCTGGATGGTTCAGACCAGGTGACGCTGGTCAGTTCTGGCATAGTCTGGCCAAACGGAATCACCATTGACTATGAGGTAGGGTGATGTGACTGCCCTTCCTGGTCTTTAAGCAGTCACTCTACATGCCATCTCTCCTCTTCTGATGCTGATAAAATGGACCTGCTCAAAGAAAGAGACACTGATGTGCATTTTCAAATTGCTTTCTAGGAAAATATATTATACTGGTGCGACGCCCGCACCGACAAAATAGAGAGGATCAACCTTGAAACCGGGGAGGGCCGAGAGATTGTACTGTCAGCCACCAATGTGGACTTGTTCTCCGTAGCTGTGTTCGGGGCTTACATCTACTGGTCTGACAGGTAATTTATTATTTTACTAAGTGCTACACTCTCCAAAGTGGCCCACGGAGCCAGCTGCTCCAGTCTCAAAGGATTAACCCCTTCTGAGCAAGGTTATTATGGGCCATGCCATATGGTTCTGTCATCTCCTCAGAGGACTCCGTCGGCCGTATTTAAATAAGGCGTACTGCAAGTCATTGCCAAGGTGACGGTTCCTCTACTTTGCAACTAAAGCAGCTTTTCTGTGTATTTTAATGAGTCTTGCTGGTTTTAATTAGATAACTGCCATGATTACACTGATGTCAGACTCTCTCACTGTGTTGTCTGTGGCAGAGCTCACGCCAACGGATCTATTCGCCGTGGATTCAAGAGTGACGCTACTGATGCCGTTACAATGAGAAGTGGTCTAGGAGTCAACCTGAAGGATGTGAAAGTGTTTAACAGAGGCCGGGAGAAAGGTTGAGGTTTCAATTTAATGAGTTTATTATTTCATGATACATATGTTTTATGTGAACTAGGGATGCACAATATATTGTGACTATATTGGTGAACATCCAATATACGTCTTTTTTTTATTCTTTTTTTTTTTTTATCGATATCAGTCAAAATTGTATATTTATCAGGCGATGTTGGATATGTAACAATGAACTTGCTTTAGCCTATTCAGTATTCAGTATTGTCAATGTTATCTGACGCTAACATTTAGTGGTAACTCGAAGAGTGCTTACCCTTTAAGAGCGCACCAAATTTTCACATTCAAGAGTAAGTTGCTGTGTTAATGTAACCATGGCAGAGTGTGTTCATGTGTGGTGTGAAACTGAATTAGGTGCATACTGTATGTTAAATGTTATTATTATTTTTATTTATTTTTTATTAGACACAAACAAACTCTTTTGTATAATTCCAGACTAATCCATTGGTTGTAAATCTCAGAACAGCGTCACTTTTTATTTTTATGTTTTTTACCATTGTTATATGAACTTTTTTTAAATATTTTTACTGAAAGTAGACATTTTCAATAGCAGATTTTAAAAAGATAAGTCATCTATCTGTCATACAGTTTTTATATACAGAGTGTGTGTGTGTGTGTGTGTGTGTGTGTATATATATATATATATATATATATATATATATATATATATATATACACACACATCATGCCCAATTATTAGGCAAGTGAGTATTCTGATTTATCATTATTTCCATGCACATTTTCCAAACCATATAAACTTGAATGCTTATTGGATTCAGTCATTTTCAGGTGATATGTATTTGTGTAATGAGGGAGGGTGTGGCGAAATTGACTAACACCTTATATCAAGGTGTGCATAATTATTAGGCAGCTTCATTACCTCAGGTAAAATGGGCCAAAAAGAGATTTAACTGACACTGAAAAGTTAAATATTGTAAAAAGCATTTCAGACAGATGCAACACTCTTGAAATCACTAAACTATTGAGGCAGGACCACCAGACAGTCAAACGTTTTATTGTGAATAGTCAACTGGGGCGCAAAAAATGCATGGAGAAGAAAAGGTGCAAATTAACTGCAAAAGACTTGAGAAGAATTAAACATGAAGCTAACAGGAACCCATTATCCTCCAATGCTGCCATATTCCAGAAATGCAACCTACCTGGAGTGTCTAGAAGTACAAGGTGCCAAGTGCTCAGAGAAATGGCCAAGGTCAAGAAGGCTGAAACACGACCACCACTGAATATATTCACAAGTTGAAGCGTCAAGATTGGGCAAAGAAATACATGAAGACAGATTTTTCAAAGGTTTTATGGACAGATGAAATGAGAGTGACTCTTTATGGACCAGATGGATGGGCCCGTGGCTGGATCACTAATGGACACAGGGCACCACTTTGAGTCAGGTACCAGCAAGGTGGAGGAGGGGGTACTGGTATGGGCTGCTATCATTAAGGATGAGGTAGTGGACCTTTTCGAGTTGAAGATGGACTGAAACTCAACTCTCAAACCTACTGCCAGTTTCTGGAAAGTATTTTCTTCAAGCAGTGGTACAGGAAGAAGTCCTCAGCATTCAAGAAGGCCATGATCTTTATGCAGGACAATGCTCCATCGCATTCATCCAAGTACTCCACTGCTTGGCTAGCCAGCAAGGGCCTCAAATTTGCCCAAATAATGACTTGGCCCCCTTCCTCACCTGACTTAAATCCTACTGAGAACTTGTGGGCCCTTCTCAAACGTGAGATTTACAGTGAGGGAAGACAGTACACCTCTTTGAACAGCATTTGGGAGGCTGTGGTTGCTGCTTCAGCGAAAGTTGATCGTGAACAGATCAAGGAACTGACAGACTCCATGGATGGAAGGCTCATGGCAGTTATTGAAAAGAAGGGTGGCTATATTGGTCACTGAATATTTTTGAAAGGCCAAAAATGTTATTTAATTGTCATTTTGAGTTACTTATTTGTTGCACCAACTCTAAAAATTTAGAATAAATTGGGAGAAATTATTTTTTGTAATTTAGTTGCCTAATAATTGTGCACACTTATATAGGACAAAACTCACTTTTCCTTTGTTAAACATTCAGGTTTGAGGTTCAGTAACATTTTGTATTGACTGAGAGCATTGTGTTTGCTCAACAATAAAATTAATCCTGAGGAATGCAATTTGCCTAATAATTGGGCACGCAGTGTATATACACACTGGCGGCCAAAAGTTTGGAATAATGGACAGATTTTGCTGTTTCGGAAGGAAATTGGTACTTTAATTCACCAAAGTGGCATTGAACTGTTCACAAAGTATAGTCAGGACATTACTGATGTAAAAAACAGCACCATTATTATTTGAAAAAAAAAAAAAAGTCATTTTTGATCAAATCTAGACAGGCCCCATTTCCAGCAGCCATCACTCCAACAACTTGTGCTTGAGTAATCATGCTAAATTGCTAATTTGGTACTAGAAAATCACTTGCCATTATAACAAACACATTTGAAAGCTATTTGGTTCGTTAAATGAAGCTTAACATTGTATTTGTGTTTGAGTTGCCACAGTATGCAATAGACTGGCATGTCTTAAGGTCAGTATTAGATAAAAAATTGTAAAATGGTTTCATTCTCTAGAAACTCATCAGTCAATCATTGTTTTGAGGAATGAAGGCTATACAATGCTTGAAATTGCCAAAAAAGAAAAAAAAAAAAGAAAAAAATTGAAGAGTTCATACAAAGGTGTACACTACAGTCTTCAAAGACAAAGGACAACTGGCTCTAACATGGACAGAAAGAGATGTGGAAGGCCAGATGTACAACTTGACAAGATGAATAGTACATCAGAGTCTCTAGTTTGAGAAATATGTCCTCAGCTGACAGCTTAATTGAATTCTACCTGCTCAACACCAGTTTAATTTACAACAGTAAAGAGAAGACTCAGGGGTGCAGGCCTTATGGGAAGAATTGCAAAGAAAAAGCCACTTTTGAAACAGAAAAACAAAAAGAAAAGGTTAGAGTGGGCAAAGAAACACAGACATTGGACAACAGATAATTGGAAAAGAGTGTTATGGATCTTAAACCCATTGAGCTTTTGTGGGATCAGCTAGACTGTAAGGTGCATGAGAAGTGCCCGACAACACAGCCACATCAATGGCAAGTGCTACAGGAAGTGTGGGGTGAAATGTCACCTGAGTATCTGGACAAACTGACAGCTAGAATGCCATGGGTCTACAAAGCTGTCATTGCTGCATGTGGAGGATTTGTTGATGAGAACTCTATGAAGTAGTTTAATTTAGTAGTGTTTAGATTTTTTTATTTATTTATTTATTTATTTTTAAAATGTAATAGTAATTTTTCACGTTATTAATGTCCTGACTATACATTGTGATCAGTTGAATGCCACTTTGGTGAATAAAAGTACCAATTTCTTTCCATCTGTACATTATTCCAAACTTATGGCCACCAATGTGTGTGTATATGTGTGTGTATATGTGTGTGTGTGTGTATGTGTATATATATATATATATATATATATCAAATCAAATCACTTTTATTGTCACACAACCATATACACAAGTGCAAATGTGTGTGAAATTCTTGGGAGCAGTTCCGAGCAACATAGCAGTCATAACAGTGATGAGACATATACCAATTTACAATAAACTTCAGATTTACACAACACAATTTAAAATCTAATATACACATAATTACACACAACACAATATACAAATACAATGTACATACAATGTAACATACAATGTACAGTCTACAATACACACAATATAGAATACACATTATACAATAAAAAATTGTATATATAATATATATAAAATGGACAGTAGGTTGTATTGTACTGTATTGACATTCAGGCTGTCGACTGATAGTCAGTTGCCAGTGTGTTGTTAAGAGAGAATATAATTTATGACAGTCCAGTGTGAGATAAGATTAATAAAGTGCAGTGCTGATGTATATTGATCGTGAGAGATCAAGAGTTCAAAAGTCTGATTGCTTGGGGGAAGAAGCTGTCATGAAGTCGGCTGGTGCGGGTCCTGATGCTGTGATACCGCCTGCCTGATGGTAGCAGTGAAAGCAGCCCATGTCTTGGGTGGCTGGAGTCTCTGATGATCCTCCAAGCTTTTTTCACACACCGCCTGGTATATATGTCCTGGAGGGAGGGAAGCTCACCTCTGATGGTGTGTCTGGCAGTTCGCACCACCCTTTGCAGGGCTTTGCGGTTGTGGGCGGTGCTGTTGCCATACCAGGCAGAGATGCAGCCAGTCAGGATGCTCTCTACAGTGCTAGTGTAGAACCGTGTGAGGATGTGGCGGTTCATTCCAAACTTCCTCAGCCATCTCAGGAAGAAGAGGCGCTGATGAGCCTTCTTCACAACGGCCTCAGTGTGGACAGACCATGTGAGTTCCTCAGTGATGTGGACACCGAGGAACTTGAAGCTGCTGACTCTCTCCATTGGTGCTCCATTGATGGTGATGGGGCTGTGTTCTCTTTCTCTTCTCCTGAAGTCCACTACAAGCTCCTTTGTCTTGCTAACGTTGAGGGAGAGGTTGTGCTCCTGACACCAGCATGTCAGAGTTTCATCATTGTCAGTGATCAGATCTACCACCATCGTATCATCAGCAAACTTAATGATGGCATTGGAGCTGTATGTTGCCACACAGTCATGTGTGTACAGGGAATACAGGAGTGGGCTGAGAACACAGCCCTGTGGGGCTCCAGTGTTGAGGGTCAGTGATGAGATGTTACTGCCCATTCTAACCACCTGTTATCTGCTTGACAGGAAGTTCAGGATCCAGCTGCACAGCGAGCTGTTTAAGCCCAGAGCCTGGAGTGTCACATCAAGCTTGGAGGACACTATGGTGTTGAATGCTGAGCTGTAGTCTACAAACAGCATTCTCACATAAGTGTTCCTTTTTTCCAGGTGGGAGAGAGCAGTGTGTAGTGTAGATGCAATGGCATCATCAGTGGAGCGGTTGTTGCGGTAAGCAAACTCCAATGGGTCCAGTGAGGGAGGCAGCACAGAGCAGATGTAATCTCTGATTAGTCCCTCAAAGCATTTGCTGATGATGGGGGTCAGAGCAACAGGACGGCAGTCATTTAAACAAGTGATTTTGGATTGCTTTGGTACAGGCACAGTGGTGGATTTTTTGAAGCATGTGGGGACCACAGACAAGGAGAGAGAAAGGTTGAAAATGTCCGTAAAAACACCAGCCATTTGGTTCGCGTACACTCTGATGATGTGGCCCGGAATGACGTCTGGACCCACGGCTTTACGGATATTCACCCATCGGAAGGATCAGGTTACATCCGCTACAGAGACGGAGAGTGAACTAACCTCTGAAGCTTCAGCCGCGAGAGTTCTCTCCACGAAGGCGGTGTTATTTCCCTCAAAATGAGCATAAAAAGTATTTAGCTTGTCCGGGAGATAGGCAGCGGTGTTCACGGTGGAGTTTTTATTCCCTTTAAAGTCCGTGATGATATTAATTCCCTGCCACATGCTTCTATAGTTGGTGGTGTTAAACTGTCCTTCAATCTTGTTTCTGTACTGGCGTTTTGCTGCTCTGATAGTTTTGCAGAGGGCATAACTGGCTTGTTTATGCTCCTCCGCGTTCCCGGAATTAAAAGCAGAGGTCCGCATTAAGTGCCGCGCGAACATCACTATTAATCCAAGGTTTCTGGTTCGGGTAGATCCGTATTGTTTTAGTCGGAACAACATCCTCTACGCACTTTCTGATGAAATACGTTACGCTATCAGTGTAAAGCTTGATGTCGTCATCAGAGGCGGACCGGAACATCTCCCAGTCCGCGTGATCAAAACAGTCTTGTAGCGTAGAGTCTGATTGGTCCAACCAGCACTGGATCGTTCTGAGGGTGGGTGCTTCCTGTTTCAGTTTCTGCCTGTAAGCGGGCAGAAGCAGAACGGAAGAGTGGTCCGATTTGCCAAATGGTGGGCGGGGGAGGGATTTGTAGCCATCCCGGAAGGGAGAGTAGCAATGGTCCCCTCGTGTGTTGAAACTGATGTGTTGGTAGTATTTTGTTGCTATTGACTTGAAGTTGGCTTTGTTAAAGTCCCCGGTCACAATGAACGCAGCCTCAGGGTGCGCGGTTTCCTGCTTGCTTATACTCCCATACAGTTCCTTGAGTGCCCGGTCTGTGGCGGCTTGTGGCTGGATGTACACAGCAGTGATAATGACCGCTGTGAATTCCCTCGGTAGCCAGAATGGTCGACACAGAAGCATGAGAAATTCCAGATCAGGAGTGCAGAAAGACTTGATAGAATGTATGTTCCTCTGATCACACCAGGATTTGTTGATCATAAAACATATGACATCTGCTTTTACCTGAGAGGTCTTTCACTCTGTCCGCTCGATGCACAGAGAACCCCATGGGTTCGATGGCTGAGTCTGGAATCTCTGCAGACATCCAAGTTTCTGTAAGGCAGATAATGCAGCAGTCCCTCATCTCTCGTTGGAAAGAGATCCACGCTCTCAGCTCGCAGAGCTTGTTGTCCAGAGACTGAACATTTGCCAGTAGAATACTGGGTAGCGGGGGTCGATTTGCACGACATCTTACTCTGATGAGAACGGCGGCTCTATTTCCCCTTTTCCTTCTGCATTTCCGCGGCCGGGCTGCCCAGACAAAGGGCTCCGCTGGCGTGTTTGTAAACAGCGGGTCGGCATTGAGGAATTTGAAGTCCGGTTTACGGTGTGTAATTGCAGAACCAATGCCCAAAAGTGTTTGTCTGTCATAGACAATAAGGCAGACAATATCCAAGACAAAAAACATAAGAATTGTAAAAAAAAAAAAAAAAAAAAAAATACAATGTTGTGTCAGAGCTCGCAACACATCAGCCATACTCGGTGCCATCTTGAGTCATCAAGATGACACCATATATAATATATATATATATATATATATATATATATATATATATATATGTAATATTTTCCACTTATTCATTATCGGACAAAACATCTAATTGTCAGCTTGTCACTATCGACCATAATTTAAATATCGGTGCATCCCTACTTTGAACAATATTGATGTTAATAAACACAAGCTTTGTTTCTGTTTATTAGGGTAATTGACCTTGTTAACAATTTTCCCAAACCTTTGAATCTGGAGTTGCATGACAATATCTCAGAATCAGTGTATGTTTTTGTATAATTGTCATACAGGCAGTAACCCTTGTGCCAGGAGTAATGGGGGCTGTCAGCAGCTTTGTTTTCACCTTGGCAGTGGAAGAAGGACCTGTTCTTGTGCTCATGGGTACTTAGCTGAAGATGGTTTTGCTTGCCAAAGATATGAGGGCTATCTTCTGTACTCTGAGAGGACCATCTTGAAAAGCATCCACCTATCAGATGAGAGTGATCTCAATTCTCCCCTCCAGCCTTTCGAGAATCCGGACTATTTCAAGAACGTCATCGCTTTGGCCTTCGATTATCAGCAGGAGACCTCACACCACAACCGCATATTCTTCAGCGACATACATTTTGGGAATATTCAGATGATCAATGATGATTGGTCGGGAAGACAAGTCGTAGTTGATAGTAAGTCAAGCTGTATTTATTCTCTTCTTTGTGGTAAGTGCTTTCATACATCAATGGCTTTAAAGGAGGAGCGTTTGAAAAACTATTTCCTACTATTGTGGTGCTTGTTTTGGCCTTTTGGTGATATTTCTCTGTCATAAAAGATGTCCAAAGATGCTTGCTGCTACAAATTTGGACATTTGTTTTCAGGCCTATCGTCATCCTGATGCAAACTCATTGCAGTGACCCATATGTTAAATGCTCAGCCACTAGAACCATTCCAGCCTCTTAGCAGCCATTTGTGAAAGGCCATTTGTTGGAAGCCTTGAGTAACACCGCCTGTGATGTAGAGCAAGGGCCCGATGCATCCAACATCTAGTAAAAGTGTTATGATAGCTACCTCCATTTTTCTTCAACTAAATGGGCCCAATTTAACTGTCAAAAAAGATGTTTAAGACACTGCATCTTGCGCCATGTCCCCACCATTGATGGATTAAAAGTGCTTGTTTCATTTCCGTCATCCTCAAACTGTAACAGTAATATGAATGGGCTGATATTTTTCAAGATCCTGCCTGTCACAGTTGTTGGACAGTTCAGAATATGGTTATTGATTTCTCTGTGTACAAGATATACGCTAGGGATTTCTGTAGGAATCGATATCCATGTCTGATGGTGGCCCACAATGAAAACCTAATACACCTAATGACTCTGTATTATCCATTTACAATGTAATGAGCCAATCATGGCACTTTTTTGCATCAGACAACTCATGCACTACTAGCTTGACAGAAAATATTTACAGATGTTCTGACTTAAAGGGATAACTCGGGCAAAAATGAAAATTATGTCATAATTTACTCACCCCCATGTTGTTCCAACCATGAATGGCTTGCTTTCTTCCATGGAACACAAAAGGAGATGTTAGACAGAATGACAGCTTCAGTCACTGTATGGGATCTTTGTATGTAAAAAATATGCAAGGATAGTGAATGGTTTGAGTCTAAAATAATGCCTAAAATCTTCTTTTGCTTTCATGAAGGATAGAAAGTCATACAGCTTTGAAAAAAAAAAAAAAGAAAAAAAGATTCAATATCAATATTGACATTATTTATACATACAAGATTCAATATCAAAACAGACATTATTTAAAGGTGCAATTGTCAAATAATGGGCACACTTCAATGACGTACATTAAATGCACAACAAAAATTACTGAATGCATTCTGACTTAATTGTTATTAGCACATCATCAGTAGATTTTAGGTAGCACATTCCAATTGAGCTTTTTGTGTCTTTTTGTGGAAAAGATTCCCTGAATGCCTTTTCAGTGCACAGTAGCCCAGCTTATTTCATTTTGCTAAGGTTAATCAGAAACAGATATACTGTATTTGGAAGTCTTCCGTGCTGGATGATTATTGCTTTAAACTACTTGCTTTCTGAATTCTCTATTAACTAACCTCAGCAATTCTCAAGTTTTAGAACTTTTATTTTTGCTTTTTTCAGTTTTACCTAATTTGTCTATTTTAACCTATTGATTCTGACTGTTCTGATTGATCCTTATCGTTGTTTAGCATATGTAACAAAAGTTTATCTTTAGCATTTATAATCACTGCTTTTTTTTTTTTTTTTTTGCATGAGTAATCAGTCTCATAGTAATTTTTTCAAGTCGAGTCATTTTTATTTGTACAGTGCTTTTCATAACACACATCATTTCAAAGCAGCTTTACAGAAAATTATGCTGTAACAAAATTAAACTGTGATTTCTGTAATGTCTTAAAGCCCTCATTGTGTGGAACTAAGTAAATGTTGGTGGCCAGTGTTTAAACAGAGGATTTTGTATTAACTGTAAGATTAATGATTATGTGTCTTTGAAGTCCATGCTGAATTAACTGTGGTGGTGCACATAGATGCATTGCCCTTTGTTTTTTGGCTAAAGAAAGCTTTAGTTGGCATTAATTTGTTGTCTCTGTATTTGATTTTTAAGAGAGTGTAGTCCATCCTATGACCAAAATGATGTAGGCAGAGTTTCATTGAGTAGCATCGCAATCCATCTGGAAGATTGTGACAGTTCATTTCGTTGAAGTCAATCCTACCTGTAGTATTAAAAATGCTAAATGTCATCATTTACTCATCTTTATGTTGCTCCAAACATGTATGGCTTTCTTCTGTTGAGGAGAGAAGTAAAAATCGTATCACACTGTACCTTAGTTACTCACAGGCCAAGATGAAAGAATTAAATTCCCCCCGCAGAATGGAATTAAGCTGAGTGTGCTTCATTCTTATTGGTGGCTAAATAACTATCCAGTTAGCCAAAATATTTCATAAATAAACACACAAGAGGCTGGGGATGTGTAGAATTTTATGAATGACAGGCATTTCAATTCTGCATAATTCTATGGAGTACTCTGGGTGCAGATTCTGTGCGAGTCTGCATTAATGTAATGTTTTCATAGATTTCCACCTCTGTCCTCCATTTTAACATGAGTACCCCAGCCGACCAAGGCAGAGTTGTTGATTACAGGTTGAAATGAGCTGAGTCTTTTGATGGCCTCTTCACCACTTGAGCTGCACTCTCTTTTCTAAAGATGAAAGCCAATCCCAGCCACCTCCAGTACATGCACACTTAGAAACGCATACAACCTCATAGACAAATCTATAATGACATTCTGTCATTGGGAGAGGGTGGGAACGTTAATAATCCATATTTCCCTAATTAATTCATACATCCCCTGTTAATTACTCCCTGGCCCCTCCAACATTTTCTGCAAAGGCAAGCTGTCTGGTGCTTTTTTACTGTGAATAATTAATTAGTGATGGACTCCCGCAGACCATTCTTTAAATATTATTTTAGATTTTTTAAACAGTAGCATTTTTCTAGCTATACAGACCTACAGCTTGTGCCGTGCATTTAAACTGTTGCTAATTCACGATGATGGATTTTTAGACATGAGAGTCAACAGGCTAGCCATTTTATAAAGCTTAGTGAGATGTTACCTTGATTGTAAACAGATTTCCGAATGACTTTACTACATCACTTGGACCTATCATTAAGGCACATGATTTCTCCTACCACAGATGATATGCAGCTCTACCTGTCGTTCCAGCCTGATGACCCCACCGTCTCATGATAAATATGAAAAATAAAACATCAAAATATTTTATTCTGTTATTTTCTAATTGTCTTGAAAATACCATGGAAATCCAGCCTGGTCAAACTATACTCTGTTGTTTTCTGTAGATGTGGGTTCAGTGGAGGGCTTGGCTTATCACCGTGCCTGGGACACAATCTACTGGACGAGCTCCACCACCTCAAGCATCAGCAGACACACAGTCAACCAGAGCCGACAGGGAACCATCACAAGACAAGCCGTTGTTACCATGTCTGAGGATGACCATCCCCACGTCTTGGCCCTAGATGAATGTCAAAAGTGAGTCCATTTATTTGGTCAGTTGGGTATTTATTTGGACAGATGTTGTCTTACTACTCACTTTCTACTTTGAAGAGTCAAGTTGCAAAACTGACATTGAGAGTGCTTTTTAGCTGTGTTCAAGAGCCACTGTATCACACAGGAGGTCATGTTTTGACATGTCATACACTTGAATTCAGTTTGTTTTTATATGCAATGACATACTTATTTGCTTGTGTGCAGCACAAGACATTAAGTAAGGTAAAAGAAACTGTGGTATACTAACAATATAGCATATCCCTTGTATCCTATTGCTTAATTAATGAGAGAAATTTAATTTAATTGCTAGACATAATATGTAGCCTCTTCAGTAGTGACTATATTCAAAATTTAGTACATCCTCAAGCTTATTGATTTTATAAAATGGTTACTTCATTATAGAAACATTAAAGGAGTAGTTCACCCCAAAAATTACATCATCATTTTCATGTTGGTCAAATCTGTATTATTATCTTTCTTCTGTTTATATATTGGGCAGAATGTCCAACCTACTCTTTTCAATGCAAGGAAAGGACAAAAAGCACCATAAAACATAATGAAAGTAGTCCATTTGACATTTGTGCTATATTCCAAGTTCTCTGAGGACCAACGATAGCTTTGTTTGAGGACCAACGATAGCTTTGTTTGAGGATTGACCAAAATTCAAGTCATATTTATCTGGTAATCTTACCCTCTGCAGCAGCTCTCGAATCTCATTTATGTTTGCTTTCAATTCAAAACATTAACAATGCCTTGCAACGTGATCCATCACATGACCTGCGAGAACAAATAACATCAAACCTTGTGCACCTAAAGGTGATTTTTGTTACTTTTTTTTTTTTTTTTTTTGGTAAAAGGGAATTTTCAGTTTTATAACTACTAATAATTTACAGCATGAGAAATAATTTCTCTTTTCAAGATGGGATGATTCTATTCACAATAGACCATGCAAAATGCTTACTTGTTAGATAAATATTTTATGGACACGAAATGTGAAACAAAATAGATTTTTATGTCAGGAGGAAATGTACTGACTTTTAAAATTGAGAGCAAACTGATTTGTCACACAGGAAAACTGGCCATGTCAATCAGACAAGAAGGAAAACATTTTAATTAGTTTGATCTCTTCAGCTGAAGAGGGCATACTGTAAAATTTGTTGGGGACAGAATATTTTCATTTCTGGTCCAGCAGATAAGCAACTCTTCAGACGATCTACTTTTCTAAAAGAAGAATGTAAATGCACTCATGTAACCCCAATGCTAGACTGATGAACATCATTGATATTCAGCAATATGTGTCGACCATGAGTTCACAGACTACATTAAACCCTCAACCTTGGAGAGAATATGCTTACTTGGTAATCTGGCACTTTTTCAAATGGACTACAGACTGCTGTTAATTAGAATCTAACCTGAAATGATTAATTGGCATAGAATGTCAGCATGTATCACTAATTTTCAATTAGCCCATGGAAGTAGCCTGTGAAAGGAATTTTTATGAGAAGATGTCAAACAGGCCCTGGAGGCCTTCCGTCTACTATTATTTGTGAAATCGATGATATTGTTTTAAAGAACAGACATGCGATAGTATAGAAATAGATAGCCTTACTTGTGCTGTCTGTAAAATCACTTCCAGTCCCCTTATTTCTTCTGCCCCATGTATTTTCTAGCCTCATGTTTTGGACCAATTGGAATGAGCAGCGCCCCAGTATCATGCGGTCCACTCTTGCCGGGAATAATATAAAAGTTATCATTAGCATGGATGTATTCACTCCAAATGGACTCACTATTGACCACAAAGCAGAGAAGCTGTATTTCTCTGATGGCAGCCTGGGCAAAATTGAACGGTGTGAATATGACGGCTCCCACAGACATGTAAGTATGACTCTTTCTCTATTCTAAGAGATGCTTTCTGAGAACGATTTCCCAAGAGAAAGCATGAATAATTGAACGTTTTTTTAGAATGAATAATTTTCCTGACCACATGCAACATCTCTGAGAACTTCATGTGGTGCAGTCCTATAGTATATAATCTAGAGATTTGCAAAACTGCATATGTTTTAAAACTGACTTGTCAGTGGATTGTCTGAACATCCAGTTGACTAATCAGTCTTAAGTAACCCCTTCATAATTAGTCTGCTTTCGGATTCATTTGTCCACATTCAGACACATATCTAAGGGGGCGTTTACATAAGGTGTGTTCTTGCGTTGAAAAACAGATAGATGAGGTGGAACCGAATGCAGGGCGGGATACTCAAACAAAAGCACAAGACTCAACACAATTGCCAAAGATGTCAATCTGAATGTTAATTGATGTAGCAGTGGTACTTTAAAGGGATAGTTTACCCAGAAATGAAAATTATCCCATCATTTACTCACCCGCATGCCATACCAGATGTGTATATCATTCTTTCTTCTGCTGAACACAAACAAAGATTTTTAGAAGAATATCTCAGCTATGTAGGTCCATACAAAGCAAGAGGTGATCAGACTTTTGAATCTCCAAAAATCACATAAAGCAAACATAAAAGTAATCCATAAGACTCCAGTGGTTAAATCTATATCTTCAGAAGCGATGTGATAGGTGTGGATGAGAAAAAGATCAAAATGTAAGTCCTTTTTTACTCTAAATCTCCACTTTCACTTTCACATCTGAAAGTGAATGTGAAAGTGGAGATTTAGAGTAAAAAATGACTTAAATATTGTTCTGTTTCTCATCCACACCTATCATATCGCTTCTGAAGATATAGATTTAACCACTGGAGTCTTATGGATTACTTTTTTATTTGCTTTATGTGATTTTTGGAGATAGAAATGTCTGATCACCTCTTGCTTTGTATAGACCTTCAGAGCTGAGATATTCTTCTAAAAATCTGATATGGCACGAGGGTGAGTAAATTATGAGATAATTTTCACTTTTGGGTGAACTATCCCTTTAAAAGGGATGAATTTAAAGACACAACTTTTGCGAGGGGGTTTTAGCTCTACAGTATGAGTACGTGGGTTCCCTGGGAATCGAATCCATGACTTTGGTGTTCCAAGTAACATGATCATATTCTAATATAAATACTAATATAAACTCGTATCTTTTCAGTGTGCTCTTATTGCTGGATGATCCTAGTGTTGTGTTCAGTGCTAAAAATAACAACCAGGAGTTCAATTACAGTATTTGCATGGTGTGATTTCACAGTCAGTGCTCCAGTGTCAGAATGATAAAATAGCTAACACTTTGCATATTTAGTTATGTCGTTATAGCTCAATGAAACTGCCCCACACATTTTCTAAAATGTAGACCTCTTCTGGGTTTTGCAGCAGATCGTTTCATTTAGATGGCAATGACTTGATGACCACCTAAAGGACTGGCGACCCTTTGTAATTTTTAGTATCCACTGATGCTGGGTCCAATGACCCTTCTCAAAATTAATTTAATTGTAATGAATTATCCACTTTAAAGAAACATGACAAAGAGTTCATAAGAGTTCAACCCCCAACTAAGAGCACTGGTGGTAATGAAAGTTTATTTTAAACCTCCTACTGGGCTGGCCCATCAACTAGCCAATTAAACTGTGAAGGATTAAGCAAAACTTAATCAACATGACTGCTGGCAAATTGCCAAATCTCCCAACTGGTGTTAGGGTTTGTATGGAGACACTGAGTCAAATCTTAACACAGTTTGCAGAGTTAGACTCTCTCACAGAGTAACATCACTGAGCTAATGGAACACAATCTGCGACACTGTGCTGTGCCATCATTTATATCAAACACAAAGAGAAGAAGACAGAACTGTTCTATGAACAGGTTTTGATGCATAATCATTGTTAAAGGGATAGTTCATCAAAAAATTAAAATTCTGTGGTTCACCCTCATGTTGTTCCTTGTTCCAAACTCGTGTGATGTATATTATTCGGTGGAACATAAAAGGATATGTTAGGCAGAGCCATACAGTTTTTGCCATACAATGAACTTGAATGGTGACTGAGGCCAATATTCTGCCAAATTTCTCTTTTTGTGTTCCATGGGAGAACAAACGTCATTCAGGTTTGTAATGTTGTAAGGGTAAGTGATAACAGAATTTTCATTTTTAGGTTATCTATCTCTTTAGTTGTTTTAATGCTCATCAGAACTATAAGCAAATTCATATGGCTATGATTGTTAGCCAGAAACATGATTTGACATCTATTTGATCAGATGAACAGAGATAATTAGTGTTGGAGCAGATCGCTTGCACCCCAATTTCTTTCTTTTTTGTTATTGTTTTTTTTTTCAATTCTGAATCAATATGCTCCATCAAAAGCCATCTGGCACACTCCTCATCTTTCCCCCACCCTCAGATCTTCAGTTGTTGTTTGCTCAAGCTGGGCTCGCTTAATCAACACCTGTCCTATATTTCCCACCATTGTGGCAGGGCTAATGTGATCACGGCTACAAGCGTGTTCCTGTTAATAGCTGGGTCTCTGGGGCTGTGGGACATTCTCCTGCCCCACAACCTGGAAACTCCCAGAAGGAGTCGTGTGATGTATATCTGTGTCCGTCACCATGACACCTGCATTAACACTCAAAGGATCTGGGCTAAACTGGCTGCTGTGGATTATTTGGAGCACTTGTCCTCTACCTACACATTCGTTTTAGTACCCTCAAAGGGACTTTCTAGTGGTCTTCACAGAGTTTTTGTCCCTGTGTTTTTATTTGAACACCATTGGTTTGTTCTTTGTGTTAGAGACCAATCTTTGTAAGCATGTGGCTTAAAACTAGTGGTCAACTGATGTGTGTTTTGCAAAGGCTGATTGTGGTATTAAAGGAGTAGGATGGCTGAAGGACGAAATATATATATGAATATAAGAATTTAAAGGTAAAGTGTGCTATTTCTGTGTCACTAATGTCACCAAACGTAATTGCAAAATAATTACTGACTTTAAAGATATTTCCTTTGCCTGTCTTCCATTGGTTGTACAAACCTGCATCAAACTCATGCCTTTTGATGAGTCAATGTTGCTATGTTAGGCTTGTCAGGATGTTCAAAGATTTAGAGCAACATTTGATAGTGGCAAAGTGTTACACTTTTCAGGGAAATCCACCTAAAAATGGTTTACTTATCTCTGCACATTAAGCTAAGATAAGGGAAAGTATTTTAACATTGAAAAAGTTATACACTAACTTTAATGATGACAAATTAAACTTTTAGACAATTGTGGAAATTAAATGAACAAATAAATAATATATTGCACAATAATTTCTTAAAAATGTGTCAGTCTATTACTTAAAACCCAAACAAAGGCTCTCAGCATATCTTCTATATTTTATTATGGATAAGCTGATGTCTGTGTTATTTGTTGTTAGGTTATTGTAAGGTCTGGACCTGGCACATTTTTTGGACTTGCTACACATGGAAACTACATTTTTTGGTCTGACTGGACTCGACGGGCTGTGCTACGGACCAACAAGTTCACTGGAGCAGACACTAAAGTTCTCAGAGCTGATATTCCTCACCAGCCAATGGGAATTATTGCAGTTGCCAAAGACACTAATAACTGTAAGTATTCCAAAATAGATTTGTTCTTTTCTGTGCTTGATTTAACATATATTCCTGTGGCATACTATGGCTTCTCTCCATTAAGCCAACATGGTTTTTTCAGAAAGTGGATTTTTATTTTTTGTACATATGTTTCATGCATTGAATTCATAGCTGAGCTTTCATTGGTGCTGGCTCATTTTGAGTTCTAAGGAATAGTAGGGATGATAAATTAGAGTGGTCTTATTTCGTAACCAAAAAAACTAAACTGGAGACATAATTAATTTTAAAAAGTATCCTTGAGTGCAGTGAATGTCTCTGAAGTGTCGCAATTGTGAAAAGTAGGACACTGGGAAATCGGTTTAAGAGGCTCACAACGGTTTCTGTTTGTGTACTTGCTGTGAGGGGTTTTCGCCACTCATTTGTTTGATCATGACATATGATTGCAGCCCACTGCACTTAACCATATATACAAAAAGAAAATTATCAGTCAGTAACAGCAGGGAGAGATGTGTTCATTCAAAGATAGATTTCTGGTCTACTGCTGTTGTGATCAAAACTTGTTATACATGCAGCATAATAATCTGTTAACTAGATTGAAAAGTTTGTGGACAAACTTTAGGTTGGCTTGAAAATGCCTAGTCTGAAAGTTTATTGATAGATAGAATGCTTAGCTAGGTATTGCTAACATGTTTTAGTATGTCTCTAACATGTTGCTAGCATGTTTTAGCACATAGCTAGGTATTGTTAGCATGTTTTAGCATGTTGCTAGCATGTTTTAGCACTTGTTTTGGGTTCGAGTCCACCATAGTCGAGTCTGAGTCTATAAACAATCGAGTCCAAGTTGAGTCCGAGTCCAAAAGGGTCCGAGTCGGACTCAAGACTGAGTCCATAACAGTCCGAGTCCGAATAAATCTGTTAATTAATCTGAATCCAAATTGTAACCGTAAACTCAACATCAATATTTTAAGCTTAACTTTCACAACTAAGAAAAACTATTTGCAATATAAATATAACAAAAACACCTCTATATTTTATGATTAGTTTCCTGCTGAACAAACTTCAAAGTGGTTTCAGAATGAACGATTATGCTTTAGGTGAATGAAGACAAAACTGTCTTTGAACACACTTCTTAATGTGTTCTGTTGACATTTTTAATTATTTGTTGCTTTTTCCCCACCACTCAAAACAGACTAAAGAAAGTGAAAGCTGCATTAGTCATTAAAACCAGAGTTATTGGGGGCCTGGGTAGCTTAGCGAGTAAAGACGCTGACTACCACCCCTGGAGTCGCAAGTTTGAATCCAGTGCATGCTGAGTGACAGCCAGGTCTCCTAACAACCAAATTGGCCTAGTTGCTAGGGTGGGTAGAGTCACGTTGGGTTAACCTCCTCATGGTCACTATAATGTGTTTCTCGCTCTCGGTGGGGCACGTGGTGAGTTGTGTGTGGATGCTGCGGAGAATAGCATGAAGCCTCCACACGTGCTATGTCTCCACGGTAACACGCTCAACAAGCCACGTGATAAAATGCGCAGATTGACTGTCTCAGATGCAGAGGCAACTGAGATTCGTCCTCCGCCACCCGGATTGAGACGAGTCACAACGCCACCATGAGGACTTAGTGCATTGGGAATTGGGCATTCCAAATTGGGGAGAAAAGGGGAGAAAAAAATATATATTGTTGTAAAACTGCCTTTCATTATAATTATTTTTTTTTTTTTAAATAACAGTTTTTATAATGACTGGAAAGGAGAGGAACTGCTGCTTTCTTTAAACATGAAGAAAAGAGTGTTATGCTGCAAAACCTGTCAAACGCATTTCAGCACCAAAGGAAATGAACAGAGACTGATCAAACAAAAATATTGACATAATCTATATTAGACTATGAAAAGAAAAAAAAAAAAGATTGACTGTTCCACTGAGACAGACACATTTAGGAAAGGTTAACTGCACATAAGTTGATTTAATTAATTAGCTTAACATCGCACTTTCCCATATGAGTTCGACTTTCTCCACGAGCACGATCCAAGGCAGCCATGGGACGTCGCCTTTAGCGAAACATGTGACTCAATTGGACTGACAAAAAAACTACATTTAGAATGTGAATAAAGATTTCTGCCACATAAACATTCTTTTTTACATGCAATAAACATTCAGTGTAATTATCAAAATTAAAAATATGTTTTTGGAAGTTCAGATAATCCATTTAAAATCCTCTTCACTCAAATATCTGAGGGGGCACGTGCCCCCCTTACTTTGAATGGGAATGACGCCTCTGGTAATTAGCACTTGCTGAGAAGTTATATCTCACGACTTGACTGCAAATGCTACATCCGAAAACACTGATAAAGCCCACTGCTAATATTAGGGCCATTTAACACGGACATGATTGTTAATTCGCTGAAAACGTAGGGCAGTTCTACGTACTGCTTGTGCACCTAAAACCCTGATGCGACCGTGTGTTATCGTTTAAAAAAAAATAAGAGGTATCATAAAAATGTATTTAGTGCTACCTTGAAGAAGTTATTTGACAAAAGATATTCACATAGTGTATATTCCACAAGACAAATGATCCGGTTCAAAAGTTTACATTCCCTTGGTAAAAGGATTAGTTCACCCAAAAATGAAAATTCAGTCATTGTTTACTCACCCCTGTATTGCTATAACTCCATATGATTTTCTTTCTTTTTCTTAACACAAAGGGAGAAATTGTGAAAAAAAAATAATAATTTCAGTGATGTCACACAATGGCAGTTTATGATGACCACTTCTTCAAGCTTCAAAAGAACACAAAGTATAATTCAGAAGTCTAACAAATTATTGTATGAGACTCATGTCTTGTTCTGAAGGAACACGATATCTGATGTATTATTAAGTGAAACACTTCACCGACCGTTGACCTCTTGTTCGCGTACATGAGACAGACTGCACACAAGTTTTAGAGCTACTGGCACGAGGCCAAACCCTTTAATATGGTGTGTTGCTTTCTCTATGATTAATGACTTTGTGTAATAATTGTTCATGAGTCCCTGCTTTATCCTGAGCTGTGAAGCTACCCACTTTTCTTAAGAAAAATACTATACATTATTTTGTTTCCCAGCATCTTCTGCACATTTGAGTTCTTCCCAACAGTGGCTAAATGATATAGACATCCAGCTTTTGACACTTAGGACAACATACACAACTATTACTAAAGGGACAAACATTCATTGATGCTCAGGAAGGCAACACATGAACCAAGGGGATGCAAACTTTTGAACAGGATGATTTGTGTAAATTACAGTACATTTTGTGTAATGTATTTAGTTTTTCACTATTTAACCACATTTTAGCTTTTTTTAAAATTTATTTACAAATTCCACATAGCCTGTCCATATAATTTCATATTGCATGTGTAATTATGAGAAGACTTGTCATGTCAGGTACACATTTTAACACAAAATTCACAACACTGGAACCTAAAATTCTAAATACAATCCCCAATCTCAACATTTAAAGGAATGTTCTGGGTTCAATACAAGTTAAGCTCAATCAACAGCATTTGCGGCATAATATTGATTATCACAAAACTTAATTTTGACTCGTCTCTCCTTTTCTTTAAAAAAAGCAAAAATCGAGGTTACAGTGAGGCACTTACAATGGAAGTGAATGGGGAAAATGAAAGTGAATGTGGCCAATTTTTGGAAACGTAAAGCTTATAATTTTATTAAAGCACTTGCATTAATTCTTCTGTTAAAACGTATGTATTATTTGAGCTGTAATATTGTTTAAATAGAATTAATGTATTGTCAAATCAATGTGTAACGCAACAAAATTGATTTTCTTCTCTGAAAACGATACTTGAGGCAATAGCAAGAAGGACAATGAGGATATTTAATTTATGAAGAAAAAAATCAGTGACCCTACCTAAACTGGGACTGTCCTGTGTAATAAACCGGGACCTCTGGTCACCCAGTCTATAATTAAATTATATTATATATAATTGTGGAAAAAAAATTAAAATAACATATTTTAAGCAGCTTGTCAATGCTTTAAAAACAGAAAAACAATAAATAGGTGCTGTTTATCTGTTTTTCAGAGTTGCAGTCTGCTTTAGCAATAAAAATAAAAATAATAATAATAATAAAAAAAAACATTCCCAACTATTTAAAAAGTTACAGTTAATATCAAGGACCAGTTTAAGTTGACAACACTGCATGGACCACAAGAGATTACAGTGGATACATTATGCCTAAAAAGACTTAATAGCCCAATATTAATTATATTTTTCTGAATTTTAATTTTGATATGTTGTTTTAGTAAACTGTGAGAGACATGATGTGGGTGACTTGACTTAAAGGAATAGTAATATAATATATAAGTGTTGTTTTGTTTCTAAAAATAATCATTCTTTTGGGTTCAGAAGAACTTTATTTGTCGACTGGAGTCGTGTGGATTATTTTGATGCACCCTAAATATGCATTTTGAACCGTCAAAAAAATGGAGTACATTCACTTGAATTGATTAAAGGAGGAGGCCTGAAATGAAATCCTAAAAATCTTAAATTCTGTTTTGATGAAGAAAGAAACTCAGATACATCTCGGATGGCCTGATGGTGAGTAAATTATCAGCAAATTTTCATTTTTGGGTGAACTTTTCCTTTAATAAATTTCTTAACCACTACGAAACCACGATGCGAGCACCGTCTTAGCTGCACAAACACAGTGTGCGATTTTACCAGTTGTCAGTTCTAGTTTCTAGTACATTGGCTACATACCCGTCTTTATGTGTTCATCGTGCCAGCCACCTCGGTAATCGGTGTTATACAGCAGTCTCCATAGTAACATTCAAGTGTATTGGTTGACTGAGTGTGCCGCTCTGCAGGTGTGTTTGCTCAACATGGTTAAACAAACTCTGGCTACATCTATGACATCAGGGGATGCTACAACTGCTTGCAGACAGTGTCCATTAATTTCTGTTTCGTTTTTTTTAATTTTTTTATTTTAGTTTGTTTATTGCATCACAAATCAAATGCCATGCACTCGGCTGGACTCAGAAAAAATCCTGAGTCCCAAAGGCTCGTGTCCGAGTCAAGTCTGATTAAAAATGCATCCGAGTCCGTGACAAGTCCAAGTAAATTAAAATTGGACTCGAGTCCGAGTACGAACTTGAGTACCCCAACTCTACTTATCTAGGCATTGCTAGCATGTTTTAGCATGTCGCTAGCATGTTTTAGCATGTCGCTAACATTTTGCTAGAATGTTTTGCATATAGCTAGGTGTTGCCAGTATGTCTGTCACAGATTTGGTGCATGTAGCTTGAATGTAGCTTGAAAACCTTAGTAGTAAGTATAGTCAGACATTTTTGAATTGGAGACAATAGAAAATCCGGCCTGTTCAGAGATCCACTACGGGAATACCGTAATTCCGATCAGTTAGAAAATATACAGCACTTTATTTGGGATCAATCAGAAGGTCTGTACAAAGTTTGGTGCATGTAGCTTGTAAGCTCTAGGAGGGGCACACTATTTGGGATTAGTCTGAAGGTCTGTGGCGAGTTTGGTGCATGTAGCTTGAAAGCTCTAGGAGGAGTTACAGTTAGAAATTTTAGTCTCAGAAATAATAATAATAATAATAATAATAAGTTTAAATGGTATAACAGTAGGTTGTCTTTTCCAAGCCAACCTAATAATAAGTTGAAAAAGTAGATCAGTAGTTTGGCTTTTTAAAGCCAACCTAATAATAAATTTATATAGTAAAACCAACCTAATAAACCAACTGATAAGGTAGCTTTATGCAAACATGTAGAAAATAAATAAATAAACAAAAACAGATGCGGTATAGAGTATTCCTTTAAATAGTATTCCTTTAAATAGAAGAATGATTGCCATGTAAATCTTTGAATCTGACTACTTCCACAATCAGATTCAGTATTAAAAGACAAATTTCTTGCAACAAACTCTCATCCAGAGATGTGTAGTTATGGAATAAGGAGGCTAAAATGTTTACACAGACAGAATTTCGGGATGCTGCTTCTAATTATCATCTTGTTTCTTGAGTAAAGACAGCAATATGAGAAGACACTTTTTTTGTTTTTGTTTTGTTTTGTATGTTAGGAAAACAAACAAGACCATTCTGCACTATTTTCTTTTTTTTATTTTATTTTTTTTTTTTTTAATGAGTGTCCTAATTCACTTTGTTTGACAGAACTCACAAGCTTTTGTGGTAATATTGAGAATAAATGTAAATAAATGTTATGTCCACTGGATTGCAGTGTTTAGACAGTACAATTAGAATCTGTATTCTGACTGAATTCAATATGGATTGCCGAACATATATGCATGTAAACATAGTCAATGTGTGAACTTCATAAGCACAGAAGTCTCTTTCCAGTGCTTTATCTTGTACTATGCCAAGTTACCTCTGGTGTCAAAACTCATTTCCATATTCATACTGAGTCACTGAATAATGAATTCGATCTGCAAAGGCTCTTCGTAGGTGTGGGTGCTCTTCAGCCTACAGAGGTGCAAATGTCTGAATTCATACCATCTCCAGCCAGTCTGGGTGGTGATTTAAAACAAAAAATTACTATAATAACAAAGAGGTGGAAATGGTAGACACTCCAACACATTATTGATCAGTCTTATTATATGTATTTGTTTATTAGCAGAGATCACCAACTTCCCCACTCCATTTGACCCCCATTTTCACTTGTCTTAAACATATTTAGTGGGGTCCAAAAGTCTGAAACCAGCAGTGGAAATGTACATTTTCTAATTTAATACAACATTTTCATTAAAAATTATATTATCAGTGTAACAATTTGAGTGAAAAGTTAGTTGAAAAAAATAAATAAAACATGACCTGCAGAGTACCTTAGCATTCGGTAAGTCCCCCATTTGCACAAGTTTGTGCAAAACCTGATGATCCATGTTATCCAGCATGATTTGAGAAAGTTTCAAAGACTATCTTGTGTGTTGTAATGGCAGCAAGAAAATATGACCTTGGCTTTTACACATGCTTGATTAGTGACCTAGAAATAGTGCAGATTCTTTTTTATTTCTGCTTAATTTTATGTCCTAACTTTTCCTATGATTTACATTTTTCAAAACTCTAAAACTGTGTATGTCCAGGCTTAAATAATAAATAAATAAATAAAAAAGATTTTCTGTATGGTTTCAGACCTTTGTGCCCCCACCTTATATAGCAAACATAGGATAACCACTTTTACAAAACGCCACATTAGATTTCTACTGTTAAAGGAATAGTTTACCCAAAAATGAAAACTCTCTCATTCACTTGATGTGTATGACTGTCTTTCTTCAGCAGAACACAAATTAAGATATTTAGAAAAATGTTGAAGCTCTGTAGATTCTTATAATGGAAGTAAACGAGTGCCATCTGGCTGCTGGCTGTTTGACGGACCAAAAGGCATATTTAGACAGCATAAAAGTAATCCACACGACTCCATTTCATCAGTTAATGTCTTCTGAAGCAAATCGATAGGTTTGTGTAAGAAACAAATCAATAATTAAAACTTGATTAACTTAAATCGCTTCCTGCCAGCAGTCAACGCATCAGTGACGTAAGCACTATGGCATGTTCACGCGAGAATTCGGAAGCATGTGATTTGTGGACAACAGAGGAACGAATGTCACACGAGAGTTTGTTCATTTCAAACAGAAATAGAGTGCTGGGTGGAAGCAACGATTTAATGTTAAAAATGTTTTAATTATCAAATTTGTTTCTTACACCAACCTATCGGTTTGCTTCAGAAAACATTAATTGATCGACTGGAGTCGTGTGGATTACTTTTATGCTGTCTAAATATGCCTTTTGGTCCGTCAAATAGCCAGCAGCCTGATGGCACCCGTTTACTTACATTATAAGGACCACAGATGCTACAAGACGGCTTAGATTTTGGACCCGACTGTACCAAGTGTAAATGGTCAGAGCCTCAATATGCTTTTAAAATGGAACTGCTCTAATTTCCACCCAATAAAGAAAACATATTACAATTTCTGCCATTCATGAGATTACACTCAAGTATTTGCATTTTAATGTTTTTTTGCTGACAAAATGCTCTTTGTAGGAACTCCAGAGTAATCTACAAATAAGCCTTTGATGTACCACAGTATTTTCAGTGTATTTTATTAGTCAGCACTGTTTCATAAAGCAAACAAGTTTTACCTCAAAGATTTACAAGATACTTCAAAGACTTGGAAATGATTTTTTTCTCTCAGTTGCTGTTGGCTTGTTGCTTAATATTATGGCATTCTTGTGCAGGAAGTGATGTCCCTGTCCCTCTATTTCACAGGTGAGCTGTCTCCATGCAGGGTTCTGAATGGTGGCTGTGGTGACCTGTGTTTCCTTACTCCAGATGGCACAGTCAACTGCAGCTGCAGAGGAGAGCGGATACTGCTCGATGACAACAGATGTGTGTGTAAGTGTCAACTTCACATGTGCTTCTGCATGTTGTCAAGAAATATGGGTCGCTCCAAGCCATGTTAAAAAAGATTTGCTTTAGTTATTCCAACATTTAGTTAACACTTTTTATTAATGGTGCATACAACAAAATCACTCTTACTCATACTGCATAATTTCTTCAAGTTCAAGTTTACTGGCATTTAGTATTTTCACATAAAATTTAATGAATTAATAGCCACACAATTAATTCAGTTTAGTTTTTAATAGTTTTTTCTGTTTTTGCAGAAGAACACAAAATATTAAAGCTTTATTTGTTAACAAACCTTTATTTTGTTTGCTTTCTTAGCCAAAACATCCTCTTGCAACATCCATACAGAGTTTGAGTGTGGAAATGGTGAATGTATAGACTATCAGCTAACATGTGATGGAATTGCCCACTGCAAAGACAAGTCGGATGAGAAAATGCAATATTGTGGTAAGCAGCTGATCACAGCCATTTGCCGTATATACTCTCCGCTCTCAAATCATGAAAGCAGTAAGCACACAGGATTGGTTTAAGGTGGCAGTTCCATTCCCAAGGGCCTAAACCTAATAAAATGAGCTGGTTCTCCTTACAGCTTTCAACCAAAAGAGCAAATGGGGAAAAATGCCCAGAGGACCAGAAAGAGTAAATAAAAGACAGACTATATGAAGCTCTTTCTTTTTTTTTTTTTTTCATGTACTGATGTAAAAGATTTGCTTTTTCCATTTCCTTCTGTATCATTAGACAACAGGAGCTGCAGAAAGGGTCACCGTTCTTGCTACAACAGGCGTTGTGTGGCTAACAGTCGCTTTTGTGATGGAATCGATGACTGTGGAGACAACTCGGATGAGGCTTTTTGTAACAGTAGGTATTCTTTATACTGTATATACAAGGACTGTATATATATACAGTGGTGTGAAAAAGTGTTTGCCCCCTTCCTGATTTCTTATTTTTTTGCATGTTTGTCACACTTAAATGTTTCAGATCATCAAACAAGTTTAAATATTAGTCAAAGATAACACAAGTAAACACAAAATGCAGTTTTTAAATGAAGGTTGTTATTATTAAGGGAAAACAAAATCCAAACCTACATGGCCCTGTGTGAAAAAGTGATTGCCCCCTAAACCTAATAACTGGTTGGGCCACCCTTAGCAGCAACAACTGCAATCAAGCGTTTGCGATAACTTGCAATGAATCTTTTACAGCGCTGTGGAGGAATTTTGGCCCACTCATCTTTGCAGAATTGTTGTAATTCAGCCACATTGGAGGGTTTTCGAGCATGAACTGCCTTTTTAAGGTCATGCCACAGCATCTCAATAGGATTCAGGTCAGGACTTTGACTAGGCCACTCCAAAGTCTTCATTTTGTTTTTCTTCAGCCATTCAGAGGTGGACTTGCTGGTGTGTTTTGGATCATTGTCCTGCTGCAGAACCCAAGTTCGCTTCAGCTTGAGGTCACGAACAGATGGCCGGACATTCTCCTTCAGGATTTTTTGGTAGACAGCAGAATTCATGGTTCCATTTATCACAGCAAGTCTTCCAGGTCCTGAAGCAGCAAAACAGCCCCAGACCATCACACTACCACCACCATATTTTACTGTTGGTATGATGTTCTTTTTCTGAAATGCAGTGTTACTTTTACGCCAGATGTAATGGGACACACACCTTCCAAAAAGTTCAACTTTTGTCTCGTCAGTCCACAGAGTATTTTCCCAAAAGTCTTGGGGATCATCAAGATGTTTTCTGGCAAAAATGAGACGAGCCTTAATGTTCTTTTTGCTCAGCAGTGGTTTTCATCTTGGAACTCTGCCATGCAGGCCATTTTTGCCCAGTCTCTTTCTTATGGTGGAGTCATGAACACTGACCTTAACTGAGGCAAGTGAGGCCTGCAGTTCTTTGGATGTTGTTGTGGGGTCTTTTGTGACCTCTTGGATGAGTCGTCGCTGCGCTCTTGGGGTAATTTTGGTCGGCCAGCCACTCCTGGGAAGGTTCACCACTGTTCCATGTTTTCGCCATTTGTGGATAATGGCTCTCACTGTGGTTCTCTGGAGTCCCAAAGCTTTAGAAATGGCTTTATAACCTTTTCCAGACTGATAGATCTCAATTACTTTCTTTCTCATTTGTTCCTGAATTTCTTTGGATCTCAGCATGATGTCTAGCTTTTGAAGATCTTTTGGTCTACTTCACTTTGTCAGGCAGGTCCTATTTAAGTGATTTCTTGATTGAGAACAGGTGTGGCAGTAATCAGGCCTGGGTGTGGCTAGAGAAATTGAACTCAGGTGTGATAAACCACAATTAAGTTATGTTTTAACAGGTGGGGCAAACACTTTTTCACACAGGGCCATGTAGGTTTGGATTTTGTTTTCCCTTAATAATAACAACCTTCATTTAAAAACTGCATTGTGTGTTTACTTGTGTTATCTTTGACTAATATTTAAACTTGTTTGATGATCTGAAACATTTAAGTGTGACAAACATGCAAAAAAATAAGAAATCAGGAAGGGGGCAAACACTTTTTCACACCACTGTGTGTATATATATATATATATATATATATATATATATATATATATATATACACACACACACACACACACACACACACACACACACAGACACTACCGGTCAGAACTTTTGAAACACTTGACTGAAATGTTTCTCATGATCTTAAAAACCTTTTGATCTGAAGGTGTGTTTAAATGTTTGAAATTAGTTTTGTAGACAAAAATATAATTGTGCCACCATATTAATTTATTTCATTATAAAACTAAAATGTAATAAAAAAAAAACATTTTTTTGGAAATTGATGACTTGGACCAAATAATAAAGAATAGCAGCCAATAAGTGCCCAACATAGATGTGAACTCCTTCAATACTGTTTAAAAAGCATCCCAGGGTGATACCTCAAGAAGTTGGTTGAGAAAATGTCAAGAGTACATGTCTGCAAATTCTAGGCAAAGGGTGACTACTATTTATTTGGGATTTTGTTTAGTCACAACATGATTCCCATAGTTCCATTTATGTTATTCCACATTTGTGATGACTTGACTATTATTCTAAAATGTGAAAAAAAAAAAGAAAAAAAAAAGAAAAAAAAAGATAATCTGAAGATCAAATGAATTTTTCAATTCACTTCAAGCTGCTAATATAATTTATACTGAAAATAAATATTAAATTAGAAAAATGCTGTACTGTATGTCTAATGATACTATTATTTTGACTTATATATAAATTTCACTTAATGCTGAAGACTGTAACTTTTTCTGTGTTAAAATACTTTCTCCTGTCCAACCTTAATATGCATAGACTATAAGTAAGCCATTCATAGGTTAATTTTCTAGAAAATTGTTAACGCTTTGTCTCTGTGGTGCTATGAAAATCATCTGTTTGTTTTGAGCGACCTGTATGACATTGAGTCAGCCAATGGCATGAGTTGAGGGTGGGAATATCTCTTTGTTTGACCAATGGAAGATGGGGGCGTGTTCAGAAAGCTGTTTTGAAAACATAGTTTAATTTTGTAATTTCATTTGTTGCCGCTAGTTGCGCAGAAGTGACATACTTAAGCTTTAAGGAAGTTATTTATTTTGAAAAAGAAAATATGCAACATTCGCAACATACATTATACGTGCAACAGAACACATACGTATATACAACATACAGATATATTGTGCTGCTAATAAGGTTTATTTTGGACTCTCAAAATGTCACCCAATTGTCCAAGCTGTGAAAGCATTTTACAAGTAATTTTCTTTGAAGCTGTTTGGAAGACCGTGTTATCATCTGTAAATTGCAGTGCATATCAAGGAAATATCGCACACAATATTTCATTCATTTAAGCGTATGTCCAGCTGTTTTAGTCCCCCGTCTTTCTGCTCTCTGTGTAAATGAAGTGTCTCTGTTCCAGATGTCACGTGTGCTTCGTCTGAGTCATCCTGTCAAGATGGGACTTGCATACCAATATCCTCATGGTGCAACCAGGTCATTGACTGCGCTGATGCATCCGATGAAAAGAACTGCAGTAAGACAGTGATGCCCATGTTTCAGAGCTGCACACCTTCTATTCTACTATGGTTTTAAAGGGATAGTTCACCCAAAAATTAAAATTCTGTCATCATTTACCCTCATGTTATTCCAAACCCCTATGACCTGATCCTGTGGAACATGTTAAGGAGACAAGGAGATGTTAGACAGAAGGTTCGCCTCAGTCACCATTCACTTCATTGTATGAAACAGAGATGAAGCCACAGTGAATGGTGACTTCTGTGTTCCACGGAAGAACGGAAGTCAGGCGTGTTTGGAGCAACATGTTGAGTGAATGATGAGAGAATTTAAAATCAAATCAAATCACTTTTATTGTCACACAACCATATACACAAGTGCAATGTGGTGAATTTCTGGTGAACTATCCCTATCCCACTTTTTGTTATATTGTTTCATGCATGCAGCTTACAATCAAATATGCTGAGGCAATAATGAAATTCTCTGATTCATTCCAGTGAAAGTGAATTATTTCATTCATATTTAAAAAACAAAAACAAAAAAACGATTCATCGGTTTGAGTTCCTTTTCTAAAGAAACTGCACTACATTTTAGGTCTTCTTTTTATAGTGAAATATTTATTTAAATGTTTTTTTGACTCAGTTATATAAATGATGCTAATGCTGTATAAAGTTACGGAAAGTTACAAAAAATAGTCTTTCTTTTTTTTTTTCTGTTTTTATTGCACCCTATTTGACATACAGTATTTCATTCAAAGTTCATTGTTTTTGTACAGTAGAAAAAATATGGCTCTGATTAGCCCATTAAAACCAAATTTTACCCAGCCAAGTGGGCACATGTATTTTATTCCTTGGATAGCCCAATGAAGCAAACTGTCCTGATAATGTTGCAACTTCAGCTTTTACGTATTATTGAATAATGTTGCTCATTATTTAACAATGGAGAAATGCCTGTTTCCCGAACCAGCACATTGATCGCTTGTTATAAAGTAGAACTTAAGTGCTTCGTTATAGGAGCTGTCCAGCCAAAGGTGCTGATCACTTTGTCCAATATGTCCAGAAGTTTGTCTTCTCAACATGAAAATAATGCAGAAATACTTGCAAAAATGAAGATTGTAAAGTGCGTAACCTTTTTGAGGCGCCGATTGTTATCAACTAATACTGAATTTAATTAAAGAAATAATGATGGCTTTGGAAAGACAGGGTTTAAGATGTATTGATCCTCAACTATATAGAGATGAATGAAAGTGACGCAATGTGAATTAATGCGATTTGCATCATAATGAGCGGGATAATGTTATTAAATTGCACTGTGTTTTGTGTCATGTTCAAATTTAGACCTATCACGTCACATGCACAGATTGAGAGGACTGCATATTAATTTCAGTGTGATTTTCTCAATACATTTTTATCCTCTGAAACAGTGTAAAATGGCTTTCTAAAGATCAAAATATATTAATATAATTTATTAAATGTCCCCCTAAATGTATCTGATAAACTGTAAAAGATGCAATTAATTGAATTAAGAACGGTTCAAAGCTTTTGTTAATTTATGAATGTTTTTACATACTTGGATAACGATCCTTTTGGGAAATGTTTTATAGAGATTAAATACTAAAGTGCTCCTAACGTTCTACTTAGTGCTTTGATAAATCCAGTATGTTTTCTAAATTAATTTTATTTGAAGTTAGTGAAAGTATAACATGTATTCTTGCTTGCAATTGTAGCCAATGGGAAACAGCAGTTGCTCAATAGGACCCAATTGTAACATTCTGGCAGGCTGAAGACAGGAACAGACAAGGACAAAGTAGCTGAAGTGTGAACCCAAGTGCAGTTTATTTTACCATGCTGATATTCAAAACAAAACAAACATAAATGACTTGACTAAACTATAAACTTTTACTTAACTCGGAAACGAATAGACTAGACATGGAAACAGAGTTACAATCAAAAATACTCTACAAGGGACTAATGCAAACAAGAGGGCTTAAATACACTGACAAGGGAAACACCTGACACAGACTACCAATGACAAGACTTAACTAATAACAAGATAACAAGACTACTAAACAGGAACCAATAACAAAACAGAACTGATAACAAGTTGACAAGACAATAAACCAATGAGATCAAGGCACGTGAACATGAGGGAAACAGGATATCACAAGATTAGACAATGAAAACATGGAACTACAAACTAAAAGTCTTAAATACACCTTGTGACCTCTAGTGGCCGCTAGGAAAATGTCCTAAGTGTAACATAGACTCCTGTCAATTGTTCATGGGAGGAACAGGACATCATGTAACCGGCAGTCCAAGAAAGCACAGGGGAAACAAGAGGGCAAAACGAACGGGGGCAGAGCGAATGGGGAGTCTGAAGACCATTGTGAACCAGGAGACCAAGCAGGTCAGGGCAGATCAGGCAGTTGTCCAGAAGACCAAGGAGACCAGGGTGGAGCCAGTGGCCAGGGAAGTGGTTCCAGGAAGGGAGCGGGGTCCGGACGTTTGGGAGGTGGCTCCAGGAAGGGAATGGGGTCCGGCAGCCTGGGAGGAAGCTCCAGGAAGGGAACGGGGTCCGGCGGCCTGGGAGGCGGCTCCAGGAAGGGAACTGGCGGAGGGTCAGGAAACCAGGATGGAATTGGCAGAGGGTCAGAGACCATGACGGAATTGGCAGAGGGAAAGGAGGCAGAGCCGCAGGAGGTGGAGGCCCATGGGATGGAGCCGCTGAAAGTAGGGACTTCGCGGGAAGAGCTACCAGGGATGGAGGCTGGACGATCAGGAATTTGAGCCTCCAGGGCGGGGATGGCAGGGACAGGGATATGGCCTCTGTGTCCGTGGGCATTGGCAGTGACAGGCGAATGGCCTTCGTGGCAGTAAAGTGACAGGGGAAAGCCTCCGTGGTCGTGGGTACTGGCAGTGACTGGTTAGTCAGACCGGTGGCGCCCGGCATGAATCGGGCGGGGGAGGACTGTGACGAGGAGGAGGGTGTGGCCGTGCCGTGATGGAGCATGGCTGGCGCTGAATCAGCTGATCAGCGGGAGAACGAGATAAGGGACAGCCAGAGACGCCAGTTCGAGAGAGGGAGACGCACGCAGCTATGCTGCATGTGTGTCTTTTTTTTTTTTCTTTTATGTTGTTTTAAGTTCATTTATATCATTAAAACTTTATGCTGACTGTTCAGCCGGCTCCATGCCCAACCTTTTAACTGTTACAATAATCTTATATTTCAAAAGGAACTGCCCCCTTAAGTAGCTTCAATGTAGTCAGCTACCTTTTGTTAACATAATTAGCTTGAAGATTGGCAAGCGACAGTTTCAAAGTAGCTTTACTCCACACTAATTCTTCGATAGCAACGTAGCTATGTTATAAACATATTTGATTATTGTTTTTAAACTGCATTTTTTTTTTATTATTATTATTTTTATTTTAAGTTCATGAGGGTGTTTTTTTTTTTTTTTTTTTTTTTTTTTTTACCATACAAAACACAAAACATGCCATTTGTTTATGTAAATTACTTAAATTGAATCAATAATAAAAAAGAGTTCACTACAGAGGGATTTCTCCCCCCACACACCCCCCACCCCACACACACATTTTACATATCTGGGTAATTTTTGTCACTTTTGGTGGTGTTTTTGCCCCGAGTCCTTGTTAATTTCTGAATCTTGGTCAAGTCATTTGCATTTCTCTCTATCTCATGTGACCTACATGAGAGGTCTATAACATGTCTCCATTTCTTCCCAGATCACACTGATTGTGCAGACTTTTATAGAATGGGAGTGTCAGAAAAGGCCTTCATCAGTTGCAACACCACCTCACTTTGCCTTCACCCTTCCTGGCTCTGTGATGGAGCTAACGACTGCGGAGATTATGCCGACGAGAAAAACTGTCAGGGTAACGTTCAGTATAACTCTCAGTTTGTGTTAGCTTTGCAGTTTGAAGAAGCCAGCTTCCGTTAAAATCGAATTAATTTTGTCGAAACACTATTTATGAAGGGTGTAATGAAGCGGAGACAAGCCCCTGTCTTTTTCTCTTTGCCTGAAAAGCCGCAAAAGGTTCTGAAGGCAGATTAATAATTATCGCTGATTGTCAGACTTGTGAATGGCAGATATTTAAACATTCTCGCAGACTGCAATTCCCTTCAAAACTGTTGATTAAAAGGTGGCTTGAAAATTAGTCTTGGCAGGTGTCGGCTTATTACTCGTTAGTGTGTCAGTGGTTTCAAATAGAATGAAAATGTGTAATTTATCTGTGGAAACCTGTTGAATGGTGATTTTAATGAAGCAAAAGCACTTTTACACTTATAGTTCCATTGAGAATTGCATCACATAAAAATTTCATCTGACTAGGAGCACATTTTAGTGAGGGAATAATGATCCAAACAACCACTGGACTGAATTCTCACAACGCTAAGCAAATCTTGGACTTATTTACGCTCTCCATAATCAAACACATATTTTCTCCACTCTGTGTCTGGCTGCAGTCTCCCATGGGCAGAAATGTGCGGAAGGCCACTTTGCTTGCCCCAGCGGGAACTGCATCTCCAGCGTGTGGCTGTGTGATGGGCAGAAGGATTGTGAGGACGGTGCAGATGAGTTCCAGTGCGGTAAGCATGGCTGGTATTAGCCTCCTATTGCTTTCATTCGGCTTGATTTCTCATGTGGAGCGAGAGATTACGGCCCACCTCAGGAGATGGGCTTTGAATGCAGAAACCAATTCGACTGCTAATACAGAGGTTAAGAGAAGCATTTTCAGGTGACAAAAATGATCTTGATGTGTACTTGTGCCCTTGGAGGCTTATGTGTAGGTAAAAAAACCTCAGATCCCCACAGTCAGATTTAGTTCACAAAAAAGTTGTATAAAATCTTCACATCTGGATAGATAGATAGATATACAGACAGTCAGTCAGTCAGTCAGACAGACAGATAGATAAGCCAACTACATAGTAAAAAGGATTGCAGGCAGTTGTTTCATTAAGGTGTTATTTCTGCTTAATCTAACCTTTAAAAATTACTTTTGTTGGTGTAATGTATTTAGCTTAACATAGTCATATGAAATAATTTTTTACTTAAATAAAAAACAGTTAATACACTGTAGATGTTTCCCACAAAGCTATTTTTTTAGGTTACCAGACAAAATAATTTTGCAGTGTTCAAACTATACCTTATTTGATGCTCTCTTGTGCAGATTTTTTAATTGAAAGGATTTTTTTATTGACATAACATGACAAAGTCTTTGCTCGCTGTCAGCACTTTGAAGAGAGATAGGATATCTGCAGATGTAGACAGAGAGCATCAGGCAGTCAAGGAGAATCATGGGAATTTGAGACCAACCTATCCTGCTGTGACCCTTAATTTCATTCTCCATGGTGTAACCCCAGGAGTGGACCACTCTGACTCTTTGGCAGACAGGGTCTGACTAGAATAGAATTGAAAGGGGGGGAACATAATAATACGTGGCTTAGACATACACTGTGTGTCGTCTCCTTTTTCATCTGCCTTTCTGCTATCACATTTGCACAATCATAGGCTTATTATAGTATATAATTATATTTGCATAGAATTATACTCCAAAAGACTCATGCTGTATTCTTGATAATGCCAGAACAAAATTTCTCTCTGAGGGATGTCTTCAACTGTGTGAATATGTACAGTAACATACTGCAGTCATTAATAATCCTGTCAAATGGGTTGAAAAGCACAGTTTACTTTCTCGTGTTGACAAATGTCCTGTTGGAAGTTTGAGAATGATTTTAAATAACCAATAGCCTTTTAGTTCATGTCAAAACCGTAAACCAAGATTTTAGAGAAAGACTAGAAATACTGTAGATTTCAAATGTGTATACACTGGCGGCCAAAAGTTTGGAATAATGTACAGATTTTGCTCTTTTGGAAAGAAATTGGTACTTTTATTCACCAAAGTGGCATTCAGCTGATCACAATGTATTGTCAGGACATTAATAACGTGAACAATTACTATTACAATTTGAAAAAAAAAAAAGAAAAAATGTTCAGAACTTATTAAACTACTTCAAAGAGTTCTCATCAAAAAATCCTCCACATGTAGCAATGACAGCTTTTCAGATCCTTGGCATTCTAGCTGTCAGTTTGTCCAGATACTCAGGTGACATTTCACCCCACACTTCCTGTAGCACTTGCCATAGATGTGACTGTCTTGTCGGACACTTCTCACGCACCTTACAGTCTAGCTGATCCCTCAAAAGCTCAATGGGGTTAAGATCCATAACACTCTTTTCCAATTATATGTTGTCCAGTGTCTGTGTTTATTTGCCCACTCTAACCTTTTCTTTTTGTTTTTCTGTTTCAAAAGTGGCTTTTTCTTTGCAATTCTTCCCATAAGGCTGCACCCCTGAGTCTTCTCTTTACTGTTGTACATGAAACTGGTGTTGAGCGGGTAGAATTCAATGAAGCTGTCAGCTGACGACATGTGAGGCGTCTGTTTCTCAAACTAGAGACTCTGATGTACATATCCTCTTGTTTAGTTATACATCTGGCCTTCCACATCTCTTTCTGTCCTTGTTAGAGCCAGTTGTCCTTTGTCTTTGAAGACTGTAGTGTACACCTTTGTATGAAATCTTTACTTTTTTTGGGCAATTTCAAGCATTGCATAGCCTTCATTCCTCAAACCAATGATTAACTGATGAGTTTCTAGAGAAAGATGTTTCTTTTTTTGTTGCCATTTTTGACCTAATATATGACCTTAAGACAAGCCAGTCTATTGCATACTGTGGCAACTCAAAAACAAACACAAAGACAATGTTAAGCTTCATTTAACAAAACAAATAGCTTTCAGCAGTGTTTGATATAATGGCAAGTGATTTTCTAGTACCAAATTAGCAATTTAGCATGATTACTCAAGGATAAGGTGTTGGAGTGATGGTTACTGTAAATGGGGCCAGTCTAGATTTGATCATAAAATGACTTTTTTCAAATAGTGATGGTGTTGTTTTTTTACATCAGTAATGTCCTGATTATACTTGTGATCAGTTGAATGCCACTTTGGTGAATTAAAGTACTAATTTCCTTCCGAAACAGCACAGTCTGTACATTCTTCCAAACTTTTGGCTGCCAGTGTATCTGCTAGAAGGTTATTTTGTCAAATAAGGAGTATACTAGCTTTTAGATGATCTCAAAGCTAACAGACATGGACTGAAAGCCACAAAACTCTTTGCTCAACACAAATAAGGTAGAGGTTGATATGTATGCTAGAAATATATGTTTGTGAGGATAAAGAAAAAAAAAAAAAAGCAGAGAAAAAAATATTCTTCTTTATTGCAATGTCACATAAAATCCATTTTGAGAAAGATGTTTTTATTGGCTAAGGGTCCTATTTTAAGAGCGCTAGCATTAAGCACAGCACTATGCCATAAGTCATAAGCGCAAAGTCAGTGGGCATGGCCGTGAAATTTTGGTATTTTCATGCAAGCTTGCGCTAAGTCTAGGCACAAGTGGGCTGGATTAAGTGCAATATTATTCAACCGTCTGCGTCCTATTGTAGGCTATAGTTCATTCCCTCAAGCACCAATGATATAAACCAAGACAGCATATTCATAAGAAGTTGGTAGTGTAAATGGACTGTATGCAATAAATTAGAAGAATTGAAAATTGCGTTCTTTTGTGCATTAAAATGCCTCCTTGTGATTGTGGGGCATATATCTATGACAGTGACATGCTCCTTTTATATGCATGGAAAATGTGATTTTCATCAGAATGTGGATGTTGGCTCTGTTAAATTACAGAGAATGTAAGTATTATTATTCATTTTCATCTACTGACACACAAATCATGTCTAGGATTAACAGTGATTGTATTGGCACGCACTTCACTTCTAACGGTCGATATTGATCAGTTAAATTAATTTACTGAAACACAATAAAAATATACTAATCATATTTCTAAATTGAAATTACACTTCAAACGAAATGAAAATATAATCAAAATAATGAAGTAGTCAAAATCATTACCAATTCCAAACATTTTACTCTCTCTAACTTCTTCCACTGGCCCATTTTGCAGTGACTTAAGCATCACTATGACAACAGGTGGAAAAATACCTTTAGACTTACAAATTAGAACATAAATAAATTGTAAATGTAAACAATAATAATAATAATAATAATAATAATAATAATAATTGAAAAATAAACCATGACCTATAGATAGTTTAACACAAATCTTATATATTTTTTTTATATACAAGACTCATATAAAACTCTGATTGTCAGGGACATAATTTGATGGTCCACTATATTTTCAGAGTTTAGACATGAACTTTATTACCACCTGCTAGTGGAATATCTCCAAAATGCAAATGCAGGAACTGAATTTAAACTTTACGAGTAAACCCACGTCTTAACTTAGCGCAACAAACTATTTCTCGGGAAAATAGCAAATTGCGATTTGCGGCACTTCATTAACAAACAATACATCCACAGTTTGTGCACATACACCCATAATAGCGCAAACACTCCCACCCTTGCCAACTTGTGCTTTGCGCTGGAAGAAAAATTGCAATTAGAATTAGCACTCTCACGAAAATTGGATAAAATGTTGCGCATGGTCGTTGCACGTAGCGCTGCACTTTGCGTGCTCACGAAAATAGAGCCTTAAGACAGTTTTAGCATGTTAGTCAGTTTTGCTGTTGCTGTTTAGGTTTTTAAAGCAAAAGAAACACGCAATATAAGTTTAATTCATAGGTCCACAGCCAATATAATATTTAATTTAGAAATAAAGCAACCATGTGTGAGTTAAATCTTGCTTGTTGCTTTTCTAAACATTTTTATTTGTGACTGTCTAACTTCTTTGTTAATAGACTCCTCCTGCCTGTGGAACCAGTTTGCTTGTTCCAAGAACAAGTGCATTGCAAAGCAGTGGCTCTGTGATGGTGAAGATGACTGTGCAGACGGGGTGGATGAGAGCGTGGATCTTTGCGGTATGCATATGATCTCTCCTTCCATTTCTCACGACTGTAAATGGTCCGCTAATTACCATTTTTAGTGGCACAATGGCAACATTTTGAAATGTTTCAAAATTGAGTTGATATGCAGGCTAAATAAGATGCAACTATTATAAATTGGCCAATTATAAAAAAAAATGCAATCATGTTATAACATATATATTAATAAATGTTTGCAATAAACATTCGTTTAATTGGATTGTAATGAAATGTCAGCAAGAAATTAATGGCATTGCCCTGTGCTTAATAAAGGCAAATGCAATTAAATAGAAAAAGTACTTTCCAGAAGTTGAGAAGCAACACTCAACTTCTAAATGTGTGTGCTACGCATTTGTTCAAATGCTTTTCTGACTGATCTCTTAAGATGTTAAAGTATGCAATGAGTTAATATCTAGCATTAATAATTAAAAGTCCTGAGCAACAATTAATGGTACATTACTAACATAATTTTTTCCAGGCTCGGTGACCTGTGCCCCAGGGTTATTCAGTTGTCCAGGCTCGTACGCTTGTGTTCCAAAGCGCTGGTTGTGTGACGGGGAGAGAGACTGCCCTGATGGGAGCGATGAGCTCGCGGCAGCTGGCTGTGGTAAATATTCTCATTGATCTGTTTAAAATGTCTTCTGCATGTCAATGTACTATCAATGAAAGTTCCCTTCAAGTGTTGTTCTAGCAGCCATGTTAGGCATTCATTATAATTGGCTATTTGATATGTGCTAAGGCCGGAATTTAAAAATGCAGTGACACAAATATAAGATGTACTTAATCACAGGCACTGTAATTGCAATATGTGTTGTAATGTGTTTGAAAAGTCCAGGGACTCATAGAGATGAGTTGGGCTGATATGACTAGTATGCTAAAGTTAACCCTACAGTTCGTTAAGCTCAAGGTCATGATGTTTACTTTCCAGCTCCAAATAACACCTGCGATGAGAATTCCTTCCGATGCCTTAACAAAGGCTGCATTCCCAAACGCTTCGTTTGTGACCATGACAACGACTGTGGAGATGGTTCGGATGAGTCAGTTGAATGCAGTAAGAATCTTTATCTCAAAATGTCTGATTTCCCTCACTATACAAATAAGCTGTTTTGACATGAAAATAAATGGATAATGTACTTTCTGTAGCAAAAGTATATTTACCAACTTAAGCTAGTGCATTCTTGACACTTATTTTCTTGAAGTCAATGCAGTTACCTGCTTTCTGAATGCTAATTTCATTTATATATGAATATAAACTGATGATCACCAAAATTCAGCATTGAAACTGTAAAAATGTGCAGTGTTTTAATGGAAAAAGCGAGGCATTTCTCAGTTAATTAAAATTATCCTGTAAGCCTTTGGCTGCTCTGTGCTTACATCATTTGCATTATTCATTCTTTATTAAGACAGAACAATTTAAAGAATGCTCAATATTGTACTATATGTATTAGGGTTTTCCAAAGACTTTTTGGTAACACTTTACAATAAGATTCCATTTTTTAACATTAGTTAACAAAATTAACATGAACTAACAATGAACAATTATTTTACAGCATTTATTAATCTTTTAATCAGCATTTTTTAGCATGTATTAATCTAACACATTTTTTAAATCAAAGGCTGTATATGTTAACATTAGTTAATGCACTATAAACTAACATGAACTAACAATGAACGATTGTATTTTATTGACTAACATTAACACACAAAAATAATTGCTGTAAAAGTTGTTCATTGTTTGTTCATAATAGTGCATTAACTAATGTTAATGAATGGAACCTTATTGTAAGGTGTTACTGAACTGTTATATTTTTGCTTATATCAGAAAACTAAAATATCTTTGGGCCTTATGATGGAGAAATTAGACCTTGGTCTCCACAGGATCAAAGGGCACCTGCTCTGCTGGACATCAACCATGTGCATACGCCCTCAAAATGTATTGCACAAGGGCAATATGCCCTTACAGTATGTACTAAAGATAAAATATGAAATTGAATGTATGTGATATTATTCATAACAAAAGAGATTCCAAGGAATCATCTCATTAGAAAATACATAGTGTTGCCCAAGAATAGCTATATTACACACACTATCACATCTTTGTTGTCTCCAGCTTTATTCGTCTTGCACACATTGTTCAAATTTTTATTGATCAAATAATAGTTTACTAAAAAATAAAAGTTCTGCCATCATCACTTATCCTCATGTCATTCAAAATCTATATGATATTTAGCAGAATATACAGGAAGGAAGGTTTTTTTTTTTTCCTGTACTAAGAAAGTAGATGGGGACCAGAGTTTGGGAAGCACTAAAAAGGACAAAAATCACCATAAAAAATAGTCCACACAACTCATGCACTGTATTCCAAGTCTGAAACTTTGTGATAGGGTGGATGACAAGAGCATCTTGTGAGAAACAGACCAAAATTAAAAGCAGAGTTCACCTAAAAATGAAAATTCTGTCATTGTTTACTCACCCTTATGCCATTACATACCAGTATGATTTTCTTTCTTTTGTGGAACACAAAAGGAGTTGTTAGGCAGAATGAATGGGACTAACAGCCTCAGTCACCATTACCTTACATTGTATGGAAAAAAAAGATGCAATAAAAGTGAATGGTAACTGAGACTAATATTGTGCCTAACATCTCCTTTTGGGTTCAGTGCAACAAAGAAAATTATACAATTATTATACATCATTAATTATACATAGAGTTTGGATTGGGTGAGTATATGATGACAGAAATTTCATTTTTGGGTGAACTGTCCCTTTTAAAAATCATTATTCACTGTAATTCTTGTCTTCCACCCTTGTTTTTAAAAAATCATTAAAATCTGTCATGTCACGATACACTCAAGTTTATGTATGTAATATGATTTGACCAGGCAGAAAGCAAGGATGCCTTGATCAGTTTATCACACAAAGCTATCGTATGGCTTTAAAAGACTTGTTATTTAGTGCAGGAATCGAGTTTGATACTTTTGTTGTGATTTTATGATGCTAGTTTGTCCTGTCCAGAGTTTAACAACCTGATTCCCTTTCACTTTCGTCATATTAAGAAGAATAGCCTGTAAATTAAATTCAGTATCTCCTTTTCTGTTCCTTGAAAGACAACAAATCATATTGGTTTGACAAAGATGAATAAATGATGACAGAGTTTAAATTTTTTGGTGAACTATCCCTTTAAAATCTCAATCACTCTTTGGTATAGCAGAGTATATCAGTATGTTGACAGTCCTCACTCTTTATGCAGCATACCACTCGTGTGGGCCATATGAGTTCCAGTGTGCTGATGGCCGATGCCTGCTCAGTGCCCACTGGGAGTGTGATGGTTACCCTGACTGCCCTGACCGCTCTGATGAGCTGCCCCTCAACCTCAAATGCCTGGCTGCTGGTAATGGCCCTGTAAAGCTGTGCCTGAAATATGTTTGACTGATGGATGTGGGGCTTACAGAACATCTAAGGGATTACAAATGGCTAAGGAACATCATGAATAAAAGCAGGAGGAGTTAAAGTGGATAACTTTTTGCATCACCTGCAGGGATGGCATGTTTTCAGCTGAGCATACCAAGCTTCTATGAAAAAAACTTCCCATTTTCTGGCAGTTGCAGAAAGCGTGAAATATCATTTGTCTTTTTGTTGAAATAACCTATATGGCATTTAGCTTTGCAGGTTTCATACCATTCAATCAAATCCATGCTGCGTCCCAAAGCATTTTTAAGTTCCCTTTCGCAGAACTCGAGCTGTGTATGATCGCTATGGGGACACCATCCGAGTGTCACGTGGTCTGAAGCCCTTATACAATCACGGAAACGTATTGGCTGATGGTGCTTAAGTGACACCCCCATAGGGAGCTAAGTCATGGCCTCCATAAAGGCGCTTTTACATACTTTCGCCATCGAGTCATATTTTCTGTTCTTCAGTGCACAAATTTTCTAAGCCTGTGTTTGTTTCTAGTGACTCACGTCGAAGCGAGGATTATTTTTCTCACTTTGAGTGGCAAACACGTAAGGACGTCGTTGACACAGCGTAAATTTCAGAGCAATTTAAGTGTGTTTTTTTTCCCCAAACATTACAAGAGACAGACGAGGATAATGGAACTTCGTCGAGGCTCACAATTTCTCACCACGAGGCACTATCCCCACTTGTTCCAGTTCTACAGCCTCCAGATTTGAAGCTCCGTTTGCTGGAGCCATTCAGGTTTTTGCCTTTGTGTCTGAGAAGATAGGAGTGCGAACAGACACCGGAAACCTCCTCATGTTTGTTGCCCTCCCCCTGAGCGAAAGTGTGAGTCTCATCGGACATGCTCTGATTCCTAGCTCGGCAGCCATTTTCTGACGAACAACGCGTGCAAAAGACCATGCGTGTTGTGAGGGGGGCCCCTTTGTCCCTATTGTCTTTTTTTTGTGTCATTCTGGGAGAATGCACATGAATAAGGCAATGGAGGAGCGGCCTCAGCCTCTCTCTCTCTCCCCTCCCCATTCGAAGCATTGCTCGCGGCAGAGGGGATCATGCATGGACCGGTGAGCCCGGCTGCAGAACGAGGGGGCTGGAATAAGAGAATATTCCCCAACTGATTGATGGCGTACCAACGCACAGAGGACCATACTTCTGACCAGCTGAAGCCTGCTAAATTAATTATTGATGAAGTGGAGTTCACTATCGAGTCAAGTTTGCTGTTCTTCATGCCTTGATCACTCAACATTGTGTCTATCTCCCACAACCAACCCATTCTCAACTAAATTTTCTATCCGGTGTGCAAAAGCACTTTGTCTCAAGTACTACACGTTGTTCCCCCATTATATGCTGGGACCGGTTTAGTGTCTAACCCGTTTTTTAGTACGCCAATTTAGCTCGGTTTCCCCCGTAATTTCTGTTGTTGAACGAGCATTGAATATTTTTAGCTTGAGTTTTGCCTCTGCCTCCATGACCAAGGGTCTTGGGGCACATGTAATATAACTCAATGTACAATAAAAATAGGTCTACACACGAGTCTGACTTGTGTAACTGTGAAACGAAGGGTGAGCCCCCATTCAGTGAATGAAATTGGACTGTATAAATGTATGCATTTCTCCCCTGAGTATCAGGATGAGTTTGCCATTGCACACGCCTCGAATGCCCGACAACTAGAATATGGTTCAGTTTCCCCCTGCAGCTTGCTCTGGGGAGCTAACATAGAAAAACGCTTCCCGATTTCAGCCTCTGTCTTCTGACCAAGGGTCTCAAGACATGCATAACAGAATTTGATGTTCATCAAGCACAAGTGTAAACAAAACACTGTGAACGTAAGCACCACACGTTGTCCCCCCATAAAGAATGCTGGGGCCGTTGTGGTGAACCAGTTTTATCAAATAAACATTCCCCTAAATGTTCACACACTCTTCCCCATTCAAAATACCAGGGAAAAGGTTTACTCTGTCAGTGTCCCTGCTGTAAATGCATTTTAGGGCGCTCATCATTTATGCCTGAATACAATCATGGCAGAAACATTATTAAATCCCATTTAACCAGCCAAAGTAGTTGAGGCACAAAGGCCCCCCTCCGCTGTGCCGCTGGTTGTGGGGCAGTTGTCAAAAGTTAGCCAAGCGCGCCATCTAGTGGTTACATGTCATGCTACAGGCAAGAGTCATGCATTAATTCCTCTGTCTGCCCATCTAGCGGCTTAGCAGCAGTTGTAGGACATTTCAAACTGGGTACTTCAAATGATAGAGCATTGTTATGTCATTCAATTCAGATGGGCTCTGCCAGTATTCAGTGGGGTTGTTCTGACAGACATCTCTGTTCTGGAAGCCTCGTTTTTCATTCGGGAAATTCACTCTCATTTAGAAAAAGGGGCAATAGAAGAGATTCCCCCTTCTCAGAGAGAATGCGGGTTTTACGCCATTATTTACTGATCCTGAGAAAAGATGGCGGCTTGCGTCCCATTCTGGATTTGAGATGTTTGAATTTCACCCTAATGAAATGTCAATTCAGAATGCTGACGCAGAAGCAAATAATGTCACAAGTACAGCCGGGGGACTGGTTTGTGACAATAGATTTGAAGGACGCTTATTTCAATAATCAGATTGTGATTCATTTTTGAGGGGCAAAGTGTACCAATTTTGTGTCCTTCCGTTTGGACTTGCACTGGCACCATGCACTTTCACAAAATGCATGGATGTAGCTCTGACACCCTTAATGCTTCAAGGCATCCGCGTTTTGAATTATCTTGATGATTGGTTGGTGTTAGCTCACTCAGACTTTGGCTGCCCAACATCGAGATGTCGTTCTCAGCCATTTGAGCAATCCAGGGCTGAGTGTAAACCTAGACAAGAGCGTCCTGTTGCCAGGGCAACAGACTCTGTTTCCAGGTGTATATCTGAACTCGCAGGCGATGCAGGCGCACCTGTCTTCAGCTCGCATTCAGTCATAATGCCAGTGTCTAGCGATTTTCAGAGTTGGACCTGTTCTCCCTGCAAGAGCATTTCATATGCATTTGGAGCTCATAATCGTGGAGTCCGCTGTCATTCCCCTGGGCATATTGCATGCAAGAACTTTTCAGTGCTGGATGAACTCCACAAAGGGACTTCAACCACTGACGCATGCAGTTTGTCCTTTCAGTGATGCGTGGGTGCTACCAAACTCTGCTGCCATGGAAACGGACCCGCCTTCTGATGTCTGGCGTTCCATTGGGACAGGTTTGTCGTTGCAAGGTGATAACGACAGACGCATCCTCCGCGGTTTGGGGTGCTGTACACTAAGGTCATCCAGCCTATGGAGTCTGGACGGGCCAGCGGCAATATTGGCACATAAACTGGCTGGAGATGCTCACAGTGCTGCTGGCGTTAAGGTTTTTCCTTCTGGAGATTCAGAACAGTTATGTCCTCATCCGGTTGGACAATAGGACGGTGGTGTCCTACATCAATCGCCAGGGAGGGTTATGCTCTCGTGCCATGCTAAGGCTGGCATGTTGCATTCTTCTGTGGGCACGGGACAATGTACTATCACTATGAGCCATACATGTTCCGGGCCGGTTGAACTTGGGGGTGGATCTCCTGTCCAGAAAGGGCCTGATGCCCAGAGAATGGACATTACATCCTCAGATTATTGAACAAATCTGGAGGAGATTCGGCAGAGCAGAAGCGGACCTGTTTGCTTTGAGCGAGATGTCTCATGGTCCCCTCTGGTTTTCTTTCTCACTCCCAGCACCACTGGGCATCGCTGTGCTGGCGCATCAGTGGCCGAGAGTGCGTCTTTGCGCATTCCACCGATCAGTCTGCTACACGCAGGTCTGCAGAGGGTTCGGAAGGATCGGGTTCGGCTTCTGTTAGTGCCGCCGTATTGGCAATCTCAAGTATGGTTTTTGACTCTGGTCTCTCTCCTGGAAAAGATGCCTTGGGAGATTCCAGTCAGAGCAATCATGTTGTCTCAGGCACGGAGCAGCATTTGACACCCCCGGCCGGACTTGTGGAAGTTATGGGTGTGGCCCCTCAACTGGGCGCTCTTTTGAATGTTGGGTTATCCCCCCGCTGTGGTTGATAACATTCTAAATGCTAGAGCTCCATCACCGAGGAGGCTATATATGCTTAAGTGATGTATTTTTGCTGCTTGGTATACAGCGTGAAGTGAAAATCCAGTTCACTGCCCTGTCAGTACAGTGCTGGAATTTTTGCAGGAGCATTATGGGGCCAGGCTTGCCCTGGCAATGCTTAAACTCTACAGTATTCTTGGAGATTTTAACAAAGCAAATCTCACATGTGAACTGCCCAAATACAAAAAGCACATTACATGCCCCACCAGAGACAGGAACATTCTGGATCATTGTTACACAACAATAAAGGATGCATCTCGCTCTGTCCCTAGAGCAGCTTTGGGACTCTCTGATCACAGTCTGGTTCATCTTTTTCCAACCTAAAGGCAGAAATTAAAACCAAGCCAGTAGTAAGGACTGTATGAAGCAGAGCGGGAACTACAAGCCTGCTTCGATTGCACGGATTGGAGTGTTTTTGAGGCTGCAGCCACAGACCTGGACGAGCTCACAGATACTGTTACATCATATATCAGTTTCTGTGAGGATATGTGCATTCCTACTAGGATTTATTTAAAGTTCAACAATGACAAACTGTGGTTTACAGCAGAGCTCAGGCAGCTTTGTCAGGCCAAAGAGGATGCTTACAGGGGTGGGGATAAAGTCTTGTACAATCAGGCCAGGAACACACTGAACAAGGAAATCAGAGTGGCTAAAAAAAGATACTCTGAGAAGCTGAAAAACAAGTTTTCAGCTAACGACCCTGCATCAGTGTGGAGTGGCATGAAACAACTCACAAATTACAGGACTCCTACCCCCAACCCTGTGGTGGACCAACAACTGGCTGACGACCTGAATGTGTTCTGCTGCAGATTTGAGAGGCCCAATCTCACACCCCACACCCACTCTGACCTTCACTTCACACAAACACCAACACCTCCTGCAACCCCACTCCTCCCCCCTCCTACTACTCAACCTGCACTTAAGATCTGTGAAGATGATGTGAGCCGGGTCTTTCGGAAACAAAAGACAAGGAAAGCTTCAGGCCCAGATGGCGTCTCACCAGCGTGTCTTCGATCATGTGCTAACCAGCTGGCCCCCACCTTCACACAGATCTTCAATAGATCACTGGAGCAGTGTGAAGTCCCATGCTGCTTCAAACGCTCAATCATTATTCCTGTCCCAAAGAAACCAAAAATCACAGGACTTAATGACTACAGACCTGTCACCCTGACGTCTGTGGTCATGAAATCATTTGAGAGACTGGTATTGGCCCACCTGAAGAACATCTCTGGACCCTTTCTAGATCCCCTTCAATTTGCTTATCAAGCTTATCAACATGGGATTGCATCATATCCTGCAACATCTGGACAGACCAGGGACATATGCAAGGATCCTTTTTGTGGACTTCAGTTTGGCTTTCAACACCATCACCCCAGCTATACTCCAGAATAAATTACACCAACTCTCTGTTCCCGTGTCTATCTGTCAGTGGATTACCAGCTTTCTGATGGACAAGCAGCAGCTTGTGAGACAGGGGAAACTCACTTCCAGCACATGTACAATCAGCACTGGTGCCCCCCAGGGATGTGTGCTCTCCCCACTACTCTTCTCCCTCTACACCAATGACTGCATTGCCAAGGACCCCTCTGTCAAGCTCCTGAAGTTTGCAGACAACACCACTGTCATTGGCCTCATCCAAGATGACGATGAGTCTGCATACAGAAGGGAGGTTGAACAGCTGGCTGTCTGGTGCAGTCAAAACAACCTTGAGCTGAACATGCTCAAAACGGTGGAGATGATTGTGGACTTTAGGAGGAACACCCCAACACTGACCCCCCTCACCATTCTAAATAGCACTGTGGCAGCAGTGGAGTCATTCAGGTTCCTGGGCACTACCATCTCACAGGACCTAAAATGGGAGACACGCATTGACTCCATTGTGAAAAAGGCCCAGCAGAGGTTGTACTTCCTTCGTCAGCTGAGGAAGTTCAACCTGCCACAGGCGCTGCTGATACAGTTCTACTCAGCAGTCACTGAGTCTGTCCTCTGCACTTCAATAACTGTCTGGTTTGGTTCAGCTATGAAATCAGACATTAGAAGACTACAAAGGACAGTTCGGACTGCTGAGAGGATTATTGGTTGCCCCCTGCCAGCCCCCCCCCCCCCCCTTCAAGAACTATACACTTCCAGAGTGAGGAAAAAGGCTGGAAAAATCACTCTGGACCCCACTCACCCTGCCCATTACCTTTTTTAACTGTTGCCTTCTGGTCAACTCTTCAGAGCTCTGAGCACCAGAACCGTCAGGCACAGGAACAGTTTTTTCCCTCAGGCTATCCATCTCATGAACAGTTAAATTGCCCCATTGAGCAATAACTATGTGCAATACACAGTTTAGTCTTTTTATATTTATCCAACATATCCAACCTCTTCTGCCATTTCATTCCTCTAAAAAAACAAATAACAGATTTGTATTAGATTTGCACTATGTATGTGTATGTGTGTATGTACGTATGTGTGTGTCTGTGTGTATATGTACGTATGTGTATAATTATAATTTTTTTTTTATTATTTTTATTATCTATGTCTTGCTGCTGTTTTTGTATTGTTTTTGTATTGTTGTACCCTGGAAGCTCTTGTCACCAAGACAAATTCCTTGTATGTGTAAGCATACTTGGCAATAAAGCTGATTCTGATTTTGATTATGCCACATATGCTGTCGATTGAGTTTAACTTGTATTGAACCTGGAATATTCCTTTAAATAAATTAAAAAGTATGTTGCCGATATGGTGACTGAACATGCGCTTATCAATGGAGTCTCTGTTGGTAGACATTATCTTGTCTCTCGCTTTATGCGTGGGGGGGACACAGGCTTAGACATTTTCGTCACGTACGCGTTCCTTTGTTCCTCCGTTTGTTGTTTTAGAGGTGCTCTCGTGTGCTCCACCTGAGCCATTGACAACAGTTACTGATTAGTTTTTGACTTTCAAAACGGCACTGCTAGTGGCATTGGCATCGTTTAAGAGAGTCTGTGATTTGCATGCCCTGTCGGTCAATCCCTTGTGTATGGATTTTGCGCCAGGGTGTTCAAAGTTTGTGTTAAGACTTCGTTTGGGCAATTTGCCCAAGGTTATTTCTACGTCATTTTGCTTGCAGACCATTATTTTTCAGGCTTTCTCTCCTCCCCCATTTGAGTCGCAGGAACATGAATGGTTACATATGCTTTGCCCAGTTTGGGTGCTGCGAGTTTATGTTGACCGTATTAACCAGTGGCATAAGTCAGAGCAGTTGTTTGTGTGCTTTGGTGTCTAAGCAAGTCTGTCTCATTGTCTTATTGATGCAATATCGAGTGCTTATGAAGCACACAGTTTGCCTTCACCTTCGGGTATTCGAGCCCATTCTATGAGGAGCATGGCATCCTCATGGGCTTTGGCTAGAGATGCGTCCTTGGAGGACATTTCTATGGCAGCTGGGTGGTCCTCTCCACATACATTTGTTAGATTTTAGGGGGTTTGACTCCTGCTTCCCAGGTTTTCTCTGTTGGAACAGGAGTAAATTCATAATTCCTTTTATTCAGACTCTTTAGCTTGCTTGTGCGCTGCTATATGCTTGCCACACTGGTTTAGACAGTTGGCAGCTACTGTTCGCATGGCATGAATGCATTGTGATCACACGCAGCTTGAGTTCCACGAAAGGGAACGTCTCAGTTACGTACGTAACCTTGGTTCCTTGAGGGGAACGAGATTCTGCGTGGCTGACCATACTCTCTAGCAACTGCATAGGCTCATGCCTTTTACAGAAAATCTGACTTGATGGTGTGAAAGCGAGCACCTTTATGGAGCCTGTGACGTAGCTCCCTAGGGGGCGTCGCTTAAGCGTCATCAGCCAATAAATTGGCGTGATTGTAGAAGGGCTTCGGACCACGTGACACTCGGACAGTGTGCCCATAGTGATCATACACAGCGTCTCATTCCCCTCAGGGAACCAAGGTTACTTACGTAACCGAAACATTTTCAACAAAAGCAAGTCTGTTTTTTTTCCTTTGCATTTATCTTTAATTTGTGCACTATTTTCACTTCCCTCTTTTTTTTTTATAGAAAGCTTATGCAACAGTTCCTTTTTCATGTGCCCCAATGGACGCTGTATCTCTGAGAAGAGTTTGTGTGACCTGAAAGATGACTGTGGGGATCATTCAGATGAGAAGAATTGCAATGTCAATGAATGTCTCAACCGTCGCATCAGTGGATGTACGCAGGACTGCCAAGACTTACCAGTGGGATACAAGGTTGTCCAATAATATCGCTTACTCTCTATGTATATTATATTTTTATATATCATCATATTTTATGCAATATCAGAAATGCGGTATTTAATAAATGTTCTGCGTATAATACATTATTTATTATGTTCTGTTAGAGATATTTCAAAGTTTGGGCTTGAAATCTTATGTTGTCTTTTTGTTGTTTATTCTGATTTGTTAACAAATATATGCATAATCAATTATGTTCCTGTGATTTGTTTCAATTCATATGGTATTTGTTGTTAACATGTCCCTCAAGACCAAATAATTCACCAGCAGTCACTTTTTAATAAATTGCTAAGAGAGCCAATATTTACTTAAATAGAATTCACAAATTCAAATATTCTTTTTTTATATATACAGTCTTTCACTATGTAACTTCTGAGGATACATTTTACATTTGGTCACCCTTACAGAGGAAACACATGTTGAAGTGCTCCTGAGACTGCTTTTTAATGCATTTTTGTACATTTTTTTGCCATGATGGAATTGTATTAAAACATTTCCTCAATGTTTTTTTTTTTTTTTACATTTCCCCATTGGGAATTTTAGATGATGGCATCAATCATAATGTTGCATTTATTTCTTTGTTTGTTTGTTTGTTTGTGTGTGTGTGTGTGTGTGTGTGTGTGTGTGTGTGTGTGTTTGTTTGTTTGTTTGTTTGTTTGTTTGTTTGTTTGTCTGTCCCCCAACAGTGAGGATGAACTCACCTGAACAATATTAAAGAATACGTGATAACGATTCACTCAATTTGAGTTCATAATGTTTTTGACTATTTTCCATTGTGGTACAGATGCGGTATTGCAACATTTCCCATTTGTATTGTGTCCACACTTTTCTTTCTTATTTTTGTTGTTGAAGAAAAAAAAAAAAGAAAAAAAAACTTCTTTTTTTAAAATTATTATTGTAAGAATATAATTTGAACCAAAGAGGGCTAAAACTGATATTGCAACACTAGCATTCTTGTAGTCTGGCTTGTTTTTGTAATCATCTGAATATCCAGGTGTGGCAAGTCTTTACGTTCTTATCACTTCTTTCAAGTAAGTTCAACATATTCAACATCCAGGTGGATGCTGCACACTGGTGGTGGTTGAGGAGAGTCCCCTGTTCACTGTGTAAAGCGCTTTGAGTGTAGTGTCAGAAAAGCGCTATATAAATGTAACTTTCATTCATTCATTCATATTCCACAAAACTAACTGTGATGAATTGATTTTCAGAAAAGCAGCATAAGCCCATTTTTATTTGAGCAACATCTTTTTGCTGAATTACCTGGTTAAGCACTCAAAGAACAAAGTGAAACAATTTTTGGAACAAATTGTTCTAGCTATGTTTCACTGGTACTTAATTGGCAAACTCAGATCAAGTATAAACAAAAGCTTGTGCCTTCGGGAGCTGCCTAGAGGCATGCCTGATGGGTGAGATTTCTGAGCTAATTCTTTCTAGTCACTGACACTTCTGAGTTGAGTTTCTGATGGGTAAACTAGATGTCATGAGCACCATGTTCATTTGACCAATGATCATCAGAGGTGTTTGGATGCAGAGAATGGCAGAATTCACAACAAAATCAATAAAGAGGCCAAAGGAGCTTATGGTGAAAACGTACAGACATGCCAGGAAGGAGGCACATACTGTAGGTGAAGACTCTGACCTTGTCCACTGTGGTATAAATTGAAGTATCATCACAAGGCCCTTGAGGTTACAGACTGGGCAAAGAGCAATATGTATTCTCTACAGCTACAAAAGAACAACTGACTCAACCATAACTGAGAAGGAAGAAAAATAAATAAAAAATAAGGTCTTGTCATAAAAGTGTGCATTTCTTCAGTATCAGCAAAACGTCTCTTGCTACTGGTGCATTTAGAACTTTTGAACAAAGGGACTTTTTAAAATGAAAATTATATTTCATTATTATGTCATTCAAAAGCCATATGATTTTATTTCTTCAGTGGGACCCAAAACAAATGTATCAGAATTAAATTACTTTAAATGTATTAAATTATTATTGCACAGTCTTTTTTTTTTATTTTTTATTTTTTATTTTTTTAGGGTTTCTGCTTATAGCATTTTCCTGGTTTACAATCACAAATCTAAATTATATTTAATCATTTTTCATTGTGTCTAGTGTAAGTGCTGGCCAGGGTTTCACCTGAAGAATGATGGAAGAACATGTGTTGATATTGACGAATGCTCCACCAGCCTCCCCTGCAGTCAAACCTGCATCAACACTTACGGTTCCTATAATTGTTTGTGTGTAGACGGTTATGAAGCCCCGAAGAAAGATCCCAACAGCTGCAAATCTCTTTCAGGTAATCCTCCGTAACATACCTGCTGCACCATTTACCCTAGGCAGAGCACGCAAATGGACATGCTTGATTGTATTATAGCCTACTGTTTCATCTAACTATTGCTATTTCAGTAGTTCAGTTATTCTAGTCACATATATGTCAACGCTTTTACAATTTTGCAAGCTTTCTCGTACAGAATATGTTACAACTCTTCTAGCATGCTGATTGCAGGCTTTTGTTAACAACAAATGTCACCTTTGTTTGGTGTTAAAGGTGATTGAGTAGTATTCATCTGGTCATGTGATTCTAAAATGAATGAGGGTGCCCCTGCCCCATGTAGAATAAAACAGCTTTTATAAGGTTAATGATATGACTAGAGTCCTCATCTCATGTGAGTGGTCATGATTTTATACATATGTTTCAAAATTACAATTAATTTCTTTAGGAGTAAATCTTTTTTAATGGGGAAAAAAAATTGCTGAGTGCACCTTTAAGTAAGGCTAATGAACATTTACATATGTAATTACATTTACATATTCTGCAAGAACAAACCCTCATGTTTTTAACTTTTACAGCTGAAGAGCCCTTTCTTATACTAGCCGATCTTCATGAAATCAGAAAATTAAGTGTAGATGGATCCAATTACACTCTTCTGAAACAGGTAATGGTTTATGTCAAATGTTTTTTCCACACTTTATTGAAAGGTTGCACATGCAATCAGGGTGCATTTCCCAAAAACATCGTTAGTCAACTATGGTTGCAAGGTCCATCGTTACCAACATAATTCAATGATTTGGTGTTTTCTGAAACCGTAGCTCCAATGAACATTCGCAAACAGCACGGCACAGTTGTGTGGTTGGAACTACAGCTGTTTTACCTTTGAAAAGAAGCATAGTTCCTTGTAAGTTTGCTGTATGGACATCATTTGACTTCACTGAGGCTTCTATATCTTTCATCCTATAAATATCTTTCTTTCTGTTAACATTTTGACCACGTTTACATGCATTTAAGAAAACGGCTTATTCCAGGGTTTTGCAGAAAGCTGCGTTCGGAAATGTCATGTAAACGCGAATGCAACCTTTTAAGGGATTAAAGGCTATTAAGAGAAAGCACTTTATCACATATGGTTTCTGTCAGAGAACACTGGTTTTATGTGTTTGTTAACACATAAGTGGCATTTATATGTTTTTGAAGAGTGCGCATGTGCATATGTGCTCAAGTGCATTGGGGGGACACTGAAGTCTGATGTATAGGGAAGCTCTACTATTGCAGTGTATTTATTTGTTGCATTACACAGTGCATGAAGCTTTTTTTTTGTTTTTTTGTCTTCTGCAGCTTTCTCGAATTAAACAGCTTTCTGGTGTACGTGTAAATGAGCTTTTATAATGTAATTTAATATTGGTGGAAGTTATTACTCCACCTCTTGTGCAACGTTATTAACGACAGCTCTAGAAAATAGAACTCAAGATGGCGCCGAGTATGGCTGCTGCGTTGCGAGCTCCGACACAACATGGTAGTGTTTTGTTTGTTTTGTTTACAATTCTTATGTTTTTTGTCTTGGATGTTGTCTGCCTTATTGTCTACGACAGACAAACACGTTTGGACATTGGTTCAGCAATTACACACCGTAAATCAGACTTCAAATTCCTCAGTGCCGACCCGCTGTTTACAAACATGCCAGCGGAGCCCTTTGTCTGGGCTGCCCGGTCACGGAAACGCAGAAGGAAATGGGGAAACAGAGCCGGTGTTCTCATCAGAGTAAGATGTTGCGCAAATCAACCCCCGCTACCCAGTATTCTACTGGCAAATGTTCAGTCTCTGGATAACAAGCTCTGCGAGTTGAAAGCGTGGATCTCTTTCCAACGAGAGACGAGGGACTGCTGCATTATCTGCCTAACAGAAACTTGGATGTCTGCGGAGATTCCAGATTCAGCCATCGAACCCGCGGGGTTCTCCGTGCACCGAGCGGACATAGCGAAAGACCTCTCAGGTAAAAGCAGATGTGGTGGTGTATGTTTTATGATCAACAAATCCTGGTGTGATCAGAGGAACGTACATTCTATCAAGTCTTTCTGCTCTCCTGATCTGGAATTTCTCATGCTTCTGTGTTGACCATTCTGGCTACCGAGGGAATTCACAGCGGTCATTATCACTGCAGACCGGGCACTCAAGGAACTGTATGGGATTATAAGCAAGCAGGAAATTGCGCTTCCTGAGGCTGCGTTCATTGTGATCCCTCCCCTGCCCACCATTTGGCAAATTGGACCACTCTTCCATTCTGCTTCTGCCCACTTACAGGCAGAAACTGAAACAGGAAGCACCCACCCTCAGAATGATCCAGTGCTGGTCGGACCAATCAGACTCTACGCTACAAGACTGTTTTGATCACACGGACTGGGAGATGTGATGACGACATCGAGCTTTACGCTGATAGCGTAATGTGTTTCATCAGAAAGCACGTGGAGGACGTCGTTCCGACCAGAACAATTCGGATCTATCCGAACCAGAAACCTTGGATTAATAGCGATGTTCGCGCGGCACTTGATGCGCGGACCTCCGCTTTTAATTCCGGGAACGCGGAGGAGCATAAACATGCCAGTTATGCCATCCGAAAAACTAACAGAACAGCAAAACGTCAGTACAGGACAGAGGTACACACTCTGACACACTGGTGTCAATAGCACAACCTCTCCCTCAATGTCAGTAAGACAAAGGAGCTTGTGGTGGACTTCAGGAGAAGAGATAGAGAACACAGTCCCATCACCATCAATGGAGCACCAATGGAGAGAGTCAGCAGCTTCAAGTTCCTGGGTGTCCACATCACTGAGGAACTCACATGGTCCATCCACACTGAAGCCGTTGTGAAGAAGGCTCATCAGCTCCTCTTCTTCCTGAGACAGCTGAGGAAGTTTGGGATGAACAGCCACATCCTCACATGGTTCTACACATGCACTGTAGATAGCATCCTGACTGGCTGCATCTCCGCCTGGTAAGGCAATAGCACCGCCCACAACCGCAAAGCGCTCTAAAAGGTGGTGCGAACTGCCAGACACATCATCGGAGGTGAGCTTCCCTCCCTCCAGGACATATATACCAGGCGGTGTGTGAAAAAAGCTTGGAGGATCATCAGAGACTCCAGCCACCCGAGCCATGGGCTGTTCTCACTGCTACCATCAGGCAGGCGGTATTGCAGCATCAGGACCCGCACCAGCCGACTTCATGATAGCTTCTTCCCCCAAGCAATCAGACTTTTGAACTCTTGATCTCCCACGATCAAAATACATCAGCACTGCACTTTATTACTCTTACTCTTATATCTCACACCGGACTGTCATAAATTATATTATTATTATATTATATTCTCTCTTAACAACTTACTATCAACCGACAGCCTGAATGTCAATACAGTACAATACAACCTACTGTACATTCTATATATACTATATATACTTTTATATTGTATAATGTGTATTCTATATTGTGTGTATTGTACAGGTGCATCTCAATAAATTAGAATTTCGTGGAAAAGTTCATTTATTTCAGTAATTCAACTCAAATTGTGAAACTCGTGTATTAAATAAATTCAATGCACACAGACTGAAGTAGTTTAAGTCTTTGGTTCTTTTAATTGTGATGATTTTGGCTCACATTTAACAAAAACCCACCAATTCACTATCTCAAAAAATTAGAATATGGTGACATGCCAATCAGCTAATCAACTCAAAACACCTGCAAAGGTTTCCTGAGCCTTCAAAATGGTCTCTCAGTTTGGTTCACTAGGCTACACAATCATGGGGAAGACTGCTGATCTGACAGTTGTCCAGAAGACAATCATTGACACCCTTCACAAGGAGGGTAAGCCACAAACATTCATTGCCAAAGAAGCTGGCTGTTCACAGAGTGCTGTATCCAAGCATGTTAACAGAAAGTTGAGTGGAAGGAAAAAGTGTGGAAGAAAAAGATGCACAACCAACCGAAAGAACCGCAGCCTTATGATTGTCAAGCAAAATCGATTCAAGAATTTGGGTGAACTTCACAAGGAGTGGACTGAGGCTGGGGTCAAGGCATCAAGAGCCACCACACACAGACATGTCAAGGAATTTGGCTACAGTTGTCGTATTCCTCTTGTTAAGCCACTCCTGAACCACAGACAACGTCAGAGGCGTCTTACCTGGGCTAAGGAGAAGAAGAACTGGACTGTTTCCCAGTGTTCCAAAGTCCTCTTTTCAGATGAGAGCAAGTTTTGTATTTCATTTGGAAACCAAGGTCCTAGAGTCTGGAGGAAGGGTGGAGAAGCTCATAGCCCAAGTTGCTTGAAGTCCAGTGTTAAGTTTCCACAGTCTGTGATGATTTGGGGTGCAATGTCATCTGCTGGTGTTGGTCCATTGTGTTTTTTGAAAACCAAAGTCACTGCACCCGTTTACCAAGAAATCTTGGAGCACTTCATGCTTCCTTCTGCTGACCAGCTTTTTAAAGATGCTGATTTCATTTTCCAGCAGGATTTGGCACCTGCCCACGCTGCCAAAAGCACCAAAAGTTGGTTAAATGACCATGGTGTTAGTGTGCTTGACTGGCCAGCAAACTCACCAGACCTGAACCCCATAGAGAATCTATGGGGTATTGTCAAGAGGAAAATGAGAAACAAGAGACCAAAAAATGCAGATGAGCTGAAGGCCACTGTCAAAGAAACCTGGGCTTCCATACCACCTCAGCAGTGCCACAAACTGATCACCTCCATGCCACGCCGAATTGAGGCAGTAATTAAAGCAAAAGGAGCCCCTACCAAGTATTGAGTACATATACAGTAAATGAACATACTTTCCAGAAGGCCAACAATTCACTAAAAATGTTTTTTTTATTGGTCTTATGATGTATTCTAATTTTTTGAGATAGTGAATTGGTGGGTTTTTGTTAAATGTGAGCCAAAATCATCACAATTAAAAGAACCAAAGACTTAAACTACTTCAGTCTGTGTGCATTGAATTTATTTAATACATGAGTTTCACAATTTGAGTTGAATTACTGAAATAAATGAACTTTTCCACAACATTCTAATTTATTGAGATGCACCTGTATACTGTACAGTGTATGTTATTATTTGTATATTGTGTGTAATTATGTGTATATTAGACTTTAAATTGTGTTGTGTTAATCTGATGTTTATTGTAAATTGATATGTCACATCACTGTCACGACTACTATGTTGCTCGGAACTGCACCCAAGAATTTCACACACTATTGCACTTGCATATATGGTTGTGTGACAATAAAAGTGATTTGATTTGATTTTTCTATGTTGTTGAACCAACGTGGTTCGAACGATGGATATGCGACATAGTTACTAGTGTTTCGGAAAACAGTCGTGACAAGCTAGTTAATTTCTCCAGTGATGCATCATATTATGATGGTTAAGCAATGAATTATGTCGTTGTATGGGAAACGCACCCAGCTGAAACTTCTGTAATGCGACTGGAAATTCTAACTGGGCTTCAGAGACCAGACCATAAGATTGAACTTCTAGCTTTGTAAAACACTAATAGGGGACCAATTAAGAGCCGTGGTGACATGGTTCTGATAACAGCACACTGTCTATTGCCTCCTGTGCCCTTTGAAAACACTAATTGAAGTCATTAAGTAGGCTCTAGGCTTGGTGGAGCTTCAAAAAAACACTGTACTTCAGTTGATTGTCTTAAATGTGAGCAAAATATCTTTTCACATATTGTCTTTTTTTAATTTATATATATATAATAATGTTCCTATTCTAAGCGTTACTTGACAAGTGATTCAGTAGATTTAGTTTGCATTTTTCAATTGTTGTACAATTTTGTGATAGTCTGATATATTGGCCAATTACCAGTTTTGTGCATTTTGATTTTATTTTTGAGTGACATTGGCCACTGTGTCTCCTTCGCGGATTAATAATAGTGCTACATCCTCTAGTATCGGTAACAATACCAATGAAAATGGAAAATAAGCAATTTAAATTTACAGAGAATGTATTGTGATTTAAGAGTAAGGTAAAATAAGTGTTCATTTCATTTTAGCAGTTTATTCTGAATCTCTTTTGCTAAATCACTAAATTGTATTATGTATAAATCAGCATTATACCATTGGCCACCCTGGTCTTTAAATTTCTGTATTGGCATTTGTCATTGAAAACCTAAACAATTCCATACCATTACAAATTGCGTAGTTTACTTTTAGGTTCTATATTACCCACAGTTAGTTTACAGAATTGAAAAGTAATTTTCCTTTGCATATTCGAAATCTCATTTGTCACAATGGGAATAGCTGCAACGATTAGCTCTATGAAATGTCTTTAAGTCTCTTAGATGTAGCCGCTACTTCTGGTTGGCTCACTGTAGCATGTTGCATTTCCCTGTACTACTAATCACATCTGTCATTAGAAGACTATAGTCATTACCATCTAAATGATGATTCTTAGTGAAATGTGAGTTTCCTGAATTTGGTACTCGTTACATTATTCACACCAATTGAGACTGTCATTCAGGAGAAAGTCTATAGGGCTCTAAAGAACTATCCCCCTTTATAGAGTAGTCTAATTATTTAAGTTTGCTCAAGAGTGAAGGGAGGAAAGCTTTTGATATATATATATATATATATATATATATATATATATATATATATATATATATATATATATATATATATATATAAATCTGTACTTTTATTCACCAAAGTAACATTCAACTGATCACAATGTATAGTCAGGACATTAATAATGTGAAAAATTGCTATAACAATTAAAAAAAAAAAAAAAAAAAAAAAAATGGTCTGAACTTCTTAAACTACTTCAAAGAGTTCTCATCAAAAAATCCTCCACGTGCAGCAGTGACAGCTTTGCAGATCCTTGACATTCTAGCTGTCAGTTTGTCCAGATACTCAGGTGACATTTCACCCCACGCTTCATGTAGCACTTGCCACTGATGTGGCTGTCTTTTCGGGCACTTCTCACGCACCTTACAGTCTAGCTGATCCCACAAAAGCTCAATGGGATTAAGATCCATAACACTCTTTTCCAATTATCTGTTGTCCAATGTATGTGTTTCTTTGCCCACTCTAAACTTTTCTTTTTGTTTTTCTGTTTCAAAAGTGGCTTTTTCTTTGCAATTCTTCCCATAAGGTAGGGCTGCATGATTATAGCAAAAATCATAATTGTCGATTTATTGCCCTTGATATTGTAATCGCGATTATTAATGTCGATTAAAATATTAAATTACCGTGACGTAACAAAGTAAACAACCATGTGGTTCTTCAGAGTAGCAGATTTCAATGGTAGATATGAGCTGCACTCCAGTTTCTTTTAAGCATCTTTTAAGCATTCTATTGTATTGTATTTTATATTGTAATAATATTTGTTAATGTAAGGCAAATAAAAATTATTTTAAATTGATATCTATGGTATAGAATAAATTAAATTATTGCTAAATTACTGCTTAAATTATTAGTCCACGTACAGTAAATAATATGGCATATTCAATATTCAAACTTGTTAACAGCCGATTTAAATCGACCAAGTTACTGCGTTCAGTAAGCCCTTTGGTGGCGAAACAGGGGACCATTCATCCCGTTAGATCTTCAATGGTGATCTTGTTCATGTAAGGTCATCATTAGATAATTTTTGGCCTCAGTGGTTGCACTTTGGAAATTAAAAACAGTCATTTGCGATCGGAGTTTGTGCGATTCGTGAAAATGTTAAATCTACTAATACCAGCAGTGTGGCAAATGGGTCTTTTAGAGCAGACGCGTTAACAATGAAGGTGATTCCTGAAATATGCTATTCATGCCATATTATTTATGTTGGCTACACCTTCAAAACATACTTAGAACAGTTAAGCTGAATTACTTTATTGCTATTTTGTACAAATCAAATTCACATTGGTCTACTTATTAACATGACAAAACAAAACTGTTGTGAAATTTTTAATAAATTGTACACAGAAATCGAGCACCGCGACAAACTCTCCCATTACAATGACTGCTGTCACTCACTGCAGGTTTACACTGTTTCAGACCTGCATTTCGACGCGAGCTCAATGACGCTTCGCACAAAGTTCTGCACTCTCTCGAATGCTCTCATTAAAAACAAAGCTGTCTAATCAGCATAATAAATCAATTATTTACACCGTGTCTGTGCCTTGATTAGAACGGGATAGTTTGAGTTTTGTCGTGTTGCTCATTTGCAGTGTATTTAACATCTACGTTCAAAGCGAGTGGTGCAATATACAATGAGTCAAAAATAATTCCTAAGTGCTTTTCGCTCTTGATCTACAGCTTCATTTCGAGTGTCAGGTGATGTTTCTTCAGTATTAATTTTCATGTGCCACCACGAACAGAGGTGGAATATAATGCAAGCATCTGGGCATTCAGGCGGTTTAAAACTTGCGCATTAGGATCAGTTGTCATTACAGATAGGACGGAGGACTAATCTAAGTGGCTCTGATTGGCCATTGCCATTTCATTGCTCAACGGACATGTTAGTTATTGGTTAGAATACTCAACCGCTGCAAAAACATGTTGTCAATAGAAACCATTGACGCAACAGGAGCAGATTTAAATTGAACGCTGTAATCGTCAGTTTTCACGATTACATAATCGTGGCAGCCGTAATCATAATCATGATTAGTTTTTCAATTAATTGTGCAGCCATACCATAAAGCCTGAACCCCTGAGTCTTCTCTTTACTGTTGTACATGAAACTGGTGTTGAGTGGGTAGAATTCAATGAAGCTGTCAGCTGAGGACATGTGAGGCATCTATTTCTCAAACTAGAGACTCTGATGTACTTATCCTCTTGTCAAGTTGTACATCTGGGCCTTCCACATCTCTTTCTGTCCATGTTAGAGCCAGTTGTCCTTTGTCTTTGAAGACTGTAGTGTACACCTTTGTATGAAATCTTCAGTTTTTTGGCAATTTCAAGACAACAACAATGCTTGACTGATGAGTTTCTAGAGAAAGAAACCATTTTACCATTTTTGATCTAATATTGACCTTAAGACATGCCAGTCTATTGCATTCTGTGGCAACTCAAACACAAAGACAATGTTAAGCTTCATTTAACGAACCAAATATCTTTCAACTGTGTTTGATATAATGGCAAGTGATTTTCTAATACCAAATTAGCAATTTAGCATGATTACTCAAGGATAAGGTGTTGGAGTGATGGTTGCTGGAAATTGGGCCTGTCTAGATTTGATTAAAAAATGACTTTTTTCAAATAGTTATGGTGCTGTTTTTTTACATCAGTAATGTCCTGACTATACTTTGCGATCAGCTGAATGCCACTTTGGTGAATTGAAGTACCAATTTCCTTCCGAAACAGCAAAATCTGTACATTATTCCAAACTTTTGGCTGCCAGTGAGTGTGTGTATGTATATATATATATATATATATATATATATATATATATATATATATATATATATATATATATATATATATATATATATATATATTAAACCATCTTAAGTTGGTTTGCTGGTCTTAGCATGTTTGCAGTATTGTTCTGTTCTGTGCAAACTCTCTGCCCGTCTTTGCAGTCGGACCAGGCTGGTGGTCTTTATTAAGAATTATTTATTTATCTATTTTTTTTCAGCAGGGGTAGAGTAGGTATAATTAAAGCATTGCTAATCATTTCAGTTTTAAAGCATTGCCCATTCCATTAATCTTAAATATATACTGTAGATGTTGTAGATGGTCTGGGCCTATTTGACCTGCATGAATCCCCCTTTCATGTTTCCCTTGGTGTCACATAAAAAATAACATGTTTTGGTCTTGACCTTAAGAAAAGGCTGGAGATTTTGGCCCCAAGACAAGGCTAAAGGTCTTTGTGAGTCTCCCTGGTGGCTTAATGACCTGTCTTTGGGAGTGCTGATGATCTGATAAGGGAAATCAGGTCTGTATGTGTCTGTCATTGTGCCCGTTGGCCGATCTCAGCACCCGTGGTGAAGTGAGCAAAGAGGGGGGCTAGTGAGCGGTAGTCTGACTGACAGCAGGCTGACGTGAACATGACAGTAACGAATGTACCCTCAGCATTCACTCTGAAGGCTCTCAGAACTGCTTCCCTGGGTTCTAAAGTCATCCGCAAGCATCTACCAAACATTCCATCCTGTTCCAAAATCAATATGATGAATTGACATGTATTTTTCATGTCTGAAGTTCATCCTTGTCAGATCCTGTCAAGAGATAAGTGTATATGAAATGGCTAATTAAGGACTTCTGCTAATTGAATGGTACAAGAACAAGCCATAACATCTCATCCTTTTTTAGTTTCTGCATAATTGATCTATGCTTGCTGACTGCAGTCTTTACTGAACTAATTCATCAAGCAGATTGCACTAATAGTCAGACTTTTTGTGCAGTCCATTTTGTGTTGGGATGTTTGTGACTTAATTTACCTCTTCAACTTCTACTTTATGTTCCCTTCTGACTTTTACAGGGTCTTAACAACATCATTAGTTTCGATTTTGACTACAAGAAGGAGTTCATCTACTGGATTGACTCTAGCAGACCTAGTGGCCGGAGGATAAACAGAATTCGCATTAACGGCAGTGACCTTAAGGTACGTCTGGATTCTCATTTATCATTATCATTATTCTGAGTCACCAAGGAGTGGTCTCTCATAGCCAGACCTTTGGAGAAATGGCAAAATGTCTGGTTCACATTACAGCTAATTCTGGCCAAGAACCGCCTTTTTTTTTTTTATTTACATAAGAAGAACCACAGGTTGCTTTGTTTGTTTGGTTGTTGTTGCTGTAGTTGTTTTGTGTGTGTGTGTGTGTGTGCCATTTAGGGATGGTTTTATATTAAATAGATTATACCACAATATTAGTATATTGGTTTGAAATTTCTGTCCTTCTAAAAGCAGTAAGTGCAGACTTATCTTCAGGCATTAGTCGGAAAAAAGAGCAAAATATACAGTTCTGCTCGTGGATATCTAGTCTACATGCTACTTACTACCTCAAATAAAATTTTGAATATATTTTTAAAGATTTGACTGCAATACCTGCCACACTTTGGAAAATCCATTGATTAGTTCTTCCTTAAAAACTGATCATTGTATTAGCCTGGTAACTTAAAATGTTAAAAGTAAAAATGACTTTGTTTCCAGGGAGACTGATGATAAAAAAAAATACAAATAAAAAAAGACTGTGTGCCCTTACTCCTGGAAGTTGTGTCATGATCAAATGGTTAGTGAATGGATTGTGGGCATGCTGTTGAAGGCTGAGACCAAATAAGAAGTGACAACAATGCTAAGTGGTCTGGACAAGTTACTGTATTAAATAATATATTTACAGGAGGATGCAATGGTGTTGTTTAAAGTCAACATCTGAATATCTAAATAAATTGTTCTGTTTAAAAGCCATACAGCCATAGATTGTTCATTTTTGCTTTATTTGAGGGACTCAGTAAGGTCACATGGTTAATGCTCAGATGCACATCTCTGCTACTTACCTGCTGAGCAACAATTTTTCCCATCTCATTAGCTTCATTGAAGGGCCGAAAACCTAATTTGGCTTCATTACATAGTTTTGCACCCTCCTGATTTATCACCACTGTTCAGCACTAGCTAAAGCCATTTGAAATTCATTACCATTTTGGGGTGTAATCTATAGAACATTTGAAATAGAGACAATGCGAGGCAGTACAATATGTTTAGGTAAGAGACCTTTACCCATTATTAGCTGGAGATATAATGATAATCTTACACCGAATTGATACAGGTCCATTGCTATCACTATTGCACTATTGTTGTTGCGCATAAAACAAGTTACTGATCAATCAGTTAAGATGATTAAAGGTATACCTTAAATTCAATGTGAGTCATTTGAATAAAAGCATCTAACAGATGTAAATACTTGAACTTTTTAATCAGACACTGAATTGACATTTTATGTTTTGTAAGTATTGAATTATGATTAATTATTGCAAACTCTTGTTTGAACTTTAAAAAGTTGGAAAAGAATTATCAGATTACAAATGTCTTCCAATGCTGAGACTGTGACTTACATACTTATTGCCACATAATCAGCATCTTTTTACAGACTTCAAATTCATTATTTTACACAATTGATAAACTGAAGCCAGGAGCAAATTATAAGACAGCCCCTAGCAGCAATTCCCTGAGTTTGGATTGTGGAAATGATACACTATGGGTTTGATCACTGTAATACTTTAATATAATAACTCATGAATAAGAGTCTTGCACTGCAGTGTTTCATTATGTTAGGCATGATGCCTTCGGAAGTGCCTTTGGTGTGGTTTAATGAGCAGTTTTGTCTATTAATAAATTATAGACCAAATTTTATATACTATGTTGCATACCAATCATGAAGTTGGCATGCTTAGCCACTCTCATTTGATCTTATATGGTGTGATTACCAAAATCCAGTTGTTAGCCACCATTTAGAACACTTGCCATAAATAATGCTCTTCAATAATGTCTATAAAGAAGATTTTAGCCATCATATACTCATGTACTGTATATGAGAAGATTGCAGCTACTCTGAAGATCTGATAGAAGTTTGATGTCCCATGTGCGTTCAGTGCTGATTTATTCAAATGTTGACATTTTAAATGTCTAGCTGAAATTACTACTGAAAGTACGGTCTTGTCAATTGCACGGCTATATATCCGTTGTTACAGGTGCATCTCAATAAATTAGAATGTCGTGGAAAAGTTCATTTATTTCAGTAATTCAACTCAAATTGTGAAACTCGTGTATTAAATAAATTCAATGCACACAGACTGAAGTAGTTTAAGTCATTGGTTCTTTTAATTGTGATGATTTTGGCTCACATTTAACAAAAACCCACCAATTCACTATCTCAAAAAATTAGAATATGGTGACATGCCAATCAGCTAATCAACTCAAAACACCTGCAAAGGTTTCCTGAGCCTTCAAAATGGTCTCTCAGTTTGGTTCACTAGGCTACACAATCATGGGGAAGACTGCTGATCTGACAGTTGTCCAGAAGACAATCATTGACACCCTTCACAAGGAGGGTAAGCCACAAACATTCATTGCCAAAGAAGCTGGCTGTTCACAGAGTGCTGTATCCAAGCATGTTAACAGAAAGTTGAGTGGAAGGAAAAAGTGTGGAAGAAAAAGATGCACAACCAACCGAGAGAACCGCAGCCTTATGATTGTCAAGCAAAATCGATTCAAGAATTTGGGTGAACTTCACAAGGAATGGACTGAGGCTGGGGTCAAGGCATCAAGAGCCACCACACACAGATGTGTCAAGGAATTTGGCTACAGTTGTCGTATTCCTCTTGTTAAGCCACTCCTGAACCACAGACAACGTCAGAGGCGTCTTACCTGGGCTAAGGAGAAGAAGAACTGGACTGTTGCCCAGTGTTCCAAAGTCCTCTTTTCAGATGAGAGCAAGTTTCGTATTTCATCTTCATGCTTCCTTCTGCTGACCAGCTTTTTAAAGATGCTGATTTCATTTTCCAGCAGGATTTGGCACTTGCCCACACTGCCAAAAGCACCAAAAGTTGGTTAAATGACCATGGTGTTGGTGTGCTTGACTGGCCAGCAAACTCACCAGACCTGAACCCCATAGAGAATCTATGGGGTATTGTCAAGAGGAAAATGAGAAACAAGAGACCAAAAAATGCAGATGAGCTGAAGGCCACTGTCAAAGACACCTGGGCTTCCATACCACCTCAGCAGTGCCACAAACTGATCACCTCCATGCCACGCCGAATTGAGGCAGTAATTAAAGCAAAAGGAGCCCCTACCAAGTATTGAGTACATATACAGTAAATGAACATACTTTCCAGAAGGCCAACAATTCACTAAAAATGTTTTTTTTTATTGGTCTTATGATGTATTCTAATTTTTTGAGATAGTGAATTGGTGGGTTTTTGTTAAATGTGAGCCAAAATCATCACAATTAAAAGAACCAAAGACTTAAACTACTTCAGTCTGTGTGCACTGAATTTATTTAATACACGAGTTTCACAATTTGAGTTGAATTACTGAAATAAATGAACTTTTCCACGACATTCTCATTTATTGAGATGCACCTGTAGATGATGATGGTAGAGAAGATCTTATATTATGTCTCATATCAAGCATTTCATGTCTTGTAATGACAGCTTGTAAGAATTGTTTACGTTCGGACAGCAAAGTGTCCTAAGTGCGTAAGGCAAAAACCCTTTTCATTACTTAAACATTTTAATATTTTATATTCTTAAGCCACATATCACATAGATGTGTTGGTAACATCTATGTGAATCAATATTCAATAAAAATAAAGTTTTTTGACCTTGACACTTTTTTTGACCAGAAAAAAAAGCAACATTTCCTTAAGGGTTGCCTTTAGCCCCATTGTACCCTACTGTAATCCTACTTGTTCAGTGCAATGACATTATGTGACTAAGCAAAAATTAAGCATTAACAAAAACTGTACCACTAGCCAGACATGTTTTATAAAAGTGTTTCATGTCTTATCTCGCCTAGAGCACCAAGTGGATTACCACTGAAGGACTACCATTGGTGCCTCTCAAAATAATAAATAAAAAAATCTCTTGACGATGAAGCTTATAGTTCCTGTTAGATCTGAATTTCTCTTGTTTGTTTTTAATAGATTGTTCACAGAACAGCTGTGCCCAGTGCACTGGCTGTGGACTGGATTGGAAAGAACTTGTACTGGTGCGATGTGGAGAGAAAGACACTGGAGGTGTCTAAATCCAATGGTTTATATCCCACTATCATAGTGAGCTCTGGCCTGAAAAACCCCACTGACCTGGCTCTGGATGCTCAAACCGGGTATATTGTCAACAGATTAAATTTGCACATCCTGCTTTCTACTTTTCATCATGACACTTCAAAAACAATTTTCTTACTGAGTATTTTTGTCTTGCTTTCCAGTGAAGTTATCGATATCTTAACATCTTTAACAAGATACATTTACCTGTACCTGAGAAGCAAAATGAGAGAAGATACTAGGTGTTGTTTTCAGATAAATTTTACCAAAAGTTAGTGAGGTTTATTCTTAAATTGAGAAAGTTTTTTCCTCCAAAATACAGAGTAAGATGTTTCTTTTCAGTGCAGTCCAGGGAGGAGAAGGAATTAATAGATAGGCCCACAGATCAATAGGAATAGTTAATTTCTACTTGAAACAACTAGGACAAGGACATGTCTCATAATATTTGAAGCTGGTGAATGAGGGTCACTCTCTATCCCTCAGGTATGTGTTCTGGATTGACTGCTGTGAAAATCCTCACGTCGGTCGTGTTGGTATGGACGGCCAAGGCCAAAGAGTTATTGTGAACAAAGATATCTACAGCCCTTCAGCTCTGACCATTGACTACACAAACAAGAGAATCTACTGGGCAGATGATAATCACATCCTTTTTGCCAACATGGATGGTTCACAGAGGCACAGAGGTGCGAACAATTTAATTTACTTCTTTTTATGTATTGGATTAGTAAACAATGAAGGCAGAATTGTATAAAAAAACAGCAATAAAGCCATTTTACTGTAAAACATGAGGCTGAAATTGACCATGAGCTCAAGATATTCTACAGTGTGACAGCAAAAGAGATCTATCATTGTACTTACAAATGTAAGGACACATTTGTAAGTGTACCCAAGAACTTGACTGGCCAGCGTAAAACTCAAAACAAAAACCCCTGAACAGCTTCGGGATGATTTAGAACGCAGACTGTGAGCCAGGACTCTTCGCCCTAAATCAATGACCTGACCTCACTGACACTCTTGTGTTTGAATGGGAGCAAATTCACACAGCCATATTCCAACATCTTGTGAGAAGTCTTCACAGAAGAGTGGAAGCTGTTATAAAAGCAAATTGAGCACCAACTTCATGTTAATGCCCATGGTGTTAATATATGGGCGTGGTGTTCTGTTGTCTACATTCTTTTGGCCTTGCAGTCTATCTTTCACTTTAGGATTGAAAAGGAGGTGAATCTGAAAGATGTTGGGTAATGACTTGAGCTTTAATGTGTAGTAATTTCACTTTAATGTGTACCTCAGTTCCTCATGACCACATCCAGGGTGTGATGGGGCTCACGCTGTTTGAGGACTTCATTTACTGGACTGACGGAAAGTCCAAATCTCTCCGTCGAGCCCACAAGACCACCGGTGCCAATGCTGTTGACCTCATAAATTCCTGGCATGCGATTAAATCTGTCATTGTCTACCATCCTCTGCGCCAGCCGGAAGGTAAAGACTTTAAGATTTACGGTATATTCATTTTGAACTTTGCGATGAATTTTCCCAACGTGATCTCAAGAGAATTCGTATGTATTCTTACATAAAGTGTGGTTCTAGCAAACATACATTCTTTTACGTTTGCATAGACACCGAAACGTACAGTACTGACGTATTGACAGCATCTAAACATCATAATTTATGTATGTTTTTATATATTTTACTTGTACTGTTTGAACTGATTAATATTGAGGTTAATTACATTTAATTTATAATCAATTTATAATCAATGATAATTTAATGCAGTTAACATTGTAATATGACATTTTAATGGTTGCATTCACCTCTATGTGATTTCTGCTGCCCTATACAACATTTTAATAAATACAAATTTATCACTTTTACAAAAAAAATTAAAATAATAATAATAATAATTTGTAATCGTTTAATCATTTATTAAACATTTAATTTTATTTTTGTTTGCCATGGGACATAAAAGGAGTTTTCAGAATATGCCAAAAAGCAAAATAAACCACAAAAACACCATAAAACAATAATAAAATTAATCCATAAATTTGTTAACTATAATCCAAATCTTCAGACTGCTTTCTGTGAAGAACAAACACAAATTCAAGCCTTTTATTCAACTATCTCCATCTCCAATCCATCTGCCACAGCGCCGTCGTGCCTGCCGTAACTGTCAACCCGTGTTGGTTGGTTTTGTTTTCAAAATTAAAAAATTGCCGCCTCGAGCATTACGACCAGCGGTTTTACTGCAGTGATGTTGAATGCTCATTGGTTCTCAAGTGTCTCGTGACTGTTTGCAACATGCCGTATTCTGTGATGGAAAACGATGAAAATGACAGCGCCGTTATAGAGTGAATCAGGAGAAGGTTTACAGCGATTAATAATTTAAATTCTACTCTCCACAATGCTATTGTATGCTGTCAGGGAGCACATCAGATGCAGCGCATCACCCTTTGGTCTACTTTTGTACTGAATTTTGCCATTTTTCTGAATAAATTATTGTGATTACATTTATCTGTCTGTTACGTGTTTTATATGCTTAATAAATGGTTATGGTTAGGTTTAGGAGTAGGTGTGGGATTAGCGGCTGTAAAATATATATAAATTAATATACTGTATCAAAATGATTGCTACTGTACATTAATCCACTTGTTACATGTTTTTATATTGTTGAAATGTGGTTATGTTTAGAGGTTGGGGTTGGGTTAAGGGATCTAAAATATCTATAACAGTAAAAATTTTTAAATATACAGTATTTATAATTGATTTGTGTATTCAGATATGTTTGTAATGGATTCGTCAATATTTTACGTTTCTAAAGCTGTAAATATGTAAAAGTGTTTACGTTTTAGATCCTTTCAAACATCCATATTATACATTTTAGTGTCTATCCAAAAGTACAAACATGTACGTTTATATGTTACAAATATTAACGTACATATTGCTACGTATATTAATGAGATCAGGCTGGTTCTCCAGTTGCACTACTTAAGTGTTAACCTGTATCTTATTTGCTAAACACCCACAATCCAGTTTAACCCAGTGATTATCTGTACTGGTACAGTGCTGTGCCAGGTGTATTTCATTGAAGACATTATTTTTAGTGCAAATATGCCTCCTTTCAATATAAATTAGGCTTATTGTAGATTACGCTTTTTTCCACAAAAGTCAGCATTATTTGTCTAGTACCAATTACCACCTGCGGAAAATTTAATTCTGTTTAAAAAAGATGTTTGCGAAACAATGCTGTGCAAAATTGTATGCCAGATTTTGGTAGTCTGTTAGGTATGTTCCCAGAACCGGCCTGTAAAATAAGGAACTGCCCCATGCACCTTGTGTTTAGCTCTACAATTTGGGCATATCTGTGCCATTAGCTGATTTGCTTAATTCCTTATGTTAAATCGACGCAAACTGCATGAGCAAATAAACTGCTATCAGTAGCCACAATTTATTCTTAGTAAATTTCCGTTTCATTATTTTCAATTCAGAAAACAAGTCATTTCTGCCCCTTTTTTATGTGACAGTCCCCAAGCACCAGTGTCAAGTGGCCAATGGAGGGTGTAGCCACTTGTGTTTACTGTCTCCCGGTGGAGGTCATAAGTGTGCCTGCCCAACTAACTTCTACTTGGCTGCCGATAACAAGACCTGCATGTCCAACTGCACAGCCAGCCAGGTGTGTTTGCCAAAATGCTAATTCATTGTCATTAGATGGAACAGCAAGGCTTGTTCCAGTTTGTGTTGTGCACAATTGATTGACCTTTTCTACATGGTGGACTTCTTTGCAGTTTCGCTGTGGAACAGATGAATGCATCCCATTCTGGTGGAAATGTGATACAGTAGATGACTGCGGCGATGGATCTGATGAGCCTGCAGACTGTCGTGAGTGTTTATCTTATCCATCTAAACCAAGGGTCCGTGACCCATAGGGGGTCCACGGTGGTACCGCAGGCGGTCAGCTTATTATTGTTTGATCTACCATTGGCACTCGTAATAATGACTCACTTGCACACGGTTGACAGACTACAGTTATTTTTTTTTGTATTTTTTTTTTTTTTTTGTTGCTTTTTGCTTTCAGAACAATAGCTTAATTTGTGTAATAAATAGTTACCGCTGAGATTATCAAGCCGGCATAGGCTATGTCCTTAATAGTCAACACATTCAAGAAGATGACTCCAGTCATTTTTCCTCATTACAAAGTTTTACTCCTAAAGAAATGAACAGTAATTTTGAAATATATGTATTAAAATTGACCATTTTCATGAGATGAAGACTCCAATCATGTCAGTAACCTCATAAAAGTTCACTGTAAAAAAAAAAAACAAAAAAAAAAAAAAAGAAAAATCCAGTTGTTTTTACAAAAAAAAAAAAAAAAAAAAAAAATCTGCCAGCTGTGGTTACCAAAGTAATTATGTACAAAATACAGTAAAAATGTAAACAACTTTATGGAACAACCTGTCAATTTTACAGTTTAACACTGTTGTTTTTACGGTATATTTTACGGTGCAGTACCGCCGTTTATATTATTAAATGATAAACTTAATATATTAAGCTTCTGAAACTGTAAAAGTCTGCTTTTCACTTTATAATGCATTGTTAATCACCGTAGTAATTACAGACGTGCACATGATGACATGAAGTTCATCAATAGTGGCCCTTCCAGGAGCAATGGACAATAAACATGTAGAGACGGTGCTCAGTGTCACTCACACAAACACTAAATACCATCAGGGTAACACATGTGAAATTAAAATAATGCAATAAACATTAACTAAACTACATCAAATATAACACAGAATTTGGGGTCAGTGTAGATAACTGATATTAAAAATAAGAAGAAACATAACTATTCTCATAAAATATAATGAAATTATATTTCAGACCCCTGCTGTACATAATTTCATGATTATTTTAATGGCTTTGCAATGTAAACATCAAATATGTAAATACAATAATATGGCACAATACATGTTTTTATAGGCATAAAATGCAACATTCAATTTTTAAACAATATGCTCCATCTCTCTGCTTAACAAGGGGTCCTTGGCCTGAAAATGGTTGAGAACCCCTGATCTAGACTATATATTAAGTTTGTAATCTGTATACATTTTTGACTGACACAAACAAATTATTGAATCAGAGTTTTGAATAGATATATTAAAATATTGGCAGGTTATTTACAATATATACTGTATATTGCAAAATAATTACAAAATATTATGATTTTTTTTTATATATATATATATATATATATTACTCACCCCTTGATGTCGAAGTTATTATACATGGAGATTAACTTCTTAACAGCTACAGGCTAGACTGACCTGTAAGTTTTGAGAACGAATGAACTTTTGCTCTTTCATTTTTATCTCCCAATGCACTTTTAGAGTTCACTTTGTAGCTTGGTGATTCATATGAGCAGTACAGCTGGAACTAATAGAAAATGACAGGCTGCAGATGGCTGCTGTTAACAGGTGGAACCTCTGTTGTTCGATAAAGGCCAAGGGGCATTAAATATCATAGAGAAGCTTTTAGTGGAATATTGGAACGTGGGTTGACTCGCCCATTTCAGGAGACCTCACACAACTACGGTTTAAAAACACACAGCTATGCACAAATTGCTTTGAATCCTCAGGAGTTCACTGTTAATCATCATTTTTGCAGCGGAATTCAAATGCCAGCCTGGGCGTTTCCAGTGTGGCACTGGCCTTTGCGCCTTACCTCCCTTCATCTGCGATGGAGAGAATGACTGTGGGGACAACTCGGATGAGGCAAATTGTGGTGAGCAAAATAATACATATGAAAGCTGTTCTTAAATGCCATGTTCTTATCGACAGATCCAGTGCTTTATTTTCTCTGTGTGACGCTCCTTGTAGAATCCAGTTCCCGTAGGGTATGCAGAATGCACAAGCAAGAAAATCAGACTTGAATTTTCATCAGCAACAAATCTTCTTTAGCACAGCTTTCTCTGTATGTTCAATTATACAAGACTCTTGTTGCTGTCAAACGATCAATATCCACTTTAGGAGTATTAGAAAAAAGTACAGAGTATTTTGTCTTCTAACCATTGTAATTGGGATTTTTTTGGACCAACAGTGATTTAAGATTCAAGAGGTTTAGTGCTTTTAACGCAAATAATATTGTTTCTGCTCTCATCTTAGTTCTATTCGTATTGCATTCCATCTCTGAATAATCCATTTGAAAGGAATTGAATTTGACTGGAATCTCGATGTCTCTATTCCTGATACTGTACCTAATGATGTTATCTCACAAAGAATACATATAGTATTAGCTCAGTTTTAAAACCTAATGAGCTACCACACTATCTACTGCCTACATAGGCAGCTGCCTTCTTAGAAAACTTTATTTATTACATTACGGAAATGTATTAATTATCCATTTGATATGCCCTACATACTGTAGGCAGCAATTCGGTGCACCACAAAAATAGCACCAAGTTTAACAGCATGTTGCTAAGCTTAAGGCATGGTGTTCTAATAAGCATAAATAAATACAAATCACATGTGAATATTGAGTAAAATAAATTGATTTTAATTACACAGCACTGCTTTTATTGTTACTTTTTAATAGTATAAGTTATAGTATAAAATATAAGTTATTCACAATCAGATATTCATTGTACATCTCTGATTTATGTATTCACTGAGATTGTCTTCTAGGGTACAAAGGGTACATGTGATGCTGCCTTGGAATTTTTTGAAAAGATGGCACCTTACAAGGCAGCATTACGATGCCTTAAAATGCTACCTCCGTAGGCAGCTCACTAGATTTAGTAGTAGAGCAATTGTCTCACTGATTCCCTATAATTATTCCCCCCATTTGCAGATACATACATCTGTCTGTCAGGCCAGTTCAAGTGCACCAGAAAGCAGAAGTGTATACCTTTAAATCTTCGCTGCAACGGACAGGACGACTGTGGGGATGGTGAAGATGAAACAGACTGTCGTAAGAAACGTCTTGACTTTTTTTTGCTTCCTCTATTAAGCACTGCCAAAAAGGGGCATCATTCTCTTCAACGGAAGGGTGTTGTGACAGAATTTGGTGAACTGTGCCACATTTGGCTTATCCCAGATAAATTAAATGATCCAGAATGACAGATATCGAATGTGGCTTTTATCCCACCAAACCAAGTTGAAGCTAAAAGGATAGCCAGGTGCTTATTACTGTAGGTATTCCCGAGAGAAAAGGCCCTATCTTGGGAAAGGTAGCAATACTTGTCAGTGAGTCACCTTGAGTGGAAAGGTGTATATCATTCCCCATTTGAACTCAGCATGTTACTGCTATGACTAACATTTCTAGGCTGTCATTTCTTCCAGTCCTGGGTCGTTATTGTTCCTAAGGTAAATGGTAATGGTAATGGTAGAGTTCCTGTAGCTCAATGTGTTCAGCAGGGTTGCCTGCTGAACACCATGATGAACCCCTAAGGGTTCATGATGGAACTGCATGGGGTTACTGAGATTATGAGAAGAAATGTATTAATCATATACTCACCCTCATGTTATTTCAAACCCATATGATTTTCTTCCATGGAACACAAAAGGTCATGTTACGGCAGGATGTTAGGAACTGACAGCCTCAGTCACCATTCACTTCCTTTGCATTTTTTTTTTTCTCCATACAATAAAAGTGAATGGTGACTGAGGCTGCCACTTCCAAACATTCTGCCTATCATCTCCTGTTGTGTTCAACTGAAGAAGGTCATACAGGTTTGGAATGACATGGGGGCAAGTAAATGAGACATTCTTTTCATTTTTGGGTGAACTAACAATTTAAACAGGTAACACACATGCAGATAAAATGTATGCTGGTACCTTGAATTGGCTGTAAGTTCTGCCATTGAATATATGTAAAGTTATTTGCACAAGACCTTGTTATAATGTAAAAAAAAAAAAGAAAAAGTGAGGATGTCTCATACATTCTTTATTGAAAAACGTTCATAGGAATGTTTGACCTATACCGTACAAGTATTTTTTGTTTGTTTTCTCTCAAACTCTTCATATGACTCTTTGATGGCCTAGTAAATAACTTGCTAATGATGTTCCAGCTGAGAGCACATGTTCACCAGACCAGTTCCAGTGCAAGGCCACCATGCACTGCATTTCCAAGCTATGGGTCTGCGACGAAGACCCAGACTGTGCTGACGGCTCTGATGAGGCCAATTGTGGTGAGTAAGCCACAGTTATTATTCACAAATCAGAGGCTCGTCGGCCACATGCACAGGCCTGTCTGAAAGTCTGATTGGGGCTAATGCCAATTCTGTATGCTACTGCTGTCTTATCTCTCTCTGATGGAGTGAGGCCAGTTTTAATCATGAACCACTCGGCTTTTATTAGCTGTGGCTTGTAACAATTCCCCTGGGCCTGTTGTGTTGCCTGAATGCCTGATTTAGTTTGACAGGTGCACATCAGTGGTGGCCTCACATATTGCAGTCTTCCCCGGCTATGTGTTCCAGACATGTAAAGTGCAGATGCACTGACAAAACAATTTCAAAGGGTCTGCTGGACGTATTTTGCTGCAAGTAATTTTGTATATAGACTATATTGGACTAATAAGCAGTGTACCTTGTTTTATTACAATAATTTTTGGTAACACTTTCTATGAAGCCCATATTTATAATGCATTGTAAAAGCATTATACAGGCATTATACTCTATTCAATAATACACCTTATAATAATTTATAACTTCTCAAAAATAATTATAACTACAGTTATAATACATTATAATACTTCCCCTATTCATAGTTATACTTAAAGTTGCAGTATGTAAGATTCAGAAACTCTTGTTATTAATGAGACCTGTGGCCATTAAGTGAACTGCAGCCAGCTACCTTTTGCTCGCACTCATGCTCATACTCCATAGGGACGCGAGCGAGCAAGCATCGACCAAAACAACGAAGTAACGTACAAAGAGACAACATGATTCACCAGCATCATGCTGACAGATGAGGTAGCATAATTAAAATTACACAGTTTATGATTGTTTTACTACAAACTTTGAGACTGTATATTATCAGAATCAGAATCAGCTTTATTGCTAAGTATGCTTACACATACAAGGAATTTGTCTTGGTGACAGGAGCTTCCAGTGTACAACAATACAAAAACAGCAGCAAGACATAAATAATAATAAAAAATAAAAAATAATTATAGACATACGTACATACACACACACATACATACATACACACATACACATACGTAGTGCAAATCTAATACAAATCTGTTATGTAAAGTGCAAAATACAAATCTTTTATGTACAGTGCAAATGTTTTTTTTTTTGTTTGTTTTTCCAGAGGAATGAAATGGCAGAAGAGGTTGGATGAGTTGGATAAATATAAAAAAGACCAAACTGTGTATTGCACATAGTTATTGCTCAATGGGGCAATTTAACTGTTCATGAGATGGTTAGCCTGAGGGAAAAAACTGTTCCAGTGCCTGATGGTTCTGGGGCTCAGAGCTCTGAAGCGTCGGCCAGAAGGCAACAGTTCAAAAAGGTAATGGGCAGGGTGAGTGGGGTCCAGAGTGATTTTTCCAGCCTTTTTCCTCACTCTGGAAGTGTATAGTTCTTGAAGGGGGGCAGGGGGCAACCAATAACCCTCTCAGCGAACTGTCCTTTGTAGTCTTCTGATGTCTGATTTCGTAGCTGAACCAAACCAGACAGTTATTGAAGTGCAGAGGACAGACTCAATGACTGCTGAGTAGAACTGTATCAGCAGCGCCTGTGGCAGGTTGAGCTTCCTCAGCTGGTGAAGGAAGTACAACCTCTGCTGGTCCTTTTTCTCAATAGAGTCAATGTGTGTCTCCCACTTCAGGTCCTGTGAGATGGTAGTGCCCAGGAACCAGAATGACTCCACTGCTGCCACAGTGCTGTTTAGAATGGTGAGGGGGGTCAGTGTTGGGGTGTTCCTCCTAAAGTCCACAATCATCTCCACCGTTTTGAGCGTGTTCAGCTCAAGGTTGTTTTGACTGCACCAGACAGCCAACTGTTCAACCTCCCTTCTGTATGCAGACTCATCGTCATCTTGGATGAGGCCGATGACAGTGGTGTTGTCTGAAAACGTCAGGAGCTTGACAGAGGGGCCCTTGGCAATGCAGTCATTGGTGTAGAGGGAGAAGAGTAGTGGGGAGAGCACACATCCCTGGGGCCACCAGTGCTGATTGTACAGGTGCTGGAAGTGAGTTTCCCCTGTCTCACAATCTGCTGCCTGTCCGTCAGAAAGCTGGTAATCCACTGACAGATAGACATGGGAACAGAGAGTTGGTGTAATTTATTCTGGAGTATAGCTGGGAGGATGGTATTGAAAGCCGAACTGAAGTCCACAAAAAGGATCCTTGCATATGTCCCTGGTCTGTCCAGATGTTGCAGGACATGATGCAATCCCATGTTGACTGCATCATCCACAGATCTGTTTGCTCGATAAGCAAATTGAAGGGGATCTAGAAAGGGTCCAGTGATGTTCTTCAGGTGGGCCAACACCAGTCTCTCAAATGATTTCATGACCACAGATGTCAGGGCGACAGGTCTGTAGTCATTAAGTCCTGTGATTTTTGGTTTCTTTGGGACAGGAATAATGATTGAGCATTTGATGCAGCATGGGACTTCACACTGCTTCAGTGATCTATTGAAGATCTGTGTGAAGATGGGGGCCAGCTTGTTGGCACAGGATCGAAGACACGCTGGTGAGACGCCATCTGGGCCTGAAGCTTTCCTCGTCTTTTGTTTCCGAAAGACCCAGCTCACATCATCTTCACAGATCTTAAGTGCAGTTTGAGTAGCAGGAGGGGGGAGGAGGGGGGTTGCAGGAGGTGTTGGTGTCTGTGTGAAGTGAAGGTCAGAGTGGGTGTGGGGTGTGAGATTGGGACTTTCAGCTCTGCAGTAGAACACATTCAGGTCGTCAGCCAGTTGTTGGTCCACCACAGGGTTGGGGTAGGAGTCCTGTAATTTGTGAGTTGTTTCATGCCACTCCACACTGATGCAGGGTTGTTAGCTGAAAACTTGTTTTTCAGCTTCTCATATTTGACTCTCCAGTGGTGGAACAGGGCTAAAACAAAGTACGGATATAGGTCTGCTATGCGAGACTGTAGTTTGAAGTACTCACTTTTCTTTGCATGATACATTGACTGCATTTATACAATAGCCTATGTCGGCATTAGCTAGCTAGCCAGCTTTATCAATAGCTGTTAACTAAATTTGGTGGATGATGACAGTAGCTGTTTATAAAATAGACTGTACATTATAAATATGTTGACACAATTCAGTATTGATGTGATTTCATCACAACTGTCATTTTGATATGTCTATGCACCATTGTTTTATAATAATAGATCGTACAGTTGTGCTCAAAAGTTTGCATACCCTTGGAGAATTGGTAATATATGTTCCATTTTTAAAGAAAACATGAGTGAGCAGGCAAAACACATTTCTTTTATTTCTTATGGGATTCATATTCAACTGTAGGTTATAACAGAATGGCACAATCATAAAACAAAACATGGCAACAAAGAAAAAAATGAAATGACCCCTGTTCAAAAGTCTGCATACCCTTAGTTCTTAATATTGTGTATTGCCCCCTTTAGCATCAATGACAGCGTGCAGTCTTTTGTAATAGTTGTCTATGAGGCCCCAAATTCTTGCAGGAGGTATAGCTGCCCATTCGTGTTGGCAAAATGCCTCCAGGTCATGCAAAGTCTTTGGTCGTCTTGCATGAACCGCACGTTTGAGATCTCCCCAGAGTGGCTCGATGATATTAAGGTCAGGAGACTGTGATGGCCACTCCAGAACCTTCATCTTTTTCTGCTGTAACCACTGGAGGGTCAACTTGGCCTTGTGCTTAGGGTCATTATCATGCTGGAAAGTCCAAGAGCATCCCATGCGCAGGTTTCGTGCAGAAGAATGCAAATTGTCTGGCAGTATTTTCTGATAACATGCTGCATTCATCTTACCATCAATTTTCACAAGATTTCCTGTGCCTTTAGAGCGCACACACCCCCAAAACATCAGTGAGCCACCACCATGCTTCACAGTGGGGATGGTATTCTTTTTACTAAAGGCCTTGTTGACCCCTCTCCAAACATAGCACTTATGGTTATGACCATAAAGCTCTATTTTGGTCTCATCACTCCAAATTACAGTGTGCCAGAAGCTGTGAGGCGTGTCAAGGTGTTGTCGGGCATATTGTAACCGGGCTTTTTTGTGGCATTGGCACAGTAAAGGCTTATTTTTGGCAACTTGACCATGCAGCTCATTTTTGTTTAACTATCGTCATATTGTGCTCCTTGAAACAACCACACCGTCTTTTTCCAGAGCAGCCTGTATTTCTCCTGAGGTTACATGTGGGTTTTTCTTTGTATCCCGAACAATTCTTCTGGCAGTTGTGGCTGAAATCTTTCTTGGTCTACCTGACCTTGGCTTGGTATCAAGAGATCCCTGAATTTTCCACTTCTTAATAAGTGATTGAACAGTACTGACTGGTATTTTCAAGGCTTGGATATCTTTTTATATCCTTTTCCATCATTATAAAGTTCCATTACCTTGTTATGCAGGTCTTTTGACAGTTCTTTTCTGCTCCCCATGGCTCAGTATCTAGCCTGCTCAGTGCATCCACGTGAGAGCTAACAAACTCATTGACTATTTATACACAGACACTAATTGCAATTTAAAAAGCCACAGGTGTGGGAAATTTACCTTTAATTGCCATTTAAACCTGTGTGTGTGTCACCTTGTGTGTCTGTAACAAGGCCAAACATTCAAGGGTATGTAAACTTTTGATCAGGGCCATTTGGGTGATTTCTGTTATCATTATGATTTAAAAAGGAGCCAAGCAACTATGTGATAATAAATGGCTTCATATGATCACTATCCTTAATAAAAGACAATAATCATATCCTTAATTATTTGCATGATCAGTCATATTTTCAAAATAAATGCCAAAATTTCACAATTTCTGCAGGGTATGCAAACTTTTGAGCACAACTGTATATATTTTCTGTATAACCAAGTTACGTTACACTAATGAATTTGTCTTTTTGAATTATATTGAACATTGTCTAGCATTCATTTCATGAGTTATTGAGTTTAGCTAAAATTACACAGATCAATCCTTATGGCACTATATTTCACATGCTTTGCAGTTATGTAAGCTTACCTGTCCAATAAGAAGAATGCCAATTCAGGGTCGGTTTTGATCCCCAAAACCGAACGAAGATCCCTCCAGGAATCAAATGCCCTGCCGATGTTCACTCTAGTTTTCACTCAACCACGATCACGTTCCCGCTTGGCCAGACGGGATTCAGTAGATAAATATTTTTTTGGCTTACTCAGACTTTGTGTAGGAGTCGGTGTTGTGCTGGGATGCTGGTTTGCTTGATTCCATCTCTAAGATAGCGTTACCTAGTGTTGCAGTTTGTTGTCACTGTTGAATAGCAGAAGAGAAGCTATTAGTGTCTGAGGCAAGGCTCTCGGTAGCGCGTATAAACGTCACATCCTTTGAATTTTCCCGGCAAAAGCGACCCGCTCCCTTTGCATGAAAATCTATATATACACTATATTGCCAAAAGTATTCGCTCACCCATCCAAATAATTGAATTCAGGTGTTCCAATCACTTCCATGGCCACAGGTGTATAAAATGAAGCACCTAGGCATGCAGACTGCTTCTACAAACATTTGTGAAAGAATGGGCCGCTCTCAGGAGCTCAGTGAATTCCAGCATGGTACTGTGATAGGATGCCACCTGTGCAACAAGTCCAGTCGTGAAATTTCCTCGCTAATAAATATTCCACAGTCAACTGTCAGTGGTATTATAACATACATAACATAAGTGGAAGTGATTGGGAATGACAGCAACTCAGCCACGAAGTGGCAGGCCACGTAAAATGACAGAGCGGGGTCGGCGGATGCTGAGGCGCATAGTGCGCAGAGGTCGCCAACTTTCTGCGGAGTCAGTCGCTACAGACATCCAAAGTTCATGTGGCCTTCAGATTAGCTCAAGAACAGTGCGTAGAGAGCTTCATGGAATGGGTTTCCATGGCCGAGCAGCTGCATCCAAGCCATACATCACCAAGTGCAATGCAAAGCGTCGGATGCAGTGGTGTAAAGCATGCCGCCACTGAACTCTAGAGCAGTTGAGACGTGTTCTCTGGAGTGACGAATCACGCTTCTCCATCTGGCAATCTGATGGACGAGTCTGGGTTTGGCGGTTGCCAGGAGAATGGTACTTGTCTGACTGCATTGTGCCAACTGTGAAGTTTGGTGGAGGGGGGATTATGGTGTGGGGTTGTTTTTCAGGAGCTGGGCTTGGCCCCTTAGTTCCAGTGAAAGGAACTCTGAATGCTTCAGCATACCAAGAGATTTTGGACAATTCCATGCTCCCAACTTTGTGGGAACAGTTTGGGAATGGCCCCTTCCTGTTCCAACATGACTGCGCACCAGTGCACAAAGCAAGGTCCATAAAGACATGGATGAGCAAGTTTGGTGTGGAAGAACTTGACTGGCCTGCACAGAGTCCTGACCTCAACCTGATAGAGCACCTTTGGGATGAATTAGAGCGAAGACTGCGAGCCAGGCCATCTCGTCCAACATCAGTGTCTGACCTCACAAATGCGCTTCTGGAAGAATGGTCAAAAATTCCCATAAATGCACTTCCCAGAAGAGTTGAAGCTGTTATAGCTGCAAAGGGTGGGCCGACGTCATATTAAACCCTATGGATTAAGAATGGGATGTCACTTAAGTTCATATGCGTCTAAAGGCAGATGAGCGAATACTTTTGGCAATATAGTGTGTATATATATATGATGGCTGCTGGAAATGGGGCCTGTCTAGATTTGATCAAAAATGGCTTTTTTCAAATAGTGATCATGATCAATCATGCCACAGATGAAATTTTTTTCCCCATTCTGATGGTTGATATGAGCACTGCTGCCACACGATTGGCTGATAAGTTAATTGCATGGATGATTATTGGTGCCAGATGGGCTGGTTTGAGTATTTCTGTAACTGCTGATCTCCTGGGATTTTCACGCACAACAGTCTCTAGAATTAACTCCGAATGGTGTCAAAAACAAAAAACATCCAGTGAGTGGCAGTTCTTTGGACAGAAATGCCTTGTTGATGAGAGAGGTCAAAAGAGAATTGCCAGTCTGGTTTGAATTGACAAAGTCTACGGTAACTCAGATAACCGTTCTGTAGAATTGTGGTGAGAAAAATATAATCTCAGAATCCTATTCTGAGATGTGGGTTGCTGCCTTTATGTGTTTTTTGGAGCTTCAAAGTTCTAACCAACATTCACTAGCACTGTATGGACCGACAGACCTGAGATATTCTTCTAAAAATCTTAATTTGTGTTCTGCAGAAGAAAGAAAGTCATGCACATCTGGGATGGCATGATGTTGAGGAAATGAGAGAATTTTCATTTTTGGGTGAACTATCCCTTTCAGTTATTATTTTAAAAATAAGGGGTGTAACAGTTTGATTTTCTGATATAGATCAGTTCTGTTGTCCCTGTGAACTGTTTTCAACTAACAAACACCATGAGTGTTCAACATCACATACATCAGACATGTGTTCAAAAACAAGAGTGATATATCCAGTATTAGCACCAAAGGTCCTTCAGTGATAAGTCATAAAATATTTGTCTATGGGCTTCATAGAAAGTGTTACCAAACTTTTCTTTTTATATATATTATATTATTGTTGATGAAACAAGTGGGATGCTTGGTTGTCATAACCTGATTAGGGAGGGTGTCAGATTGTTGTTTTGAAACAGCCTTTGCATTAGGAGCACATGCTTTGTAAAGGATACATGCAATACTTCCATTGAATTAGGCCAAAAGAAAGTATCTCAAAACATATCTTACCTTATATCCTTTTGAAACAGCCTTTACATCAGGAGTGTGATGATGCCTTAAAATACTGTTAACTTATGGAGCTCACTTGTTTTCTTTTTTTTTTTTTTTACAGGGCTATTGTGTTATGATCCATGTTAACAATTTTTCAAAAGAGTTCTTTGACAAATATTGAGGTCTGTCTCTTAAAATATGTATTAAATATCTATATATTTGGGATACTATTATCTGATCTACATGGTGAAAGGTTGTCCCTGTCATTTCATATTTATATTTTTTTACTCTTACATAAATTGTAAAAAAATATTTATTTACCATTGGATATGGCCTCTCAGTGGATGTTTTTTTTTAAATATAATCTCCACCATTCATTTTATATAACACTGTGACACATCCCACCAGGGATGATGAACCTGACTTTCCTATATCGACAAAAGACGAATCAATAAGCTGACTATTAAAAAAAAAAAATTATACATTCTGTTGGAAAATTAGAAAATTGCTTTGATTGCCTTGGCTGAACATATCTGATTTTCCAATATTTATTATGGATTATCTATAACCCAAAAAATATCTCCCAAATGAGTGACACATCAGTGCTATAGTGGACTCCGTAATCTGTAATTGAGGTGTGTCAGGCTCCTTGGCTGACTCCATTGATTTCTAGATGTGACACATTTTATCTGCATCAGTCTGCAAGTAAATGTTGATCTTTATCTAGGCAATTGATGTGAAATGTTCAATTACCATAAAAGGCTGGCTTTATTGATACTAACCGGTTCACATTTGGTAATATATGGAATTATAAACATAACATAAAAGGTAGAAAATTGCATATTTATTAGATTGGAAAACTAAGAAAGTAGTTTCAGTTCACATGTTTTATCTTAGATGTTTGTGGAAAACAATGTGCCATATGCAGCGGATTCTGTGTTTTGATGTCCATTAGTGTTTGTGAAAGAATATTTTTTTACCGTAACCAAGAAACACCTCCCATATTGTCAAAAATAAATAAAAATAAGCCATGTTTTTTCTTAGTTAACAGTATCTCTTTTTTGTTCCTTTAGAAGCTTTTACCCATTATATTACAAGGCAACATGCCTGCAACCCATTAGATGATATTTAAAGAAGAATCTGTCAAGGGAGATATTCTAGGAAACGTTTTTTTTTTTTTCACAGTAATGAAATCAGGCAAGTATTTCCAGATCACTTCACTTACCCTTATATTGTGTAAATAAATGTCTACTGGGCCAAATGTTTTGATCTGATCTAGTGCTGTGCTGAAATATTGAGTAAATTTTTCTTACTAAATTGAATCAATGCATTAGATACTTGATACTTTTGTTTGTTTGTTCGTATGTTATTTATTTTTATTTATTTATTTTATTTTTTAAATGTGCATTCATATAATTTCCTACTGTACTCTGAAACTGGCCATACTCAGAGATATTTCTTTGAGGCACCATACTGGACAGAATTGGAGCGATCCATATGAACCACGTTTGGCATAGTCTCAGTTGTGATACATATTGTGATGCACTGTGATGTACTATAGTTATTCATGACATACAATGGCCCATAAAATTTATTTGGCACATTTGTCAGCACACAAAATAAAACATTTAAGTTCATAAGGTTTTTAAATTATAAAACAAAAGATATATTGTTATAAGTTTAGACAAGTATTTGGGCACTTTCCAGTTGTGAAATATAGTGGAACATCTCCATACTTCACCTGTGGTTACTCTGTTAGAATACATGTGCTAATTTAAGGGGAACTGGCTTTATACATCCACTAAAAATGACCTCGGGAGCAGTTGGTTAACCTGGTCTTCCTTTCTGTTCATTAAGAATTTATCTAGGCTCTAGCTTATACTGTTTAATATAAACACTAGAAGTACTCTGGAAAATGTTAAAATAAACTCCTTCAGAAATGTTCATTTCAGATGATATTGCCCAGGTGACAAACTGTTTGATGTGAAGTATCAAATGTTCAGGTTATTGAGGATGGAAGCTATCGGCAGCATAGTCAGGTATCTCATCTTATGGTGCTTTGGCCTCTTGAGTGCAGGCATGTTTTTTTTTTTTTTTTTTTTGGGGGGGGGGGGGTTTCCCCTTTTCTCCCAATTTGGAATGCCCAATTCCCAATGCGCTCTAAGGCCTCGTGGTCGAATAGTGATTCGCCTCAGTCCGGGTGGCGGAGGACGAATCCCAGTTGCCTCCGCGTCTGAGACAGTCAACCCACGCATCTTATCACGTGGCTTGTTGTGTCGTGCGTTGCCACGGAGACATAGCGCATGTGGAGGATTCACGCCATCCACCGCGGCAAACACGCTCAATTCACCATGCGCCCCACCGAGAACAAACCACATTATAGCGACCACGAGGAGGTTATCCCATGTGACTCTACCCTCCCTAGCAACCGGGCTAATTTGGTTGCTTAGGAGACCTGGCTGGAGTCATTCAGCACGCCCTGGGATTCGAACTAGCGAACTAGCGAACTCCAGGGGTGGTAGCCAGCGTATTTTACCACTGAGCTACCCAGGCCCCTGAGTGCAGGCATGTTTTGAACTTAGTGTCAGATATGCGCCCGGGAACCCTGAGAAAATGATGATTAAGTGTCGAAATGCGCTTGCACTGCATTAATATTCATGCTCTTTTGAAGCCCTTTTATTCTGTGTGTTTGTTTGTGTCTGATGAAAAAGATGAAAAGACCTGCGGACCTCATGAATTTTGCTGCAAGAATAACAATTGCATCCCGGACCACTGGAGGTGTGACAGCCAGAATGACTGTGGAGACAACTCCGATGAGGAGTATTGCAGTGAGTTTCTCTCATCTCTTTGAGCACAATAAAGCTTTTTTCCAGACTTATGTTTGTACTAAATTGTCTTAACTGTCAAGAAACTTTCACAGACTGTTTGAAGTTTTCTTTCTGTCTGTGTTTACCATTTGTCTGTTCATTTCTGATCTTTGTCCATGTTCCCACAAGGAATGATCAACAATTTAAGTATGTTTTATGCCAATTTTTTTTTTTTTTTTCCTGCAGAGTATATTAAAGCCTTTTGGTTGTTTTCATATTGGGCACATTTGCTGTGGTCTGAATCTGAGTGCAATTGTCTGGTTTCAGACTGACTTATGATTCTGTTGAACCCCGCTGCTTTTCCGTCTTCAACTTGTATCATTACATACATGCTCATAATAGAGAATACAATATTCGAGTGCCCTAGATTAATTTAATTAATTTGGTGCAATTATGCGCACCAGAGTGAACAATAATTGCGCCTCTTTGCATTGTATGCTGTAATTCAGAAGATGTAAATGTCCAGGAGAAGGTAACTATCTGCCGCTCACAAACAGTCTTTTTGGGGGGACAGCTGATTGCATGTGTAACTGGTCCTGCTCGACCTGCTCCGAGCGGGATTCAAACCGGTGTGAGCCAGCATGGGAGGCGGGTGCCCTAACGATTAGGCTAAAGGCTACAGCCTCTAGGCACAGTCACTAGTGCACCTCTTGAGGCCAAGGGAGTGAGGTTTACACATACCACACAGCTATCACGTACCAGATGACTCCCGTTAAACTCACCCTCCTAATTCTCACTCCCATATGGGTCACGGCACCACTGTAACCGGTCCTGCTCAAGCGTTACACAAGCAATGAATTTGCAGCTCTGCTTACATTGCACACTCACTCATGCACGTATCTAAAAGGCACCTCACCTCTTCTATGTCCCATAATGTTCCCCTGCCACTCGTGTTACAAATGTGTGTGTTTGTGCAACTTAAGATGTCATCATGCTTAGATCGGCAAAAACACAGGCGCTAGTTATTTTACATCCTGAGCAAGTGCGGACCCGAATACAGGTTGCGTTCTCACTCATGCGAACCATGCCAAAGTTCCTTTTCAACCCAGCTCAGACCACCTTTTTCAGGTACAGTAGTCTTTTTGTACAGTTTGGTACTACAGTCCACTTCCCGGTTTGCAAAACAGCTTTCATTTTACCAATTTTTCATCTGATTCGTACTACATTGACAGTGTGAAATCTCCCTTAACCGACAGCATCGTCCAATCACTGCCAACCATTTAGCATTATAAATTCTGAATCGATGTACTGATTACCATTGTCCCATGTCTGCCAACCATGTTGAGTGATGCAAACATCATCTGCAGTCTGAAACTGAACTTTAGGTCGGATTTTAGGAGCTGATTAGAAAGATATAGGATGCACCCTTGCTCCTTATTTATTGAATGACTTAACCTCCAGTGTGCTGTCTGTCTGCACCAGTCTCAGAACAGTTCGAAATGCTCCTTATTTTTGTCCCAACACCATATGAATCCTCTAAAAGCAACATTTGTCAGCTTTTGGATAAACCCATTGATTGTCAATGTGATAATGTAAATCTAGGTTTTTTAAGAAAAAAACAAAAGGGCCTATAGTTCTCGTAAAAAGTCATTGTGTTTAACAGCATGCCCTTTGGCATATCAGATGAAACAAGAGACTCTAGTCTTTTGGCTCAAATAGGTTTCAATGTAAAAACTTAATGAGGTTTCTTACCTGATGTAGTTTTGTTGCCGATTCTCCCAAAGAAAAGCTCTGCTGTGATCAGCTCCATATTGTTTTGTCACATGACTCGGTGCGTCAAAAGTCATCTTAAACCTACCAAAGCCTGTTTGCTGGTCTTAACTGGCTTAAGATGGTCTGCAAGTCAAGCTAAGCTGCTGGCCAGCCAGAACAGCTTAGCCCAGCAATACCGTTTAGGCTCGTTAAAGGCTGTTTTTTAGTGGGGAACAGGTTTAAATTCATAGCTAGATTTTTGAACATTTTAAAATAAACTTAAATTGTTGAGCTTTCTTTGTGGGAATTGTTTTTTTGTTTTGTTTTGGTTTTTTTTGAGCAGGGTACACTTGCTGTTTTTCCATTTGCATGGCATCAATGTAAAATGTCCAAGATGGTTTCACTTTATTGACCCCTTTTTCCAACATTGTGTTGTTAAATCAACTGCCAATTTCAAACATGTTTTTCCAACCACCTTGTTGGTACATAATGCTCCTTGTAAATTATAGCTGACAGACTCTCTTTGAAAACAACCCTTATAGACATTCTAATTGCTGATTAGTCTGCAAATCGCTCCTCTTAAGTTCTTGGCAAACTTGCAAGAACCTTGCAAACAGATGGTCCAAGGCCAATTCACGTCCAAGTCTGGGCCATTTTTGCACTTTTGATGTGCTACTGCTGTCTCTCATCCGTCCTCTGCTAAGGTCTACTTCGCCATTTTCAATGCGAGCAGTTTCGTAAGGCATGGTCAGGTTAGCTGTGCCATTGTTTTACTTTTTGTCTTGCTCTCCTCTCTGCAGAGCCAGTGACCTGTAATCATAAGGATTTTGCCTGTGCCAATGGGGAGTGTATCTCAGCACGCTTCCGTTGTGATGGTGACTATGACTGCATTGATAATTCAGACGAGGTCAGTGAATACTGCATGTCATTCAAGGAGAAGGCAGAGGGGTCTTGCCTTCCCAAACACTCTCTTTTAGCCATTTATTTTTAAAGCTGTTTGATCTTGGTCTTCCCACATCATTTGTCTTCATGCTTATTATTATTTTTTAGCAAATAGGGAGATGGATTTATAAAACCAAAAAAAAAAAAAAAAAAAATGACTTTCGGATTTTTAAACATTGCCTTTAAAATAGAAAAATGAATTTTTTTTTTAACTACTACCATTTTCCATTAAAAAAAAATTAAAACAAATAAATAATAATGAATAAAAAAAAAAGTAGTCAAAACTGAAATAAAACAATGGAAGATGGGATTATGTAGTGACTAATAAAATGCTCAACAAATCAAAACCATCTATCTTTAGCTTCTTCGAAGTAGCCACATCTTGCCCAGATTACAGTTCTACACACTGGGCATTCACTCAACCAACTTCTTGAGATGCCATATGGGATGCTTTTCATACAGTTTTGAAGAAGTTTCTATGCATACTGGGCACTTGTTGGCTACTTTTACTCCTCTATCTGGTCCAACCTATATATTAAAAAATATCTATTATTATTATTAAAATATTACTTTTGTAAAGATATTCATGTAGGCACAATTTTGTCTGTTTATCTACTAAACTAATGACATGTCTTAAACATAAGCATTTAAAACGTTTTTAAGATCATTAGATCATATAACAGATTTTTGGCTAGTAGTATATGAGACGACACTGAACTAATTCACACATACTTTGCGTGTTTGCAGAAGGACTGCGAGACTCACTGTGCAGACGATCAGTTTCAGTGCCACAACAATCTCTGCATCTCACGTAAATGGCTGTGTGATGGCCAGGAAGACTGTAAGACAGGGGAAGATGAAAGAAATTGCCTCGGAACAGGTATATCTTATTTATTTAATGGATTTATTACATGGCTCGCTGAAATATTTGATTTTGATTGATTTATTACACCATTTTGCAATCATATTTTTGTGTACTGTAGTGACCAACCAATTTCCTTCATAGCTAGTTTCATATCTCTCTTATTAACTGGCGGGCTCTTTCTTCTCACATAAGTAAATAAGTACATGTCCTTTTATTTGATTTTTGGTAAGTAGCTGTGTAATAAGTGGAAAAATGCACTTACAAATTGTCTGGTCAAGTGATATAGCTTACTGTAACATGTAAAAGGATGGGCAAGGAGGCGGCGGGAACCGTCTGAACAGTCAACGTAACGTTTAATGTAAAACTCAGCATAAAACAAAAAACAAACAAACACACACATGCTGCGCGGCCTTGTACGTCTCTCTCTCTCTCTCTCTAACTGGCGCCTTCGGCTCCTCTTTATCTCAATTTTTAAAATAGAAAAATGCATTTTTTTAACTACCACTATTTTCCATATTTTAGAAAAAAAAAAAAATCGTCAAAACTGAAATAAAACAATGGAATATGGGATTATGTAGTGACTAATAAAATGCTCAACAAATCAAAACCATCTATCTTTACCTTCTTCGAAGTAGCCACATCTTGCCCAGATTACAGTTCTACACACTGGGCATTCACTCAACCAACTTCTTGAGATGCCATATGGAATGCTTTTCATACCGTTTTGAAGAAGTTCCCATGCATGCTGGGCACTATCTCGCTCTCCCGCTATTCAGCTGATTCAGCGCCGGCCATGCACTCCTCCCCCGCCCGATTCAGGCCAGGGTGCCACCAGACTGACTTACGCTGCCCTTCCGGCCATTCCATCAGCTGGTGGTCCACCCTGCCTCCTGTGAACCTGGGGGAGTGATGAGGGGATGCATGGGGAGAGGGAAAGGGCAAGCGGAGACACACAGAGAGAGAGAGAGAAATTGCTCGCTGGCTCCCGGACGCGCTGTCGCCTGGTCCTCAACCGCTCCTCCGCCTTCTGGCGGACACCAGCTCGCTCCTCCACCAGCAGATGGCAGTGAGTCCTCCGGCCCCTGGCGGATGGAACTGCTCCTCCCCTTCTTCGGCGGAGGGCAGCGAGCCCTCCGTCCCCAGGCAGACGGCCGTGGCTGCTCCCCTGGCTGATGGCAGCAGCGAGGACTGTGCGACAATGAATCCCTCGTCCCTCCCCGGTTTCAGCACCACTGTAACAGGTAAAAGGATGGGCAAGGAGGAGACGGGAACCGGCTAAACAGTCAACGTAACTTTTAGTGTAAAACTCAACATAAAAAAAACATAAACAAACACACATATGCAGCACGGGCGTGTGCTTCTCTCTCTTGAACTGGGGCCTCCGGCTCCCCTTTATCTCGCTCTCCCACTGTTCAGCTGATTCAATGCCGGCCTTGCACCATCACGGCCCGGCCACACCCTCCTCCTCATCACACTCACTTTTTTTCTTTCAAAAGTTTGTACACAACAAACTAAACAGCCTTTATCAGCTCTCCTGTGATGTACTTCAGGAGTTTATTACTTGGTTAAGTTTTAATTAAGCATAAGGATTTATTTAGAGGCCTCAGTATTTTATTGAGGACCAAATTTTGCTCTTTCAACCAAGTGTATTCCATATTCTAATCTCTTATGTGGAAGCTGATTTGTACAAATAAGTGAGTTTCAAAGATATTTCACATGTGTTTGTTATACTGTATTTTCTGTATCTGTCAAAGCAAAATTGTGTATGTGTGTGTGTTTCTCATCTATTTTGTAGTGCTTCCCTCCTGCTCTCTAAATGAGTATGTGTGTGCCAGTGGAGGCTGTGTGTCTGCCAGCCTGAGGTGTGATGGACATGACAACTGTCTGGACAGTTCTGATGAGGTCAGTCCTTTAGCAAGACCCGTTTCACCTTACATAAACCGCTCCTCTCTTTGAAACTGTGCAGAGCTGTAAGTCCATTAGTAGAAGGAAAAAAAAATTATAAATATGTTGAAATATTAGATAGTGATTTGAGGCAGAAACTCCAGCTTAAAGCTGAAGTGTGTCATTTTTTTGACAGTGAAATTATTTGTTCTTTCTTAGCTTAATTTGCAGAGACAACTATAAGAAAGCCATTTGTAAATACAAGTCAAAGCTTTTGTTCTATTTGTTTGAACATCTCGACCAGCCTGACATAATCGGCAACATTGGTTGTAGCAATGGTTTGAATTTGGGGTGGGATTACCCATTTGACTGACCGATTGAGGACAGGGGAGTGTTTGGGAAACCTGTTTGAAAACAGTTATTGTTTTGGCAAATCCATTTGGTGACAGTTTGGTGAATGAAACTGCACAATTCAGATTTAAGTTGAACAAGCTGATCATTCAGTACAACTTGAGTTTTGGAACATGGTTAACCAGCTCAACTCTACTAGCTTAGCCAAGGTGGACTACCGGGTTTAACCATGTTGAAAAAGATTGGTTCGACAGATGGACCTCAGCTCCTTCAGATGGTAGTCCAGCTTACCAACCACCAAATCAGCTACTACCAAAAGCTGGTTTCAGCTGAATTTTTCATCAGAGTAGAACAGATAAAGAGCTGACAATTAATTTTTTTTCTTTAGACTTAGAATTTAGACTTGATTTGACATTCTGATCTGGAACTATTAAATACTAGGAATCTGATCAATAACATCAAATGTACAAAACCTTGATCACAGGTCACTTAACAGTATAAGAATGATCCAAACGGACCATTCAATAATTAGAAATATGTAAATTGGTCATCTGAATAATCTTAAGAATTTGTGAGATTCAGCCTAACCTTTAGAGCCATTACTGTATTATCAACAAAGGAAGACACAGATGTAATAAAATGATTTTTTTTTTATTTACAAAAGGATAAACAAGAATAACTAACAACAACTAAATGATGGTACTAATAAACTAAAGGATTATATAAATGAATAGGTAAATAAAAGTGCATAGGATTGAAAGATGCAAGTGGATTAATTGGATGTAGCACAGGCAAAGTATGATTATTATTGCCTTATGGAAATATGAATTGCTGTTTCTCTGCTAACTAATAAGGTGAAGACCTTATTTATAATTAGACAAATACCTCAAAGATTATTTGCTAAACATTTGAGACATCAGTTATGTAATCTAAGGAACATTAGATAATCATGTCAATGCCAAGGTCTCTGGAAAGAAGTTGGATAGTGATATTTACATTCTGCTTAACTGAGCGTTGAGCTTGGTGACATCTTCCACTAGTGATTCAGGGCCACGTTACAGTGGGTAAGGAGCTAGATTCCATTTCAACAGCTTTGAACTTGAAAAGCTGAGGAATTCTGATCTCCTAGAGCACAGAGAGCGTCTTTGCAATCAGGAACACGCGGATGAAGCCATTATGTTGACGCAAACGTTTCTTTATCTGGAACATGCCAATGAAGTAAAACTTGAAGAGGTTTTCTAGCCAGAGCTTAAACTTGTCGCTGGTATTTCTATAGAAATATCCCTGATATGTGGACCCTGAACTTGCTGTTGCTATAGTCTCTTGTAGTGAGATTTGGTACTTGGTCGATCTTCTACTGTCTCTCTTGGATGGAGACTCAGAATGCTGGATGATCTGTTACTGTCTATCTCTCCGTGAAGCAGAGACTCAATGTTGGAATATTCTGTTCCGTATCTGTCACTCACTCGACGTTGTGACGATGTAGTGACACTAGGGGTCACTCTTGGAGCCCCAAACACCTCTGCTTTTTGAAAAAAGGCAAATGGGAATCGGCGAGTGGAATTTGCATGCCACTCCCCCGGACATACGGGTATAAAAGGAGCTGGTATGCAACCACTCGTGCAGATTTTCTCTTCGGAGCCGAGCAGTTCTATTCATTGAGCTGAATTCATCCGCCGAGTTCATTCACCTCATCTGCTGGATTTACAGTGCATTTCAGTGGCTTCTCCCCCTCTGCACCCATGGAGTGCAGAGAATGCCCCTGGGCGCTTCGGCAGAACAACAAAAGAGTATATTATAAAAAAAGAGTATATTTTCAATTCTAAAAGAGCGGCACACACGGAACGTCTTTTTAAAGATGCCTTTCTGCTTGTGTGTTATTCCTGGTTGTGGTCGTTAGCTCTCTGCTGTCTTACGTGTCTGGGCACTGCCCGCGCGGAGACGTCGTTCATGGATGGGTCTTGTCCTCATTGCGAGAACATGACCATGGCAACGTTGCGGTCGCGGCTTGCCTTTGTAAGAAAGCAAGCCACCCCAGAGGCTCCCCGCCTCGGTCCTTCTAAAGCGCTCGCGGTGCACTTGTGGAGGAGAATCTTTTGTTTCATTTTTCGCCGCATGCCCAAGAGGCTGCGGTACCCAAAACTTCAACAAAAGAGTGGTTTCCTTGTTCTCTGGGTCACATGTCAGGTGCGCACGGCCGTCATCATGACCGCCATCCACCATCCCATTTTGGCAGGTTTGGCACTCCAGCGGCGGACCCCCCGCCTCTGCATGCCCAGCTGTGGCACAAACATGCCCTCACCGGGTTGGTTCCGACAGACTGTGGGGACAATGTTCCTCCTCCCCACTCCTCGACCAATCTTATGGTGGGCATCAGGAGCCAGGTAAGTGCTTTGATGTCTCTGGACTCAGCACGGCCACGGGTTTCAAGCCCCCACGACGTGGTGCCTCAGGCTCCGCCCTGCCGTGAGGCTCCACCCACCGGTACATCCGACGTGATCATCCCCTTGGTCCTCCTTGCCCGGAGTTTGGACGCGTGGCTCGCGCTTTCCAACCCGTCGCGATGGCTGACCCGGACCGTCCGACTCGGCTACGTGATTCAGTTCGCCAGGTGCCCGCTCAGGATCAGCGCCATCCGCTTCACCTCATTGAAGGGCGAGAACACCGCTACCTTGCATGCGGAGATCGCTACCCTTCTACAGAAGGGTGTGATAGAGCCTGTTCCTCCAGCCGAGATGAAGAAAGGGTTTTACAACCCCTAATTCATTGTACCGAAGAAAGGCGGTGGGTTGCGGCCAATCTTGGACCTGCGAGTACTGAACCGGGCCTTGCACAGACTCCCGTTCAAGATGCTGATGCAAAAACGCATTTTAGCGAACGTCCAGCATCAAGATTGGTTCGCAACGGTAGACTTGGAGGATGCGTAATTCCACGTCTCTGTCTTACCTCGACACAGACCCTTCCTGTGGTTTGCTTTCGAGGGCCAGGTGTACCAGTACAAGGTCCTCCCCTTCAGCCTGTCCTTGTCCCCTCGTGTCTTCACGAAGGTCGCAGAGGCAGCCCTTGCCCCGCTAAGGGAAGTGGGTGTCCTCATCCTCAATTATCTCGATGACTGGCTAATCCTAGCTCACTCTCGGAATGTGTTGTGTGCGCATAGGGACCTGGTGCTCACGCACCTCAGCCGACCGGGGCTTCGGGTCAACTGGGAAAAGAGCAAGCTCTCCCCGGTTCAGAGCATCTCTTTTCTCGGCTTGGAGTTGGACTCAGTCTCGATGACGGCACGCCTTACGAACGAGCGTGCACAGTCGGTGCTGAACTGTCTGAAGGCGTTCAGACAGAAGACAGTGGTTCCACTGAAATTTTTCAGAGGCTCCTGGGGCATATGGCATCCTCAGCGGTTGCCACACCGCTCGAGTTGATGCATATGAGACCACTTCAGCACTGGCTTCAGACTTGAGTCCCGAGATGGGCATGGTGCCACGGGACACATCACGTGGTCATCACGCCGATCTGTCGCCACCTCTTCAGCCCTTGGACTGACCTTGCATTTCTACGGGCAGGAGTTCCCCTAGACCAGGTCTCCATGTTCGTCATGGTTATGACAGAGGCCTCCAAGACGGGCTGGGGCGCCGTATGCTCCTCACGCTCCTCGTGATGGGATGTGGAAGACCTAAGTGGTAGACACGATCACTCAGTCTAGGGCTCCCTCTAAGAGCCGCCTGTATGCCTTGAAGTGGTGTCTGTTCGCTAAGTAGTGTTCTTCCCGACGCGAAGACCCCCAGAGATGCAGTCAGATCGGTGCTTTCCTTCCTGCTGAAGAGGCTGGAGGGGCAGCTTTCCCCCTCCACCTTGAAGGTGTATGTAGCCGCCATTTCGGCACATCACAAGGCAGGTCATCAGGTTCCTGAGAGGCGCTAAGAGGTTGAATCCCTCCAGACCGCGCCTCATGCCTTTGTGGGACCTCTCTTTAGTCCTTCGGGGTCTACGGGGTGCTCCCTTTGAGCCTCTGGAGTCAGTTGATCTTAAGGCATTCTCTTTGAAGACTGCCCTCCTGACTGCGCTCACTTCCATCAAGAAGGTAGGGGACCTGCAGGCGTTCTCTGTCAGCGAATCGTGCCTGGAATTCGGTCCGGGTTATTCTCACATGATCCTGAGACCCCGACCAGGCTATGTGCCCAAGGTTCCCATGACCCTGTTTATGGATCAGGTGGTGAACTTGCAAGCACTGCCCCAGGAGGAGGCAGACCCAGCTTTGGCGTTGCTGTGTTCGGTGCATGCTTTACGCATCTATTTGGATCGCACGCAGAGCTTTAGAAGCTCCGAGCAGCTCTTTGTCTGCTTTGGTGGACAGCGGAAAGGAAGCGCTGTCTCCAAACAGAGAATTGCCCACTAGGTCGTTGATGCCATCGTGATGGCATATCATGCTCAGGACGTGCCGCCCCCCTGTGGGGTTACGAGCCCACTCTGCTAGGAGTGTAGCAGCCTCCTGGGCCCTGACCAGTGGCACCTCTTTGGCAGACATCTGCAGAGCAGCGGGCTGGGCAACACCTTTGCGAGGTTCTGTAATCTCCGTTTCGTCCCGTGCGTTATCAGGTCTGAACAGGTAAGTTCTGGGACAGCTGGCTGGGTGTACTGCTTGCGCATAGCGCCTTTCCCCTCTCTTGAGGTGAAGACGTGAGCTTTTGACTCCCAGTCGTGTTCACAAGTTGTGATCCCTGGATGGCTTTCCTCAGCCCTATGGCAGACGAGTTTGCGGAGATGTACTAATTAGGCCCTGTACTCGGGTAGGTGCTCCACATGTGCTGGTTCCCCGTAGGTGACCCCATGTGATATCTTCTGCTAAATTGTTTCCCTGTCTGTAAACTGCGTCTTCCTTAGGTAGATGCCCCTCTGCCCCCGGTCACCATGTTTTTAAAACTCCTTCCCCCTCGGGTAGTACCTACCATGGGACTTCTCCACATGACATACTTCCGACAAGACTCGGTAAGACCATGTGACGTACTTCCACTCAAAATACCCCCACCCCCCCTTCTCTGGGCGGGGTGTGGTCTCTGCGGTGTCTCCCCTTGGAAGTGACACCCCCCCCGACGTAGACATTTATGGCCCCCTGTCGGTTAACAAATTCCACTCTTTTTGGGGAGAAAAAAAGAGGAAAAGAGGCCACGGCTGGGCTAGCCTGTCCCTATTTTTTTGGGCAGTCGACTTGTTCCCGAAGGACCGTTCGACTCTCATAAGAGTGTTGGGGGTGGTTATGTGACGGCCTGGTGTGCTGGCTACGAGGCACACAGCGGTCTGCCCGTCTCGCACCGCCAGTCCACGTAACACAGTTCAGCTAGTTGTGCCGATTTTTATAGGGACCCCTAGTGTCACTACATCGACACATCGTCGAGTGAGTGAGATAGGGAAAGTCCTGGTTACTTTCATAACCTTTGTTCCCTGATGGAGGGAACGAGACGTTGTGTCCCTCTTGCCACAACACTTAACTACCCACTGAAATGGCCGGGACCTTATCTCGGCTCCTCAGCACAAAACCTGAATGAGTGGATGCATACCAGCTCCTTTTATACCCGTATGTCCGGGGGAGTGTCATGCAAATTCACCAATTCCCATTGGCCTTTTTTTCAAAAAGCAGAGGTGTTTGGGGCTCCCAAGAGTGACCCCTAGAGTCACTACATTGACACAACGTCTCGTTCCCTCCATCAGGGAACGGAGGTTACGAAAGTAACCAGGACGTTTTGCCTCATGGAGCAGAGACTCAAAGAGAAAAGAGCCTTTCTTTCCCTCTTGTAAGAGGTGTCTGGTCATTGTCCAAACAGCCTTATCTAATGGCTGCTTGGCATGTGTTTGTGTTGGTCCACCATGATCTAATCAAAATTAGATCAATTAGACCAATTTTCTTTGCCTTAACAGCTAGAGATTGGCAATGCACTGGCTCACAAATTCCATTTTGTCCCTTTGTTCACCAAAAAGAGTTCTGCAAAAACCCTGCATTTGATGATGATGATAGCATCACACAGTCAATTCATCACATGATGGTATGTAGTCAGTGACTATTGAGAAGAACATGTACACCATATTAGCAATATTGTAAACATCTTGTGTCAGACTCGTATTCGACACAATAAAAACTCCATGGAAGTGTTCTTATGACAGTGAGTATTTTAGGTTTTCCATGTTGTGCTTACACCAGATGGACTGTGTGAAGGAGTGCAGAGAAGATGAATTTCTGTGCAAGAACCATGCTCACTGCATCCCCAAACGCTGGCGCTGCGACGATGTGTTTGACTGCGTAGACCACAGTGATGAGGAAAACTGTGGTCATGGTAAGATATTTTATAAAACTTTCTAGAATCCCACTCACAACTTTGTAAGAACTGTTTACTATAGGGAGGTTTTACATTTAAAATAAGCACATAGGTGAAAGTATTATTTAAGCTATTGTGATAAGTTAACAGACCCACATAAAGGGTGTGTCCCATAACCAAAGCAGCTGTCTTGCTGCTCTATGAAGTTACCTTTGAAGTGAAAAACATACCATAACATTCAAATGTTCTTCTAGGACAAATCAAAGTGAGCTTCAGAGGAAATCATGTAAATATTTAATGACTCCAATGCTTATTCTCGATAAAATAAAATTAAAAATCATAAAAAATACATATTTAAATGAACTGAACTAAGGATGCTTCTACGCTACCTTAAGAAAATCAATCAGATTTAGGTATCTCAGTAGACAGTAGGGGTGTTGTAGTTGTTATACAGCCTAGTTATTTTTTGCATGCCCTGTATTTTTGCATTGTTCCATGCGTCCTCGTGTGTAAATAATGTAAAGCAGCCCTGGTCCTGCCTGCTAATAGCTATGCAAATATATCTACTTTGGTATTAACAGTATAGCAAAATCTCTACCGGGTCACACATTTCTTCCATTGCACATTATATGCCACCATACTAAATAGTCCTTGTAGACAGAATTTTATGCAAACATTTGATTTCGACCCGTTTTGATTCCTCCTATCTTCACATCCTGCCTGATAAGACACACACCCAATGTATAATAAGTGTTTAGTCAGGTTGACTTAAGCATACTCTTGTTTAATTCACAGCAAAATATAAATTTATTACAACAAGCTGACTGTTGTTCACACAGAAGCTTTCTTCTGTCGGCCTGATGAGTTCATCTGCAACAACACCCTGTGTAAGCTGCACGTGTGGGTGTGTGATGGCGAAGATGACTGCGGAGACAACTCTGATGAAGACCCGGAAATGTGCAGTAGGGTGTCCATCTCTCTCTGTAAAATTGCATGACCTACTGCTGCGCTTCCTGTGTTCAAAATTGAAAAACTTTTAACCTCTATTTAGTTTTCTCTGTATACTCATATACTATGTGTAATGGTCACTAAATGAATTTCAAATGAAATAAGTTATGATGAGCTGTTCAACATAGCATTACAAAACAGAAAAAAATGGCACATACTATAAAGGTTTATTCTCATTTCTATAGCCAAGCTGCCTTGTCCTCCAGCAAGGCCGTACCGCTGCAGAAATGACAGAGTGTGTCTACGGCTTGATCAAATCTGTAACAATGTGGATAACTGTGGGGACAACTCAGATGAAGACGAATGTGGTACGCTCATTTACTAGTCTGCGATGATGCCTTTATCCTCACCAGCACAATGGGACATCAGTCATTTTGGACACACTTTTACACACATATTTAACCTAGAATTTTGTGATGTTTTGCACTGTTAATCTGGTGTTTTAGATATGCATTACAATTTAGATACACAGAAGTAAAAACTTTGGACACACTTGACCAAATTCATTTCTCATGCTCTTGGAAACCTTTTGAGTTAAAGGCTTATGCGTCAGTGCTTAAAATTACATTTGAATTATGCCTTTAGCAGTGCATTCAAGCTGTACATTATATTAGTGCATGCATTCCCTATGTAGAAAAATATAAATTGAGTCTACACATTATTTTCAGAACTCCAATATTATTTAAACCACATTCACTTGCCTCATGAAGTTGTTTCAGAGAATGCCCAGAGTGTGCAGAACTTTAATATAGGCAAAGGGTGGCTGCTTTTAAAAACCAAAAACATCAAATAGTTTTGATTTGTTTCACATTTGTGTTATTTCATAGTTTGTATTAAAGTAATAATAAAGAATGAGTAGGTGTGTATGAGGAGCCGTGAAGGCCATAATTGTTGAAAAGCCTCTTACAAGCACTTGTAAAATTAAGAAGTAGTGAATTCATTCATATGCATTATTGAAATTTTTACAAACATTATTGGAATTAATGCATTGATATAAACGTTAATGAAATTCATCCACATAAATTATAATAAAAAAAATCTTACATAAACTAGTGAAATGAAGATATTGATATGAATGTAAGTGAAATTCATATGTATTATTGAAAATCTTCTTATAAAAATTAGTTCTATCAGGAAGACTTGCAGACTTGAGTGAAATTCAAGATGACATTTATTTGATGAATATAAAACAGAAAATGTAATGTCTCTCTTTGGCGTAAGCCCCGTCTGGCGGTCCGAAGAAGTTGTACTCAGAACCGTCGTATCCTGCCGGAGATAGGAGGCAGGGGCGAGGAGCCTACCCCAAAAGAGAGAGAAAGTAGAATACTACCCCCAAAAGAGAAGATCCAGTCAGGTACAAACCAGGTCTTGTGTTAGGCGTTCATTCTGGAGAAGAGGAAAGAAAGAAAAAAAAAAAAAGAGATGTGAACACCTAGATTTGACATGGTGCATGATATCTCTGGCATGGCTGTGCAATACCTTTGCAATAGGAAAAGCAGTGTGTTTTTTTGTTTTGTTTTTTTTTTCTCCTTTCTCCTTGATTTTGTCCTTGTCCTGTGTGGGTTTTTCCCTTTTTCCTTGATTTTGTCCTTGTCCTGTGTGTTTTTTTTTTTAAAGTTTAATTTTATCCTTGTCCTTGATTACGATTTTGGGCTCTCCGTCGATGAGCCCCTGGTTGTGCAAAATCTTTGCCAAAGACGAATAACGTGGTATGAGGCCCTACGTTAGGCCAGCGTTGTTGTGCAGTATCTTTGTTGAAAGATAAACAACATTTGATTATGAACCCTCTGGTGAGGGCGGACATTGTTTGATGGTTATCTTTGCCGAAAGGTGAACAACATGCGTAAAGCCATACGATAATGGCGACGTTGCATGCAATACCTTTCGTTGAAAGAAAACATTTGATTATGAACCCTCTGATGAGGGCAGACATTGTTTGATGTTATCTTTGCCGAAAGGTGAACAACATGCGTAAAGCCATACGATAATGGTGACGTTGCGTGCAGTACCCTTCGTTGAAATATCCCATGAGGCTCGAGCCCTCCAACGAGGGCGGCCGTTGTTTAATGGTTATTTTTGCCAAGGTTAACAGCATACATAAAGCCATACGATAATGGCGATGTTGTCGTGCAATACCCTGTTGAAAGATATCCCATGATAGCGTGGGCTTTCCGGCGAGGGTGAGCTGGCTTGTGCAATACCTAAGCAAAGGAAACCATGCTAGAAATTATGGAAGACCTGGCGAGGAGGGTAGACATAGTTATGCATTGTCCTTGTGAAATGATGGACATGCTTGAATTGAATCATTGTGTAGGGAAAGATGTGATGAGAGAGAGAGCCACCAACCACCACCACCACCAGATAGGTATGAAAACTTATGGCTGATGGAGAGTTGAGCTTGTTTGATGATTTGGGTTAGGTTGACTATATTTCAGGTAGGGTGAGGAAGACCAGCGGCCGAGCATCTTGATGTCCGGTATATCTCGACGAGCGGCAGTAGTAGCTGCTCGGATGCGAAAAAGAGCGCCCCGAGAAGACTTGAGGGGAGAGACCAAAGTTTTAGGGGAGCGGTGAGGTGGTTTCTGAACCAGTAGTGTGACATGGGGGCTAGGGATGGAGTGTGAATAGGGGAGGAAATTTGAGATGTCTAGTGTGAAAGCAAAAAGGAAATGAACACGCACACTGGGAGATCAGAATGGAAAATAGAGGAATACTGTGTGATTGGCAGAAGGAGGAGTAGTAAGCCCAGGCGGAGTTGTAGGAAGTGAGTGTGGACTGGGCAAGTCCTTCCTGCATGAGAGTTGGAGCGGAGTTTAAGTGGGGTAGTAAGGAGGGGCTTAATCCAGCAGGAGGTCTGAGAGGGGAAGGCAGGGAATGTTTTTTTGTTTTTTTTTAACATTGGAAAAACCCAGGAATGTGTCTGGCTGAGATAATGAAGTTGCAGGAAATGCTCTGCCATGTCAGACATCTCATAAGGGAGATGAGGCTAGAGGAGGACCGGCCTTAATTGATTATAGTGACGACTGTGGAATTGTCGCAAAACTACGCCACATTTGCCTGTCCAAAGGGAACCCCATATAATGCTGTCCATAATGATGGGATACATTTCAAAGAGAGCGGATGAGGGAGCGTAGGAAGCTATTGAAAAATTAATCTGGCCATTTCCCTGTGGACCATGATCCTAGAAAATATCCCCCAAATCCTACGGAGGGAGCCGCGTCCGTGAAAAGGGACATGCCGTCCGGAGATTTTTATTTTTTTGTGAAAAGGAAATGCCATTCCAATGATTTAATAGCTGTGACCAGAAAAGGAGGTCCGAGAGGCAGCCGTCATCGATTGATATGATGTAGAAGAGGTTGTCTACGGAATGGGCTAGTGTGAGGAGGCGGGAAACTAAGGAGCGGAGATCGCTTGATGACACCTAAACTGACCAGAGGATGACGTGCAAATAGACCTGATCCTGTCGAGATGATCTTTTGGCAGGGAAGCTTGCATGTTTAAAGAATTGAGCGTGATGGCGAGAAATTCGAGAGACGTGGCAGGGCCCATTTTTTTTTCTCTCCACTTGAGAAGGGAACACCCAACTTGTGAAAAAGCTCGATTAAACATCCAAAAAGGGGTGGGGCAGTGGGGTGATCGATGAGCAGAAAATCGTCGAGCAGGTGTAGTACGAAGGGGAGCTTAATGTGATTGAGAAGGATCCAGTATAGGCCTTTCGATAGAGAATTACCATAAGAGGGCTACTTCTGCACCCGAAAGTGAGTCGGACAGCAAAGTAACATTTTGACTGCCATGGAAATTTAGAGGGGTCATTCGGCGGGGTGAATGGGCATGATTTTCAAAGCATCTTTGATATCTGCCTTAAAAAAAAAAAAAAAAAAAAAAATATATATATATATATATATATATATATATATATATATATATATATATCTTTTTTTTTTTTTTTTTTTTTTGCCTGTAAAACCAGCAGACCATGCATGGTCCATGACATGCAGCTCCAGTGGACTGAATTTCAGTATCTGCTGCGAGAACACCTATCTGGCACTGTGATGTCCAGAGGAATGAATCCTACTGCCTGCTGCTGACGAGAGCTGCCCTGAATTTATATACAGTTGTGCTCAAAAGTTTGCATACCCTGGCAGAAATTGTGAAATTGATTTTGAAAATATGACTGATCATGCAAAAATACTGTCTTTTATTCAAGGATAGTGATCATATGAAGCCATTTATTATCACATAGTTGTTTGGCTCCTTTTTAAATCATAATGATAACAGAAATCACCCAAATGGCCCTGATCAAAAGTTTACATTCCCTTGAATGTTTGGCCTTGTTACAGACACACAAGGTGACACACACAGGTTTAAATGGCAATTAAAGTTTAATTTCCCACACCTGTGGCTTTTTAAATTGCAATTAGTGTCTGTGTATAAATAGTCAATGAGTTTGTTAGCTCACGTGGATGCACTGAACAGGCTAGATACTGAGCCATGGGGAGCAGAAAAGAACTGTCAAAAGACCTGCGTAACAAGGTAATGGAACTTTATAAAGACGGTGTGGTTGTTTCAAGGAGCACAATACTTGTTGACCCCTCTCCAAACATAGCGCTTATGGTTGTGACCATAAAGCTCTATTTTGGTCTCATCACTCCAAATTACAGTGTGCCAGAAGCTGTGAGGCGTGTCAAGGTGTTGTCGGGCATATTGTAACTGGGCTTTTTTGTGGCATTGGCTTCTTTCTGGCAACTCGACCATGCAGCTCATTTTTGTTCAAGTATCGTCATATTGTGTTCCTTGAAACCACCACGCCGTCTTTTTCCAGAGCAGCCTGTATTTCTCCTGAGGTTACATGTGGGTTTTTCTTTGTATCCTATACAATCCTTCTGGCAGTTGTGGCTGAAATCTTTCTTGGTCTACCTGACCTTGGCTTGGTATCAAGAGATCCCTGAATTTTCCACTTCTTAATAAGTGATTGAACAGTACTGACTGGCATTTTCAAGGCTTTGGATATCTTTTTATATCCTTTTCCATCATTATAAAGTTCCATTACCTTGTTACGCAGGTCTTTTGACAGTTCTTTTCTGCTCCCCATGGCTCAGTATCTAGCCTGCTCAGTGCATCCACGTGAGAGCTAACAAACTAATTGGCTATTTATACACAGACACTAATTGCAATTTAAAAAGCCCAAGTGTGGGAAATTAAACTTTAATTGCCATTTAAACCCGTGTGTGTCACCTTGTGTGTCTGTAACAAGGCCAAACATTCAAGGGTATGTAAACTTTTAATCAGGGCCATTTGGGTGATTTCTGTTATCATTATGATTTAAAAAGGAGCCAAACAACTATGTGATAATAAATGGCTTCATATGATCACTATCCATAAATAAAAGACAGTTTTTTTGCATGATCAGTCATATTTTCAAAATCAATGCCAAAATTTCACAATTTCTGCCAGGGTATGCAAACTTTTGAGCATAACTATATATATATACACACACACACACACATACATACACACACATATGTACATTGAGTGGAGCAAAACGAAAACATTGATAACTTCAAAGTCAATAAGGCATTTGGCAACATAGTTGAAGAAATAACAAAAGCATTTGGAGGGAGCTATGACTTACCCACAGGAACAGAAATTAACAGTAGCAAGATTAATTTAGTGAGCTTGATTCGGCACAGGTTTTATCCAGTGATTGCAAAACCTACTTACTTGCTACTAAATGTAATGTCCCCGACCACGTGCATTAAAAGTGAACAGCATCATACTGAAATGTTGACACTTAAATTAATGTAGTTAGGCTGACTTGACTGTTAAACTCATGAGCTTTGAAATTTTGAACATTGATGAAGCACCAATGCTTGAAGATCCCCATAGATTGAAACATGGTCTACCTAAGGATGAAAGTGAATAATTTATGAAGGCATACGATACAAATTACTGCACTTAATAATGCCTGAATGAGTAATAAAACATAAATATGCAGTGAAAAAGGAATTACCCCATGTATGAGCTGATCATATAGGCAATATGCATTGTGCTGGTAATGAAATTATATAATGAATAAGGGAATGCAGTGCGGAGCCTACCACTAAGTGTCAGAGGCGCACCACAACAGTGGTGCTTCCGATGAAAATGTGGAAGTATGTATAGAGTAAGGAAACACTGCATTTTCTGAAGCGGCATTAATGCGCCCTTGAAGGCGCTCGGGTAGGGAACACCGCTCGAAATGTTGAACTGAACGAAACAAGATAATTATTTCACTAAGGACCCTTTCACAAGACTTTGGTGAAGACTATATTAAACTGTGATACCATGCTCTCTCGGAGTGCCCACATAATGAGCTCTGTCTTTCCTGGTGAGAAGGGCATAGGGATGATACCTTGTATTGGAAAGCGCCCGCTACTTGATTTAGAGCGAAGAGCGATCAACAAAACAGGGATATCTTACAGAATGGAGTGATGGGACCCCATACAATGAGCACTGTACATCATGACATGTCTGAATAATGATCTTAATTCCCCGATGGGGAACACTCGGGCATGCAACACGGTGAATGACATGCGAGTGAACTTTGACCGAGTTACCCTCATGTGATCACGCTGTGAACGCGTGGTTGCCTGCCGTTACTATGAGAGCTAATGCACTGTTGACATGACATATTGCCTTTTGATATTGATGCAGATGTGTTATGATGAGCAGACAGCATGGCAACAGAAGGCCTAGACCCATGACTAAATCTGAATGCATTTGATGCGTATGATAAGAACTTAGCTTATTTCTGATGGAAATCAGCTGCTGCCTGAGCCGATGATTTTGACAGACTTGGCAAGGAGCGCACTCCTTCTGCGCCGGGTTGTGCATTCCGATTGAGGTGGATGCGGTGGCTCGATTGAGGGAGATCTCCTAAGTGAATGAGATATGGATGAAGATCCGGGTTTGCTAATTGTTTACTCCCCATGGGTTTGATGCGGGCAGAAGTTGAGATGAAGAGATGGCGTCGTTGGGAAGGGAAGGCGGGCTTCCAGAGGTGTTCTGTGCACTCATTCTCCTGTGGTCTGGAGAGGTCAGAACATGTCTATTATGATTCTGAATCCGGAAATTTGCAGACATGTGTTGCGGCGAGGAGCTGCTGATCCTGGATGAGGTAAGGAGCAGTGAATAAGTCCGTGTCCATAGCTGGATGTTAGCTAGTGGAGAGCGAAATGGACTCGACGTCAGACAGTGCTATAGAATGATGTTGCCGTGTTACCACAACTGAAACAGCAATGTGATAGAATGTGGGCAGACTTATAAAGCAATGGCTTACATGTGATTGGCTAGGAGTTACCTAGCTAATGGTGCGATGATGTACAGCTGCTAGTCTTCCCGCTAGAACTACGCTGCACTTACATTGAAATTAGAATATTTAAATTCAAAACTGATTCTGTGGACTTGCATTGCCTAAATTTACACATTTGTTGCTGAAAGTGTCTTACAATCATTGCTTCAACTCTTCTCTTACACACTTATGAAGTCTCTCAATCAATACTGAAATTTCTTCCAAACAGACATATGAAAATGTCTTGCATTAACTACAATAGTGCTCATACATATACTGATGTAACAAGATGTTGAGATGATATTGTCATATTGTCTAAAATCATCTGAGTAATTCTGTAAGACCCAGTTTGACAGGTTAATGAGATATGATTTCAGTAGTTGATGAGAGCTTATTTCACTGGAAAAGGAAGCTGTGTCCCTTACTTCCTGTTGAATTCAGTGTGTGTAGTGCAGGGGGTAAAAAAAATAAGCTGATTAGCAGGTCCCTGCTGGGCTACCTTAACACCCTAGTGACCACACAGAACACCCTAGCAACTGTCTAGAAACCACCCAGAACACCCTAGCAACCGCCTGGCAATACCCTAGAAACGGATTTGCAACCAGCCAGAACATCCTAGCAACCACCTAGCATAACAATTATGGCCTACATGGCTCTTCATAGATGTGTCTAAACTTTTGACTTGTAATGTAATCAGTAATCACCTGCACACACAATCACACAATCACTGATGTTTTGAATGAATGTGTTTTTTTTTTTTTTTTGTTTGTTTTGTTGTTGTTGTTTTTTTTTATCTGGGGCTCAAACCAGAGGCTGTGTCAACCAGGCCCAAGCCCTGTGGGAAGACTGAGTTTACCTGTAGTAATCGCAGATGTGTACCTACTCAGCTGCAGTGCGATCTGTTTGATGACTGTGGAGATGGAGGATCAGATGAACAGGACTGCAAGGCTCGTATGTTTTTGGAGTGATACCAAATATTTCCTAAGCATATTTAAGAAAACCAACCAATATTATCAGAATAAAAGGAGTCTCATGGATTATGTGGATGCATGCTGTATCATATGTGTTTGGTCGGAACTGAAGTCAAGATCTAAAAGCCAGGCTTTAAATATCTTTGGAATTTGGAATGCCAAATTTCCAATGCACTCTAAGTCCTCGTGGTGGCGTAGTGACTCGCCTCAATTCGGGTGGCGGAGGACGAATCTCAGTTGCCTCCACGTCAAAGACCGTCAACCCGCGCATCTTATCACATGGCTTGTTGAGCACATTACCGCGGAGACATAGCGCATGTGGAGGCTTCACGCTGTTCTCCGCGGCATACACGCACAACTCACCACGTGCCCCACTGAGAGCGAACCACATTATAGCCACCACGAGGAGGTTACCCCATGTGACTCTACCCTCCCTAGGAGATCTGGCTGGAGTCACTCAGCACGCCCTGGATTCGAACTCGCGACACCAGACCCCCTTTTTTTTTTTTTTTTTTGCCTTTGACTAAGCACCAAATGAAAATAATCCCATCAAGGTATGGGGCAGTAGGTGCATGTATGCAGTGTGTCACTTCAAAGCTCTCTCTCATTCCAGCTTCAAATGGAGACATATGTGGAAAGAGGATGAATCCATGTGGGGAGGATGCAGTGTGCAATCAGACAAACACAAATGCAATTTGCCACTGCAAACCAGGCTTTCAGAGAAACCTCAGAATTAGAAAGTGTGAAGGTACTGTCAGACTATCTTCTCAATTATGTTAGCATTCTTTTGAAAGGGGTGCTTCCAGATTTTTTTATTTAAAGGCAAAGTGTGCAATTTGTGCGCCACCACCCACAGCAGATGGTCTTGCAATCTGTTTATTTGAGCGACTCGCCTGGGCAGGACATAACAACATTAGCCCTGTCCCAAATAGCATCCCAAATGTGGTTTCATGGCCATTGCTCACACTCTTCTGTGAAATCCATCCACGTTGCTCTACCGGCAGCACTTTGCATTAGCAGCATGAGAGACCTGGGTTCATATCCAAGTTGAAACCAGGAATCAATCGCGTTTGCTTAATCAGTGACGAGCGTGATTTGGAGGTTGCGTTTTTCCCTGTAACATTTCACTTTTACTCCACTATAGAGCCCTTAAAATATGCATTCCTTTTGACTGTATTACATCCTTTTCCATCTGAAAAGGAACTCGCTTCACAACTAGATTTTGGCAACCTCTCCTGGACATAAATGTTGCTCACATCTTTCAACACTCACTGGGCCACTGGGGGCAGTGTTTTAAATTTCGGTAAGCATATACCAATTTGTACTAAAGAAAAGTCAACCTACTCTTTCCGATTTTACTGTGAGATCAGGCTGCTCGATGCACACTTTTGCAGATGCCTCACTAATAGAGATCTCTCAGCAGACTATTACCCAACAGTCCATGTGGCAAAGGAGGATTGTGAGGGCTGAGGGTACCATTTGGGACAGGCCATTAGTTGTGAAATGCTGTGTGTTTGGGGCAGGAGTACCTGTTTTCTGAAAAATGGCAGACTGGGGGAGTATTTTAACCTGCTGAAAATGTTTTGCATGTAATAGAACATTTGTACTTGAAGGATTATGCACTCGCATAGTGTTTTTGCTGAGAATAAAGAGTAAGAGATGCAGTGAGCAGACCACATCTGACTTCTGTTTTTCCATGCACTCCGCATGTGAAGAAATCTATCATGGTGAACATGATATGCTAATGCACAAAGTAGTAGCTCCCAGTAAGCATTATTCCATGACTCCTGACTTTTTTTCTTTTTTGATTTTCAGAGATCAATGAGTGCCTTCATTTTGGCATTTGCTCTCACTATTGCACAAACACAAAAGGATCATACAAATGTACATGTGACAAAAACTATAAGGCTATGAATGGCAGCTGCATAGCAAAAGGTAAGGATCTATATTTTCTATTGACTTGACGTTAGGCTTCAATGAATATTCTTGTGACATTTTATTTTGGCATTTGAATCACTTAATTAGCTCATTTCAGGGCTAGACTTATATGTTTAAACCATAAAAAACTGATGCAAGAGTAGTGCTGTTAATGACTGTTTTTATGTTAATATGAGTGGTTCAACCATTGCATGTTGTAGTATTGTTAGTAGTATTTTTAGATTACAAATTGTACAATATGGTAGTCATAATGCAATACTAATATTAGTAATGTTAAGACCATATGCTGTGTGTGTGTGTGTGTGTGTGTGTGTGTGTTATATTAAAATATATGAATGTGTTGGAACTATTTAGCCTTAAGTAGTCTGTAATATATTGATTATCAATTACTGATTATTAATTGATTAAAATGAACATTGCTCTTTTAGGATGATTTATCTGTATCTGCAATTGTCAAACTGTTGTCTTAAACCGCAAATGGAATTTAGCCACTTTTCATTTTTTTTGCATATTAATAACTCAACGGGCAGGACCAGAAGATCGAGTGCTCTACATAGCTAATGACACTGAAATCCGAAGTTTTGTGTATCCATTTAACCAGAGCCATGGACACAAAGTACATGCTCGCATTGAGGAAAATGCCCGCATCATTGGGATGGATGCTCTGTATCACCAACACAAGTTTATCTGGGCTACTCAGTTTAATCCTGGTGGTCTTTTTTACAAAGAAATCCTAAACAGGAGTCAAACTAAAACAAATGTTGGCATCATAGTAAGTATCATGAGTCTCGTGGGAAGCATGTCGTCAAAGTTCTCAGGAATATTTAAGATTTATATTTATTTTTTTCATTACCTAATTGTTTTTTTTTTTTTTTCATATACCATATACTGTATAACTATTTATAAAATGTTTACTTTGAATACACTGTTGCTTTGGATAAATGTGTCTGTCAATTGGTTAAGTGTAACAAAAAAAAATGTATGTATATTTTACCACCTTTTATTGAGCCTTTCTTGGAAAAAATACATTTCTGAAGTACTGCATTGTTCATGTTATGAACACAATAACTAGGTGGTCCTCTTTTTAAATTGTTCAGTGTGTCACATTCTTGATTTTCTCTTTATGATAAACATTTAATAAAATCATATAAAATCATGTTTTATTTTTCCCCAAAGTTCGTTTTACTTCGTCTTATTCCGATATAAAAGGCAGACCATCATGATGCAGTCTCTGAAATTTTGACCGCACTTATTTATTAATTATTTTCCATCTAGACATTTTATCATACTTATGATTTTAATGATTCTGTGACGTCTTGACCCACTTTGGAATCTGGGTGATTTTTGCAGTGCCCAGACTTCCGCAGGCCGAGAGATGTGTCAGCCGACTGGGTCACTGGAAATGTCTACTGGACAGACCACTCTAGGATGCACTGGTTCAGTTATTACACAGCTCACTGGACCAAGCTTAGATACTCTATAAATGTGGGCCAGCTCAAGGGACCCAACTGCACTCGTCTGATAACTGACATTGCAGGGGAGCCTTACGCCATCACTGTCAATCCAGTCAAAGGGTAGGAGCATGTTTCAGTACTGTTTGGGCTGTAGTAATTAACCAACATTATCATTATATATGCCCCAGAATGTCAACAAAATATAAAATAATATTAAATTAAAATAAAGACTTTTTAAATTAGAGAATCAACTCATAACACAGTAACACTTTATATGGATACATAGTATTCTGTATATGCAAGGAAGACAAGACCAATCAAACTTCAGTATTCAAATATTAAAATGATGTCATCACTTTTGGTTACAAAATTTTAATGTTGAACATTCTATGTAGATTTTCAATCTTAAATTGGTAACACTTTACATTAAGGTTGTATCCATTAATGTTGGTTAACTACTGTACATTAGTTAACATTAACTAACAATGAACATTACTTTTACAACATTTATTAACATTGGTTAATCTTAATTTTAGCATGTACACATTCACTTTTTTTTTAATTAAATATATACATAAACATTACTTAACCTGTTATCAACTAATATGTACTAACAATGAATAATTGTATTTTTATAAATTAACATTAACCAATAGTAATTAATGCTGTTAAAAAAATATATATATTGTTCTTGACACCTAATGCATTTGCTAATCTTAACAAACATTAGAACCTTATTGTAAAGTGTTACCCTTACATTTAAAAAATAAAATGTTTACTAAAAAGTCTAGAGTCTGTACCTTAAAGGAATAGTTCACCCAAAAATGAAAATTTGCTGATAATTTACTCACCCTCAGGCCATCCAAGATGTATCTGAGTTTCTTTCTTCATCAAAACAGAATTTAAGATTTTTAGGATTTCATTTCAGGCCTCCTCCTTTAAACAATGCAAGTGAATGTACTCCATTTTTTTGGTCCAAAATGCATATTTAGAGTGCATCAAAATAATCCACATGACAAATAAAGTTCTTCTGAACCCAAATGATTGATTATTTTAGAAACAAAACAATACTTATATACCTTTTGACTACAAATGTTCGCTTCCATACATCTCTGTGACACGCTCATGAGAGGGATGACGTATGTTGATAAGGTCACGCGTCACGTGGAGGAGGAGGCGGCAGGAAGTGCATCATTGTTTACAAGAGACGGAGCACTGTACAAAAGTTTAATTGTCTTTGCTGTAGATTTGTATTTGTATAAGTGTATTGTTCAAAATGGTCGTTTGGTGTGTGTATCCTGGATGCGTCAACCTTCAGAAACCCCAAGTAAATGCACGCAGGGAAAAATATTAACTTTTCAACGATTGCCTATACATGATCATGAGCGATTGAAGCTCTGGCTTATTGCGCTGAACCTGGATATCAGTACACCCTTACATTCTCTCAAATATTGGAGGGTGTGCAGTGAACATTTTACCTCTGAGGATTTCAGACCATCGAAAGAAACAAAGGGTCGATATCTGAATTCATTGGCTGTGCCCATGCTGTTTTTCCAGTGAACTCAGGTATGTGTGAAAACTTTGTCATTGACACGCCTCCCTCAGCACTCCACTCCTCATCACCTGATTTCTAATTCTCCGCACCTGCACTCAATTCACTCAATCATCACTGCCTGCATAATTAACTCACCTTCACGCCACTTCATTGTCAAGTCTCACATAAAGGACTCTAGTTTGACCGCGCTGCTCTCATGCAGTGTTTATTTACCTGTCTGTATTTGCTCTTGATCTTCGTCGATATCTGTTTAGTGCTTACCCTGCTGTTTCGCCTGTTACCTCTTCATCAGTTTGTGAAGCTTCTCTTCTGTGTGATATCACCTGTACCATTGATCTCACTGTGTAAACACTGTAAATCCTGTGAATCTCAGTAAACGCTCTCGCACTTGGTTTCACTAACTACAATATTTCTGCTAAAGAAAAAGCACAAGTAGATAACACAACGGTATTGATCCGAAATAAAGTGTGGTTATTTACTGCGGTAATGTTTTTTATTATCTTTTGGAAATTATATATATTTTTTTATATTATATTGTTTTGAAATAGTTTTGGACTGTTTTGGTTTGTGAACAGCGCTTGGTCTGTGGTCTGTGCAAGTTTCTCTTGTAAACAACGACGCACTTCCTGCCTCCTCCTCCACGTGATGCGTGACCTTACCAATGAGCTTACGTCATCCCTCTCATGAGTGCGTCACAGAGATGTATGGAAGCGAACATTTGTAGTTAAAAAATATATAAGTATTGTTTTGTTTCTAAAAATAATCAATCGTTTGGGTTCAGAAGAACTCTATTTGTCAACTGGAGTCGTGTGGATTATTTTGATGCACCCTAAATATGCATTTTGGACCAATAAAATGGAGTACATTCACTTGCATTGTTTAGAGGAGGAGGCCTGAAATGAAATCCTAAAAATCTTAAATTCTTTTTGATGAAGAAAGAAACTCAGATACATCTTTGATGGCCTAAGGGTGAGTAAATTATCAGCAAATTTTCATTTTTGGGTGAACTGTTCCTTTAAGCCAGTGTTTCTCAACCTTTTTGACACCAAGACCCCCCATTGTGGGAGATTAATATTTGAAGACCCCCCATGTAGGCTATTCGATTATTTATATTATAAGATATATCTATTATAAGATTTTTCCTCTAATACTTCTACTGTAATGATGGCAAAGCTTGTTTTTCAAAGTTTTTAATTAAACTACTAGCCTCAAGAGATTAAAACAGTTCATCATAAATTTATGTGATTCCAGAAATATCTTACTGTGTATTCTTCATAAAAAGCAAGCTGTTGAAGGGAGTTGTTACATTTTTAGCATTTTCAGTAAATTTAATCATAACAATTATATACAAATTTAAATAATGTACCTTAATTGAAATAATTTTGAAATAATAGAGGCCCCCCTGGAAGTGTGCTGAGTCCCCCTAGTGGGTCCTGACCCCCTGGTGAGAACCAGTGCCTTAAGCGATTTGGGCTGAATTAATGCATAGATTCTCATTTAAAAAAATGTAAACACTAAAACTGCTCTGCGGTTATGTTAATGTTGTTGATTAGTAAAGGAATATTATGATGAAAGTAAAGCTTTGGCATGTTTCAGGATGATGTATTGGTCAGTAATAGGCGATCACTCACACATAGAAGAAAGTGCAATGGATGGCTCAATGCGTCGGGTGCTTTTGGACAAGAACCTTAGGAGACCCACAGGTAAGTTCCTGTATTTGAACACTTTCTTTTGGGCCCTTGGCTGCTTTCTTTAGTGTACAAAATGTAATAAATGGGACAAGGTCAAGGTCGGAATGCATTTTTATGGGACCTTGTAGATCTAATATCCTGTTTTGAAGAAAATTGGTATATCACAGCACTTTCCTAATTTTTTAAATTTTAAAAGAAGTTTTAGGGGGAAAAGAGGGAATGTTTTAGATGCACTGCCTTTAGGTAAACCTGCAGGCATGTTCCTCAGGGACATGCTAAGTACAGCTACATTTTAGCATGGCCTCCTTTATAGGGGCCAATGTGACACCTCCAGTGCAGTTTTAGGAATCCATCATCTCTAGAAAAGGAACAAAATAGCAACATCCATGTCTTTAATCAAGAGAGGAAATAAAATGAGTCAAGTAATGCAAGCTCAGAGAAATTTGGGGCAAACTTTTGCTGAATTTGTATCAGGAAGAGCAAAAGGACATGGATCTGAAGCTTTCATGCTGTATAATTCCACATTGCAACAAGGGTTCCAGGAATATTTCACCCATAAATTATAATTTTCTCATAATTTACTTACTCTTGTGCTGTCTCAAACTCATATGACTTTCTTCTGTGGAACAAAAACAAAGATATTTTCATCCTTCCATCTTTGACCGCTTATTTGGGACCGGGTCACGGTGGCAGCAGACTAAGCAAAGTAGCCCGTACATCCTTCTCCCCGACCACATCCTCCAGCTCATTCTGGGCGATCCCACGGCATTCCCAGGCCAGCTGAGAGATATAATCCCTCCAGTGTGTTCTGGGTCTTCCCCTGGGCCTCCTCCTAGTTGGACATGCCCTAAATACCTCCACAGGAAGGCGACCAAGTGGCATCCTTAACAGATGCCCGAACCACCTCAACTGGCTCCTTTCAACACGGAGGAGCAGCGGTTCAACTCCGAGCCCTCTCGGATGTCAGAGCTTCACACCCTATCCCTTAAGGCCCAAACATACTCTACGCAAGTACGTGAATGTAGACACACCTCGCTACGCTTGCATTGTGAAATGTGTCAGCGCTCAATTCATAACAACACAAGTACGCGTTGCATTCTCAGCATTGCCGCAAGGGGCGCTAGAGTGGATTGTCATGGTGGACTCGGGCAGCAATTTGAATTGAATCTTTTCGTTTAAAATATATACGACTTTTCGTACCCAGTCCATTCAAACAAACTTGTTTTTTCTCCGTGTCTATCCCCAATCCTCAACTATAGACTCATCTACCACATCCGGGCTGCATCCAAAAAACGTAGGCAGCTGACTTGCTGCCTTATCAGTTAATGGCTTAACTGACTGCTGTTTTGAATGAATGGAACTCTTAAGGAACTGGCCTCCGAACAGTTTGAAAAGCACCTTGTTTTCATCCTGCCTCAGTATATAGCCTCCGAAGGCAACATTTTCCTGGTTTCGGACACAGCACCAGTTTCGTAATCACGCCTAAAAAATCTATTGCCCACTTGTGGTCTGAGGTTTGTAATGCAAGAGCGCACGTAATGTATGTACAACGGAACCACACGTTGGCCATGCATTGGCCAAGCGCTCGCGTCTGACACCCTACGAAGAAAGCTAATTTTGGCCGCTTATATTCGCGATCTTATTCTTTTGGTCACTACCCAAAGCTCATGGCCATAGGTGAGGGCCGGAATGTACACCGACTGGTAAATTGAGTGCTTTGCCTTCAGGCTCCGTTCCTTCTACACCACCATGGTCCGGTACAGCGACCGCATTACTGCAGACACTGCACTGATCTGCCTGTCAATCTCACGCTCCAACTTTCCCTCACTCGTGAACAAGATCCTGAGATACTTGAACTCCTCCACTTGGGGCAGCTGTTCTCTCCATACCTGAAGAGAGCAATCCACCCTTTTCTGGCAGATGTTTTAGATGGCAAGATATTTTCATAGATACTGTATATCATGTGTTCATATCCAAACAATACAAGTTCATGGGGTCCAATACTTCCAGGAAGTGTAATCAAGAGTGAAGAAGTGTTACTATTTAAATTGAACTCTTTACTGTATATTCAGTAGAATACATCTGCAGTCTCCTTGGTGCGATCATGATTTGAAGCTCATGTGTGCATGCACCGTGTGAAATCAAGCTTCAAATCATGATTGCTCTTAGGAGTCTGCAGATGTATTCAACTGAATATAAATAGTTAAATATTTAACTATTTAAACTGTAAATAGTTCAATTTAGAACCATATTTTCCAAAGGAACACTATGTTTTTCCTATTAAAACATATTGGGACATTTTGGTGGAACATATTAAAGGGCTCATCCCTTTTTTGAAGTTGATTTTGTCTTTTGATAGTGAACTTTTGGGAGTACACTTGTATAAGCTAACAGACATGGTCAAAAACAGTTTTGGGGTCTTTATTTTTCTTTATTCCTCTTGTTCCTTATACAACCTAACAAGCAGGGTTCGATTTACCACCAAAACAGTTCAGCTATTGTTTTAAACCAAAATACCCTAATTTGATGCTATTTTAAAACCATTTCTTTAGTCATATTACAGTCTCACGGAACCTAGATGAATGAAACCTTCTTAGGCTACATTCACACCACAGCTGAAAGTGGATCAAATCAGATTTTTTTCACTCACATGTGACACAGATCTGTTAATTGGAAGATCGTGTGAACAGCCAAATCACTTTGAATCTGACATTTTCAAATCCAATCTGGACCACTTTCACATGTGGAAATAGATCAGATACATATCTGATTTTTTCGAATGTGTCTTCTAGGGATATACCTGAAACTGAATACCCTATTCGGAAAGGCACGAATAATGACTTCAAAACGAATAATGGATTCATCCGAATAATATAAAAAAATATTTGTTTGACTGATAATCCAAGAAACACATGCATAAAGCAACATTGAAAAATGAACATATTCAAAATTACAATGAATTTATGAATCTGTACAGCCAATATTTCTAAAGTGTAAACCTTCTGAATGAAAATACACACCATGTGATTTCATATCGGATGGGTGCAGTCTCGACTCCGTTTGCAGTCTCCATTAATTGTGCGTGTCTGGAGCTTGTCAAGTGTAATATTAAGAAAGATACGACATCATGTACACTTTACACTTCTTAAAATGTCTATGCTAATGTATCACACGATTCACACATGATTCCCATGTAGTTATTTATAGCCTAAACCTGAGCATGATGTTAAATTCCTGACCTGAAGTGTTGATTTAATGTCTGAGCTCATCTAGCTGTCTCTTAAAGTTAACCACATTTATATTCACATCAGCAATTAAGGTAATTATCTGGTTAAGACTTTATTCCAATAAAAATGCTCCATAAAGGTTTAAATACTCCATATAGTATTCATCTATTCTGAATATTCCTGCTTATGTAAAACAAAGAAACTGAAACTTGCTCTGTCTTTTTTCTTCTTGTTCTTAAACTGTGCTAAATTTGAGAATGTTAAGTGTTCTTGAGCTCTGAAAAGGTGCTGTATAAATTTAACATTATTATTATTATTATTATTATTATTATTATTATTATTATTATTATTATTTAACTAAATAATGAAAAAATCCTGATAGACTTTTGGGACTTTCACCTTTTTGTAGGCTATATTGATTTATTATATTTCTTTTAATGCTTGAATTTGTATTTATTATTCACTGCAAAATGTGTGCTTTACATTTCACATTTTGCTTGACACCTCCTGCCTCCAGAATAATGTTATTATACATGAACAGACGAGCAAAAAATCTGTTTCAGACAGATATTAATATTAGAAATACCAGGAGAAACATAAGTTAACAACATATTCCATAGATAATATGGCTAACAAATTCAGCTTCATCTGGTATGAAAAAAAATTATAATAATTATAATTAAATAATAATTGTATAATAATAATAATAATAATAATAATAAATATTAGTAATATTATTATTAGGCTATTATTATGAAAAGGCATACACAAGGAAAATTTTATATTTTATTAGTAGAAACTATAATTGTAAGAGTAACATTTAAAAATGGGCGTTTCATTTAGTTTTGACGCACTTCCTGTTTAAGCCCCTCCCACACCCGGTTCTATCTGAATACAGAGATGGATACAGATAATTTTGTCATATGAACAAATACAGATACAGATACTGGCTTCACTGCACACCCTTAATGTTTTCGGTTTGAACAGCCAGGTCAGATTTAATGTGATTTTTACACAAATCTACCTCAACATTCATAATTTACATGCTTGATTTCCAGCGTATTTACACCTGTTATATTTTACACTTTTAAAGGGGTCATAAATTTTTTTTTTTTTTACCAAAACAGTCATAATTTTGTAATATATGATCATTTTCCACCCTGTCTCAGACATCGTTCTGAAAAGCTTGATTTTCACCTCCTTTAAACTTCAATTTAAACGGCCTTAGTTATGATTGGCTAACAGCGTGCAGCCCCTCACATTCAGACATTTTTGAAACTCAATCGGAAGAGAATAAACAAGCACCAAAACATTAGAAAGTTACATTTCACGGTTTACACATAACACACATCCAAAACATTGCATCTGAGTATATTACACACTTCATCTCAAGCACAACTGTTAACACTCACACCCTGTCTACACCGAACGCTATAATCAGTGATGCTGTCTACCATGGAAGCGTCTGTTGCGGTGCGTCACTCCAACAGTAAACAAATGGGTGTCCTGTTCCATTTTGCGCTGGTGCTACTAATGCCAACAACACAAAGAAACATTTCAGAAAGTTTGTGTCAATGCGCCTGGTGTAGACAGCCTCAAGCCATTGCCTTGCTCGCGTCAGTGGACGCACCCGGTGTAGATAGCGGGTCAGCATCATAAACAATCATGACATTTAAAATATTAATGAATGGAACTGTTTACTTACATTTTTGATCGGGTCCAATAGTGTTTTTAACTGCCTCATATCCTTCAGCAACAATTCCTTGGCAAAGACTCGTTTTATGACTGCTTCACTAGATACACACATCCAGTTTATCATCCTGCACTGAGGTGCACATCTCCGGAAATGAATCAAAATGGTCAAAGATGTCCATCTAGTGTGTGTTTACATACACCAACAATTAAAAATAGCGCTGATAGGCAAAAGAACAGTTTGTCTTACCTTAAATATATGTAATGCTGTTTTTCTGCTGTCATTTGATTTTATGGTGTGTTTTGCTCATAGGTAATATTACACTTGAACTTCGATGATTATTTAAATTCAACCACACGAAGGCAAATGACTACATAAAAATACTTTATCCATCGATGGTCTTTCTCCATCACTCGTGGACATATTATCAAATAGACATGTGTCCTATCTGTGTTAAAAATGTATAATTAAATTTTTTATTATAATTTAGTTCATTATTCATACTATAATGATGAACATGCCGGAGTTTGTTATATGCATGCTCAAGGAGTACTACATGCATGTGGGTCAGTTTAGGAGTGTTGGCTGTTCAGACCAGTGTCTGATATGGGCTATATTTAAAATGTCATGTGAACAACCGAACAAAAAAAATCAGATTTGAGTAAAATATCAGATCTTGGCCATATTCATCTGCGGTGTGAACGTAGCCTTAGACATCTCTCAGTGCACAATGTCCATGTCCATTTTCAAATATGTGAAAAAACACCACTTTTAGAACATTCTGTCCCAACACTGTAAAAAAAAAAATTCTGTTGTTTTTACAAAAAAACAACAACTGGCAGCTGAGGTTGAATCACCGTAGAAATTACAGAAGGGCACATGATGATATGAAGTTCATCAATAGTGGCCCTTCCAGGAGCAATGACCAATAAATACGTAGAGGCAGTGCTCAGTGTCACTCACAAAAACACTAAACACCATCTGGGTAACACATGTGAAATTTAAATAATGCAGTAAACATTAACTAAACTACATCAAATATAAAACAGAACACCCCAAATTACATAACCGATATAAAAAATAAGAAGAAACATAACTATTCCCATAAAATATAATGAAATGTAATGGGACATGCAGGGAATTCTGGGAACGCCTGATTACTGTTTTTTACTGTCATTTTAACAATAATTTACCGTAAAAAGTACATGTACTCTCTTGTTAAACATAATATAAATTTTAACCGTTAATTATATGGGAAAATCATACTTTTTCTAACATTTTACTGTAAAACTATATGTATTGTCTTTTTAAATATATTTAAAAAAATGTATGTATATTTTACGGTAACTACTCATTTACCAATTTACTTTTTTTTACTGTAGCATTATTACAGTATTTACCGTTAACCGTTTACAGTAAAGGTCTTGTTATCATTCTGAAAAATAAATCTCTTCCTGTCATTTATCTCTAGGATTGGCGATTGATTACTTCAGCCAGCGTGTGTATTGGGCTGATGCCGAGCTCTCTGTCATTGGCAGTGTCCGATTCGATGGCTCAGACCCATTGGTGGTAATCGATGGCAAGCAAGGTGAGAAGAACAATTGAAAGAGAAACTGATAAAATATTGATTTGTTCCATTAGTTTATACACTTTAAAATGTCTTTTTAAGTATGTGTGTGTGTGTATATTAATGCTGATGGTTTCTTTGAAGACTTTGAAATTACCATTTAGATTGATTTAAAAATGTCAGTTATCTAATGTCTTTACATCACTTCATCCCTGCACAGGAATATCACAACCATACAGAATAGACATTTTTGAGGATTATATTTATGGGGCAGGACTGAAAAATGACGTTTTCAGAATACACAAATATGGCAAAAAACCTATTGAACCTCTTGATCTGGGATTTGAAAAAACAACTAATGTCCTGATCTCCCATCGGTTCAAGCAACAGGATGGTAAGAGAACACTTTTAGTCCAAATGTTTTCTACTTAGTGCTGTTTCTTCTGAACATAGAGAATAATAATAATAAAAAATAATTCAGGGGTTATGTGTATAGGTCCTAAGAGAATTTTGATATAGATTTGGACCTACCACTTTTTCAGAGTTTCTGTAAAATAATTGTTTTTTAAGATTTTGAAGGTCAGAATATCATCCTCCATCATCTGATCCAAGCAGCTCCATAAACAGTATTTGGAGGCAGTTTTGATGTGCTTGTGAAAGCAACAATCCAAGTTCATTTTACAGTAAATCACCAGTGTCATATTTACAGCTACATTTTCCTGGAACAATGAAATGTATATGTATCTATTTTCACTTAAAGAGAACACCAGGTTTTTTAGTAATGTCCTCTGCACCTCATTGAGATTTATAACACATTTAGAACATTTAGAACAAAAATGATTACAGCTCAACAGTGACGCAACATTTATTTAATTCTCCTACATGATTGAAGATCTTCACATGCTCTGTTCCGAAACCTAGTGAGATGTCTTGCGTACAACTGCCTACATAGGCAGATGCATTCTAAGGCAGCATCCTAACTGAAATAGAACCTTAAAAGTGACTGATTTGGAATGCTCTATTTAGGCAGCAACTCTACCCACCAGACAAATAGTGATACTTGTGTGAATCACATGGGAGACTCAACTTGCTATTGATTTCAGTTTAGTGTAACATAGCATTAGATACTCTTAAGAAGCATACAAATATGTTTCACAAACAAATATTGAGTGCAATAGGCCATTTTATTTAGTTTGACTGAATCAATACTTTTCAGCGTTGGATGATATATATTTCTAATTAACATTTCTCTCATCTGTCATTATGAATATACTGTATGTTTTCACTGAGCTCTGCGCATTGCATTCTTGGATTGATTTATCTTCAAAGGATGCTTTTATGGAATGCTGCCTTATGGAGTATTCACACAGGATGCTTTCTTGTATTCAAAAACAGCTAGATGCAGTGCAGTGGAATGGAACAAAACATGGGTTTCTGAAGACATGTTTTTCAACTTAAATGTTGTGGTCATGCCGTAAAAATTTGACAAAGAATTAAAAAGCATTGGAACAGCCTTTGTAAAATGATTGTGCTTATGACTAGGTTTTGGACAGAGCATTAATGTCTTCTCATACGCTGTCCTTCTCTGCTGCGGATCTTGGTTGCTATTTATTTATTCAGGTTGTGTTTATGACCTTGCAACCTTAAAAAGATCTTTCTGTTGTGGTGGGTTTGTAGTGAGGGGCAGCTGAGCCAGTCCCCACTGACTCATTAAAGTCAGAGATCTAGTCTGGTGTAGAGACTTGCATTGCCAGCAAAAAGCTAAGAGTTTGAGGTTTGATGTCCTCAGCAAACACTGACAACTGATACAGATTTTCTCCCTTACACTCCCGACATTCTTAAGCTACAACTTTCAAATATGCAACTTTTGAGGCGGCAGTTTGAATGCTTTGAGAAAATAAATAATTGAAAGCAAACCATTACAAATGTTAAATCACAGTGACATGATTTCATGGCATGGCTAGCTGTAGTTGGTGGGAAAACGAGCTTTAAAAAACATTACAAAGGACAGGAAGTCACAGCATCTTATTTACAGGTGCATCTCAATAAATTAGAATGTCGTGGAAAAGTTCATTTATTTCAGTAATTCAACTCAAATTGTGAAACTCGTGTATTAAATAAATTCAATGCACACAGACTGAAGTAGTTTAAGTCTTTGGTTCTTTTAATTGTGATGATTTTGGCTCACATTTAACAAAAACCCACCAATTCACTATCTCAATAAATTAGAATATGGTGACATGCCAATCAGCTAATCAACTCAAAACACCTGCAGAGGTTTCCTGAGCCTTCAAAATTGTCTCTCAGTTTGGTTCACTAGGCTACACAATCATGGGGAAGACTGCTGATCTGACAGTTGTCCAGAAGACAATCATTGACACCCTTCACAAGGAGGGTAAGCCACAAACATTCATTGCCAAAGAAGCTGGCTGTTCACAGAGTGCTGTATCCAAGCATGTTAACAGAAAGTTGAGTGGAAGAAAAAAGTGTGGAAGAAAAAGATGCACAACCAACCAAGAGAACCGCAGCCTTATGATTGTCAAGCAAAATCGATTCAAGAATTTCGGTGAACTTCACAAGGAATGGACTGAGGCTGGGGTCAAGGCATCAAGAGCCACCACACACAGACGTGTCAAGGAATTTGGCTACAGCTGTCGTATTCCTCTTGTTAAGCCACTCCTGAACCACAGACAACGTCAGAGGCATCTTACCTGGGCTAAGGAGAAGAAGAACTGGACTGTTGCCCAGTGGTCCAAAGTCCTCTTTTCAGATGAGAGCAAGTTTTGTATTTCATTTGGAAACCAAGGTCCTAGAGTCTGGAGGAAGGGTGGAGAAGCTCATAGCCCAAGTTGCTTGAAGTCCAGTGTTAAGTTTCCACAATCTGTGATGATTTGGGGTGCAATGTCATCTGCTGGTGTTTGTCCATTTTGTTTTTTGAAAACCAAAGTCACTGCACCCGTTTGCCAAGAAATTTTGGAGCACTTCATGCTTCCTTCTGCTGACCAGCTTTTTAAAGATGCTGATTTCATTTTCCGGCAGGATTTGGCACCTGCCCACACTGCCAAAAGCACCAAAAATTGGTTGAATGACCATGGTGTTGGTGTGCTTGACTGGCCAGCAAACTCACCAGACCTGAACCCCATAGAGAATCTATGGGGTATTGTCAAGAGGAAAATGAGAAACAAGAGACCAAAAAAATGCAGATGAGCTGAAGGCCACTGTCAAGGAAACCTGGGCTTCCATACCACCTCAGCAGTGCCACAAACTGATCACCTCCATGCCACGCCGAATTGAGGCAGTAATTAAAGCAAAAGGAGCCCCTACCAAGTATTGAGTACATATACAGTAAATGAACATACTTTCCAGAAGGCCAACAATTCACTAAAAAAATTTTTTTTATTGGTCTTATGATGTATTCTAATTTTTTGAGAATTGGTGGGTTTTTGTTAAATGTGAGCCAAAATCATCACAATTAAAATAACCAAAGACTTAAACTACATCAGTCTGTGTGCACTGAATTTATTTAATACACGAGTTTCACAATTTGAGTTGAATTACTGAAATAAATGAACTTTTCCACAACATTCTAATTTATTGAGATGCACCTGTAATTGTCCATAAATACTACTTCAACAATTGCTCAGTTAATACAATAAAATTATAAAAGAAATAAAAATACAATTTACCTGATTGGTAGTCTCATGCCAATATTACACTTAAGTACAGAATATTTTTATCTAACCTTGATTGTACCTTCCAAAAGTGTTAATCTGTTTAATGAAATTATTGACAAAATTGATAGTTGACAGAGGTTTATTTTTTATGATTCTGTCATCAATAATGAAGATTAGAGAAAAAAGACACATCGTTATGATAATTAAATTACTTCAATTAAAACATACTGTTGACAAAATATTATTTCAGGAGCTAGACAGTTATCTAGATATTTGTATTTTGTTTATGTTGATAAATGTACATATGTTGATTATTTTCTCTGTTTGATACATTTTTACAGTAAATTAAAATATATAAACATTTATTTAAGCTTGGTCATTTATAGTTTGACACATAATTTAGCACATCATGGTCAACTAAAATATTATTTTCGTCAGCAAATATTATGTAATTTCAGTCATAGTAAAATGGACTAAAATAAATGAAGAAGACATGACAAAATATTGAAATACATTACGTAAATTTAAAATCTGACATTTGAAAATTACATTTTCACCAAAAGACAAAAAAAATAAATAAATAAAAGAAAAAAAAAATTTGACTAAAATTGTGTTTTATCATCTTCATATCCAGTGGTCAATCCCTGTCTAAGGATGAGCTGTGATTTTATGTGCTTGCTCAGTCCGACCGGGGCCAGTTGCACGTGTCCAGAGGGGAAGACCTTAGTCAATGGCTCCTGTATTGACCCCAGTATCTCAGGTTTGAAACTCCACTCCATAGGTGCTCACATTGCTTTGTTCTTTGCTTTCATAATTCAGCTGTTATCTTATGATTTTGTAGGACCATGTTAATTCCATGTCCTTGCAAAAAAAAAAAAAAAAATATATATATATATATATATATATATACACACACACACACACACACACACACAGTTGTGCTCAAAAGTTTGCATACCCTTGGTGAATTGGTAATATATGTACCATTTTTAAAGAAAACATGAGTGAGCAGGCAAAACACATTTCTTTTATTTCTTATGGGATTCATATTCAACTGTAGGTTATAACAGAATGGCACAATCATAAAACAAAACATTGCAACAATGAAAAAAAAGAAATGACCCCTGTTCAAAAGTCTGCATACCCTTAGTTCTTAATACTGTGTATTACCCCCTTTAACATCAATGACAGCATGCAGTCTTTTGTATTAGTTGTCTATGAGGCCCCAAATTCTTGCAGGTGCCCATTCGTCTTGGCAAAATGCCTCCAGGTCATGCAAAGTCTTTGGTCGTCTTGCATGAACCGCACGTTCGAGATCTCCCCAGAGTGGCTCGATGATATTAAGGTCAGAAGACTGTGATGGCTACTCCAGAACCTTCAACTTTTTCTGCTGTAACCACTGGAGGGTCAACTTGGCCTTGTGCTTAGGGTCAATGTCATGCTGGAAAGTCCAGGAGCGTCCCATACGCAGCTTTTGTGCAGAAGAATGCAAATTGTCTGCCAGTATTTTCTGATAACATGTTGCATTCATCTTACCCTCAATTTTCACAAGATTCCCCATGTCTTTAGAGCTCACACACCCTCAAAACATCAGTGAGCCACCACCATGCTTCACAGAAGGGATGGTATTCTTTTCACTATAGGCCTTGTTGACCCCTCTCCAAACATAGCGTTTATGGTTGTGACCATAAAGCTCTATTTTGGTCTCGTCACTCCAAATTACAGTGTGCCAGAAGCTGTGAAGCGTGTCAAAGTGTTGTCGGGCATATTGTAACCAAGCTTTTTTGTGGCATTGGTGCAGTAAAGGCTTCTTTCTGGCAACTCGACCATGCAGCTCATGTTTGTTCAAGTATCGTCGTATTGTGCTCCTTGAAACAACCACACCGTCTTTTTCCAGAGCAGCCTGTATTTCTCCTGAGGATACCTGTGGGTTTTTCTTTGTATCCTGAACAATTCTTCTGGCAGTTGTGGCTGAAATCTTTCTTGGTCTACCTGACCTTGGCTTAGGTCATCAATAGATCCCTGAATTTTCCACTTCTTAATAAGTGATTGAACAGTACTGACTGGCATTTTCAAGGCTTTGGATATCTTTTTATTATGCAGGTCTTTTGACAGTTCTTTTCTGCTCTGCATGTCTCAGTATCTAGCCTGCTCAGTGCATCCACGTGAGAGTTAACAAACTCATTGGCTATTTATACACAGGCACTAATTGCAATTTAAAAAGCCACAGGTGTGGGAAATTAACCTTTAATTGCCATTTAAACCTGTGTGTGTCACCTTGTGTGTCTGTAACAAGGCCAAACATTCAAGGGTATGTAAACTTTTGATCAGGGCCATTTGGGTGATTTCTGTTATCATTATGATTTAAAAAGGAGCCAAACAACTATGTGATGATAAATGGCTTATGATCACTATTCTTAAATAAAAGACTATCCTTAAATCATGCATTTGTTTGCATGATCAGTCATATTTTCAAAATTTCACAATTTCTGCAGGGTATGCAAACTTTTTAGCACAACTGTATATATATGAGTAACACATGTGTTTCTTCGAGTTAATATATTTCAATATGGTAAAGGTGAGCTGTGTCGACCAGCTTGTGAGAATGGGGGACGGTGCATAGCCAATGAAAAAGGAGACTGGCGCTGTTACTGTTGGCCCAGTTTCTCTGGGGAACGGTGTGAAGTCAACCACTGTACGGATTACTGCTTAAATGGAGGCACATGCACAGGCTCACCTATTGGTAAGAAACTCTATCAGCCTTGTTTAAGCATATGATTTTTTTTATAGGAAAGTTTAAACAGTTTTTGATCTAACATAAAATTAACCCAGCATGAAAAGTAGATAATTTAAAAAAATATCAAATGGGTGCATCCCCTATCCACTGCATTCGTCAAGCTCAAATGTTTTTTTTTCTTTTTTTCTTGAATATATGTAATTCAATAATGAATAGTTATTATTTATAGTTAAATAACTGCAAACCAACATTTGGTCCCAAACTAGCTAGGCCCTATAGTGATTTCTTAATTTAGGCTAAATTTCAAACCCTGTTAATCATTCTATATACAGTATGAGTTGTCTATTTTGATGTTTATTGCTAGAAAAAGAACAAAATTATAGATCAGGATTTAAACTGCATCAAAACATGTCCCAAATATAGGTAACAACATTGCAAAAATTGCAAGCCCCATGTAAAATTAATTGAAAATAACATATATCATATAATATTTAATAGGACCCTCTAAGGTTGACAATCTACATTTTGTTCTAATTAGTAGGCTGCTTATGATTAACATGGCAGTTACTACATGCGGCTACAGTGAAATTATATCAGGTACCCAGCAGTTTCATTAATTTAATCTTCTAAAGGTAGAAGACACCTGCCACTTAAAATGAGAGGCGTGTGTGCCAGTGATAAAGGTTATAATGTATAATTGTTCAGGACTGCCTGTGGGCTCTAATTTGTTTGATAACATACCATTGATCTTTTTAATAGAGCATTAATTTCAAGCCAAGCACTTTTGTCCCAACAGTTGAAACAAGATTGCTGATGACAGAATGAGCCTAGTGTTTGTGTCTGCACCTCAATTAGATTTAGTCAAGAGTGTCATATAACAGCCTCATCTATCGTAATCAATCAAATGACTTGGTGACGTGCACAGACCTTAGCAAGGGCAGGGGCGAAAGGACGTGGACAGAGTGTGAAGAGAATGAGTGTGGCAAAAGTTGTTGAGCAGGAGGGGGAGGGTGGGGGGCAATAGTTGTTGAGCAGGGGGGTTGTGCTGTAGTAAAGACACCTCCGCTTAAATCTCCACACTCTTAAAGGCACATCCGCTTAAAGGGACACCTTTACATTTGTGAATGAAAGTTCTGTGCACGTCAGTGAAATGACTGATGAGGCACACAAGAAAGTAATTATCCCAACAGTTTATGCCCCTGAAGTTTGACACACATAACTTTCTCTTGTGATTGTTTATGGCCGAGTGAGGTGCAATTTCAAATATTAAAAGATGAATATGATTGGTTACATTAGTAAACCTATGAACTAACAAAAGACAGGATTGCTTTGCTCAGAACTGTAAATTTAACTGTGTATTCTGTTGCTTAATTTACGTTGGGTTATTTTTTTCTGTGTTCACAATAAAGCTTTGGATGCAACCGAGTCCCATTTGATGTCAGAGTTTGGTCCGTTTGGTCTCTGAAACTTGATGTTTTTGAAAATTGTTGTGCAAGCAATCTGGAATAACTTGCAGAAGTTAAACACTTATGATTAATTATTATTTGCCTATTGAAGAATGATGTATTTCTCAATGCTGCTTGTCTCAACTGAAATTGAGACATGCTAGGGGAGGGGTGGGGTGTGTAATCGAACTCAGGTTCGGACAAACAAAATTTAACCAAGTGTGAAAAGATCCACTATTTATTTGTTCGTTTTGGTACATGGGAGTACTGGCACCTATTTTTATTTTTTTTTTCCTTTTTGAGGACTTTCCAATACTGAAAACTTCGGAATGTAACTGATAGAAACCCAAGTCTGATGCTCTGATACTATATATCTATCCACTCCAATCATAGGGAAACCCACTTGCCGCTGTGCAACAGGCTTCACTGGTCCTAATTGTGAGAGGCGGGTTTGTGATAATCACTGTCTGAACGGAGGCACGTGTGATGTAAGCTCTGGAAACCAGCCCGTGTGTCGCTGCTTGGCAGAGTACACGGGTGACCGCTGTCTCTATCGTAAGTACGACTGACTATAGGGGTTTGCTTGTAACCAACAAAATTATAGTCAGAAACTACATTATAACTCATCAACTGATTACAAACTGATGAATTCCACTGCAGTGCCCTTTTAATTCAATATCATCATAATTAATTTTGCTTTTTTAAATAATGTATGTACCAAGTAGAACAGAATGAAAGAAATGTGGAGAAAAATATACAATCTCCAGAGAGAGCTACTATGTTTTTTTTGTTTTTTTTAATTTTTTTTATTTAACATATAAGACAAATTACTAATTTGTGGTTAATGGAACAATTGTTTTTTACTCTCCACAAGTGGTAGGAATAATAAAAGCAAGTAGTAGACTAGACTTAAAAGGGCATTTGCCAGCATTTGAACAATTTGTGACCAAAGAGGCTTCTAAATGCAGCTGTAAAACCTTGAGGTGTTGCTGTGCTTTGCTGATAAACTATTTCCTCTTTAGCCTTTGTTATTATAATATGTTGAAAAACAATTTAATCTGAGCACCAGTTATGCATTTTCAGTGCTGTGCACCCAAGGGCTGACACGTTTTCAACCTGGTACTAGCAGATATTTGATGTGGATAATTACATCTCATTAAAGCTTTGTCAAATTCCAGTTAACCTTGCACATTATGTGAAAGAAGTTTGCCCCCATATCATAATTAGGGACATTTCTTGTGAACCCCCTCCCCCCCCGTTCCTTTACAGACATCTGTCATCACTATTGTGTCCATTCCAAAGCATGCACGCTCTCCAGCTCGGGACATGTTGAGTGTGTGTGCCCAGCTCGCTATGAAGGGATCAAGTGTGATACTGACAAGTGCCTGCGTTGCCATGGAGCCCCGTGTATCATTAATGGAGACACAGGAGATGTGGCTTGCAAGTTAGTTGGCTGTTTTTTAATAACAATCTTGTTTTATTTTTTTGGACTAGGCTAATTGAAGGCATTTAAATGCCAAAGCTCATCCTTGCCCTAATCAAAATATAGTTTACTTTTTATAAAGAAGGTTTAGAGGTGAAGTGTATAATGTCTGCAGCACTAACGTCACCAAATGGAAAAACTGGTTTTCTGAACACTATTAGTCATTCAAACAGATAATGCAACCCTAAACTAATGCCATTGTTTGAGTCAAAGTTACTCTACTCACGCTTTTTTTTTTATGCGCATTTCGAAAAATCGACTAAAGAAAATGTGAGTCATTGAGCGTTTCCATCCACTACGTCATGTGCATTATCTTGAGGGAGTCCCCCTTGTCATGAGGGGAGAGTTGTATTTGTGGTACTTTAGCAATTGTGCATTGCTTTATTAAAGGAATAGTCCACCCAAAAATGAACATTTTCTTACCATTTACTCACCCTCATGCCATCCCAGATGTGTATAAATTTTTTCTTTTGCAGAACACAAAGAGTTTTTGGAGAATATCTCAGCTCTGTAGATCCATACAATGCAAGTGATGGTGGCCAGAACTCTGAAGGTCCAAATATCACAAAGCCTTCATAAAAGTAATCCATACGACTCTTCTGAAGCGATCTAATCAGATTTGGGTGAGAACAAACCAAAATATAACTCCTTTTTTTATTGTCTTTAGACACAATCATGATTTCAAGCTCAATTACTCGTTCCTAGTGCTTGACACATGTGCAGAGCACTAGATGGCGCTATAGGAAGTGAAACCGAGCTTGAATTTCACAGTCGCCCAGGAGACTGCTGTCAAGATTTAAAGTGAAAAAGGAATTACACTTTGGTCTGTTCTCACCCAAAACCAATTGGATCGCTTCAGAAGACATTGATTAAACCACTGGAGTATTATGGATTAATTTTATGATGCCTTTTTGTGATATTTGGACCTTCAGAGTTCTGGCTACCATTCACATGCATTGTATTTAACCTTCAGAGCTGAAATATTCTTCTAAAAATCTTTGTTTGTGTTCAACAGAGAATTGTCATACACATCTTGGATGGCATGAGGTTGAGTAAATGCTGAGAGGTTTTTCATTTTTTGGTGAACTATCCTGTTAAATGCTGCCAGGAGATGCAGCAGAATGAGTGTAAGATCTCATTTAAATGAGGGCTAAAATGGCCATACTCTGCAAGCCTCTGTATACCCTGGAGCCTGCACTTAAATCTGTTCTGGCAGATTTTGAGGAACCACTTTAATGACCAGCTGTGGGTTAAACACTTATGGATGTCAAGGGCTACGTATGTGTGCCAAGATCGGACCTTTCATTGGACCAGTCACATCGAGCCACCTACACCAACCGACGAGTGTTTTGCCATCACACTTTATGTCCACAAATGGACAAGACAGGTTTTAAGAATGAGCTGTTTGTTTTAAGAATGAATTGTTTGTTTCTATCACCTTAATGCGCATTTTGACTTACGCAAAACTCTAGATAATCCATCTCTGCCTAGCACATTTAAGCAATTTTTTTGTTTTGTTTATGCGCATATCAAGCGTTTCCAGTCGGTTTATTTTTTAAGCACAAATGTAAAATTTGCATAAAAAAATAGTTGGATGGAAACCCAGCATATGTGGGGCTGGGCAGATTGGGATTCACAAACAAACATAGCAATGTTTTAAGTGCCACAGAGTTAGTGTTTACACTTTTAGGTGAAAATCATCCTACGAATGGCTTACTTAACATATCTGCATATTAAGCTGGGACAGCAGGAAATATTTTAATATCAAAAATGATTATACAGATCACCTTTAATGGCAAGCAGATGCCTTAAAATTGGCTGTTTAAAATGGCTAAATATAGCTAAATATAATTATTTCCAAGATAATAAAATTCCAGCAAGGATGGTGACATTCATGTAGTTTATAATGATACAAAGCCTAATTTATGTAATATATATATATATATATATATCCACCTTATTTTTCAGCAAAACTAGGGCGCCGCCATTAGCAACATTGAATGTAAACCACTTCCGGTATAAGCCACTTTCAGCTAATTTAGTCTTGCAAAAATACTAAGCTTCAGTAAACTTAAAGCAAATTAGTCCTATGGACAATACTGCTTTATATTACAGGCTGGAAATAAATGTCGACATATTATTGTCATTAATTACGATTTTCATAAACTCATTGGTTTTGAGCACGTATAGTTTTACAATTTATCACATTTTGCCATCGTTTATTCACACACTGTTGCACTGACGGAATTAATGAAATCAGGCGCTGACACCAACAGTCCTCATTGCGGTCTGACATGCCTCCACAAACGTTACACAACCAGCAGAGAGAAGAAAGATGCCGGGAAAATGGTGCTTCAACTTTCTTTGCAACAAAAGTGCATCTTGTTTCATCTTGGCAAAATAATAAACGCATTTTACTCTCCATTCTTGTCAGAGAGCATTCTCAATTTCTAGTGGTGCATAGTAAACAAACATGCAGATCTCGCATTCAGCATGGCTTATGAAACACCACCTTTGGAAATAAATAAATACAGACATCATCAGAGCTTATGCAGGTACATATGAATGGAGGTTTACATGGAGACAAGAAAGACTGCATCATCACAATCTCGGTAAAGAAAGAAGCAGATTTTCTCTTCAATACAACAACACACAGCAACAAGTGAATGATTTACTTACTCTTACTATAAATGCTGACGTTAGAAATTATTCGACATTGGCACATAATTCTGCTGTACATCCTGTTGTTGTGTGATAGTTTATTAGCCCAGATCACTAACTCTGGTGTTATAACCTTCTAGTTATTTACACTGCGTTCAGTGGCAGCGGAACTTTCTCACATTCGCCGGAAATGCAGCCGCTGCTTACTTCCGTGTTGCAAAATAAGGTGGATAGTTTAGCCTACAAAGTTCAAACAAATCACATTAAAATGACTCCTCGGTTCATGCAGCAATCACATTTTCTGGCTCATCCAATTTGTTCTCTTTCTGCCAGCTGTACTAGTGGTCGAATCGCCTCCAGCTGCCAGTTATGTGATGGCTACTGCTATAACGGAGGCACCTGTCATCTGGACCCCGACACCAGCCTGCCCTTCTGCCAGTAAGTAATGACTAAGTGCCCCCTTTTGTCCAAAATGGTGCAGAGCCTCGGAAGCTTTACCATTCTGTTTTGAAAAGTTGCACAGATGTCAGAGACTTGTACATTGTCCATCAATGGACCCAAAAATACCTCAGCGTGGGGCTCAACACTGGCACAAAGTTTGAGAGACATAAATAGCACTGCAGAATAATTAGGCCAAGCTCTTGTGTGCCTCAAAAGCCTGCATTTGGTTGAAAGTCAAATTACATAAAGACTCAAACTAATCTGGTTTTTCTTTATTAAAATAAGGTAGATTTTTTTTATATATATTATTATTGCTGTATACAGTACATGCATGTGACTTTTGGTTTGAATTTTAGATTGTAACTACTAAATATATAGCTGGAATTGACATGAATGATCAGGACTCTAACACAAAGTGTTTTGACTTGCTGTATAGCGTAGTAGATAGCATCGCAGAGATTGTCCCATCCAAATTTCTGCCATGCATTGTTTATTCTCTGAATGCCTTTATTGTGTTGTACAACTTGATGTATCAAGATATACATAAGATCAGTCTCATCTTTTAATTTCGTGTTGCACCGCCCTGCTGCAGTGGTCAAAGATGGGGTCAAAGGTTAGTGGCAAACAGTGTCAGAGCTGGAATTGTTTGAAATTTTAACTTAGCATTACAAAATCTGTGTGCAATATGGCTCTAGGAGTACCACTTTAGCTTCACACTTTGCTTCAAGGTCAATGCATTGGGGAACGTTAGCACAAATCATGTAAAATGGCCTTGAGATGTCAGGAAACTATGGTCATTTTATCAGTGATACTTGCTTAAGCAAGCATCAGTATTACTCTTGCTCAGAGCCGTCTGTACGTACTGTAGGTTAAGAATTTAAACAAAGCCCTTGACCTAAGTATTAAACTTTGGCACGTAGCAAGTAATCACTCGAGCAATCACTCAGAACACATTAGCAACCACATAGCAACACCCTGGCATATTTTACATGGGCAAGCTCCACTCACATTTTCTTCAGAAAATGTACCCATCTAGTTAATACTGTAGTACTGCACAACATTTTTGAGAACAGTTACTGTTGTAACTCAAACAGCACCTACATGGCTTTTTAGCTGGCATCATTGAGCATATTTATGTTGTCAGGTAGATCACTTTTGTGGCTTTGCATTGATAAATATGAGGTTAGGCTCATGTTGTGGACCCTGTGAACTTGAGTGTACTGGGAAAGCATACTAAGAACAGCCGGAGTCCTGATCTGTTTGGTTTGGCAAGGAGGAATGGATACATTTATAAAGCCTCACAATCCTTTTGCAAGATCAGGGACTGATGAAGGCAGGGGGCACCATTTGTTTGTTGTTTCTGGGTAACAGAGGTAGTATGGCCACAAAGCTGCATGCTGTGATCAGTGAAAACATATATTTTAATCACAAGTATACCTAGGAGAATTGGTCCTTTTTAAAGGCATAAGGTAGTCACACCAAATATTTATTTTTTTACTGATTTTACAAATGATTTATGGAATTATGAAGAAATAGTGTCAGAGAAATGATAGTTAATGATTTGCCACTCTTTGCACCCCCTGACCATCTTCTCCTATGCAATACATGTTTAATTCAACCTGCAACTATAGTGATCAATCTTTTCCAAGCCATCAGATTTTATTACTTGCAAACACAGATTGTGGCAGAAGGCATGTATAACGGATACTCTCTGAAGTGTGATGGTTAGCAAGCATTAAATTATCACAAGTTTTATTTAGTCTCCAAACCTAAACAGATTGTAAATGATGGTTTTGAAAAGCCTTGTCATTTTTTCCCCCCTGCCAAATTATCAGTGTAATTTAAATGGCATTGTGGCAATGACTGCCATAATAGAGATGATGGAATCAGTTTCTATGCAAATTATCTCATCTGGATATTTTGTGGAGTTCCTATAATGTGTTTGCTCCCCCAGTCCTGAGTCATAGGAAATATATGGAATGATGGATCCATCTCTGCCAAGAAGTCATAATAGTTGACCTGAAATGACTACAGTGTAAATGAATGTACATGAAGGCATAGTTATTTACATTCATGGTGCTCATACAGCCTGACAAGACGTAAATATAACTTAGCATACAGTGTAGTCTGTAGAATTCGATATGGATAAGGTTCCCATGGTCATGAAAAACCTGGAAATATCAGGAAATCTAAAATAAATAAATTCCAGGCCTGGAAATGTAATAAAATCCTGGAAACGTCGAAATGCCATAGTCAATGTACACTTTTCTAGTTTTTCTCAGCTGTAAAATACTGTATAATCTGTATTAAATACATTTTCAATCCTTATTTAGTAAACACCATGGTTCCACAGTCATGGAAAATATCAGGGAATTTTAAATACGGTTTTCCAGGCCTGGAAATGTCATGGAAATTTATAAAATCTTACAAGTCAGGGAAACATTATGGACATTTCTATAATTATTATACAGTTATCTAGTTATGCTCTGCACTAAAATATCTCATAGGCTAAATCTTGCTCTTAGGGAAAACTTGCTTGCAAGCCAGAGTCATGTCTGATTTTTTTTTTTTTTTTATGGATTCCTTGAACTGGATTCGGCAGGCCCAGATGGAATCTACAGACTTTTTTGCACATTCTATGCTGATTTCGAGGGGAATTAAAGTGGTTTAAACATAGTACAGCACCCTTAAATGGAGCTGAGAGTACTACACTATTAGCAGTAGATGAAAGCATCGTGATATTGGCTAAAATGTTTCATAAACAAAGATGCAAGGAGTAAGGGAATGTGTCAAACTTTTATGAATGACAGATGTTGCAATTCTGTGGAAATCTGAAGAGTTCGGTGTGCACAGTTTCCGTCTGGGCCTGCTAATCGTTCTGAGTTTGAATGATTTTTAACCATCCTAATCCGGTAATCAGAAATGTCATGGAAAAGTCAAGGAAATTCATTGGTCAGTGTGGGAACCACAAACTACCACAAGGATTATAAGCAAGCCGTACAGATTAGAATCACTGTATGAATCATGCAAATTTATCTTTAGTTTTGCACAATTATTCAATGATTTCTGTCCACATTTCACTACAATGTCTTACAGCTGCGCGGCTGGGTTCAAGAACCAGCGTTGCGATGAACTGGCCAATCCCTGTGATTACTACTGTCAGAATGAAGGGATATGCACAATAACTGCCCTTAGCAAACCTCGATGCAAGTAGGTTTCACTTCCGCTCCCTTTATCACATGTTTTTAGAAGCCCCATCTCCACCATGCTCAGTCTATCAGTCAACATTGTGCCACCAGCGAATCCATTCACCCCACTGTACACTTCCTATGTTCTTACCATCCCGGAGAACACACATCCCTAGAACTCTGTGTTCATGTGAAAGTTAAGTTATCCATCTTCGTATAAAAAAAAAAAAAACATCATTAGCTCTTTTGTTATGTATTTGTTTGTATTTGATTTGTTCATGTACAGTGTGTGCTTTGGGAATAATAACATTATTTTACATTCAAACATTAAAGGTGCATTCAGTAGTTTGGAGCCAATTTAAAAGGTTTTACACATTAACGAATTAATTGTGTTTTTGTGAAGTTTGATCCGAATGGTGTACACTCCATGAGATGAAGCCGTTACTCATAATAGTTTTCTATAAAAAGTGTTTTATTCTACATGGTGCGGGTCACCCCCTTCAATGTGTTTCACTAAATGTTGAAGAAGAGAATCCTTGCACTCATTGGCTGCCGCCTATGTAGATACACTTGGCTATGCTTAGAACATTGTTGTTTGGTGACGCGAAGAGCAAAAAGAATCGGAATGAGCTTTATTGCCAAGTATGCTTACACACACACAGAATTTGTCATGGTGACAGAACACAATAGAACATACTTATTTATCGTGCTCTAGCAGCGGAGACAACAGGAGATCCAATAGCTGTACAGTCGAAGAAGCAAAAAAAGGTCTGAAGCAACTTGCTTCAAGCAAGAAGACAGAAAGACCGGCAAAGGCAAAAAACTAGAATAAACATCGGTAATGGTAAGGTATCTATGTCTTCATTCGTTTAGGGCAAAGTAGCTTGGAACAATGATTGTTGTGGATTTTGTGTAAACCATGACGTTGGTTGCTTGGAAATAAAATGAGTTCTTCAAATACAGTATTCATGGACATACTAAATTTGATCATCAAAAACAATTCTAATCTTTCCTTTACCATAACATTCTGTATCGCTAGATAATTGAGGTTTATTTTATGCTAAGCAGTTCTCTAATAAAGGTAATAACTGTCTTTAGAAATAATGTGAAACGTAGACAATCTCCAAAGATTATTGATATGAGGGACAATAATAATCTATCCTTAACAGTAGAAGCATGTTCACTTGATTTCTGATGTTTGTTTTTAGGCAAAGCAATTATATTATAGGAGTAATAAATAACTTTAGAAATTACCTCAAACTCCGGCATTTTCCAGATGCAAATGATATTCCAAAGCTGACGGGGGCAGCAGAGACTATTATGCTGATCCACATCGAAAGATGGCAGTATAGCGTCTAACACCACTGTAACATCGGTACTTAAAGTACATGAAGAAGAGCAATGCTAACACTAGCTAGAGAACTACTGAATGCCCTTTAAAAAAATGCACTTTTACTATCGTCAGTTTTACTCATTCTTCCCATGTTTATATTACTCAAATTCATTTAACCAAGGGAACTTAAATTAACTAAGTTGGTTCAACTAAAAAAGTGTATTGTCAGCTTTAGTTAATCCATGTGCGAAGGGAAAACATGAAAAGTTTTTTGTTTGGTAACTGAATAGTGTTTCTAGTTCCCAGCACGCTTTGCGTGGGACTCGACAGGGAATAAATGTTCAAATTACATATTATTTGATGTGTTTTGTTATGTTGAGATTTTAAACATTTCTGTTTTATGTTTTGCTATGTTGTGATTTAGAAGAATTTCTGTTATGTTAAGCATCTTGGTAAATAGTGGAACTTGAGCCTAGGTTGAGGACCAATACATTTTGAGTATTCTAAATACTGCTTTATCCATTGAGTAATTGCTGTGCATAGCACTGTGACCAAGTTGCACTTAGTAGTGCTTCCCAACAGCACGTGGTTAGCATGCTAACATTTCCTGTTACTAGCTAGCATATAACTAAAAGAGTTTCATTTGAGTTATTTTGACATTTTCTTGGGTTTACTGGATTCAGTTAGGTTCCCTCTACTTGAAGAATTTAACTTACAGGAGAATTTTAATTGAAGAAAACTAATTTAAACTTGTGGAACCACTGCCAATGACTGAATCAAGTTCACCCAAAGAGTTATTTTTTTGAGTGAACAATCTGTAACTGCATTACTTCTTTACAACAATGTAAATGCATTGGGTTTGTAATATGGTGTTCGGTTCACTGTGTATAATCCGATATGCCAGCAATATTATATGACTACATATCATCTTCACCCTCATATCATCCACTGATAAACAAACTTCAAACATCTGTTTAATCTTGCACATGACCCTCACTGGACCGCTTCCATTTACAAATAAGATAATTCATGACTTGCTTTCTGCTTTACCCCTCACCGTTTAATTAATGTTGGGAGTTTGTTTTCACTGTACATTTGCCTACTCTCTCTTAAAGGAATAGTTATCCTAAAAATTAGTTGCAACTCCAAAAATGACAAAAAAAACAAAAAAAACACACACCATAAAAGTAGTCCATACTACTTGTGTACTGTATTTCAAGTCTTCTAAAGCTGTGCAATATGTTTGTGAGGAACAGACTAAAATTTAAGTTTTAAGAAAATCTTCCCCTTCACCATAACCCTTAAATGTCTTTAAAATATTAAAATATAGTGTGTCAAAATGCACTGTTGCAGGTTTGACATCAGTTATATCAAATGTCATTGGTTTTTGCATGTCTCATCATTGACGTTAAACACACAATGTATTGATGCACCGTATTGGAATTTTAAAGGAAGTGCAAATGAGATTTAAGAGCTATGGTGGAGGGAAAGGTTTTCTGTGCGTCTGTCTGTTTATCACACAAAGCTGTTATATGGCATTAGATCATTTGAAATATAACACACAATTGTATGGACTACTTTATGGGGCTTTTATTTGTTTATGTTCCACGGAAGATGAATTGTCATGCTTGGCTGAACTATTCCTTTAAGAAGTGTTCTGGCCCATGTCTGTTCAAATTAGATCTTTCTATGACCAAAAAAAGCTTTTTAATTAGAGACTGTCAACAATTTCATCCCTTTTCTGCCAATTTTTTTGTTTTTACTGTCTTTTGTCTTTTAAATCAGATGCTTAGCTAATTGGTCGGGGACACAGTGTGAGAGGCCGGCCCCCAAGAGCAGCCGTTCAGATAACACAGCTGGAGGTGAGCGGTGAAGAGGGGTTTCATGGTTTATAAAGAGCCCTCCTCTGCTAATTCAATAAGGAAACAGTCCCTGAATTATTAAAATGAAAAGAACCGTTATTTCATCAGTCAAATGACACATCTGAATATACATCTGGGCTTCATGTTAACTATTGCTTTAATATCTTTTCAGCTGCAGTAGTGTTTATTTAATTTTGCCGTGATGGAGTACCTAATAATTTCCTGTTCCACCTGTATAGACACCTGGGGAAATAGACTTTAATCGTGGCTTGTGCTTCTGCCTTTTTCTCGTCTTGTTTGAAACAGGAAGTATAGCTATCATTGTGCCATTAGTCCTACTGGTCATTCTGATTACTACAGTGGTCACTAGTGTCTTCATCTGCAGAAAACGCCAAAGGTACTGACTGGAAAGAAGCCTTTTTTGTGCAGTCATTTTACATTTAATAAAGCACTGATTCTTGAGATATTGGAAAAAACAGGCTACAGATGTGAAAAAATAAAAGTTAATGTACATAATCATTATTTTGCATTAATTTGTAATACATTGTTCATCTATATTTAGGTTCATCCACCTGCTTTATCAATTCGATCACAGAATGTGTTTGCCTTTGCTATATACAGGTGCATCTCAATAAATTAGAATGTCGTGGAAAAGTTCATTTATTTCAGTAAATCAACTCAAATTGTGAAACTCGGGTATTAAATAAATTCAGTGCACACAGACTGAAGTAGTTTAAGTCTTTGGTTCTTTTAATTGTGATGATTTTGGCTCAATTTAACAAAAACCCACCAATTCACTATCTCAAAAAATTAGAATATGGTGACATGCCAATCAGCTAATCAACTCAAAACACCTGCAAAGGTTTCCTGAGCCTTCAAAATGGTCTCTCAGTTTGGTTCACTAGGCTACACAATCATGGGGAAGACTGCTGATCTGACAGTTGTCCAGAAGACAATCACTGTCACTCTTCACAAGGAGGGTAAGCCACAAACATTCATTGCCAAAGAAGCTGGCTGTTCACAGAGTGCTGTATCCAAGCATGTTAACAAAGTTGAGTGGAAGGAAAAAGTGTGGAAGAAAAAGATGCACAACCAACCAAGAGAACCGCAGCCTTATGATTGACAAGCAAAATCGATTCAAGAATTTGGGTGAACTTCACAAGGAATGGGCTGAGGCTGGGGTCAAGGCATCAAGAGCCACCACACACAGACATGTCAAGGAATTTGGCTACAGCTGTCGTATTCCTCTTGTTAAGCCACTCCTGAACCACAGACAACGTCAGAGGCGTCTTACCTGGGCTAAGGAGAAGAAGAACTGGACTGTTGCCCAGTGTTCCAAAGTCCTCTTTTCAGATGAGAGCAAGTTTTGTATTTAATTTGGAAACCAAGGTCCTAGAGTCTGGAGGAAGGGTGGAGAAGCTCATATCCCAAGTTGCTTGAAGTCCAGTGTTAAGTTTCCACAGTCTGTGATGATTTGGGGTGCAATGTCATCTGCTGGTGTTGGTCCATTGTGTTTTTTGAAAACCAAAGTCACTGCACCCATTTACCAAGAAATTTTGGAGCACTTCATGCTTCCTTCTGCTGACCAGCTTTTTAAAGATGCTGATTTCATTTTCCAGCAGGATTTGGCACCTGCCCACACTGCCAAAAGCACCAAAAGTTGGTTAAATGACCATGGTGTTGGTGTGCTTGACTGGCCAGCAAACTCACCAGACCTGAACCCCATAGAGAATCTATGGGGTATTGTCAAGAGGAAAATGAGAAACAAGAGACCAAAAAATGCAGATGAGCTGAAGGCCACTGTCAAAGAAATCTGGGCTTCCATACCACCTCAGCAGTGCCACAAACTGATCACCTCCATGCCACGCCGAATTGAGGCAGTAATTAAAGCAATAGGAGCCCCTACCAAGTATTGAGTACATATACAGTAAATGAACATACTTTCCAGAAGGCCAACAATTCACTAAAAATGTTTTTTTTATTGGTCTTATGATGTATTCTAATTTTTTGAGATAGTGAATTGGTGGGTTTTTGTTAAATGTGAGCCAAAATCATCACAATTAAAAGAATCAAAGACTTAAACTACTTCAGTCTGTGTGCACTGAATTTATTTAATACCCGAGTTTCACAATTTGAGTTGAATTACTGAAATAAATGAACTTTTCCACGACATTCTAATTTATTGAGATGCACCTGTATGTGTCAAAAGTGTCAGATACAAAAACACATGCTTTCATGTCAAATATTTATTATAAATATTGGCAAATATAGCATTCACATTGATTAATTAATGAATTCAGGATGGTTTCAAACTGATTTATTGAATTGTCACTGCTGTCAGACAGAAAATATCTGACTGAGTTGACAGCTGAGCTGAGGGTGTTGACATTTCGTTTCTCTGTTTTTGCTAGTTACGAATAGGACCTACTTAAAATGACTGAAATTATCTAATACTCCCAAACAATTTCTTTACAATTTGTTTTTTAATTGAGGTAACATATGGTTGTGACAGAAATTTTAAACATAAAATTATGTTGAATTCATAGCAAGTGAAAATATGAAAGCAGGATGAATTCTGATTTGTATATTACTTTTTTATGTTTTAATTAATATCTGATGTTTACAAAAGGGACACAGATGTAATACCTTATAAAAGAGCTACATTTGAATTATATTTTATATTTAACCTCTTCCTTTTATCAGGACATAGTGTGTGTGTGTATATATATATATATATATATATATATATATATATATATATATATATATACACTATATTGCCAAAAGTATTCGCTCACCCATCCAAATAATCCAAATAATCCAAATAATCACTTCCATGGCCACAGGTGTATAAAATGAAGCACCTAGGCATGTAGACTGCTTCTACAAACATTTGTGAAAGAATGGGCCGCTCTCAGGAGCTCAGTGAATTCCAGCATGGTACTGTGATAGGATGCCACCTGTGCAACAAGTCCAGTCGTGAAATTTCCTCGCTACTAAATATTCCACAGTCAACTGTCAGTGGTATTATAACAAAGTGGAAGCGATTGGGAATGACAGCAACTCAGCCACGAAGTGGTAGGCCACGTAAAATGACAGAGCGGTGTCAGCGGATGCTGAGGGGCATAGTGCGCAGAGGTCGCCAACTTTCTGCAGAGTCAATCGCTACAGACCTCCAAAGTTCATGTGGCCTTCAGATTAGCACAAGAACAGTGCGTAGAGAGCTTCATGGAATGGGTTTCCATGGCCGAGCAGCTGCATCCAAGCCATACATCACCAAGTGCAATGCAAAGCGTCGGATGCAGTGGTGTAAAGCACGCCGCCACTGGACTCTAGAGCAGTGGAGACGCGTTCTCTGGAGTGACGAATCACGCTTCTCCATCTGGCAATCTGATGGACGAGTCTGGGTTTGGCGGTTGCCAGGAGAACGGTACTTGTCTGACTGCATTGTGCCAACTGTGAAGTTTGGTGGAGGGGGATTATGATGTGGGGTTGTTTTTCAGGAGCTGGGCTTGGCCCCTTAGTTCCAGTGAAAGGAACTCTGAATGCTTCAGCATACCAAGAGATTTTGGACAATTCCATGCTCCCAACTATGTGGGAACAGTTTGGGGATGGCCCCTTCCTGTTCCAACATGACTGCGCACTAGTGCACAAAGCAAGGTCCATAAAGACATGGATGAGCGAGTTTGGTGTGGAAGAACTTGACTGGCCTGCACAGAGTCCTGACCTCAACCCGATAGAGCACCTTTGGGATGAATTAGAGCGAAGACTGCGAGCCAGGCCTTCTCGTCCAACATCAGTGTCCGACCTCACAAATGCGCTTCTGGAAGAATGGTCAAAAATTCCCATAAACACACTCCTAAACCTTGTGGAAAGCCTTCCCAGAAGAGTTGAAGCTGTTATAGCTGCAAAGGGTGGGCCGACATCATATTAAACCCTATGGATTAAGAATGGGATGTCACTTAAGTTCATATGCGTCTAAAGGCAGATGAGCGAATACTTTTGGCAATATAGTGTATATATATATATATATATATATATATATATTTCATTTCTTTTTTTTTTTTTTTTTGCATATCCATATGTGTACAGTATTTCTGTTTTCATTAACTTTAATGTACATTGTTTTACTTTAAAATTACTGTAGCACTGAGTTATAACCTCAGGACAGGTGGTTTTAGGGGTAGTGAGTAATAATTTAATGTCATAATTTGTAATAAAGAGAAACAAGTATAATGGTAAACTTATTTTAAAAACATTTCACTGATAATTTCTGATTCAATTCAAAGTGGAATTGTTGCTATTTCCAAAACTAATAGCAGGTTAATTTGTAAGACATGTTTTATCCAATGTCACAAGAATCAGTGCATGTTCTATTATGAATTACATGTTAAAAAAGCACTATTTCTGCAGCTATTTTAGTTCCAATCTCTGTCACAGGGGGAAACGTGTACAACGGCAGCCCATAACCAATGGAGGCATTAATGTGGAGATCGGGAATCCATCCTACAGCATGTATGAGGTGGACCGTGACAACCACGCAGATGCCGGCAGCCTTCTCAAACCAAATTTTACGCTCGATCCCCACAAGGTTTGTGTAGGCATTTTTTTTTTTCTCTCTTAGAGGTCAATGATGTACTGGGTCTCCATTAATAAATATTGTTATAGTTGCAGAAACAACATGTTGTACAATGTCTGTTGGATTAATGGCAAATCTAAATATTAAAGGGTTAGTTCACCCACAAATTAACATTGTCATTATTTACTCACCCTCATGTCGTTCCAAACCCTTATTACTATACAAGGGACCTTTACATTTTAAATCTTCTAAAGCCATACAATAGCTTTGTGTGAGAAACAGAACAAAATTGAAGACATTATTAACGCAAAATCTCTCATGAACATCCTAAGGAGAGCTATAATGTTTTCATGGTTTCTAACACAAAGCTATTGTATGATTTCATTGGACTTGGAATGTATTGCACAAGTCATATTGGCCACTTTTGCTTTTCGCATTGAAGCTGTAAAGCCTCAGTTCCCATTCATTGTAAATGCATGTAAAAGAGTGACTAGTATAATTGTTATACTTTTGTGTTCCATGGAAGAAAGAAAGTCATACAGGTTTGAAACAGTTTGAGGGTAAGTAAATGATGACACTATTTTCATTTCTGTGAATACTATTTCTTTAACTTTGGCTGTACACCAAGGGTATTTATCTGTTGCTTACATCCTCTAACCCAGGGTGATAGATGCTTGCAGCATACTAATGAAACATATGAACTAATCCTGTGATTTCTTTTACCTTGAGAATTTTCCTCATTACAGCTGCAAACGTATTTTTGCCCTTGCAAAACACAACTGACATTTGTTTGTTTAAAAAAAACTCATTTAAAAAAGCAATGCTATGGCAGTAATAAGATGTGCTCTATTAGTGTTTTGTACTGACCTTTTGTTCTAAAAAGAACAACACACATTCTGTTATGAACATATTATTCTCTGATGCCTTGTCTGAAGGCCGAATTATACTTCTGTGTCGAACCTACGCCGTGTGTTACACGTAGTTACGGCGTAGTCTACGCTGTAACCTAACATGCACCTCTCCAAAAATGTAACAACTTGTCGGGTTAACACAGACCACAACAGTTGTGATTGGTCCCCTTTGTAACCAGAAACTGCCCCCAGAATGACAAAAAGATATCTGAGGTAGCGATGCATTTTCTCCAAGATTATTTTAAGATATGCATTGTATCCACTGATCTGTGATCTGCTGTTTTTATACTCTGTTTACATTTCATGAAGTTACAAGCGAAAATGCGAGAAAAAGACACATCTGTTTACAACTTATAAACTGTGAACTTTTTCCCAGGGCTTTTACTCTATATACTGTATATTTGGTATTTGAGTTTCCGATCTGAACAATATTTTGACCGTATGTTTACATAGTGTACAGTAAAAAAAAAATTATATTTCATAAGTTATGAAAACGAAACACTTATTATTTGTCAGCAAATTAAAAAGTACCTATTCAGAGTTGGCTAAATTGCCAAGCATACTGTTAATGACTGATTTATTTTTGATCTGCATGGCAGGCAACTTGTATAATATGTACCTAAATACAACATACTCATTTTGATGAACTCATTTTTAATGCTACAATAATTTAATACATTCTTTTGAATCCACAGTTGACATGGCATTTGTTTATAAATAAAGAAATTTTTCTCAACACTAGCATTTTGGCTGTGTACTCACAGAATGACGCACATACCAGTGCAGAACTATAAATGCAAACCACCGCATTGGCCACTACACAGAGCCTACGTAGTAGGTTCGACGCAGAAGTATAAACTGGCTTAAATCAGTCTAAATCCAGCTTTTAAATTGAAGTTGTTTGGTGACAATGATGTTCTAAATGTCGACTGCATGCTGGGGCAACTGTGTGTGTTCCAGGACTGGTGTGTAAAATCCTGTGACCCTTGCACGCTGAATATTCACTCTGTCCCTAAAGAAGTCATTCCTGGACAGGTGAAGGTTTTGGGCTCCTTTGTTGCAGTTATTTCCGGAGTGACATTAGTAACAAATCACAATCATTCTGAATGACATTTTTGCATGGATGTCCTCCTGATAGTGTATGCATGGCTAAAACTTTTGGTATTGGTTCTGTTCTTGTGTTTCCTTTTTGGTCTATCATCTATGTAGGTTGATGGGGTTGTGAGTGACAGTTGAAAAACATGTGTCATACTTTGCCAGCATCAAGTAGTCATAAGCATGATTACACACTTTTCAAAACATGGTTTCTAAATGATGCAACTGAAACCCCATTTAACTTAAGCTGCAAAGGAACTCCTCAAATGAGCTTTCTCAAAATACAGAATCCTGCAAAATTCAGTTTCAATTTATTTTAAAAATTCATATTTTTAAAAGAGTATGTTTAATTTTGTTTAACATGTTAAAGGTGAAGGATGTAACTTCTGCGCCATTAGCTTCACCAATTGGAAAAATAATATGAATTTTCAAACAAATTTTCCTAAAAACCACCCTCTCTTCCACTGGTTAGACAAACAGGTAATCCCACCCCAAACTAATGCCATTGGTTGAGCCAATGTTGCTGTGTTGGGCTGTACAGGATTCTCAAGTGCAATAGAGCAATTCCATTTTATTTTATTTTTTTCTGTTTTCGGAGAATTCAACCTGCGAATTGTTTATTAATAGTAGGATCTATATATAAAATATTTTAACATGAAATAATTGCAACTTCACCCTTAACATTGTTTTTTTATATTTGAATTTTTACATAAATTTTCCACAATTCTCTTTCCAAACAGCCAATGAACTACTCCAATCCGATGTATGCAAAGATGTACCTTGATGGTCAGAACTGTCGTAAACCAGTCATCAACATTGACGAAAGGAGAGAGCTACTCCCAAAGAAACTTGAAGGGATGATTCGAGAAACCGCCGCATAGCCTGACTACACTTTGTACTCTTTTTTTTTTTTTTTTTTTTTTTTTTTTTACTTCAATGTACAAAATGTATAAAACACAAGGAAAATAAAGAAAAAAAATCTATTTCCTATCAGGTTCCGATATCCTGTTTATATTTGGTTTCTTGGCACTATCAGCATTATGCCTCTTATGTCTGTGACAATATTTGAAATCATACTTCATCCAATTTCAGCCAGTTATTTTTTTTTTTCTGTAAACATAAATGTGCTGCACTACACGTGATACACAACTGCTTAGTTGCAGATTGTGGTTCAGTAACAAAACTACAGTGGCAGAATCTTTTTCCCCCCCCCCTTTTTTTAGGTAGGCTACATATGTTGGGGCATCATTACAGTGGCTTTTTTTAGTGTTCATATTACACTGTGAAAGCTTTTCTTCAATATTAACCTCATTTATCTCATTTAATTATTCTAGAAATTATTTTTTGAATGATTAAAAGGATTGTTCTTTTTATGTTTTTTTTTTTTTTTTCTCTTTCATTTTTCACTAACATAGGGCTAAGTCAACCACTTGACTTCAGTCAGTTCTTATTGGAGAAATGAGTTTATATCTATCCAGTATTATGTAGTTTGCTTCATTAAATTATTTTTCATTTCCACCATCTAGACAAATGCTGCAATTACGAACCATGTTTATCAACTCCAACTATGCTGGGATAGGTCTACACTAAATGGTATTTTTGAGGATGTGCAGTCTGTTCCGCGGCTTGACAAATGCATCTTCATAACTGATATCAGTTTGATGGTCATGAACTACTATCCAATAATATAAAAGATGGAATTTATCAAAGGTTGTGTATGAACTACTTTCTGGTACTTTACCTACTTAAAGCTAAACGTGGGCTTAGCAATACAGCTATACCGGCTTCATCAAACAAATTAAGGCTCACAAAATTGACTCCAATGTTAGACAACAAACAAGATCAAATGTATTGGCCATGGATGCCAGAGAGAATCGGACTTTACTGTTATAAGGAATTTTAGAGTATTATGAATTAAATCATGTTACCTGTTACGTTCAAAAGGGACGCTATTAAGATACAACAGATTTTATAATTTTGTATTTGATTTATATGTTGTTTGGCTGCTTGTATTTTGGGGAAAAATTTATTAAATGTAAGTACTTTTTATATAAAAAGCAAATCAATATAAAATAAATACATTTTATTTCCATTTCAAAACAAATTAGTACTGTTTTTCTCCATACTGCACCACTTTAGTTATAGTTCTTCATTAACATATACTTTTGGTTTGAGTGACATATCCTGCTTCTTACTGTACTTGGACAGGAGTGTTAGTAGCTGGACAGTCTGACATCCAAACTAATAATCTGAAGACTGGTGGGTGTAAATGCTGGCAGCAAGTTCTTCACTGTATGCTCCTAGCACAATCATAAACAAGCACTCTCTATATTTCGAGTTTTTGTTTACATTAATGTTTATAAATATTTATTTTCATTATACAGTTTATATATAATAAAGAAATAAAGTTTTCGAATTTAAAACAAAGAAATGTTATTATAAAATTTTATTTAAAGGTGCTGTGAGCGATTTTAGTGTTTTGAAGCTTTCACGTGACTGAGCCTTTGAAGTAGCCCCCCCATTCCAAAATACCGTACTCCAAAGGTAATTTTGAGACCAAAACCGAGCAAAAGAGCAGACTGTTTTTTTCCTGTGGCTGTCAAATTCAACAGTGGCACAATAGTGCCCTCAACTGACAAACATTATGAATCATAGCCTCAATGATCCACTTCAAATACATGATGACATGGTTTTGGTGAAAGCATCAATGTCCGCAGACACATTTTTGTTTGCCGTTTACAAAGTCTACAGTTTTCACAGAGGCCGGTGAGATATCTCAGGATACTTATTTCATGAATATATTTAAGGGAATAGGAACATATATATATATATATATATATATATATATATATATATATATATATAATGGTGTTTTTTTTTTCTTTCAAGAAGGGACAGTGTACATTAATCAACATTCATGAATGTAAATGTACCCAAATTAGCCCGAAGGCTAGTTTTCATTGGTAGTCTCTTTGCCAGATGTTATTAGGCCTAAAACTAGTGAAAAGAAAAGAAACAAGAGAGAAAAACAATAACAACAATAATAGAACCAGAACTTGTAAACAACTTTGTAAAATACAATTAAACATAATATGCAAAAAGACAATATATATACATATATATAAAAAGAGAGAGAAAAAAGACAAGGTATTGTTATGGGTTAAATAATACAATTATTAATAGTAATAATAGAAGAAGCAACATTGATGTTCACATTGTTGATTATGAAGAAGCCATTTCTTAAAATTATACTTAAATGAGTTAAGCAATGTGCATTCTCTAATTGATTGTGGTATGGAATTCCGCAGATGTGATGCTCTGAATGAAAAAACAGCTTGACCAAATGAAGTTTTCCTACGTGGAATTATGCAGTCCGCTCTAGCTGCACCTCTAGTTACTCTGTTTTCAATAGATTTAAAATGAATAAAATCAGTCAGAGGAGGAGGAGCTAAACCATACATAATCTTATGCACTAAACAAACATTTTTAAACTTAATAAGGTTTTCCCAGCTAAGCAATTTATACTTATTTAAAATGTGACACTGGTGAAAACTAAATTGTTTTTTATCTAAAATTTTAAGTGCTTGTTTGTATAATAATTCCAGTGGTTTTAGAACTATGAAATGTGTATTAGACCAGCTTGTCAGACAATATGTGATATGAGAAAGAATCATGGAGTGAAAATATATCTTTGCAGCCTCATTTGATAAAAAATTTCTAATAAACCTAAAATTAACCAAGTTAAATTTGACCTTTTTACAAACCTTTTTTATGTGGGTTTTAAAACCAAGACAGGAGTCCAGATGAACCCCTAGGTATTTACATTCTGAAACAACTTGTAATTTCTCTCCCGAAATAAAAATGTCCTGCTTTATTATCAACACTATATCCTTTAAAAAAGAACATACAGACTGTTTTTGACACATATAATTTCAGATAACACTGATTGAGCCATGATGTAAATTCTGCCATAACATCTGTCAACTTATTTGCAACCTCTTCTGCATTTTTACCATGTGTGAAAATTACTGTATCGTCAGCATACATTAGAATATTACATTGTTGACACACCATGGGTAAATCATTAATATACATGCTAAAGAGAATTGGGCCCAGTATAGACCCTTGTGGAACACCAGTTGATAGACATAATGAATTAGATTTAAAATTATACATTTTTACTAATTGAGAATGGGAAGAGAGGTAAGATTTGATTAAATTTACAAAATCTATCGAAAAATTTAAATGGAGTAATTTATTCAAAAGGTTATTATAGTTTACAGTATCAAAAGCTTTCTGTAAATCAAGAAATACAGCCCCTACCAGTCCACCTTTATCCATTAATGCCTTCACCTTTTCTATAAAATAACATGTATCAGTTTCTGTTGAATGATTTACCCTAAAACCAAATTGCATCGGATGCAATTGGAAATAACTATTATTAAGATGATAAATAATTTGTTTGGCCACCAGTTTTTCAAAAACCTTTGATATTGTAGGTAGGACACTAAAGGGGCTATAATTACAAGTTAAACAAGGGTCGCTTCCCTTAAATATAGGAGCCACAACCGCTGGCTTCCAAGAATTAGGGAATATCCCTTGATCTAATGAAACATTAATGATGTGTGTTTGAGGATTAACTATTGAAGAACTAATTTGTTTCAGTAAAAATGTGTCCATACCATAAATATCCATAGCCCTTGAGGACTTAAAAGATATGACTACTCTCTCAACTTCTAACTTAGTTACTGGTCTCTACCAAAGATGTCTCACTAGCATTAATTGTTCGTAAATAAGGTTGTGCTGTGAAACTTTGAGCTATTTTATCCACTGACTCAATAAAATAGTGATTAAGGGCCTGTGCCACATCAGTCGGGCTCTGTAAAATTGTATCATTCATTTTTAATTCAATTGGCCTTTTTTTAACATTATTTTGACCAGTTAGTTTTTTAATCTGTCTCCATATAGTTTGAGTTACCATGAGCGTTTTCAATAATTGTGATAAAAAAATCTGCCTTTGCTTTCCTTAATCCTCTTACTACCTTATCTTAACATAACACATTTATGTTTATCATAGACCTTTGATCTTGTTGCTAATTTTAAAGCATTATCCCGTACCTTCATCAATTTTTTAATATGATCATTCACCCAGAGGAGGGACTGTTTCTTGTAATTACATTTCATCTTCATTGAAAAATCACTAATTGTAGATTGTAACTTTTCTGTAAAGGTTTGACTAGCTATTTCTAAATCTGTATTAGATAATAAATCTTCCTAACTAGTATTTTTTATTGCTACTTTAAAACCGTCTTGCTTATTTTTTGGAATACCGAAGAATTCCTTATAACTGGCATATGTAGTAAATTGCTTCCTAGTTAATTTTCTAGATATAAGCGCCATATTATGGTCTGACAACCCCGTTATCATATTATATGACTTTATAATTCTCTCTGGTCTATTACTAAATATTAGGTCAATCTGAGAACTAGTGCTATTTGTTATTCGTGTTGGACCTTTGATCAGTTGGACCAAATTAAAACCATCAGCGATTTGCTTAAGCTTCTTCCTCAAAGATTTGTCTTCCCAATTTAAATTAAAATCACCCATAACAATAACTTCTTTCTTAAAATCACACTGACATAATACCTTCTTAAATTCATCATAAAAACTATTATTTAAAGCAGGTGGTCGATATCACTATAGTGTAAAGGACATCTGAGATGATAAAATCATGTTTAAACCTATACATTCTAGATCAGTAGGATTTTGCCCTAGAATCTCATTACAACGGATAGTGTTTCACACATAAATCATAATTCCCCCTCCTTTCCTTTCAGTTCGATGCTTCCTGTAAATATCATAACCCGGGACATTTAAAGCAGCTAATGGAGAATTGTCATTAAGCCAGGTTTCCGATAAACAGAGAAAGTCTAAATTAGATTCTAATAATATATAATTTATCTGATCACTTTTTGATTTTAAACTTCGTAGATTTAGGTGTCCACCTAATATACCCTTTGGTTTTACATTTGGATCCCAAATAATTCTAGAGTTATTTACAGTTTGAAAAACTTTCAATTTCCGATTCTTTTGTATTGCTCTGTTCACCACTGCACGCTTCTTATTATTATGTACGTGTTTATGTACATCAAGTTTATCGTTCAACTGCGTGTCACTTGAACTTACGGACATACAACACCGCCGCCGACCGCGACATGAGAAAGTGCCGTCGCCGATACAGAGTGAATTCCCACCAACTCTACAGTCCACGAGTCCACCGGTGGATGACCGTCAGTCTGCACCACCAGGCCAACGGATCGACCCCGCCACTCAGCCTCCAGATCCTCCGGGGAACTCAGGGACTCCGATGGCAACGACAGCCCTCCCCTCCACAAGTTTTGCCGCGGACGCTCGCCAGGAGCAACGCCCGTTGACCGAGCCAGATCGGCATCAAAACTCCGCTGGGCCGTCATCGGATCCTCCATGGAGCTCGGAGAGCGCACACTACACACAATATAATTTTGCTGTCTAGTTTTAAAACATGAGTAGCCTCTGAATGAGCTACATACCGGAGTAGAGTTAGAGTTGCTGTTGGAATTGTCAACAATGCTTCCCTTATCTATAACAATGGTTAGACCAGGGCACTGGTGAATGTCCCCGGACAAAAGTAAACCGATGGCTATTATCACAGCATTATTGTGTTGTTGTTTACATGCTGTTCTTTCCAGTTTTCTTCGGTAATACCGACGTGCAGTTAGGAAGGTGATTGTAAACGCATACTCTCAATATCCAGAGAAGCAACTGATCATGTTTGTTTGTTTATACCAAAAGATCCCATGAACAGCTTGTTCACAATTGTCGTTAATTTTATTAAATATCTGTTATTATGAGACTGTTTAAATGCATAAATATTTGCTGGATGTACAAACTTTAAGATTAGCGTGTAGAGTAACAGAGCAGCTAACACACCCGACCGACCATCCGCCATCTTTGCCTCTTCAGCCCAGCTGTTTTCATGCTTTTCCATGAAAAAAAAAATCGCTTACAGCACCTTTAAGTAACTGAATTACATTTGAAAAATGCCAAATAGAGCCACTTAGACTTTTTAGCCTCACTGTGTACAAAAATGTTTTGCTCTTGGAGTTGTTCAATTTGATTACAATATCTTTAGAAAATGTTGATTAGTTCTAGCATATGCTGGAATCGTACACTATTCTTACTATCTGAGAGGCTGTGACAGCCTTGTGCAAAGGATGCAACAAATGGTTGTGTGGGAGGCAGATTAATTTATCTATTGTCTACAATTGGGGAACACTGTCTCCAACATTGTTATTTTCATTTGGTTGAAGTGTTTTCAAAGATTAGCACAAATTTCACTTGTGGTATCAGGATTTGCAATAACCTCAATAAAAAAATGTAAACATGTAACTGCACATAATTGTAGATCTAAATGCATTGCAAGATCCAAGAATGTAGTGAATATAGTTTCTACAGTTTCACTGCTGCATTTTCTGAGTGGTCACTATAGCCCTAGCTTTCAAATGCCTAATTTATTCTGACAACCATTAGGGAATGATGCTGTTCATAATTCCCAAATCTTTTTTGTTCAGGATTGTGTATGAGACAATAAGTCTTAAACTAGGGTGACATTATCAGGGTAAAATCCTTTAAATCCTTTTAATGAAGAAACAAAGCCAATTCAAACAGAAAGCACGATTCCATACTAAGTGCAAACTTCTTTCATTCCATGGGTGCCTTTCTGGAATTAAGAGAGATCATTCTCAATAATTTCATGGGTTTAATGTACCTCCCTTAAATAATTATCACATATGTCACATCTGCAAAATGCTAGAGATGTTCTTTGGTGGTTAGTTTCTGTAAATGTTACTTATTCTTTGGATGGAAAATGAATAATTTCAGGATTTCTGAGAAATGTTTCTAATGGTATTGAACTTGATAAAAGAGAAATATAGTGTCATACTTTATCTCCTTGCTGTTATGATAAAAGCTTACTAATGACTATATAAAATGATGCCTGTCATCGATTTCTTAATGGAGTTGGCTGGTTTTATTAATAGGACAAACTTTGGTACTGGTGTAATAAAAGCAAGCCAGAATCTAAGTATTCATTATAACAATCAATATTGAGAGGAAGAGGCATGGTAAAAATGAACACCACACTATTCCTGACACACAGATTTATGATTCTCATCTAAAAACTCTGCTATATTCAGGTGGGCCCATCAATTGAGCTTATCTGAAAGAACCGAGATGCCATTCATCTGAATAGAAATGGAGTGGAAATAGATATTTCCACTTTAATTGTCCAAGAGAATGAAAAAGATAAATCAAATGACAACTTTGTGGTTTGTTTCCCTGAGTTAAAGGAATAGTTCACCCAAAAATGAAAATTCTCTAATCATTTACTCACCCTCATGCCATCTGATAAAGAACTTTTTTCATCAGAACACAAACACATTTTTAGAAGAATATATCAGCTCTGTAGGTCCAGACAATGCAAAAATCACATAAAGGAAACACAGAAGTAATCCACTGACTCCAGTGGTTAAATCCATATCTTCAGAAGCAATATTGGTGTGGGTGAGAATCAAATAAAAATTAAAGTACTTTTTTAAATCTAAATCTCCACTTTTACTTTCACTTTTACATCTGAATGTCACATGTGGTGCCCGTTAAGTTTCACTTTCACCTCTGAAAGTGAAAGTTAAAATGGAGATTTAAGTAAAAAAAGGACTTAAATATTCAGCCTGATCTCATGAAATTTACGTGAACATAACAACATTTTTGCAATTCAACATTTATGTGCTGTATATATATATATATATAGGTGGGTCTGTAGTACAAGCATTAAACTGTATAATTTCTAAAGATGCATCATAAAATAGCAGGGTCTGAGTAATAGAGAGAAAAATAAGTATTTATAAACTCATAATCAGCCATTAAAGTCATGATTTGAGTGAAAGTGAATAAAACACAGTTGTTGTAGTGCCTCTAGTGTTCATTTCACTTGGAAACTGCAGGGAATTGTACCTGGAGACACGTATAACAAGTTTTGCAAAAATGTATATGGAGTCACATTTTCACTATGAGACCAGGTTGTAAATATAGTTTTGTTTTTCAAGATATGGATTTAAACACTGGAGTCATGTGGATTATTTTTCTTTCCTTTATGTGATTTTTGGCGCTACAAAGGTCTGGTCACCATTCAATTGCATTGTAAAGTGAAAATCTTTGTTTGTGTTCTACTGAAAAAAGAAAGTCATACACATCTGGGATGGCATGAGGGTCAGTAAATTATGAGATCATTTTTATTTTTGGGTGAACTATCCCTTTAAACAATACACAACCTTGTATTCACCATGTATGATGAAATGGTTGTTTTAACAGTTGTTCCTCTTTAGAGACTTGGAATTAATTAAATAAATACAAAAATCATGTTAGAAATATTAGATTATGCACATCTTATCTGATGTACTACCAACAAGATATCTAATATGTATTATTTAGTGGCACCAGTCAATAACATATTTGAGACAGACATGCTTTATTAACATACAACTATGTCTGAACGATATCTTGGCAAACAAAAAGAAGGATCAGGAACATTCATAATAGCAGCATGTGTCTGCAGTATTATTCAGTTCCATCTCCCTTTCAGTTCTTTCTTTCTTAAAGATACAAATGACAGATGCAGGAGCATTAAGGCCAGTAAAGATGTACTTCCGATAGGAAGAAGAAGGATTTGATTTCCACTTTGAAATATTTAAGTAAACCACCATTGAATTTTTTTTCCCTTCTTTTTTATTTGCATCAACATTGAAAACAGAATCTGAAGCACCATGCATAAATGCACATTTTTTGTATTTCTATGGAATTCAGTAGAATGCAGCAAATAGATAGGATCACAGTAAGCATCAATAATAGATAAACATAAATATAAAACTCAGCAAAAAAAGAAATGTCCCTTTTTCAGGACACTGTATTTTAAAGATAATTTTGTAAAAATTCAAATAACTTTACAGATCTTTATTGTAAAGGGTTTAAACAATGTTTTCCATGCTTGATCAATGAACCATAAACAATTAATGAACATGCACCTGTGGAACGGTCGTTAAGAAACTAACAGCTTACAGACGGTAGGCAATTACGGTCACAGTTATAAAAACTTAGGACACTAAAGAGAACTTTCTACTGACTCTGAAAAACACCAAAAGAAAGATGCCCAGGGTCCCTGCTCATCTGCGTGAATGTGCCTTAGGCATGCTGCATGGAGGCAGGAGGACTGCAGATGTGGCCAGGGCAAAAAACTGCAATGTCTGTACTGTGAGACGCTTAAGACAGCGCTACAGGGAGACAGGAAGGAAAGCTGATCGTTCTCGCAGTGGCAGTCCACGTGTAACAACAACTGCACAGGATCGGTATATCCAAATATCACACCTGCGGGCAGGGGTGTAAAGTAACGAATTACAAATACTCACGTTACTGTAATTAAATAGTTTTCTCAGGGATTGTACTTTTTTAAGTAGTTTAAAATGTTTATACTTTTACTGGAGTAAATTTTAAGTGCTGTAACTGTACTTTTAATGCGCTATTTTCCCACTGTCTGTGTTTGCTACTTCCCTGTCCTGATTTTATTTTTATCTATCAACATGATTGGCTAGGGAGAGTCTTGTGACACATAAAAAACTTGAACGGCAGCTGTAGATCGGGCTCCAACTGTTATGGATGTGGAGGATGGCTCAAACACATTTCAACACCTGAACATCATGGCCACACCTGAAAGGGCTTTTCACTGTGAAAAAGGCCAATTGCTTGACTGTGTCATGTGAGTTTAACTTGCTCAAGCCAGATATCAGCATTAATCCTGCCTCTAATTTTAAGAAATCTATCGAGGTAAATTTCATATTTCTGCTTACTAGATTCTGTGTGTCTATGATGTAGCCTGTAAATTAATTATCTATCACTGAGATTATTGGGTTGATGTGAGAGATTAAGGTAATGTTATCAATAGGGCTGGGCGATAAAACAATCTTGATGTTTACCTGAAGAAAAAAAAAATGTCCTTGATATCAATGACAGTATTATGCTGTCAGTAATATGCTGACTTATGTGATTTTTGGAGCTTCAAATTTTGGCATCCATTCACTTGTATTGTATGGACCTACAGAGCTGAAATATTCTACAAAAAATCTTAATTTGTGTTCTGCTGAAGAAAGAGAGTCATACACATCCATACACATATTTTTTATTAATTTTTTTGCATTCCTTGTATTTTTTTGAATATGTTTTATGCGCAACAGTAACTCTCTCTGTCGGCATTAATGGAAATTTAGACATTACACAAACTGATTTTAATGTAATTGATTCATACATTATGATATAAAATGGGGATCAGTGTATTGAAAATAACTTTCATCTTTTCATTTCTGTTATCATGTTGCCCTTTTATTTGTATTTTTTCCATAAGATTCATGTAGTGTTTACAGTATCATAGATAAGTGATGTATTTTAAAAGTTGTCAGTCACAAACACCTATAAAATACCTATATTCTTTATTCTTTCTGGCAAACAGCCATAAAAGGAAATGTAAATTACGGTATGTGTGCTACATTTTTAAATTGCAGCATAGAGTTTTTATTATAAAAGGGCATAGTTTTGCAACTCAGTACTCAATACTCACTACTCATGAGTACTTTTAAATGAGCTACTCTTTTACTCGAGTAGTTTTTAGGACAGGTACTTTTACTCTACGCAAACTACATTTTTTAAGAAGTAACAGTACTTTTACTTGAGTATTATTTTCAGTACTCTTTCCACCCCTGCCTGCGGGACAGGTACAGGATGGCAACAACAACTGCCCAAGTTACACCAGGAATGCACAATCCCTCCATCAGTGCTCAGACTTTCTGCAATAGGCTGAGAGAGGCTGGACTGAGGTCTTGTAGGCCTGTTATAAGGCAGGTCCTTACCAGACATCACCGGCAACAACGTCACCTATGGGCACAAACCCACCTTCGCTGGACCAGACAGGACTGGCAAAAAGTGCTCTTCACTGATGAGTCGTGGTTTTGTCTCACCAGGGGTGATGGTCAGACTCGCGTTGATCGTCAAAGGAATGAGCCTTACACCGAGGCCTTTACTCTGGATTTGGAGGTGGAGGGTCCGTCATGGTCTGGGGCGGTGTGTCACAGTATCATCGGACTGAGCTTGTTGTCATTGCAGGCAATCTCAACACTGTGCATTACAGGGAAGACATCTTCCTCCCTCTTGTAGTACCCTTCCTGCAGGCTCATCCTGACATGACTCTCCAGCATGACAATGCCACCAGCCATACTGCTCGTTTTGTTTGTGATTTCCTGCAAGACAGGAATGTCAGTGTTTTGCCATGGCCAGCGAAGAGCCCGGATCTCAATCCCACTGAGCACGTCTGGGACCTGTTGGATCGGAGCATGAGGGCTAGGACCATACCCCCCAGAAATGTCCGGGAACTTGCAAGTGCCTTGGTGGAAGAGTGGGGTAACATCTCACAGCAAGAACAGGCAAATCTGGTGCAGTCCATGAGGAGATGCAATGCAGTACTTAATGCAGCTGGTGGCCACAACAGATACTGACTGTTACTTTGTTCAAGGACACATTATTCCATTTCTGTTAGTCACATGTCTGCGAAACTTGTTCAGTTTATGTCTTTTTTGTTGAGTCTTTATGTTCATACAAATAGTTACACATGTTAAGTTTGCCGAAAATAAAAGCAGTTGAAAGTGAGAGAACGTTTATTACGTTTTGGCTAAAATAAACATGCTGTGTTGTATTTTTAATTTTGTAATTGTAAATGTAACTGTATTTCTGTAGAATTACTGTAGAACATGGCTAAGAGATCTGACCAAAGTAAGCATCAGCAATAGAAATATATAACATACAAATACATACATATTGCCCAAAATAAAGAGGATTATTCTTATAAATTGTATTTCTGGGGAATTACTGTATTACTGAATTCAACAAATTGATAAGACTGCAGTAAGCATCAGTTTACATACAACAAAACAGAATGATACATTAAATATTGCCAATTATTCAACAGCCAACACAGGCCCAACATAATAAAATATAGCAGTCTGGAAATCCAGAGATTCTGAGCATTTTTTTTCTTTTCCCTTACCTTGAAACAATCTCAGATACAGTCTCTAATATCTTGATTTAAAAGTCAAGTCAACCATTCACAGCAGAAGACGGTGGGGCTTCATATTGAACACTGATTTAATTTCATCATAGTCCAAAGTGTCTGTCAAATCTCTTTCAAATGAGTGAAGGGATAGTGCATTTAAGCGGTCGGTGACCATTCTTGCTCTGTTTTTACATTTGATCTGGTTTACTGTTGAAAAGGTCCTGGTTACTTTCGTAACCTCCATTCCCTGATGGAGGGAACGAGACGTTGTGTCAATGTAGTTACACTAGGGGTCACACTTGGGAGCCCCAAACACCTCTGATCTTTGAGAAAAGGCCAATGGGAATTGGTGAGTGGAATTTGCATGCCACTCTCCCAGACATACGGGTATAAAAAGAGCTGGCTCACAACCACTCATTCAGGTTTTGGGCTGAGGAGCTGAGACAGGGTCCCGACCATTTCAGCGGGTGGTTCAGTGTTGAGGCAGGAGGGACACAACGTCTCGTTCCTTCCATCAGGGAACGGAGGTTACAAAAGTAACCAGGATGTTCCCTATCTGTCACACAATCGACATTGTGTTGATGTAGTGACACTAGAGGTCCTGTGTTACATGGACTGGCGGTGTGAGACGGGCAAGCCATTGCTTGCCTCGTAGCCAGCGCATCTGGCCATCATGTAACCTCCCCCAATGCTCCTATGAGCGTCATACGATCCCCCGCACCTCAAGGATAAGTCCAGCCCAGCCCGCTGCTTTACCGATGTCTGCCAAAGGGGCGCCATTGGTCGGGGCCCAGGAGGCCGCCACACTCCTGGTGGAATGTGCCCGAAGCCCCAAGGGGGGTGGCACGTCCTGGGCATGGTATGCGAAAGTGATGGCATCAACGACCCAGTAGGCGATCCTCTGTTTGGAGACAGCGTTCCCATTCCGCTGTCCTTCGAAGCAGATAAAGAGCTGCTCAGAGCATCTAAAGCTCTGTGTGCGATCCAAGTAGATGTGCAAAGCACACACTGGACACAGCAACGAAAAGGCTGAGTCTGCCTCCTCCTGGGGCAGCTTCGCTTGCAGGTTCACCACCTGATCCCTAAATGGGGTCGTGGGACTCAGGGTCTCAGGACCATGTGAGAGTATTCCGGACCGAACTCCAGGCATGTGTTGTTGACAGAGAATGCCTGCAGGTCCCCTACCCTCTTGATGGACGTGAGCTCAGTCAGGAGGGCAGTCTTCAAGAGACTGCCTTTAGCTCAACTGACTCCAGGGCTCAAACGGGGCTCCCTGCAGGACCATGGAGAGATCCCATGAGGGAACGATCCAAGTCTAAGAACTTGATGATCAGGTCCTGCTTCCCAAAAGACCTACCGTCAGCTGCATTGTGGTGCGCCGCCATAGCAGCCACGTACACTCTCAAGGTGGGGGGGACAGCCGCCCCACCAGCCTCTCCTGCAGGAAGGAAAGCACCGACCCGACACCGACATCTCTGGAGGTCTTCGCGTCGGGAAGAACACTACTTAGCGAACAGACGCCACTGCAAGGCATAGAGGCGCCTCGTAGAGGGAGCCCTAGCCTGAGTGATCGTGTCTACCAGGTAGGCAACTTTGGTCTTCCGTGTCCCGTCCAAGGGCCAGACATGAACATTCCAGAGGTCTGGTCATGGGTGCCAGATGGTGCCCCGTCCCTGAGAGAGGAGAACCCTCCTCAGGGGAATTTGCCAGGGAGGGGCTGTCGTGAGGAGTGTGAGGTCCGAGACCCAAGTCTGGGTTGGGCCAGTAGGGTGACACTAGGATGACCTGCTCCTCGTCCTCCCTGACCTTGCATAGGGTCTGTGCAAGTAAGCTCACTGGGGGGAACGCATACTAGCGTGGTCCCCAGGGCCAGCTGTGTGTCAGTGCATCTGTGCCGAGGGATGTCTCAGTCAGGGCGTACCAGAGTGTGTAGTGGGAGGATTCCCGGGAAGCAAACAGGCCTACCTGCGCTTGACAGAATCGACTCCAAACCAGCTGTACCACCTGAGGGTGGAGTCTCCACTCTCCTCTGAGCATTGTCTACCATGCTGTAGAGGTCACCCGGGATGTGAGTGGCTCGCAACGACTGGAGTCACTGCTGACTCCAGAGGAGGAGGCGGTGGGCTAGTTGCGATATGCGACGTGAGCGCAAGCCACCTTGGTGGCTAATGTAGCTTCCATTGCCGTGTTGTCTGTCTGGACCAACACATGCTTGCCTTGGATCAACGGCCGAAGCCTCCACAGGGCGAGCAACACTGCCAGCAACTCGAGGCAGTTGATATGCCAACGCAGTCACGGCCCTGTCCCGCAGCTGCGTGTCCGTTGCACACGGTGACCCAGCCATGCTCGGAGGTGTCTGTCGTAACCACGATGCGCCTGGGGTACTTGCACTAAGTGGACTCCTGCCCGCAGGAATGCAAGGCCCGTCCAAGGGCTGAACAAGAAGCGGCAGATCGGTGTGATGACCACACGATGTGTGCCGTGGCGCCATGCCCATCTCGCAACTCGAGTCTGACGCCAGAGCTGAAGCAGTCTCATATGCATCGACCCGAGCGGTGTGACTGCCATCGAGGACGCCATATGCCCCAGGAGCCTCTGAAAATGCTTCAGTGGGACTGCCGTGCTCAGCCTGAACAACTTCAGGTAGTTCAACACTGACTGCGTGTGCTCGCTTGTGAAGAGCGCCATCATAGAGACTGAGTTTAACTCCAACCCGAGAAAAGAATCGCCCACTCTTTTAGGGAATATATACTCTTTTAGGGAGAAATATACTCTTTTAGCGCTCAACGCGTGATGTCGAAGCGCCCAGGGGCGTTCTCCACACTTATCTGTGCGAGAGGGGGAGAAATCACTGTGATGCGCCGTGAAATCCAACAGCCGTGGAGATCGCTTGCTTTCTACAGAGGCGAATGGATTGGCAGTGGAATACATCAACATCACTCGGCTCCGAAAGAAAAATCAGAATGAGTGGTTGCGAGCCAGCTCCTTTTATACCCATATGTCCGGGGAGTGGCATGCAAATTCCACTCGCCAATTCCCACTGGCCTTTTCTCAAAGATCAGAGGTGTTTGGGGCTCCCAAGGGTGACCCCTAGTGTCACTACCTCGACACAACGTCGAGTGAGTGACAGACAGGGAACAGTCTTTCCACACTGCAGCTTATTACGGTTATTCCGGTTATTCCAAAGTGTGCACTGGGTGAACTAAAGTGTGCTATCTCCCCAAAGATGCTGGATCCTGGCATGAGGGCAGCTGAGGCTTGCATTAATCCATACGTGTCTTTTTGAAAGCAGTTGTTGAGTTCCACGATCTGTCTGTCTAGAATTTAATTCCATAATGCCTTAAGGTCTGAATTGTCCTTTACAGTGGAAGTTTTGCCTAACGTTGACTCAACAGCAGAAGTGCTTAACCATATCAGCAATTTTCTCTTTGGTGACACAGTTACGTCCCATGCTGTTATGTCATTTTTTGACATAATATCTTCAGTTAAATGTAATACTCGGTCAAAATAATTGTTTGAGTTTCTAAATTCTTCAAAACTTTTCTTAAGGCACTCAATAAGATCAATGGACTCTGTAATTGATAAATGGGCGGATTGTAAGCCTTTGGGAGCAAAGTCACTAGTTTCAAAAACTTGTTGAATGTAAAAAGAAGAAATACAAGCTTTTTTTTATGTAGTTGCTGAAGGAGTGAGTCAGTCCAGTGACTTCACTGAATTCGTTAGTGTCCTTATTTCTTTAAGGAGATTGTGACGATACAGTCTTTCTTGTCTCCATGAAAGCCTCTGAAAATCTTAATTAATGATAATATGTCGACATTTATTGCCAGCCTGTAATATAAAGCAGCATAATGTAGTATTTTTGTATAGATAAAATAGTTGGAAGTGGCTTATACCGAAAGTGGTCCACATTCAAGGTTGATAATGGCGCCGCATTAATTTCGCTGAAAAATCAGGTGGATAGTAATAACAATAACAAAATGTTAGTACAAGCAACTATTGCAACACCCAATGATCAACAAGTGTGGAAAGGAAGTCCTGCCCTAATGATAAAAGAGCCAATCACCTTTTAGATACAGACATCACCTGTCAATCAACTTGAGAACACGCATACACATTAGCTATAAAAGCCGTTTTTATTTTTTCAGCATGATCTGAGGTAATGAAGCTCAATTTATGATACTAATGTTGTCAGATTTTACTGATGATTTGAAATATGTTTTTTTTTTTAAATCGTAATCTTGACAGATTTCGGTCTTTCCTTATTCAAGTAGATAGGGGCTGCACTGTCATGCCTCTTGTTTACATAGAAAAATAGATGCCCGGGAGCTTTCCAAAGATGGCTGCAGAGTGAACCGACTTGCTAAAAAGACTTTGGTATTGCTTATTAACTACCTATGTAAATACACAGTAACATGAAAACTGTAAAATAATGTGTGACCGAAATGGACATTTAGCATTTTATTGGCCTATTTCTTTCTTTCACTTATACAGTAAGATAGCAGTCACTTTAAGGGGAACCATCATTAATCTTAGACAATACTGGACACACTATATGTGCCTGTGTCACTGATTAGCAAACTCATCTGTCTTTTCACTGTCTGTGGCTTCACCTCCCACTGATTTTGATGGATCTTCCTCTTCCCCAGCAGTCTAGTGGAGCACAAGAATCAGTATTAGGCCCACTGTGAGGCCCAGATGAAAGCAGCCACCTCAGACACAACTGTAGTCTTCTTTCAGGTCTTTAAAAGCACAACTGAGCTCTTACTTTGAGCACTTGTAGTGTTGGACAATTTAATTGAAATTGTGTTCTAAAATGTGTGTTATAAAACAGATAGTTCTGACTCTAAATATTTAAAAATCGGGAAATTGAATGAAAACGGCTCAACAGTATTTTTCACTTTTATATTTTCGGTCTTGAAAGGCCATTAGAAATAAACCTGTTTGTATTGTATTGAAATGCCAAGTTGAAGCTAGCATGCCAGAATTTCGTTAACTTTATTAAAAGAAAATGTGTAATTTATTGGCAGATTGTCTTACTGGTAAATATTGTTTACTTTACATCATAATTTGCCATTGAAGATTTACATTTTCAAAAAATATATGCTCACAAGGCAGAAAGCAATTCTGAAAATTAATGATTTACAAAGAAACAAGAAGAAATTTTCATAATTTATTAATGAAAAAGGACAATAAATCCAAACAGTCATATGAGTCATTTGGAGTGATTCACAAACATTTTAAATTATAATCAAAAGTTTGTATTGATGTTTTAATTTATATATATATTTTTTTATATGAATCATGTTTAGAAAAGTGTAATCTTTTAAGCCAACAGAACCTTTTGATATAATTTTGATATAATTTGATTTTAACAAAATAGTTATTCATTTAATTAGATTTTTTGTTACTATTCAACACTGGGAACAAACTAGGGAAAGCTATATTGCTTAATATTTGACCCTATAAAATTCAGAAAAAAAGAAAATTTATAACTGATAATAAAAAAACAGATTATTCTTCATGATTAAATTCTAATGTTCTTATATTTGTACTTATGCACTTGTATTTTTTTTTATTTTTGTTTTTTTTTGTTTTTAAGAGATAGTGAAAAGCTAATGGCAAGATGCTTGCTACTGCCAGCAAACAGTAGATTGTAATATTCCAGCTCAGTTTGACAACAGAAAAAGTGGAGAGGGGAGAACAGATAGATTCAAAGGATCCCTGATGGTTTCCAAGTTCAAGCTGAGGATGAGTGATTTGAGCTCCCATCAGCAGAGAACTGAGTGCACTGAGGGAAAGTGCTAACTGTGTAGAACAGGAGCTTTCCCTGCTTATCTGACTCCACTCATCCATGTCAAGGTGAAATGGCTTATGTTTTGAAAAACAAAAACAAAAGGAAGAAAAGAACAGCAAAGTCTGGAGGCTCCATCAGGCTAATGGGACAGCAACATGGGTTTGTGAGACGTGTGCAACAGTTTGCTACAGTTTGCTACAGTCTTCCTTTCTCTGTCCAAGTATACCTGACGCTATTTGGAATCAAATGGGTGAAGAAAGGACATCAGTTGAGAAAGTGACGTAGACATTTTGTTTAACCTTTTGCGTCATAGCAGAGCATCAAAGAAGTCATCTAATTAGCTAGTCAACAGTGAGACAGTTGCATTTCTTACATTCTTTATGCGTTGATTTTGGTGCAGATCAGATGCATGTTATTCGTTGTGCTTATGGTGATGTCCGAAGGCAGAAGACGACACAATTTGCTCCTGGATTGTTCTAACTAAACGAGCCCCACTTTGCTTCACTTTCGTCCTTATAAACTCAGTGTAAAGCGTAATAATAATAATTAGACTGAGGATAGATGTTGTAAATAAAAAGATGATTAAGTAAATATACATTTTTTAATATTTTTTCATAGCGATCGCTGGTATTTAATAGATTTGCTGTCTGAATACTTGAAACGGTTCTATAATACCTGGAATCCACATGAGACCAGTAAAAGTAACTGCTATAACCCCTCGATGATACTTGTAATTAAGACATATGCAGCAGATAACGTGTAATTTGTAATGTTTACATACAGAATTCATAGCGCTAATGCTAACGCTAGTGTGCTAACAATGGCCATAGTATGCATCTGTTTCCTCTTTTATTGTATTTTATTCTTTTACGTGGGAATTTGTGAAAATAGCCCACGTAAGATCATGAAAAAGTTTTTTATAGTTGTTTTAATAAAGAATGACATTTGATACTGCAAAGGGGAAGGGGAGGGAAAAGGGAGAACAATCATATTAGCCACACTGTACAATCGCTTCAAACAGAATTTCCAGTAAAAATGATCTAAAAGGAGATTTTAGAATAAACATCATGTTTGAGCCCACACCTTTCAGCCCTCAAAAACTCTCACGGTGGATGGCAAAGTCTGCGAAAGGAATAGGGCATTGGGATGATCACTTCTGAATAAAACGCACACGTGTTGTTGTTGCTCTTCTTCTTCTCTTCTTTGTGTTGCGTTCAACTTCCGAGTTAAATACACATTGCACAGCACCTTTTTCTGAGCATGCGCATAACAGTGAGGCCTATTGTGGTCTGATTAACGTGGATACATGCTGGATCTATACATGCTTTAATCTGACAAAAATCAAACTTTTAAAGTCCATGCAAATGCACTCACTCTTTGCTGTAAAATACTGTATGACACACTTTTAGTTTACAAGTGTCAAAGTCTGCTGGAGCAAAAGTCTGCTGGAACAAAATCTGTCGAATTTTTTTTGTGCGTTGAGTAAGATAAAACGTGGACAAAACAGTGAACCATCACCATTATTTTGAATCACAGCCACCCAAACATTTATTTATTTATTTATTTATTTATATACTTTTCCAAAATACTGGTCACTAAAACAAGTTAAAAGAATATTTAAACATGTAGGCCTATGTGAGTAGTTGAAATACTATGAAATACTTTTGGGAAGTCAACACGTCCTGCGGTCTGACATGCTATACTCCAGCCTGGCATACTTAAAGGAATAGTTCACCCAAAAATGAAAATTTGCTGATAATTTACTCACCCTCAGGCCATCCAAGAAATATCTGAGTTTCTTTCTTCATCAAAACAGAATTTAAGACTTTAAGAATTTCATTTCAGGCCTCCTCCTCTAAACAGTGCAAGTGAATGTCCTCCATTTTTTGACGGTCCAAAATGCATATTTAGGGTGCATCATAATAAGCCACACAACTCCAGTCGACAAATAAAGGTCTTCTGAATGCAAACGATTGATTATTTTTAGAAACAAAACAATACTTATATACTTTTTAACCACAAATGTTCCCTTCCGTACATCTCTGTGATATGCGCTCATGAGAGGGATGACGTAAGCTCGTTGGTAAGGTCACGCATCACGTGGATGAGGAGTCAGGAAGCACGTCATTGTTTACAAGAGAAACTTGTGCTGTTTACAAACCAAAACAGTCCAAAACAATTTCAAAACAATATAAAATTAAATTAAAAAATAATTTCCAAATAATAATCATAAAAAAACAAAACAATGTAAACAATGACGCCTGGCTGCAATTGAGGGTGCTCTTAATGTTGATTTGAGGGTGCTTAGCAGTATGTACTATACAGTATGTATTGTTCGCCAGCAGCAAGAATGGGATTTGCATGCCGCTAACTTATCGCTTCCAGCTGACAGCCTGCAGCTGCAGGGCATCAACTCTTCACACTTCAGCAACCTGAATCACAACAACATGCAAATAATATGCTTGTGTAATCAGCACTTCATATCGTTTGTCTCCTCACCTGTTACAAATAATAGTGAACTGTGAGCTCTGTGCTACAAACTGAGAGATGCTCTGGAACCCAACCATCTGCCAGTAAATACAACATTTCCAAGTGGATTTGTTTTTCACAAATTTGTAAAGGTGTCAAACAGTCACACATGTTTTGACTGGTGACGAAAGCCTTGTGTAAACATTCACATTTTATTGCATGCAAATATACAGTGTAGGCTACAAGCCCAGGGATTTTTAAACGTATTAAGGGCAAGGACCCTCAAATATGAGCATCCCCTTGCAAAGGACCCCCTTCTTAAAATATTAAGAAAGCTATGTATAATATGCATGCATAAAGACTCATGGTAAAGTGAACCATGTGAGGTAACTGTGATATTGTGAAAACAATATATTTACAATATATTTAATCTCGTGAATTTTGTTAGATTCTTAAAAAAAGAAGACAAAATATGTGTAAGTGTTGTGTTCGGTAATTTGTGGGGATGACACTCGTGTTATACTGAAACTGAAATTGTGTTATATAATGTGTTAAACATGTTTTTTAATCTTTTAAATTAACACTAACTTTGACAGCCTTAAATTTTATATTGCAGCAATGTTTTTTTTTTTTCTCTCAAATGTTCTGCAAAGCCCAAATCACCCCCTTGTTTTAACCTCACTGAAAACCCCATTTCAAACCTAAATTCTCATGTTTTACAACACTTTCTCATCCTCTTAGCACAAACCAGCTGCAGAATAATAGTATTTGTGCTGTATTCAAAAAATATTTAAACACAACAGATGGTTGACTGAATATGAATAATGTTTTAATGACAAGTTATTTGAGGAGGATTTATTTTTTATTTTTTATACAATACAGAGGCCTACAGTTAAAGAGAGAAAAAAACGAAAAACTTCACGAAAGCTTTTGTCGCCATGACAAATCCACTTGTAAAAAATTGTTTCCCACTGTAGATTACATTTTCATATCCAAAAGCAATTCATGCATTATGTAAGGGACCTTCTAAAGCAGAGGCACATTATTGCTTCACTCTAACCCTATAAATTAATAATATGAGAGTTATAATAAGACAAACATAAGATATCTTGCAGTTTGAATAAAGTTTTAAACAGAATCTGCTACACATTCACCCAAATTACAAAAAAGAGATATATAAACTTGCACACATTTACATATAGCACAAAGAAAATAAAAAAATAAAATAAAAATACTTTGGTAGAATGTCCCTTTTTGTCCTGTTGCAATCATAAAAGTGCAGTTAAAGAGATTCTATGGAAATGTGAACAATTTAAGTGCAACTTAGTCAAGCATTGTACCTTTGTAAGTATGATGGACAATTTCAACTGTACCCACACTATAGATAGATAGATAGATAGATAGATAGATAGATAGATAGATAGATAGATAGATAGAAAAGGAAAACACTTAGTAATTAGTTCATCTGTAATTAATTTCAAATAATTCAATCAAGAGTGATAAAGTGTAGTACAATATAACATTACAAGGATTTGAGTGTCATTTTTTATCTTTTCAAGTGGAAATATTCATTCAAAATATATATATTTGTTATATGTTTGTGGTTTTACTGCACACACAGTAACTAGCAAAATTTGGTTTCATCTAATCACTGCAAGATGTTATATTAAGTAGACCTATTTACTCTGAGCTAAATGTCCTATCTGGCTAAATACAGGTGCATCTCAGTAAATTAGAATGTCATGGAAAAGTTCATTTATTTCAGTAATTCAACTCAAATTGTGAAACTCGTGTATTAAATAAATTCAATGCACATAGACTGAAGTAGTTTAAGTCTTTGGTTCTTTTAATTGTGATGATTTTGGCTCACATTTAACAAAAACCCACCAATTCACTATTTCAAAAAATTAGAATATGGTGACATGCCAATCAGCTAATCGACTCAAAACACCTGCAAAGGTTTCCTGAGCCTTCAAAATGGTCTCTCAGTTTGGTTCACTAGGCTACACAATCATGGGGAAGACTGCTGATCTGACAGTTGTCCAGAAGACAATCATTGACACCCTTCACAAGGAGGGTAAGCCACAAACATTCATTGCCAAAGAAGCTGGCTGTTCACAGAGTGCTGTATCCAAGCATGTTAACAGAAAGTTGAGTGGAAGGAAAAAGTGTGGAAGAAAAAGATGCACAACCAACCGAGAGAACCGCAGCCTTATGATTGCCAAGCAAAATCGATTCAAGAATTTGGGTGAACTTCACAAGGAATGGACTGAGGCTGGGGTCAAGGCATCAAGACACAGACATGTCAAGGAATTTGGCTACAGTTGTCGTATTCCTCTTGTTAAGCCACTCCTGAACCACAGACAACGTCAGAGGCGTCTTACCTGGGCTAAGGAGAAGAAGAACTGGACTGTTGCCCAGTGGTCCAAAGTCCTCTTTTCAGATGAGAGCAAGTTTTGTATTTCATTTGGAAACCAAGGTCCTAGAGTCTGGAGGAAGGGTGGAGAAGCTCATAGCCCAAGTTGCTTGAAGTCCAGCGTTAAGTTTCCACAGTCTGTGATGATTTGGGGTGCAATGTCATCTGCTGGTGTTGGTCCATTGTGTTTTTTGAAAACCAAAGTCACTGCACCCGTTTACCAAGACATTTTGGAGCACTTCATGCTTCCTTCTGCTGACCAGCTTTTTAAAGATGCTGATTTCATTTTCCAGCAGGATTTGGCACCTGCCCACACTGCCAAAAGCACCAAAAGTTGGTTAAATGACCATGGTGTTGGTGTGCTTGACTGGCCAGCAAACTCACCAGACCTGAACCCCATAGAGAATCTATGGGGTATTGTCAAGAGGAAAATGAGAAACAAGAGACCAAAAAATGCAGATGAGCTGAAGGCCACTGTCAAAGAAACCTGGGCTTCCATACCACCTCAGCAGTGCCACAAACTGATCACCTCCATGCCACGCCGAATTGAGGCAGTAATTAAAGCAAAAGGAGCCCCTACCAAGTATTGAGTACATATACAGTAAATGAACATACTTTCCAGAAGGCCAACAATTCACTAAAAATGTTTTTTTTTATTGGTCTTATGATGTATTCTAATTTTTTGAGATAGTGAATTGGTGGGTTTTTGTTAAATGTGAGCCAAAATCATCACAATTAAAAGAACCAAAGACTTAAACTACTTCAGTCTGTGTGCATTTAATTTATTTAATACACGAGTTTCACAATTTGAGTTGAATTACTGAAATAAATGAACTTTTCCATGACATTCTAATTTATTGAGATGCACCTGTATTTGATCAGGTCAGAGAGGTATGTGACTTCCTAACTAAAATGCACAAGAATTTCAATAACTGCTGGTAGTCTCCAAGGCCGCAAATCTAAGTGCTACAGCACACAGAACATCCATCTATTTTATACATGCAGAGAGATTCTAGTCTGTGCTCCCAGCACATGTAACTATTATCTGTGTCACAATCAGGCCTGGTGCTCTGGGAGAAACACTTCAGTCAAGTGCCTGAGTGAGAAAATCAGCTAACATCCATAATTACCTGGCCCATTTGGCAGCTGATAATTGAACTTCTTTAATCAAAACACAGCAGGCTCAGGCTCATCAGCAATAACAAGCTGGCCGAACACTGAGGCTCTCCAGCGTACACGCTGTATCCATCTTACAGTGTTTGTACTGTGCAGCAGTGAAGTGTTGCAGGCTTTGATTTACTGTCACTGCCAAAGGTTTTGGTTATAAGTGATAGCAAGATTGCACACATGGATTAGTAGCCCACGTTTGCTTTCTTTTACAACCAGCACTTAAGCTGACTAGTAACATGTTCCCATGAGGCAAAAATGGGAAAGAATTTAATATTACTTTAGAGCAGACCAGGGCTAGTTGTCACACAGGGAAGATGTCAGAAGTAGTCCAATTGCACATCTGCTTGTTTTCTCTAGTAGTATTTTTGTTTATGTCAAAGTAAATTCATTACATTTCATAAATTTCAATATATGTTGCCCAAAACAATGGCATGCTATTTTTGTATATTACCTTTTCCATTTGTGCTGTTTTTGAAATGTTTTGTAGTTAAAAATGGTTTTGTTGTTCAAATCCCAGGAACATACTTACTAATAAAATGTATACTTGAATGCACTTAAAGTCGCTTTGAATAAAAGTATCTGCCAAAAGCATAAATTTAATGTAAATAAAATATTTTGCTCAAAAAACATTATTGACTGGTTCCCATTGTGACAACTTACCCATATAGTCAAAACAGTACGCACATGCATCAAATGATCTGTATCTTTTTTCCAAGGCAATAACAGTGAAAACGTTTTTTGTAGCCAAGACTTCAAGTTATGTGTCTAACAAGTTATGAGAGTGGACACTGTGGCTGAAAAACTACTCTGTAACAATGTCATTGACTTTTGTAAGGAGGTGAGAGCTCTAAACAGGAGCAATATGTTGTTACCATGCACTATACAGAGAGTTTCTGGAGCTGATAATATAGCTGAGTTGTGGAGACAACATTACTCTGCTTTATTTAACTGTGTTAAAAGTGACCCCTATAAAGTGGATAATGTTGCCAACAGTGATACAGTGGGTATTACAACCAATGAGGTCTACCAAGCAATAACACAGCTATCCGATAGAAAAGCAAGTGGCTTAGATCAAATCACTGCAGAACACCTCAAGTTTACGAGCCCAAAGGTTGCAGTTTTTCTTGCCATTTGTTTTACTGAATTTATGACCCATGGACTGTTGCCAGAGTCTATGCTGTCAGTTGCTCTTATGCCTGTCATCAAGGATAAAGCTGGCAAGGTTGGGAGCCTGGATAATTATAGTCCAATTGCATTAGACAGTGTGTTATCTAAAGTTCTGGAAAGGATTTTATTAAAGTGCTTATGTGTCTATTGGTACCACAGACAACCAGTTTGGTTTTAAGGCTAAGCATGGTACTGATTTATGTATCTATGCCTTGAAAGAAGTAGTTGAAATGTATAGAAGGCAAAACACTGTTGTAATCGGCATTATTGATGCCTCTAAGGCTTTTGATAGAGTTAATCACCAAAAGCTGTTTCTGAAATTGAGTCAAAGGGGCATGCCTAACAGCATGATAAGAATCCTGGCCTATGCCAATCAGAGTATGAAGGTCAAATGGGGTAATAGGGTCTCCGCTCCTTTTGCCGTTGGCAATGGAGTATGCCATTGGGGGGGGGGTTACTCTCACCATCCCTCTTTAATGTGTACATGACCTGCCTGAACAACAAGGACGCTGCAAAACTGCCTGTATGTTTGGTAACACCCTAATGAACCATCTTATGTATGCAGATGATCTGGCTATTTTATCTCCAAGTAGTGCTGGCTTTCAACAGCTGCTGAATATATGTTCTGATTATGGGGTCAAACATGATGTGCAATACAATGCTAAAAAGAGTGTTGCCATGATATGTAGAACAAAAGGGGATAAGGACCTCAATTTTCCAGATTTTTATTTGTCAGGGCAAGTACTATGTGTTTGTAATAAAACAAAATATCTGGGGCACTTCATTACCGATCAAATGTATGATGACGATGACATGTATAGGCAGCGTCGTATGCTATATGCTCAAGCTAATATGTTGGCAAGAAAATGTTACATGTGTTCAGATCATTTTAGATAAGTCTCGAGCATTTTGCACCTCTCTACACTACTCCTTTGTGAGCTAAGTTTAAAAAGGCGAGCCTACACAAGCTTCAGGTTGCCTATAATGACTGAATGAGGATCTTGCATAAAAACCTTGGTGGTGTAATGCAAGTGACTTGTTTTGTAATGCAAGAGTCAACACTTTCTAAGCTCCGTTGAGAAATTTGATGTATACATTTATCTGTCGACTGGATGATTCTCTGAATGCCATTATTATGCTGCTGTCAAATTGTAACGTATGCTGGAACTGCTGACAATGATGGCAATGACGAAGACGTGAAGATGAAGAACCCAAGTGCAGTTTATTTGCAGATGTGGAATCCCAAAACCCTGACTACAAACGTGAACATGGACTTGACTATGACTTGACTATGACTTGACTATGACTTGACTATGACTTGACTATGACTTGACTATGACTTGACTATGACTTGACTATGACTTGACTATGACTTGACTATGACTTGACTATGACTTGACTATGACTTGACTATGACTTGACTATGACTTGACTATGACTTGACTTTAAACATTCACATTCAATACTTGACCACTAGACAATGAAAACATGAGAGCTTAAATACAAGACATGGGAGAACATAAACCAATGAACAAACAGAACTCATAACAAGCTAATTAAACAATAAACCAATGAAAACTTGACACATGAACATGGAGGGAAAACAGAAATCACATGACAAGGGAAACAGGAACACATGACATGAAACAGGAACTAGAATTTCAAAATAAAAGACATGAATCAACAAAATACACCTGACACAAATACTAGGCTTAGTGTTGAATGAGACCAGTCACCTCTGTGGAAACATTGGTATAACTGTCTTTTATAAAAAGTGCCAATGTCTTTTTTTCTATTTTTATTGTATGTATTGTATCTAGTCTGTGTGTTATAATGTTGTATGTTTGCTAATGAACTCTGAGTCTGACAATAAAGTTGAACTGAACTGTACACAATTTGACTTTCAATAATAAACCTACCATGAAACATTTTCATTAGAGAAAAAAGTAGCAATTATCTCTAGTCTTTCTCATACCAGACAAAAAAATCATACAATTGGAAAAAAATCCAAGAATCAATTGCTGTTAATGCTGTCTTGAAATTAAAATAACCCATAGAACTTTGAAATGAATCAGCGTACATTTTATAGAAAGTTCTACTTTATTCCCAAGGCAATTCAACCTGCAGCTTTCAAAGCACTTTTAAATGATCAAATACTGAAAAAAATTATTTAAAAAAATAAACTTGTGTCCTCTCTACTTTAGGATTCAATGTCAGCATATTATTCATGCCTTGCATATTGTGGTTCTATTACAAACAATGAAGTGGTCTTCTAAACTTCTAAAGCTAGTTGTGTGTGTTTTTCATCCTTCACTTGTCTGTTTTTGTGGCAATATTTTACATTCTAGATCCTCTCATGTATGCTGCCATCAAGGAGCTGATATTTATGCATAGCTGAGACTACAACTTGAAATGCAGGGTGAAAGCACAGTAATTATCTTTCAGGGCAATCAGACACTCTTATCTCAAACAATATGTGGGCTGTTATCTCCTTCTTCGTTATCTATAGGCACCGTGCACTCTAAGGACATTTTAGTGGTCTTTATTGTATTTGTTTAGACAAAATCAACAATCCCCACTACACAGAATGACCTACAATCAAAGCTTGTGTCCTTGGAACATTTAGCTTGATTAATTTAGAAATATAAACATACATTATTTGTGCAGACAGTATTGTAGAAGTATGATTATTACAAAATAAAATATAAAAAAAACTAAATTATACACATGAAAAAGGAAACAAAGATAACCAAGGAACAACCACCAGAGTACCAAAGTTGTCAGATGTGCTCAAGTCTTGTATGCCATTCCTACAGTAGGTACTTTCCATCCATTATGTCCTAGTTGGCCATGTGTAATTTAATTATATTTTACTAACAAACTTGTGAGGGTTCCTAAAAGAAACTAGTTACGTAGTATGGTACAAGCATACAAGAGCATATTATAAATGTGCTAATGTGTGTACAGTATATTTAGATACATATATTAGTATATACTGTACTTTTTATTGCACTTAACACTTAACCTCAACCCTAACCCTAAAAACAACTACAACATTCTTTAGACCAGCATTTAAAATGTATTGATTTGGAAGGGAGCTAGCTAGATGATTTGGAATGAAAATCTAGAATTCCAGTAAATTGCGGTAAATGTCTGTTGTTCTTATTGGATTAGCCTACTTTGTGATATACTGCATGTCAATTTATTTAGCCTTATCTACTGTATACTGTACAGAACCGCAACAAGACTGGTACAGGCACAAAGGCTTTAACCTTCCTGTTATCCTCAAATTTACTAACATCTTTTATCCTTAGGGTCAATTTGACCCCAGCAATTTAAACCTCCAGAATATGATTTTTACCCAAGTTTATGTGTCAGGTACTTTATGTTTCTTTGTTGACTACCTAAATAGCCCTTCTTCTTTGGAAAGAAGAACAATTTCTGTTATCAAGGACAGTAACTGTATTATGTTCGGGGTCAATTTGACCCCAGGGAAAACAAACACAATTTCAAACATTTAGAAGGATTTTATTTGCAAAACAGAACATCATCATCATCAGAACATCAGTAAGGAACACATAACAGTTCTTTATTTACAAAAAACACCTATAAAAATAAATTTGAGCATTGTGTCAGGGATTGTTTTATGCTACTGTAAGTGCTATGTATGCAAATATTTATATGTGTGCTAGTAAAAAAACAAAAGTTACATAGTCACCAAAATTAGTTTGAAAGAATACGAACAGCATAGACAGAATATGAACAGCATATTATTTTTCCTGTAGCCCACCAGAAGGTACAGTCCAGACTTTTGTCTGCACTACTGTGCACATGATGTGCAGAGAGTGTGTGCGTGCTCCTTGCAGACGTATTTCTTGCATTTCACACAGGTGTTGCTGGTCTTAGAGTAAATTCTGTTGGGACAGACCTGGCACCTGCCATGTTTCCATCCTGCAGTTTGAACCACTGGTGTGTGTGTCTCCATTAAGATGTCCTTCACAACAGTTGCAGCAGCTGTTGATGCTCTTGGAAGGCACCGTCTTCTCTTGATATGAGGTTTCACCAGCGCATAACACAGCTGCTCCGGGAAAATCCTCCTTCAACTCAGTTCCCTATCTGTCACTCACTCGACGTTGTGTCGATGTAGTGACACTAGGGGTCACTCTTGGGAGCCCGAGACACCTCTGGTCTTTGATAAAAGGCCAATGAAAATTGGCGAGTGGTATTTGCATGCCACTCCCCTGGACATAAGGGTATAAAAGGAGCTGGTATGCAACCACTCATTTAGATTTTCTCTTCGGAGCCGAACGGTCATGCTCATTGAGCTGAATTCTACTGTTCATTCACCTCTGCTGGATCTGACGGAGCATTTCAGCGGCTTCTCCCTCCTCTGCACTGGTGCACTGCAGAGAACGCCTCTAGGCGCTTCTGCAGAAAACAAGAGAGTATATTTTCTGAAAGAGCTTTTTTCCTCTAAAAGAGTATATATTTCTCTAAAAGAGCGGCACACACGGAACGTCTTTTTAAAGATGCGTCTTTTTAAAGATGCCTTTCCGATTGTGTGTTATTCCTGGTTGCAGTCGTTATTTCTCAACTTCAGATGGTCATGATCGCTGTCTTTTGTGTCTGGGTGCGACCCACATGGAGGCAGCATTTGTGGATGGTTCATTGCGAGAACATGACCATGGCAACGTTGCGGTCGCGGCTTGCTTTCATAAGAAAGCAAGCCACCCCAGCGGCTCCCTGCCTCGGTCCTTCTACCTATGGGTATGAGGCCAGAGTGGCTAGCACTGGGGGTGATTTGGGGAACCCATGGGATCGACTCTGCCGGGTATCCCCCCGCGGAACTCCCATTCCCCAGCACGCTCGTCTGACCCAATCGGGCTTCCGGATGAGTTCGCCGGCTCGTCTTACGGTGAGTCTGGCTTCTAGTTCGGAGCCCGCGAAGATAATGAGCTCTCGAGCGCAGCATCGGAAAGTGGACTTGTCCAATCGGACGCAGAAGCCTCAGCTGGGCTTCCCCCCTCGGGGACGATTGCCCAGTCACAGGCCGATGCCGAAATGACAGACATGCTTTCCCGGGCAGCCGCGAGCGTCGAGGTACAGTGGAACCCTCCGCTCTCCCCAGAACCCTCAAAGCAGCCACGCCCCGCTCCAGTGCCATTCTTCCCTGAAGTGCACGAGGAGCTGATGAAATCATGGAAGGCACCTTTTACTGCCCGGCCCCGATTCCGCAGTTCCTCCGCTCTCACTACCCTCGATGGCGGGGCGGCCAGGGGCTATACGGCGATTCTCCCGGTAGATAAGGTGCTCGCGGTGCACCTATGCCCTCAGAGCGCCGCCACCTGGCACGGACACCCTAAGCTCCCATCCAAGTGTAGGCTCACGTCGTCCCTGACGGCTAAAGCCTACAGCGCTGCTGGACAAGCCACCTCTACCCTGCACGCCATGGCTCTCCTGCAGGTCCACCAAGCCAAGGCGTTGAAAGAACTGCACGAGGGTAGTTCTGCCCCAGATTTGATGCAGGAACTGCGCTCGGCGACTGACCTTGCTCTCCAAGCGACGAAGGTCACAGCACAGTCTCTCAGGCGGATGATGGCCACACTAGTGGTCCAGGAGTGCCACCTTTGGCTCAACCTGGTTGAGATGGGTGAGGCCGACAAGACACGGTTCCTTGCTGCCCCCATTTCCCAGGCTGGCCTATTCGGCGACACCGTCGAGGACTTTGCCCAGCAGTTCTCGGCGGTGAAGCAGCAGACAGAGGCAATCCGGCACATCCTGCCCTGACGCAGCTCAAGATCCCATCGGCCCAGCCCCGGTGTGCAGCCCACCGCAGGAAGCAGACGCCACCCGTCTCACAGCCGGCACCTAAGAACCCACGGAGGTCATCAAAGCGCCCCTGAGACGGACGACCCAGAGACGAAGGAACCCACTCACCTGGAGCTGGTAAAAAGACCACTCCATCCCCCGGGCGGAAAATCTTTTGTTGCCCTTTTGTTTGATTTCGCCGCATGCCCAAGTGGCTGCGGTACCCAACAGATCAGCAAAAGAGTGGCTTCCTTCCTCCCTGGGTCACATACCCGGTGTGCACGGTCATCACCACGACTACCGTCCACAGGTTTTTTCTTTCAGGATTGGCACTCCAGCGGTGGACTTTCTGCCCCTGAGCGCCCAGCTGCGGCACACAGCTGCCCCCGATGTGGTAGTCTCCATGGGTTACGAAGACAGGCCTCTTCCTCCCCCGTCCCAGTCTGTTCCGGGGGTGGTCACAAGGAGCCAGGTAAGTGCTTCGATGTCCCTAGACTCAGCACGACCACAACGTGGTGTGGCACCTCGAGCTCTGCCCTGCCGCGAGGCCCCACCTGCCGGTACGTCGGACAACGTTGTCCCCTTGGTCCCACATGTGCGGAACTTGGACGCGTGGCTTGCGCTTTCCAATACGTCGCGATGGCTGATCCGGACCGTCCGACTCGGCTACACGATTCAGTTCACCAGGCGCACTCCCAGGTTCAGCAGTATTCACTTCACCTTGGTCAAGAGCGAAAACGCTGCTACCTTGCATGCGGAGATCGCTACCCTCCTACGAAATGCATTCGCATTCTCAACTATCTCGATGACTGGCTAATCCTAGCTCACTCTCGAGACATGTTGTGCGCACACAGGGACCTGGTGCTCTCACACCTCAGCCGACTAGGGCTTCGGGTCAACTGGGAAAAGAGCAAGCCTCTTCCGGTTCAGAGCATCTCTTTTCTCGGTTTGGAGTTGGACTCAGTCTCCTTGACGGCGCGCCTTACGAATGAGCGTGCCCAGTCGGTGCTGGCCTGTTTGAAGGCATTCAAACAGAAAACAGCGGTTCCACTGAAACATTTTCAGAGGCTCCTTGGGCATATGGCATCCTCGCCGGTGGCCACCCCGCACAGGTTGATGCATATGAGGCCGCTTCAGCACTGGCTCCAGACTCGAGTCACGAGATGGGCATGGCGCCACGGGACACATCGCGTGGTCATCACGCCGGTCTGTCACCGTCTTTTCAGCCCTTGGACCGACCTCTCGTTTCTACGGGCACGTGTTCCTCTAGAACTGGTCTCCAGGCACGTCGTGGTCATGAGAGATGCCTCCAAAATGGGCTGGGGCACTGTTTGCAATGGGCATGCAGCCGCCGGCTTGTGGATGGGCCGTGGCTGCATTGGCACATCAACTGCCTCGAGTTGTTGGCAATTCTGCTCACCCTGCGGAGGTTTCGGCCGTTGATCCAGGACAAGCATGTGTTAGTTCGGACAGACAACACAGCAACGGTAGCATATGTCAACCGCCAAGGTGGTCTGAGCTCTTGTTGTATGTCACAACTCGCCCGCCGTCTCCTCCTCTGGAGTCAGCAGCACTTCAAGTCGCTGCGAGCCACTCACATCCCGGGCAACCTCAACACTACAGCGGACATGCTGTCATGGCAGGTTACCCTCAGGGGAGAGTGGAGACTCCACCCTCAGGTGGTCCAGCTGATTTAGATTCGATTCGGATGGGTACAGGTGGACCTGTTCGCCTCCCAAGAATCCTCCCACTGCCCGCTCTGGTACACCCTCACCGAGGCTCCCCACGACATAGATGCGCTGGCACACAGCTGGCCCCCTGGCCTACGCAAATATGCGTTTCCCCCAGTGAGCCTACTTGCACAGACCCTGTGCAAGGTCAGGGAGGACGAGGAGCAGGTCGTCCTGGTAGCACCCTACTGGCCCACCCAGACGTGGTTCTCAGACCTCACGCTCCTCACGACAGCCCCCCCGGCGAATTCCCCTGAGGAAGGACCTTCTTTCTCAGGGATGGGGCACCCTCTGGCACCTGCAACCAGACCTCTGGAATCTCCATGTCTGGACCCTGGACGGGACATGGAAGACCTAAGCGGTCTACCACCCACGGTGGTAGACATGATCACTCAGGCTAGGGCCCCCCTACGAGGCACCTGTATGCCTTTACGTGCCATCTGTTCGCCAAGTGGTGTTCTTCCTGACGGGAAGACCCCCAGAGATGCGCAGTTGGATCAGAGCTTTCCTTCCTGCAGGAGAGGTTGGAAGGGAGGCTGTCCCCTTCCACCTTGAAGGTGTACGTTGCCGCCATAGCAGCACACCACGACGCAGTTGACGGTAAGTCCTTAAGGAAGCACGAGAATCCCTCTGAGAAGCCAGGCTGAATCCCTCCAGACCGCACCTCGTCCCCTCATGGGACCTCTCTGTAGTTCTTCAGGGTCTACAGAGAGCCCCCTTTGGGCCTTTGCAGTCAGCCAAACTTAAGGCACTCTCCTTGAAGACTGCCCTCCTGACTGCGCTCACTTCCATCAAGAGGGTAGGAGACCTGCAAGCGATCTCTGTCAGTGAAATGTGCCTGGAGTTCGGTCCGGGTTACTCTCACATGATCCTGAGACCCAGACCAGGCTATGTGCCCGAGGTTCCCACCACCCCTTTTAGGGACCAGGTGGTGAACCTGCAAGCGCTGCCCCAGGAGGAGGCAGACCCAGCCCTGTCGTTGCTGTGTCTGGTGCACACTTTACGCATCTATTTGGATCACACGCAGAGCTTTAGAATCTCTGAGCAGCACTTTGTCTGCTTTGGTGCACAGCGGAAAGTTATCGCTGTCTCCATGCAGAGGATCGCCCACTGGCTCATTGATGCCATAACTATGGCATATCATGCCCATGACATGCCACCCCCGGTAGGGCTACGAGCCCATTCTACCAGGGGTGTAGTGGCTTCCTGGGCCCTGGCCAGGGGTGCCTCTCTAACAGACATTTGCAGAGCAGCGGGCTGGGCAACACCCAACACCTTTGCAAGGTTCTACAACCTCCGGGTGGAACTGGTTTCGTCCCAGGTAGTGGCATGCAATTCAAGCGGATAAGCCCGGGATAGCCAGCCGGGTGTTTCGCTTGCACATAGCACCTTCCACCTCCTTTTGAGCTGAAGACGTGTGCCATTAATTCCCAGTAGTGTTCACAAGTTTTGTTCCCTGGTTGACTTCCTCCGAGCCCTGTGGCAGTCGAGTGTTTGGAGAGACTCGCTGCCGTTCCCAGTACACGTGCTAACTAAGAGTCTTGTTCTGGGGTAGGTGCTCCGCATGTGGTAGTTCCCTGTAAGGCTAACCCCATGCGATATATTATCTTCTGCTAATTCATTTCCCTGTTGGCAATCTGCGTCTTCCTTGGGCAGAGCCCCTCTGCCCCAGTCTCCATGTTTGTAGTAACTCCTCCCCCATTGGGTAGGACCTACCTTGAAGACTCTCCACATGGTTGGAAAGACCATGTGACATATTCTTCCACTTAAATATGCCCCCTTCTCTTTGGGCGAGGTGTGGTCTCCGCTGTGTCTTCCCCTTGGGAGGGACACCCCCCGACTAGACCTGGCGGCCCAGTCGGATAATCCCCCTTCTTTTTTAGGGAGTGGAAAAAAGAGAAGGGGTAAAGAGGCCACAACTGGGTTAAGCCTGTTTCTATCTCTTGGGTAGTTGACTTGTCCCCAAAAGAGCCATTCAACACTCATAACTATGTTGGGGGAGGTTATGTGTCGACCTGGTGTGCTGGCTACGAGGCACACAGTAGTCTGCCCACCTCACACCGCCAGTTCACATAACACAGTTCAGCCAATTGTGGCACCCCTAGTGTCACTACATCGACACAACGTCGAGTGAGTGACAGATAGGGAATGTCATGGTTACTTGTGTAACCTCCGTTCCCTGATGTAGGGAACGAGACGTTGTGTCCCTCTTGCCACAATGCTGAACTACCCGCTGAAATGGCCAGACCTTATATCAGCTCCTCAGCATAAAACCTGAATGAGTGGTTGCATACCAGCTCCTTTTATACCCGTATGTCCAGGGGAGTGGCATGCAAATACCACTCGCCAACTTTCATTGGCCTTTTATCAAAGACCAGAAATGTCTCGGGCTCCCAAGAGTGACCCCTAGTGTCACTACATCGACACAACATCACAACGTCACAACGTATGATGTGAAAAAATGATCACATGTAATGTCATGACCATTCAGTCCTTCAGCCATGTCTAGTACCACTCTCATGCCCTGATTTTTTTCAGGTGCTTCCCCAGGGGATTTGGCAGTGTACACCTGCATATTCCAGGAAGAGCTGGACTGTGCATCACATGCTGCCCATATTTTGATACCGTATTTGGCCGGTTTGCTTGGTATGTATTGTCTGAAGGGACAGCGCCCACAAAAATCATCCAGACATTCATCCACAGTGACGTGGGGGCCTGGATTTTAAAGAAAGGGTAATCGCTGGACCCACTTGTCCCATACATCCCGTTTTGATGCGGGTTTGTCATGCTCTCGTCGGCCCTGCCTTGTTTCTCTGTCATCAAAGCGTATGACATGGGAGAAAACATGAAATGTCTTTAGAGACATGGTGGCTGGAAATATTGCCCTTCCAGTGTCAGCATTCCAAAGGCTTGCTGTTGCTTCTCCATTTGACTTGTAAACTCCTGCCAAAATGAGCAACCCAATGTAGGCTTGCAAGTGGGTCACATCCAAGTCTTTCCAACTGTCCACGTACATGTGCCTCCCCTCTAAGTTTGTCATCTCAAGTATACTCTTTTCGATTGATGGTGTTACGAAGAGGTCAAATGCTGATTTTATGTCTTGGACATGGTTAACAGCGTATCTGGTGGGGCCTGGAACCATTTTTATGACATTAGCAGCACTAAGACTACCCTGTCGTTCAAGTGGGGAAAGGGACCATAATAACTTTCCATTTTTGGAAGGTAATGTGCCTGCTGGTGGTTGAGAGACAACAGGAGGGTCAACACTAAGAGTCTCATTCTCATCAGAGGAGGATGCCTCATAATCAGGGTCCTCATCAACATTATCCTCTGTCTCAGACACATTCTCCTCTATGTCACTTTCACTGTCTCACTGAGAGAAAACCTTTCATTTTCAATCATTTTCAATTGATAGAGAGCATAAAGAGAGAGCCCACAGAGCACCAAGAGAAATGGTTTAGAAGGATGCTGTGCGAGCTTTTATATGTTTGCTCCTCCCTTATGTTGGATCAATGTCCTCGCAAGAATTATGTTTTCCCCTAACCCACAGCATGGGAAATATCAGTAGTTCTATAAGGAAGACTCGCAGACTTGAGTGAAATTTAAGATGACATTTATTTGATGAATATAAAACAGGAATTTAATGTCTCTCTTTGGCGTAAACCCCGTCTGGCGGTCCAAAGAAGTTGTACTCGGAACTGTCATATCCTGCCGGAGATAGGAGGCTGGGGCGAGGAGCCTACCCCTGTGCAGGACGGGACTCAACTGGTGATTGTGGGGTGGTGGAGGTTGCCGTGTTAGCACACTGAAACAGCAATGTGATAGACTGTGAGCAGACTTATAAAGCAATGGCTTACATTTGATTGGCTAGGAGTTACCTAGCTAATGGTGTGATGATGTACAGCTGCTAGTCTTCCCACTAAAACTACGCTGCGCTTACATTTCTCGCAATACAACAGGTATGGTTATGTTAGGTTAGGGCAGAGGGAAGTTTTTTGAATATTATAAAATTGCATATTATAGTGACCTCAATATCAGCAACCAAAACAAATGTGTGTAAAATTTTGATATTAATTACATGTTTTATACAGCTAAAACAGCCTGGGGGCAAATTGACCCCAAAGAACACTAATGCTACAAAATATCATCATGTTAATTTTATGTTTGCCCAGTTGTCCCCATTAAATTAGGAAAAGTTATTAAATAAAAAAACAAAAAATAAATAAAAAAAACAAAAAATAACAATTATGTCAATCATGTATTTAGAGACGTTAAACATTGAATGGGGTCAAACTGACCCCAAAGATAATAGGAGGGTTAAATTGAATCCAATAAACTGACCAAACATTTGCTTATTTTTATTTATCTTGCAAACAGGTAATTGGGGATTCACAAATTACACCTTCAAAGTGCTAAATATGGGTGTTAACGGCAAGGGAAGTGTTTAACTGTCAACACAAGCACATTTTCAAACACCTCTGACTCAGAGACTGCTTCAGTTTTATTGAGTAAAATTACCAACACATAACAGGGTTAGTTAATCACTCGCTGAATTCGATTTTTACTGTGTTAAGTTGCTACTTTCACAGTTACGATTACCTGCATTTTCCTGGCTCATAATTCTAGCCCTGTACTTTATGTAGAAAACATTAATATTTTCTGTCTGTAATCATACACATACATAATTAAGCCATTTAAAAAGCATTGATTTTCCTGTTTCTTTGTTTTTGATCTGAGAGTACAGTGTGTCAGTACACAAGCGGAACTCTTCAGAAACCATTTTATTACAAATTATACTGTACATGTCACCTATATTTAAACAGACACTTTAAATTCTGTGATAAAACTGCATTAATTAAACCATATGTAGATGGCTGACAGGACCTTAAGGGAATATTTGGGGTTCAATACAAATTAAGCTTAATCGACAGCATTTGTGGCATAAGGATGATTACCACAAAAATAAATTTTGACTTGTCCCTCATTTTCTTAAAAAACAAAAAACAAAACAACAAAAAAAGCATAAATTGAGGTTAAAGTGAGGCACTTACAATGGAAGGGAATGGGGCCAATTTTTGAAGGTTTTAAAAGCAGAAATGTAAAGCAAAAATTTTTATAAAAGCACTTACATTTGACAATTCTTGTCAAAAAAATCATGTTTTGTTTGAGCTGTTTAAATTGTCATTTATACAGTCGTTTTAGGGTTTGATGGCATCACATCGATATGGCAACAAATTTGTAAAATTGGCTATAACTATCCACAGAAGAGGTTATTAAGTGATTTTATCACACTCTCATGTTAACACTTAAATTGTTTACATCTTGTGGCTATACATTTGAAACAGATAGTTGTTTTAACTTGTACAGATTGGCCACATTCACTTCCATTGTGTGCCTCACTGTTACCCAGATTTTTCCTTTTTTTAAAGAAATGAAGGGGAAAGTCAAAATACATTTTTGTGGCTATCAATATTATGCCAGAAATGCTGTCGATTAAGCTCAAATTGTATTGAACCCGGAGTATTCCTTTAAATTGATGTATACAATTGTTTAAACAAATTACAATGACTTCTAATGTTTACAGCAAATCTAATATTGCAATAAACAACAGTGCATGAAAGTAATATACATTTTTCTTATTCTAGATATGAAGATCGCTCTTCCAAAGGTGAAATGAAACAAGGTCTAAAACCGCAGTGAAACTGTTACACTTTTTGAACTGAATAAAACAACCAATAACAGTGTTTTTTGACTGAATTAAAGTAATTACAGTACATTGAGGAATTAGTGCATCACCACAAAGCTCTACTTGTCTCCAGCATTTTAGGGGCAGGACTTTTTCCATGTTTAATACCATTAGATTAGGATAAAAAAAAAATAATAAGAATAATAATAATACAGTATAAACCTTGTAGATTGTTTGTGTTTTCTGAGTGAGTGAGTGAGTGAGTGAGTGAGTGAGTGAGAGAGGTACAAGAAACCATTTGAGGATATATTATGATTCCAAATATAATTTTCTCTTGATGCCATGGGAGAACCTAGTATATGCAATTTCAAGACATAACTTCATCACATTTATTGATGAAATACATGGAATGTTTACATTTTTAAAAATGTAACAAAATATGACTAAAATTATGACTTTTTCTTCTTTATTTCTAACACTCCTAAAACATACAGCATTCACTATGTCATTTGTTCCCAGAGAGCAAACATGCATTTAAAAAAGTTTTCTGTCCTCTGGTACAAGTGGTACCTTTCTGTTATCATTGCTCTTGCTTGTCACCCGTCTCATTGTGCTTCTCTATTATTGTTCAGATGCTTGTTTGCTTTAACGTTTTCCCTCATCTTCTCTTCTCACTGCATGAATACAACCAATTACTGAAGAAGAAACCTTATGTAGTTTATATACAGTTTACTGTACTGTACATATTAAGTAAAATACAAAGTCAGGCATCAAAATTAACACATCTAATGAACAGGGTTGGGAGGGTTACTTTTGAAATGTATTCCACTACAGAGTACAGAATACATGCTGTAAAATGTAATTTGTAACGTATTTCGTTAGATTACTCAAGGTCAGTAACGTATTCTAAATACTTTAGATTTTTTCACTTGATTTGACTATAAAAACTCTGCCAGTACAGTAAGACAAAATACACATGTTAAAAATACATTCTCTGAAAAACCTAAATATCTTATGCACTGTTGTTTCTAAAACAAGATAAATCAAGTTGATCTTGTTTTAAGGATTTTTAGATATTTTTACAGGAAAACAATACAAAAATTATTATCAAGAATAAAATTTTTGCCCTAATATCAAAGGTCTTACTAGAAAAAATAAATTATGATCCAATGTGAAGTTTCTTGATAAAAAATATGATAGTGTCTGGTAACATGTGCATGTAAAATGGCTAGAAATAGCATTTTAGCTTAGCATAAAGCTGACAATTTACACAAGGTTTATTTCTATTTCTTGTGCTCCAAACTTACTTCTCTCTGCTCGTATGAATGTAACATATCATAAGAAAGTGTTTCACCGCTGCTCAAATGCTATTTGGATCGCATCATTTATATGTATAAATGTTTTCCATCTGAAAGGACTAAATATTGAATCAAACAAATGACACTAAAATCTAAAGTAATCTCTTCAGTAATCAAAATACTTTTTGAATGTAACTGTATTCTAAATACCAATTATTTAAATTGTAACTGTAGTGGAATACAGTTACTTATATTTTGTATTTTAAATACGTATTCCCGTTACATGTATTCCGTTACTCCCCAACCCTGCTGACGAACACCAAAAACGTGCATCTGTGCTATATTTGCATACTGTGCCTATATTACACACACTATTAACAGCTGAAATAGAGTAAGAATACATAACCATTGTCACACGCACGCACGCACGCACACACACGCACGCACACACACACACACACACACACACACACACACACACACACACACACACACACACACACACACACAGAGAGAGAGAGAGAGAGAGAGAGAGAGAGAAGGGTGAAACAGTTGTTACTAGCACATCTATTCACTGGGGATTTCCAGCAGCAACAATGACATCACCTGCACCTCCTCTCACTGTGACAAAGTTTGGCAAATAAATGCCTCTCCAGGCCATTTTCGCTCAAGAGAGATATATCTTCATTCTTGCAACAGAAGGATGATCAGCCAATGAGTAGACAGACATTTCTGCAGAAAACAAAACACTGTGTTCATAGTTCTGTAAAATTTTCGACTCACCCTTATCATTCACTTTTTCAACCTTATACAACCCCAGAAAAAGTATGACAGTATGGAAAATGCTATTAAAAAACGAAAAGTAATGATTTGTAAATTCTATTCACCATGCTGTATATAGAAAGCACTACAACAACTCATCATTTGATGTTTTACCTTGAGTGTTTACCACTGAGTAACCACCATTTCTTCAAATGACACTTAAGTGTTTGGGTACTGAAGACATACGTTTAAAAAAAAAAAATCAAATCAAAATCAAATCCCTTTATTGTCACTCAACCATATACACAAGTGCAACAGTGAGTGAAAGTCTTGGGTGCAGTTCCAAGCAACATAGCAGTATGACAATTACAATAAACACCTAATTTACACATAACACAGTTTACACATCTTGGTCAGAGCTTGCAGCGCAGCGGCCATACTCAGTGCCATCTTGAAGCTGTCCTTTATTTAGTTTATCAAGTGGAATTTTCCCTCAGTCATCCATTTTGCAGGCCTTCAGCTGTGCAGTTGTATGGGGCCTTCATTGCCGTATTTTGCACTTCATAATAAGCCACACATTCTCAATTGGGGAAAGTTCAGGACAGCAGCCAGGCCAATCTAGCACCCGCACAATTTAGCACTAACACTGTGGTGCTTGTTTGAGCATCCCGACAAGACTGACATAGCAGCATTGGCTCAAACAATGGTATAACTTTTTTTTTTTTTTTTTTTTTTTTGACCAACAGAAGATATACAATTTTTTGTTTGCAATACCTATTTTTGAAGAAGTATTCATCTTTGTATGATCAATGCCATTGTAGTCAACTACTTCTCTTCAGACACTATTGTTACAAGTAAAAATACACTATTTTTTCAACAACAAAAAAATTGAATTCTCTTAGACTATGTCTCTTAGACTATGATCTGTCCTCTGACAGATGGATCTAAAAATGCTCAGATTCAGAGAAAACAGAGAAAATTGCAGTTGCTACAAAAATCAAGGTAAAATTAAAGCAAACTAAGATTTTTCAGTTGTTTGAGGTGAGAGACTGAGGTTTCTGCATTTTTGGGGTCATGGGGGCCATTTAGGGGTTATGTGGTTTGTAGGTGCAAAAATTACTTAATGTACAGTACATATCTAACCCATGCATTATCATGTGGATATGTACAACACATTTGGCTGGACAATACAAAAACTTTCAAGCCATGTTTCAAAGTTGACTTAGTTACTGCATTTTACCTTTGTAGGCCAGAATACATCACAATGCATTGAAGTGTACTGCACCGTAGCCTTGCTTGACATAATGGTGACATCCACTTCAGAAAAACAACAGCACGATAAAGCATTCGATTGATTGCTTCCTCATTACAGAGATGGTCCAGGCATGCTTTTCTGTGACCATTATGAGAGCCCTCAATCTGTGGTAATTGCAACAGCAAAAAGCTTTGTTTAGAGGTAATTTGGGAATTAAATATTGGCTGAAGATTGGTGACATCACCGCAGTCACACTGTTGCTTCATTTATCAAATTATTTTAGTCTGTTGGCTAGCTACCTATTAAGCATGCATACATTGTCAAAGACATATGTTAAAGAGCACATCATCCTTAAAGCAGTTGCTTTCTATTTTAATCACATGTTCATGCACAAACATCTGATGAACATATTAAAAAGTGTAGATTCATGTACATTCTAAATGATAAATATTGACGAAAATCTGTTTAATGTCATTGTAACATCTGACAATGAAAGATTCAGTGATGTATTGCTGTAATTACTTCCAGATGAAATGTATACTGAAATAATGTACCATACATTCTGAAATAATGCTGATTTTAGACATAATTGAACAAATTGAATTTTTGGTTTAGGTTAATGTTAAGGTCAGGCTTAGGGCTAGGGTTAGGGCAGGGCTTTTTAATTCCATTACTAGAGGGCCATGGCCTGCAAAGTTCACTTCCAACCCTGTTTTTACTTAACTGCCAGTCATTTTCAAGTACATCTTTGATTAGTTTTTTCAGGTGTGATTGATTAGGATTGGAGCTAAACACTGCAGGACGTGGCCTTTATGAAATGAAACTGAATACCCCTGGGTTATGGGGTTGTGCAGCATTCTTAGGACCCTGTCTTATATCTCTAATTTTAGGGGTAGGTTTTGGTTATTGGTTAGTGATTTTTTGTTGGTCCTGGAACAACATTCCTGTAAAATAAAAATATGTCTCACTTGGCGGTCTCACGGTGATTAATGGGTATTTTAAACACTCTTGCTTTCCTGCCGGTGCATGAGCTGTGATGGAACCATTGGGTGGCAAATGCTGTTGGCCTATCTGGTCCATCGCTGCCCGTGCTGAGAAAGACACATGAACATGTACCACATTTGTTTCAGAAGTGGTCTGGATGAAAACGGCTTGCACTAAAAAAGATTAAAGTTAAAAAATGTAATGTGGTTAATATAGGGTATCTACCGGCAGGGGCTAACTGTCCAAGCTAACCAGCTAAACCTAGACACTTTGCAAAATAGTCACTTGGAACAGTGTGCATTCTTGTGGTGCCATAAGACAATCATCATTGTCAAAATGTTTTTTTCCCCTGTGTCAGCGTGTCTCTAGAGCAATTAGTCACATGGTATTTATGTTTCAGGTATTTTGTCCAAACAATGTCCAGAACTGAGTGTTCATGAGCAAAGATGGTGCCAGCCAAGCAACTGCAATTGAGATGAATGGAAATGCTAATGGTTTGCTCTCTCTAAGTATTATAGAATCTCCCTATTATTTGTGTCATATGCATTTGTAAATAAAGATAATGCATTTTAAAAAGCTTATGGTAACATAATTAGCTGAAGTCCTTAATGTTCAAAGGTGCACATTTACTTTAATTCACTATTTATGAAGAACGTGTTATTATCTGAGCAATCATAACTGATTAATATAAGAATACATTCACCTTTGAAAAAAGCTACAGTAAGTATTCCAATTATGCCTCTTGAGGATAATTAGCTTTAGGTTGGCTTTACTACTCTACTTCTTTTACCTTTATTTTAAACATGAGACACAAAAATTGGGAAGCTTATTTTTATGACATTAATTTGTTTGTTTATTTGCAATTCTCAAGGACTAGTTATGTCAATGTGAGATTTCAGCAGCAAAAATAAGAAGAAATAATAAAAAAATATTTTAATTCACAGAGGGTTATCAGCACACACAAGAACAGCTCACATACGTTTTGCTATATGCAAAAGGAAAAAAGAAAAACAGCTGTAAATAATAAAGACAGTGGGTAGGGAAATGTGGGTGAAGTTTTATTTTATTTTCTAATAATTTTTTGTCTTCTGCTTCCTAATAACTTGCCCTCCTCGTGCGCTCTGTCTGTATTTCATTGGCTGTGGCTCATTTTCAGTATCTTGATCGTCAGGACAGTGCGCACACCTGGCAACAAGACGTCTAGATATCAAGCTGTTTTGAAAACTGTCATAGCATCTGGGACTAGTCTCTGCATATCACAGGAGTGATTACACAACAAGACTGTGCGTCGTGGATTTGAGACTTCTCATCCCAGACCATTTGCCGACTCAAAACATCAAAAGAGACGAGCTTGAGTCGTATATTGTACACTAGGTATTAATCACAGTTTGACGTCAGTGATGACAGCAAATGCCATTGGCTTGAGTGTCTCGTGACCAGTTGCAAATAGCAAGTTTGAATGTAGCTTGAATGAGATGTGACTGCCTTCATGGAGCTAGGGGGAGATTTTCAGCAATTAAAACTTTCAGTATAACTCTGTTCCTCACACAAAGCTATTAAATGGTTTTGAATATATTTATTTTTTGTAATAAATTATTAAGATAGTTCTTATCTGCTTATAACGGCCTTTTGTATTGCTGAGGATAGGTTAGGGGCTTGGAAATATCAAAATAACAAATGTAAATCAAATTATTGTGACTAAATTTACCTGTCTGATACGTGTTTTAAATGATCGATAATTAGTTAGGTTTAGGAATGGGGTTGTGTTAAGGGATCTAAAATATCGATATGATTGTATACTGTATGTAACAACACAAATATATTTAGAAGTATAATAAATCATATTGCGAATAAGCATCTAATATTATTAGAAGATTGACAGTGATGCCTCCCTTATGAGACTGCCTAAGGCTTACCTGGCATGTCAGGAAACAGACAACGAGGGCTGCTTTTGCTGTCTGTACATGGGCTCTTGCACGTGTCAGTTTTTGACATATTGGGAGTGAGAACGTGTTGGTATAGTAGAGAAACTTTTGCAGCAACATTATTGCAAAACAATATGTAGTCTATATAGAAAGAATGTGCAAGAAAGGAAGACAGCCCTTTTTTGGTTGAGTTACTCTACGATAATAACTCAGAGTTGAGAATAATTGTACAGTCTCAGTCTTTGAAACATCTGGAGCACTGCCTGGGCCAGTGCGATAAAAACCTGTGTTTTCTGAAAACCAATCACTAGTACTCAGTGAAGCAGAGATCCAATTAATCTCTGGTGACATGATCTTCAAAGGGATGGCTCTTCTAACTTCTTGTGACATACTGAGTGCTTGGATCAAATTTCTGCATGTTTCTCATGTCTCTCTCTCTCTCTCTCTCTCTCTCTCTCTCTCTCACTACTTGCTTTAACTAACATTCAATACACTAAAACAATGAACATAAAATCTAATAAACTGTGTTTGAAAAGATATACTCACAGCTGCCACCTTATTGGGCACACCTGTATTAGTAGTTTAATTGTTGTTTTCAATCAAATAGAGTGGGGAAGGCATGATTGAATGGACTTGTGGTGTTATAATTTGATTGTTGATAACAAAGTATAACAACACATTTATTAACATAAATGATCATCATTAGAAAGGCTCTAGTCTCTGAAATATTTAAATGACAAATTATCTTTTAAACAGAGAGACATTATTTTATATCATGAAAACAAAGATGGTTAGGGTTAACCTAGTTCTTTTGTTAGCTAAATTGTTTATTCATAAGTATAAATTTGCACACTTAACCCCCGAGGTACAGCTTTGTATTTTAGAGTTTGGAATTATTTTGAAAATTTGCAGACTTTTAAATGTAAAATAATAATAATAATAATATTATATAAACATATTGCAATGCTATTCAAATCCCTCGTAAGTTTCAATTTGAGTGGATGTACAGTATACTGCAATGCAATTCTGTTCTTTTATGTGACTACTGGCATAAGCTGACTCTCCTACACTCACCCTGCTGCTGGTCTAAGACAGCACCCAGGCCTTCACTGCACGCATCAGTTTCCAATCTGAAAGGAAGATTGAAATGCATACCCTAACACAGGAGCAGAAGTAAGCTTTGCCTTCCACAGCTCAAAAGCTGATTGGCACTCTGATGACAGCAAAGCTCTAAAGTTTCTCTTTGTGCTGCCAAACTGCTTGACGCAGGTTCACTAAATCATGAAGGGGCTGGCAATTCTAGAAAAACTCTCAATTAACATTCTGTAGTAAATACAGAACCCAAAGAACGAGCATAATTCCTTAACTATACTGGGAATTTTCCATTGCTTGACCACTTCGACTTGGATCAGTACCAGTACCTCGAGGTGTGATCTGATGACCTGAGAAAGTTACTTCTTGCTGCAAGAAATCACACTTTACAGGCTTAACTTTGAGACCTGCTTCCTTTAGTCTATTAAAGACTACTTCCAGTCTCTGCAAGTGCTCAGGGAAAGTGGGCGACTACATTAGTGTGTCATCAAGGTAGCATTATCTGAAAAATCCATGGAAGCCTGCATAAGACGTTGAATCGCCGAAGGTCAATTGCAAACCCCAAAGGGCATCCGAGAATACTCAAAGATCCCAAATGGAGTCGTAAATGCAGTCTTATGCCTGTCTCACTCGTGGACAGAAACCTGATGACATCCACTAGCTTAATCAATGGAAGAAAGGAACTTTGCTCCTTGTAGTGCATCAAAGCTTTCATCTATCCTAGGCAGAGGAAATGCGTCTCACTTGGTCTTTGAGTTCAGCTGCCTGTAATCGACACTAGCATGATAGGTGAAGCATAAGCACTAGTGCTTTCTTGGATCACTCCTTTCCTAAGGAGTTTGGTGATATGTTTTCTGACTTCCCTTTACTGAGTGGGTGGGATATGCCTATAAGGCTTGGCCACTGGTACATCATCCACCACGTGAATCTCATGTGCACTTTGTCAGTAAAACCGAGGTCTTCATCCTTGAGAGCAAAAACATCAGATTACTTCATCAACAAATCACTCAGCTCTGCCTGTTTTGTGTTTACACTGATCTCTTCAATATCAGAAGAAATTCTCTGAAATCTCACCTCACATGTCTCATTGGACTCTTGACACAAGACAGAGGACCAAGTCTGGTTCTGGCCTGTAACTAGATATCTTCTGGGGAGAGGTTCACAACCTGTACAGGAAACAACAGTTTCTCTGAAGACACAAGAGAGGGAACAACAATCAGACTGCAGGTAAGGGTAACAGGAAGTCACATGAACCATCATGTAACATTCTTTGCTCCCTTGACCATTTCCATTGTAATCGATGAAGCAGGTACAGTATGTGTACTATGTCTTTTTCAGCTACTCGGACAACGCTTCACCTCTCTAGACTGCTGGCACTCTGCATCTGCTGAAAAGCCTCCATCCAATCAGACTGCAACTCTCCACCTAGGGTAGTATCAAACTCTGCATGAACCATTTGTCTACATCTGCTAATGATGTTCATGCCAATGAGGGCTAGTGCAGTAGAAGAGTTTTGTGAGTCTCTGACTACTAGGAAACCACACTCTGGTAGGGTAATACCCATGGCTTCAACCTCCAACTCAAGATAACCTAGGTATGGTATGTCTAAACCGTTGGAAGCTGAAATCTTCAGCCAACCTGTTGTGGATAGCATATCTTCATCCTCCCCAGACAGTTGTTCAATGAAGACAGTCTCAGAAATAGTACTGACTTGGCTTCCTGTATCAAGTAAACAATAGGCCATTATTCTACTAATCTTTAGATTAGCAACAGAACATTTTCCCACAGCACGCTTGAGTAGTCGGTCACGACAAGTATCAATATTGGCTGATAGACTGCCCTCGTACTGCCTGACTCACCTCAAGCGAGGGTGCAAGTTTCCCTACTGCACTGATGATTTGGCATTCTCTGTGACAGTTTTTTTTTTTTCACACACATTTTAGCAATGTGCCCAACACCAAAACACCAGAAACATATTGGCTGGCCATCATCTGTAAACCTTGGCTGCATCTTGGGTTTACTAAGAGTCAGCCATAGATTCTGACTTGTGAGTTTTTCGACAGATTGTGTTAGCTCTCCTATAGCTTTTCCTTGTTCTGCTACAATTTTTAAAACTTCTTCAAGTGTAGCAGGGTTTTTCTCAGGTATACCAACAGAAGTGCACTGAGCTTCAGCTCTCTCAGACATAACACTTCTGTTGTTGACTAATTATGTGACACGGGATTTAGGATCTTCTAGAGACCTCATAAGGGTTTCATCTCGCACTTCAATTAGTGCTGACTGTGGTTTGTCTAGCACCTATCTTCACCTCTACCATATTTCAAGATGAACATGCAAAAAAAAAAAAAAAAAAAAAAAAAACTGGCCTATAGGCTCCCAACAGTTAGACACAAAACGTGGTCAAACTCCACACATGCAATCCATATGCATCCTTCGGATATTATCCATAACAAACACTCAATTTTAACATATGACTCCTGTGAACACATATTTAATGCAATTTATAATAATTTTGTGTAAATTTTTTATTTACCCAAGAATTCTCAAACAATGAACAAAACTGGGAGCTCACTCGTGCAATACCAGTTCTCACGTTTCTAACCAGCACACACGCACAACACGAGGAGTGTCGGAAAGCGGGTGTCACAAAATGTCTTGGTTACTGATGTAACCTCTGTTCCATGATGGAGGGAACAAGACATTGTGTCGATGTAGTGACACTAGGGGTTCGATCTTGAGAGCCCCAATCACCTTTGCTTAAAATAGAAAAGGCCAATGAGAATTGGCGAGTGGAATTTGCATGCCACTCTCCGCCCCGGACATATGGGTATAAAAGGAGATGGCATGCACCACTCATTCAGATTTATGCTGAGGAGCTGATAGAGAGTCCCGGCCACGTCAGCGGCTGGTTCCGCGCCACAGCAGGAGGGACACAACGTCTCGTTCCCTCCATCAGGGAACAGAGGTTACATCAGTAACTAAGACGTTCCCTGTCTGTCACTCACTCAACGTTGTGTCGATGTAGTAACAATAGGGGTTCCTATAGGAAACGCCACAGGCGCTGAACCGTGTCACGAGGTATGGAAGAGTGGACACAGGCAAGCTGCTGCGTGCCTCGCAGCAAGCGCTCAACCACGTTGTGACCTTCCAGGGAGTTAGGTAAGGCATCTCCCTAGTCCCATTAAAGGGGGAGGAGGCACTTACCCAAGGAGGCTACTGGCAGAGCCTTTCCTGATTTGCTGTTAAGCAATTTCCCACCGAGCATTTTCTTCCCTCTCCCTTGCGCAACTATAGGGGTTGGGGTCTATTGCTCTCTTCGCCAGAATGGTGGCAACCTCCGCCTGGAGGACGGAGGCACCCTCGCCCCACACCGTAGTGGAGAGGATGCCACTGAACCTGGGTGCGCTTCTGGTGAACTGGATCGTCCTGATGAGCCACTGTGAGGGGCTGGAGAGCGCTAACCAGGCCTCTAGCCTCTGCGACAGTGGCACCAAGGGGATGACTGGACTTACTGTGCCCGGGCAGGGTGGTTCGCAGCAAGGCAGAGCAGGCGCCCCACCTGGAAGACAGCCCAGGGCGGACGTGCTGCTCCGCAAGCCCGCAACGGTGGCTGGTGACTGTGGCGGGTGAGTGACCCCAGAGACCAGCACATTTACCTGTTCGCCGGCTGTCTCTTAACGGAGAATGAGGGAACGGGAGGTACTCGCGTTCACCTGATTGACCGGAAAGACATCCAGCGCTTGGCCGTCGTGAATGCACTGGCCCAGGGAATGAGAAAACTGCTCTTTTATTGACCATGTGGGTGCCGAGGCCCAGAGGGCACTCGGTGATGGAATGCTCACCATGTGCTGGCCAAGGGCGATGGTGGGGCTGAAGAGATCACCCCGGCCAGACCGGTCAGAAGTAGTTGCCTCATCCCTGGGCTGCCCATATCAGGACAGCCTCAAAGCCCATCTGGGGTTCTTGGGGGCCGGCTGACAGGCAGGTGGAGCTGACATCCTGCGGGAGGATCTCTTTCTCTGAGGCCGGCGTACAGGCTCCGATGGTACAGGAGCCAAGACTGGCACTGCAGGGGAACGGCTCTGACGAGAAGCAGACGGGGCGTGGGACTTCGGAGGCCTGAAGGTGGCCAAATCGCGCCGCGGCAGGATATGCTTAATTGCCTGGGTCTGCTTCCTCACCGTTGTGAACTTATGGATGAAATCCTCGACGGTGTTGCCAAAAAGCCCCCCTTGGGAGATGGGCGCATCGAGAAAGCGGACTTTCTCGGCATCACGCATCTCCGGAAGGTTGAGCCACAGGTGCTAATGTTGGACCACAAGAGTGGACATCATCTGGTCCAGGGCATGTGCCGTGACCTTCGTTGCATGTACGGTGAGGTCGGTCACAGTACGAAGTTCCTGCATCAGCCCTGGGTCAGTCCTACCCTCGTGCAGATATTTCAGTGCCTTGGCCTGGTGGATCTGCAGGTAGGCCATGGTGTGCAGGGCGGAAGCGGCCTGACCTGCGGCCTTGTAAGCCTTCATCATTAAAGAGGAAGAGAACTTACAGGCCTTGGAAGGGAGCCTTGGTCGGTCACGCCAGGTGGCTGCGCCCTGCGGGCATAAATGCACCGCTACGGCATGCTCTACCTGGGGAAGCTCGACATATCCTTTAGCCACTCTGCCGTCATGGGTAGTCAGAGTGGACAAGTCTGCGAAGCATGTACAGGCAGAGAAAGGTGCCTTCCATGACTTCGTTAGCTTCTCGTGCACTTCCGGGAAGAAAGGCGATGGTGGGGCGCGGCCGTGAGTCACACTCCAAGCCCAGAAAAAATTCATCCAGAAGCGAATGCTCAGGGCAGGGTGGAGGGTTCCACTTTAGCCTGATGTTCGCAGCTGCCCGGGCAAGCATGGCTGCCATCTCAGCATCCGACTCATCCTGTGCCCTACCGCCTGTAGGCGGGAGCTCAGAAGATTCGTCTGCTTCCGATAGCAGAAGCCCACCCTCCGATGCTGCGACTGAAAGCTCATCCTCATCGCGAACCGCAAACTACACATTAAACCCGCCCTGAAGCAGGCCGCCTGCATCGCTCGACAGCTCTTCTGGGTAAAACGAGCATGCTGGGGGATGGGAGGTCTGCGAGAGCTGAGCCAGCGGAAGCGCTCCCATGCCCACATCCAGATCACCCAGGGTGCTTGCCGACCCGGCCGGCTGAGCATCACCCGAGGATGGACCAGGTTGGGGAGCAGCCACGGTGGCTCCTTGCTTCATGAAGAAGGAAGTGAGCTGCGACCGCAATGTTCTCATGGGCATGTTCTCGCAATGAGAACACGACCCTTCCAGAAAGCTGCCTCGGCATGCTGGCGCCCCAAGCACTCGAGACGGATTTCATGGCTGTCCAGAGGGGAGAGATAACGGCCACATCCAGTAGCGCAAACGCGGAAGGACATCTTTAAAAAGACGGCAAGCGTTTGCGCGAGCTCTTTTAGAAGGAAATATACTCTTTTGAATATACTCTTTTAGCACCCGTAGACTCAGCCACCGAAGCGCCCAGGGAAAGCAAAACACTCGACCGTGCGAGGGTGACCGCTGATATGCACCGTAAAATCAAGCAGCGTAAGCGAAAGGCGAGAGGACGAACACAAGCATGCATTCGGCTCAGAAGAAAAAATCTGAATGAGTGGTGCACGCCATCTCCTTTTATACCCGTATGTCCGGGGCAGAGAGTGGCATGCAAATTCCACTCGCCAATTCTCATTGGCCTTTTCTATTTTAAGCAAAGGTGATTGGGGCTCTCAAGATCGAACCCCTAGTGTCACTACATCGACACTACGTTGAGTGAGTGACAGACAGGGAACTCCGGTCTTAAAGGGTCCACCTCCAATTTATGACTAGAGTTAAATTACATGAAATGTCTTTACTTGGCTACATATGTATATAATATTCTATCAGTAATAAATAAATAAAAAAGATATATAAATGGAAAATAAATTACGATACTCTATTGTCAGCCTCCCCCTACAGTATTGCTGCATTAAAATATTTCTGTGCCTTTTGTGCCACATTTTTAATTTTCTGCATGTCTACAAACAAATGTCAAAAGAAATACTCAAATAGAACAAAACAAAATAAGTGCACTCTGAAAATGTCATACAGCTCATTATTCTAATGACAAAATATGACACCTTCGTTTTACACAAATTCACTTTACAAGCTGCTTTCCAGGAACAAATTATACCTGTAAATCTTGGTATGTGGTAAATCACTTTCTTGTGAGTAATTTGTGATTCCTTGCTTAAAGGCTAATTGCAAACACAGTGATATCAAAGCAGCAACATGGACTTATTGATGACCTTACATATGCACCACAGAGACATCTTTTCCATGAGTAATTTCCAAGTTTTCATCTTGAAGATATGATTTTTTGAATCCCATACTTTCCAGATAAATAATCCTCATCTTGGTGATGTATGAGTGATTACTTAAAAGTAATAGTAGTATTGTGCTCACCAAAATTGAGCACAATACCCTGATGGTAGGTAACTGTTATACTCACAAAACAAACAAAAAAAACAAATAAATAAATAAATAAATATATAAAGCAAGAAAGAAAGAAAGAAAGAGAAAAAGTTCATCAGAAATTAACAAGTTTTTTGTGCAAAACTCAAAGCTACTCTTTACATAATCATAAGGCTTGCATATATGCTAACTATATGTGTCAGGTAAAGGATATAAGACAACAATAGACTTGTTCCTTTCATCAGCTCTAACAAGGCAACACCTTTTGCAAAGAACCTGACAGATGCATCTCATCATCTGTGCATAATCCCATGTCCTCTCACTATGTGAGTAAAACAGATTACAATAAATTAGATAAAGTAGGATATCTGTCCCAAGAGTATTTAAATTCAACATTTAAGTTGCTCTCACCTTATAGCAATTTTGGAATTCAGTACATACACAGCTATTATACATTCTCAGCTCACCATATTTACATTTACATTTATTCATTTGGCAGACGCTTTTATCCAAAGCGACTTACAAGAGAGGAAAACATAAGCGAATCATCTTAGGAGACAGTGGTATAAAAAGTGCTGTATTACAAAGTATCACTAGCATCATAATAGTATTCAAAATAGAATAAAGTGCAACAGAATTGTTTTTATTTATTTATTTTTTTTTTAATGATTACAGTAGATGCATGATGAGATTAAAATTGCATTATTATTACAGCCAGAACAAGTTAACAACACAATCTGGCCTGCATGATTACTTTAAATAACACAGGAAAAAAAAATGAATCTATATAAAAATAAATAAATAAATAAATACAGGGGCGCCTCACCGACAAGATGTTTAATGTGGAAAATGTCTAATATGTAAACCTTTGCCACTATGAATAATTAGCTTGCCAGTATATACTGTTTTAGAATCAGTGCCAGTCATACCCCATTTGCCACCCTAGGTGAGATCAAAAGGCTGAGATATTGTTTGTATTAATGGAAAAGTTGAAAAGGACCTTGAAGTGAAATATATCCAGTGGCATACAAAACCTCCCATATCCTTGGATGATCCATCACTTTAACCAACCACAAATTAATATGCAGTCCCATTGGTGGAACAGAAAAAAAGCTTTCCACCAGAGCTTCTGTTGTGGGCACTAATTCCCTCCTTGAGGCCTGGCATCATCCTGCTCCTCGTTCCCACTGGAGCAGGGTGAATTGGAGGGGTTACATATCATCTTGCTCCCACCCCACCTCTCAGGCGATTCAGTAGCAGTGGGTTTGACCGAAGCTGTTACGCTTAAATTTATCATCCTCAAAGGGGAAGCCTTGGGCCTCTAAACAATCCTTATAGAGGATCCCATCACCAGACTACTGTTTATTTTGGCACCCATTTTGACACTGTAAGGGATCTTGGAGTTGTCAAGAACAGTATGGCTCCATTTTTCATGAGGGTGCTGCTGTTCTATATAAGCAATTAATTGTTGGAAGGAACTCAGCACACTAACCAAGAAAACTCTTGGCTTATAATTCATAGATAATTAGACAAATCCCTCCATGACTGTATCATCTCCACTGCAATAAATTACAGTACATATTATGTAGCACAGAAATACTATAGTCCAGATTTATATAAAGACATGGGTTTATAAATAGTTTTAAAAATAATAAATAGACCCAAAAATGGGTCACAGGTCTGTTCTGACAGGGTCGCAGATTGCAAACAAAGCTAAGTGCAAATAAAATGCAACTAACCATTTAATTGTGGATAGTTAGGATAGCAGAATAAAAAGACTTTTAAAATATATAGACTATAAACTGGCTTTTACATTTTAAAAGGGAAGATAAAACACTTCCCAGGCAGAAGTGCAGAACATCTGGTTGCGTGGCTTTCCCTCATTATTGAAAATGTCTCCGGTTACACATGCAACCTCGGTTCCCTGAGATGAAGGGAACGAGACATTGCGAGAATTGCTATGGGGAATCCTTCCGACAACTTGTACAATAACGCCAATCCTGAGATTGGCAATGGTGTTTGAGCCCCACCCATTTAGGCACGAATTTGGCCTATATAAGCGGGTGCGCGAACACCATTTCTTCAGAATTTTCTGATAAAAGCGCATTGCTCGAACCTCGGAAATCTGAAGTAGTAGTGCGGCTAGCTTTCACAATGTCTTGTTTCCTTCATCTCATGGAAACGAGGTTACATGTGTAACCAGAGATGTTCCCTTTCAATTTAGTTCACTCGACATTGCAAGAATCGCTATGGGGAACAGAGTCCCATCACACCACACTACATGACGTTTTACCCCCTGAAGTATAAACACTTCAAAAAGAATAGAAAGTCACAGGCCTACAGGATGGTGACTTATAAAAGACATGTCTTCAAGTGTATGAATTAATGAATAACCCCACATGGTGAAAACCAGATGGAAGTTAATCTCAGCCTGGGAATCTATATGAACCATATGAATACACACAGTCTTAATTTAAACCCTTCACAACCAAAGGCTGGGAAAGGAAATTTATTCCTATTGGAAGTGCTTGTGACTTCCAAGGGGGGTAATTTCAACAGCAGCCTATATACAGGTGGCTGTAGCAAAATATACATATATCAGGGCCCTGGAGGGCATGGATAGATCCTTAGGCACATAGCTTTTCTGGGTTGATGGTGGCTTTTGAAAGACCCAGCCCGAATACCAGGCATGAGCTGTCAACCGACAGCACCTGCATATCACCCACCCATTTAACAGAGGCCAGAGCCAGTAGGAGTGCGGTCTTAGAGAAAGCACATGCAACTCAAATTCCAGTGGTTCGAATGGGGAGCTTGTGAGCACCTTCTGCACAAGGTTTAAATCCCAAGCTGGGACAGTAGCAGGGCAAGGAGGTTTAGGTGCCTCGCTCCCTTGAGGAACTGAAAAATAGAGCATGTCTGTCCATGGAGGATCCAGCCTCCGGGGTGTGGTATGCCGACATAGTTGCTACATAAGCATCGATGGGGTGAGATCCACATCCAGCCACTCTTGGAGGAAAGCGAGTACTCAGCTATGGAGCAATTCACTGAGTCTTCACCACATGAAGAGCACCAATTTGTAAACACATGTCACTTAGTGCACAACACTGTAGCTTGCAGAATAGCATTCACTCCAGAAGGGCATGCCATTTATGTAAACTGCCACTCTCCTGTTGTCCGATTGAATCAGAATGTGGTGATTCGCTACCTCAGAATGCAAAGCCTTCAAAGCTAAGAGACAGCTAGTATTTCCAGATGACTGAAGAGCTAGGTGCTGAAGGCTGGGCTCCCACTGCACCTCAGCCTGTGCTGAACGCATCGTGATTACCACCTTTTGCCAGAAGACCTGATCCAACATGATGCTGTTAAAAGGTAAGAGTTGTCCAAGGTGCTAGAGCAGCTAGACAGCAGTGAGTTATGCCAATGCACATGCGCACCTGGTACCAGGCATGCCACCAGCGTTGGGGAGGTCTCATTTAAAAGACCTAACAGTGCGATGGCTGATGCTTTTTCGCCCAGTTTGACATTTCCACTTGTTCAGCCTGGCCCTCAGAGTAGTACATTCTCCTGCTTGCGAGCCTGAAGTAATTAAAAATGCGCATGCCGCTCAGCTTCAACGGGGCAAGTGCTGCATCGATACACTTTGAGAGTGTGCAGAGCCAAGGAAAGGACTCTGAATTAAAAAGCTGTTCCCCCGTACAGCCTGAGACGAAGTGTACATGAAAGTACGCATGTGTCCTTTAGATCCATTGAAGCAAAACAGCCCGAGGGCAGATGTGCGATAAGATCTGTTTCTGGGATACCGTTTTGAATGGGTGCTTTGCGAGCGCGCGATTCAACCGTCTCGGATCTAAAAGGGGCCGAAGCCCGCCGTCTTACTCTGGAATGGAAGACATCGGCTATAGAACCCTTGTGGCCAGAGCAGTTTGGAACAATCTCTAATAAAAGGGGCCAGACCTCAGAGTGAGGTGAGAGAGCCCAGCTGAAGCTACAAGTGTGTTGGCCGCTACCAGTCCCACTATATGAAGCGTTTGAGTGTTTTGTGTGAAGCGTTACCATTAAGCAGTCAAGCGAACATGTTTTTGTGTGAAGAATACATTTACTTTTGAGGTGGATTGGCCATCTCCCGCTTCCTCATTCCTTGAACTTTGTTACACTCCTTTGTTTAAACACAACACACAGAAGTAAAGTTCTGTATAATATCCTGGTCCCAACGAACTATGGCGGGGAGGGGGAGAGAAATTAAATTGTTTGTGTGTCTCGTGAAGGCATCATGAGTGCTTTCCTCTTTTTTTGTAAGAATAATTCTTTATTTAATACATCACATGGAAACATTTCGTGTAACATCCCAGCAAACTCTGGCAGGGAGTGAACAGCATTTGAATGTGTGGGTGTCTCATATAGCGAATGCTTTCTCTTTTATGTGAGAACATTCCTATGTGAACACCACACACAGAAACATATTTATCATGCATCATCCCGGCGAACTCCGATGGGGAATGAGCAACGTGACCAATAAAACTTGAAACTTGTGAATGTGTGTGTGCGTCTCTTGCAACAAGCGCTTTCTCTTTTGTGTGAGAACATTGGTCATGTGAACACAACAAACAGAAACACATTTGTGTATCATTCTAGCGACCTACGGTGGGGAATGAGCAGCATATGAATGTGTTCATCTCAAATACTTGCGACTAGCACATTTCTGATTTTTATGAAAACATAGTTTATGTGAACACAATACACAGAAACAGCCTGCGTGAAGCCTGTTAATGTGTGTGTCGAGCATATGCAGTACGAGCAGACACAACAAGCACTTTCTCTATTGTGTGAGAAGATTGTTTATGTGAACATCAACACACAGAAACAACACATATGCAATCTCCCAGCAAACTCTGGCAAGGAGGGTAAGTGAACGGTGTGTAAATGTGTGTTCATCTTGAGCCAGTGCAACAAGAGCAGACGCAACAATCACTTTCTCTATTGTGTGAGAAAATTATTTACGTGAAAATCATCACTCATGCAATCTCCCAGCGAACTCCGGTGAGGAGGTGAAGTAAACTGCATGTAAATGCGAGCGTCTCGAGTATGTGCAGCGCAAGCAGACACAACCAGTGCTTTCTCCATTGTGTAAGAAAATCACCACACAGAAACAACATATATGTAATCTCAGCATGCAGCATGACCAGACGCAACCAGCACTTTATCTAATGTGTGATAACATTGTTATATGAAATAACACAGAGGAACACATTTGTCTACCATCCGGCTTACCTGGTGGGAATGAGTAACGTTTGAATGTGTGCATCTTGACAATGAATGCATTTCTGTTTTTCTTTGTGAGAACAAAACACACAGACACATATTTATCTATCATCCTGGCATACCTGGCGAGGATGAGCAGCATACGCATGTCTGTTTCTTGTGAGAACATTATCTATTTGAACGCAACACAGAAACTATTCCATGGCTCGGCTGTCTTTGGTGGAGCCGGAGCAGTGGTGGCAGGGTCCTCCCCTGGGCGCTGACACGAAATAGAGCGGTGAGTCATCAGGTGATCAACTTGAGTCGACGGCTGGTTTTGAACCACGGTCTTCTGACTCTAAGGCCAACATTTAATGAGGCAAGTTAACACGCAAGCCGGATCTCTGGGAAGAATGGCACTGCCCTTTGAGATGCAGTTTTTTGATGCCAGCTGACTGCAGGACCACTCATCCAGGCGAGATATTTCTGGCTCGACTGGAGGGGACCACTGTAAACCCAGCTCCTCAACCACCCACGAGGGGACGCGAATCAGCTCTTATCAGTGGCATTGACACAAGTTCTCACCCTCACTGGGGGAAGGAACGGCAACATCCTCCGTGGACCACTCGCTCATGTTTGATGCTGAGAGGGATACAACGTCATCCCCATCGTCATAACCACCAGCATGACGAGGCCGTGTGCTCTGATAGAGGACTGGAGCTCATCACGTGTATACTGCACTGGCCGCTACATCAGAAGATTGAGGGGATCTTGGGGCTTGTGCCAGTGCGGGATCTTCCTCAACTTCATCCAATTCAACCTCACCGCCCCGCCTGGGTCAAAACTGGGTCTACATGTAGGTTATAAAACCTCGCAAAGGTATTGGGTGTAGACCAACCCACAGCTCTGCATATGTCTGCTAGAGAGGCCCACCTTGCCAGTGCCCAGGAGGACGCAACACCTATAGTGGAGTGCGCCGAGACTCCCAAGGGACAAGATTGGTATGCGAGAGAAATGGCATCCACAAGCCAATAGGCTAGCCTCTGCTTGGAGACAGCTTTCCCCTTCTGCTGTCCTCCAAAACAGACAAAGAGCTGATCCGAGCGTCTAAGGCTCTGCGTGCGGTCCAGATAGATTTGCAGGGCATAAACTGGACATAGCAACCAGGCCGGGTCTTCCTCCTCTGAAGGGAGCGCTTGCAGGTTCAACACCTGGTCCTGAAAAGGAGTGGTGGGAACTTTGGGCACGCAACCGGGCCGGGGTCTCAAGATCACGTGAGAGTATGCCGGCCCGAACTCCAGACATTCACTGGTAACAGAGAGCACCTGCAGGTCCCCCACCCTCTTGATGGAAGTGAGCACCACCAGGTGGGCCATCTTCAGAGACAAAGTGCTGAGCTCAGCCTGCTCCAGGGGCTCAAAGGGGGCTCTCTGTAGGGCAGGTAGGACCACAGAGAGATCCCAAGAGGGAATCAGGCACGGTCTAGGAGGATTCAACCTCCTTGCGCCATTGAGGAACCTGTTGATCAGGTTGCGCTGTCATGAGGGTCTCCCGTCCAGTGTATCGTGGGAAGCTGCTATGGCTGCCACGTACACTTTAAGGGTAGAGGGAGACAGCCATCTCTCCAGCCCTTCCTGAAGGAAAGACAGCACAGACCCGATGGCGCATCTCTGTGGGTCTTCCCCACAGGAAGAACACCAGTTCGCGAAGAGACGCCACTTCAAGACATACAGCCACCTCGTAGAGGGGGCTTTGGCCTGAGTGATCATGTTTACCACTGCTGGTGGAAGATCCGCTAGGTCTTTCATGTCCCATCCAGGAGCCAGACGTGGAGATTCCAGAGGTCCGGCCGCGGGTGCTGGAGCGTGCCCTGCCCCTGAGTGAGAAGGTCCTGCCTCAGGGGAATGCGCCAGGAAGGTGCTACTGCCAGGAGCATCAGATCCGAGAACCAAGTCCGGTTGGGCCAGTATGGCACAACGAACAGGACTTGCTGCACTTCCTCCCTGACTTTGCACAGAGTCTGTGCAATGAGGCTCACAGGAGGAAACGCATACTTGCATAGTCCCTGAGGCCAGCTGTGCACCAAGGCATCCGTGCCGAGGGGGGACTCGGACAGGGAGTACCAAAGGGGACATTGAGAGGACCCTTGGGAGGCAAACAGGTCTACCTGCACCTCCCCGAATCCCTCCCAAATCAACTGGACTGCGTGGGGGTGGAGTCTCTACTCCCCGTGGAGCATTACCTGCCATGACAGCGCATCCGCTGCATGGTTGAGGACGCCCGGGAGGTGAGTGGCTTGCAGAGACTTTAACATCTGCTGACTCCAAAGGAGGAGGCGGCGGATGAGTTGCGATATGCTACGCGAGCGTATGCTGCCTTGGGCCCTTGGCAGGGCGAAGGTGGGGCTGGAGAGATCACCCGGGCCAGACCGGTCAGGAGTAGTTGCCTCATCCCTGGGCTTCCCGTGTCAGGACCTCCTCAAAGCCTGTCTGGGGTTCTTGTGGGCCGGCTGACCGGCAGGTGAGGCAGTCCCTGCATCAGCCCTGGGTCGGTCCTACCCTCATGCAGATCTTTCAGCACCCTGGTGTGGCCATGGCGTGCAGGGTGGAAGCGGCCTGACCTGTGGCCTTGTAAGCCTTCATCATTAAAGAGGAAGAGAACTTACAGGCCTTGGAAGGGAGCCTTGGTCGGTCACGCCAGGTGGCTGCGCCCTGCGGGTATAAATGCACCGCTATGGCGTGCTCTACCTGGGGAAGCTCGACATATACCTTAGCTGCTCCACCGTCGAGGGTAGTCAAAGTGGACGAGCCCATGAAGCGTGTACGGGCAGAAAAAGGTGCCTTCCACGAATTCGATAGCTCCTCATGCATTTCCGGGAAAAAAAGGCACCGGGGCGGGGCGCGGTCGTGAGTTGCGCTCCGAGCCCAGAAACCAATCATCCAGCCGTGAACGTTCAGGGCAGGGTGGATGGTTCCACTTTAGCCCGATGTTCGCAACCACCCTGGCAAGCACGCTGCCATCTCAGCGTCCGCCTCATCCTGTGCTCTACCGCCCTTGGGCGGGAGCTCAGAAGATTCGTCCACTTCCGATAGCAGAAGCCCACCCTCCGATGCTGCGACCAAAAGCTCATCCTTGTCACGAGCCGCAAATGACACATTAAATCTGCCCTGAGGTGGACCACCTGTATCGCTCGACAGCTCTTCTGGATAGAACGAGTGTGCTGGGGGATGAGAGGTCCGCGGGGGCTGAGCTGGCGGAATTGCTCCCATGTTCACATCCAGATCGCCAATGGTGCTTGCCGACCCGGCCGGCTGAGCATCAGCCCAGGACGGACCAGGTTGGGAAGCAGCCGCGGTGGCTCCTTGCTTCATAAAGAAGGAAGTGAGCTGCGACCGCAACATTCTGATGGGCATGTTCTCGCAATGAGAACATGACCCTTCCACGAAAGCTGTCTTGGTGTGCTGGCACCCCAAGCACTCGAGACAGATTTCATGGCTGTCCGAAGGGGAGAGATAACGGCCACATCCAGTAGCGCAAACTCGGAAGGACATCTTTAAAAAGACACCAAGTTTTTGCGCGAGATCTTTTAGAAGGAAATATACTCTTTTGAATATACTCTTTTAGCACCCGTGGACTCAGCCGCCGAAGCGCCCAGGGGAAACACAACACTCAACTGTGAGAGTGTGATTGCTGATATGCGCCGTAACATTCCAGCAGCGTAAGCAAAGTATAATAGGGATGAACACACATGCGTTTGGCTCCGAAGAAAAAATCTGAATGAGTGGTGCACGCCATCTCCTTTTATACCCGTATGTCCGGGGCGGAGAGTGGCACGCAAATTCCACTCGCCAATTCTCATTGGCCTTTTCTATTTTAAGCAAAGGTGATTGGGGCACTCAAGATCGAACCCCTAGTGTCACTACATCGACACAACGTCAAGTGAGTGACAGACAGGGAACATAAAATATTTGTATCTTGCACAGTGTGCCATAAGCAGCACCTATTTTACATGCAATAATCATTTAATTTAATTATTGAAGGTACAAATATATTATTGGAATTTCAAATAATCTATTCAAAATCCTCTTGGCTCAAAAATCTAAGGGGGCACGTGCACGCCTGAATGGGCATGATGTGTCTGATTATAGCTATTATATACTGTATATAATACATGACATATATTTCCAATTTTTTCATACAGTATTTTAAAATGAAAATCTATACTGTAAATATTGTTAACAAAATTCAGCATTTGACATGTAAAATCTGGGTTCTGAAGCAAAACTAGTTGAGAGCCACTGAGAGTATAAAAAAAACAATTCTGCTTCTGCTTAGCCACTATAAGAAACCACCACAGTTTCTTTTGTTTTCACACCATTACTCCTGGCTGTGCTCTCTCAGCCTCCTACAACAGAAACAGCTGCAAGCTCATCTCACCAATTACAGGCGGAGGACTGGAAACAATTGTCCTTGTTAGAGAACTCACTAAAGTCTTAATGTTGAGTTTTGCCTATCTGAAGACTTTTCTTTGAAAAAGAGCAAGACATACTAGTGAAAAAGTTATATGCAAAATCTGGGCTCTACTGTATTGTCGTTCCCTATCTGTCACTCACTCGACGTTGTGCCGATTTAGTGACACTAGGGGTCACTCTTGGGAGCCCGAGACACCTCTGGTCTTTGATAAAAGGCCAATGAAAACTGGCGAGTGGTATTTGCATGCCACTCCCCCGGACATATGGGTATAAAAGGAGCTGGTATGCAACCACTCATTCAGATTTTCTCTTCGGAGCTGAACGGTCATGCTCATTGAGCTGAATACTACTGTTCATTCACCTCTGCTGGATCTGACGGCGCATTTCAGCAGCTTCTCCCTCCTCTGCACTGGTGCACTGCAGAGAACGCCCCTGGGCGCTTCGGCAGAAAAAAATAGAGGGTATATTTTCTGAAAGAGCTTTTCCCCTCTTAAAGAGTATATATTTCTCTAAAAGAGTGCACACACGGAACGCCTTTTTAAAGATGACTTTCCGATTGTGTGTTGTTCCTGGTTGCGGTCGTTATCTCTCAACTTCGGATGGTCATGATCGCTGTCTTTCGTGTCTGGGCGTGACCCACACGGAGGCAGCGTTTGTGAATGGTTCATGTTCTCACTGCGAGAACATGACCATGGCAATGTTGCAGTCGTGGCTTGCTTTCATAAGAAAAAGCCCAGCGGCTCCCCACCTCGGTCCTTCTACCTATGGGTATGAGGCCAGCGCGGCTAGCACTGGGGGCGATTTGGGGACCCCAATGGGATCGTCTACACCGGGTATCCCCCCACAGACCTCCCATTCACCAGCACGCTCGTCTGTCCCAATCGGGCTTCCGGATGAGTTCGCCGGCTCATCTCACGGCGAGTCTGGCTTCTTGTTCGGAACTCGTGAAGATGATGAGCTCTCGAGCGCAGCATCGGAGAGCAGGCTTGTCCAGTCGGATGCAGAAGCCTCAGCTGGGCTTCCCCCTTCGGGGATGATTGCCCAGTCACAGGCCGAAGCTGTAATGATGGACATGCTTTCCCGGACGGCCATGAGCGTCGGGTGGAACCCTCTGCTCTCCCCTGAACCCTCGCGGCTTGATGATTGGTTTCTGGGCTCACGGCGCCGCTCAAAGCAGCCATGTCCCGCTCTAGTGCCATTCTTCCCAAAAGTGCATGAGGAGCTGATGAAGTCATGGGAGGCATCTTTTACTGCCCGGCCCCGACTGCGCAGTTCCCCCGTTCTCAATACCCTCGATGGCGGGGCAGCCAAGGTCTATACAGCGTTTCCCCCGGTGGATAAGGCGCTTGCAGTGCACCTATGCCCGCAGAGCGGCGCCACCTGGCGTGGACGCCCTAAGCGCCCGTCGTCATAAGCTCACGTCGTCCCTGACGGCTAAGGCCTACAGTGCTGCTGGACAAGCCGCCTCTGCCCTGCATGCCATGGCTCTCCTGCAGGTCCACCAAGCCAAGGCGCTGAAAGAACTGCACGAGGGTAGTTCTGCCCCAGATTTGATGCAGGAACTGCGCTTGGCGACCGACCTCGCTCTCCGGGCGACGAAGGTCACGGCGCGGACTCTTGGGCGGACGATGGCCACACTAGTGGTCCAGGAGCACCACCTTTGGCCGTGACCTCCGTTGCTCGGAGAGCGAGGTCGGTCACCGAGCGCAGTTCCTGCATCAATCCCGGGGAGGAACTACCCTCGTGCAGTTCCTTTAGCACCTTGGCAGACTTGCAGGAGAGCCATGGCGTGCAGGGCAGAGGCAGCTTGTCCAGCGGCACCGTAGGCCTTGGCCGTCAGAGACGACATAAACCTACAGGCCTTGGATGGGGGCTTTGGGCACCCGCACCAGATGGCAGTGCTCTGCGGACATAGGTGCACTGCGAGCGCCTTTATCCACCAGGGGATTGCCGAATAGCCCTTGGCCACCCCACCATCGAGGGTAGTGAGGGCGGGGAAGCTGAAAAGATCGGGACCGGGCAGTAAAAAGTGCCTCCCGCGACCTTGTCAGCTCTTCATGCACTTCCGGGAAGAAAGGAACAGGGGCGGGGCGTGGCTTTGAGCGGCACCGCGAGCCCAGGAACCAATCACTGAGCTGCGAGGGTTCAGGGAAGAGCAGTGAGATCCACTCCAACCGCTGCCCGGGAAAGCATGTCATCATCTCCGCGTCAGCTTGTGACTGGGCAATTGACCCCAAAGGGAGGAGCCCAGCTGAGGCTTCCGACTGGACGATGCTGTGCTCGAAAGCTCATCACTTTCGCGGGCTCCGAATAAGAGGTCGAACTCGCCTTGAGACGAGCCGGCGGACTCCCCCGGAAGCCCGATCGGGGCAGACGAGCGTGCTGGGGAATGGGAGGTCCACGGGGGGATACCCGGCAGAGGCGGTCCCATTGGGTCCCCAAATCGACCCCAGTGCTAGCCGCGCTGGCCTCATAACCGTGGGTAAAAGGACCGAGGCGGGAGCCTCTGGGGTGGCTCGCTTTCTTACGAAGGCGAGCCGCGACCGCAACGTTGCCATGGACATATTCTCGCAGTGAGAACATGACCATCCACGAACACTGTCTCCACGTGAGCAGTGCCCTGACACGAAAGACAGTGATCGTGACCGTTAGAAGGCGAGAGATAACGAGCGCAACCAGGAATAACACAAAATCGGAAAAGCATCTTTAAAAAGACGCGTCTTTAAAAAGACGTTCCATGTGTGCGCTATTTTAGAGAAATATATACTCTTTTAGAGGGGAAAAATGCTCTTTCAGAAAATATACTCTCTAGTTTTTCTGCAAAAGCGCCCAGAGGCATTCTCTGCAGTGCACCAGTGCAGAGGAGGGAGAAGCCGCTGAAATGCGCCGTCAGATCCAGCAGAGGTGAATGAACAGTAGTATTCAGCTCAATGAGCATGACCGTTTTGCTCCGAAGAGAAAATCTGAATGAGTGGTTGCATACCAGCTCCTTTTATACCCGTATGTCCAGGGGAGTGGCATGCAAATACCACTCGCCAATTTTCATTGGCATTTTATCAAAGACCAGAGGTGTCTCGGGCTCCCAAGAGTGACCCCTAGTGTCACTACATCGACACCAACGTCGAGTGAGTGACAGATAGGGAACAGGTCTTACTGTTCACCATCTAGCTCTCATTGAACACCTCAACGCATACAAAATTGCTCTGAACTCTGCACGGTCTAACTATGTCTCTACAATTATCAATAAAGCAAGCAAAATGCCCAAGGTTTTGTTTGACACGATAAATAAGCTCACCCAACTTCCAGCTCATGATGTCCATGCATCTGATGATCTTTGTTGTTCTTTCCTGAATTATTTCCAGGAAAAGTTGAATGCTGTCTGCCAGTGCTTTATAGATGAGGCTTCAGATTTTAGTTTTATGCCAGACCACTCTTGTCAATATTTGTCTAGTTTTACTCCTACAAACCCCTCCTCTATCAGTGACTTAATACTGAAGTCCAATTCTTCATCTTGCCGACTTGATCCCTCCTTAAACTCTGTCATTCTGTCATCTCTGCACCTATCTCACATTTCATAAACAGATCTCTAGCTTCTGCTTCTCTCCCTTTATCACTTAAAACTGCGGCAGTAACTTTAAAAACCTAACTTGGACCCTACTGTTCTTTCTCATTTTCGCCCTATCTCTAACTTACCATTCAATTAAAAAATACTGGAAAGAGTTGTTGCCTCCCAGTTACAATCTTTCCTTGTTCAAAATGATCTTTTTGACCCCTTTCAGTCTGGCTTTCGCCCACTTCACAGTACTGAAACCGCCCTTGTAAGGGTTGTCAATGACCTACTACTCACTGGTGACTGGTTCTCTCTCCGTTCTTCTATTACTTGACCTTAGCTCTGCTTTTGATACTGTTTGCCATGAATTACTTCTCTCCTGCCTCTCGGATGTTGGTGTCACTGGTGCTGCTCTCTCCTGGCTTTCTTCATACCTCACGGATAGACAGTTTTACATTTCAATGCAAAATTATCAGTCACCTACTGTTTTTCTGAAATTAGGTGTCCCTCAGGGATCAGTTCTTGGACCTCTACTATTCATTACATATATATACTGCCTTCGGGTCAACTCATTCGCCGCCACGGTTTCAGTTACAACTGTTATGCTGACAACATTCAAATATGTACAGCTTGTAGATCTGCCCCCACTCTCCAGACAGGTCCACTATCAACATGTGTAAATGAAATAAAAAAAATGGCTTAACTCCAATTCCTAAAATTGAACATGGATAAAACTGAGATCATTATTATTGGAATCATTATATGGCACTTTCATCAAACCGTCCAATACTGTAAAAAATGTAGGTATCATCTTTGATCCCTCCCTCACTTTTGAAGCTTATATTAAATCTGTATCTAAAATTGCCTGCTTTCACCTTCGCCGCATTGCTCGCCTTCGTCCCTTTATCAGTCTCAAAGATGCCGAAACACTGGTTCATGCATTTATATCCTCATGTCTTGACTATTGCAATGCCCTCTTCATTGGTTTACCTGCTAACTCTATTGCTAGGTTGCAATATATTCAAAATTCTGCTGCTAGAATCCTTACACATACCAAGTGCTCAGCTCATATTACTCCATTCCTGTTTGAACTTCACTGGTTACTAGCTTTGTTTCGCATCAAATATAAACTAATCCTGCTTACATTTAAATCACTTCATGGTCTGGCACCTCACTATCTTAGTGAATTGCTTCTCCCCTACAACCCGATCCACTCTCTTAGGTCTTCTGGGTCAGGACTCCTTTCCGTCCCTAGATCTCGCCACTCTACTATGGGTGGCAGGTCATTCAGCGTAGTAGCACCCATTATATGGAATTCACTCCCCCTGACTCTTCGCAGCATCTCTTCTATCTCTGAGTTTAAATCTCAACTTAAAACTTTTTTGTTTTCTCAGTGTTATTTATCTTAGTGTGTTATGTATTCATTGTACTATCTGAACTGTGTTTTTGTGATTGTTCATTGTTTTTGTATTATTGTGTTACTATTGTAAAGTGTCCTTGAGCTCTGGAAAGGCGCTATATAAATTAAACTTATTATTATTATTATTATTATTATTATTATTATTATTATTTTGTGACTTCTAAATTAGGAAAAACAAGCCTTTCAACTTAAAGGAGCCAACAATAACAAGAAAGTCATGTTTAAAGTTTTACAGAAAAACTGCTGATAAACTGTGATGAAAAAAAAAACATCTCCATAACACACAATATAAACTACATTCCAAATTAAAGTTGTAATCCCTGAATGTTTGCAGTAAAGCACTGAAAGTTTGTATAATCTTGTAGTGTTGTCAATAGTATCAATGCATTAGTATCAAGTTGATACTACATATGAATGTATTGTCAGATTAAGTAATATAAGTTATATTATAAGAAATATTAGTTCTGAGATACTGAAAAATGTATTTAGCTGGTCAAAATCAGATGCAGTAAGTACCAAATATTTAGATATATAACCCTGAAAATAAAGAGTAATATATAAAGATGTGCTAGGAATATACAAGCATAGTGTGAATGTTCCGTGGAAAGGAGGAGGCGGGAGGCAGGTTGCTCTACTCACAGGTTAGGTTTCTTTAATGACCACACTGCTCTCAACTTTACAACAATAACTTTTTCCGTGATAAAATAACAGTCTCTGCAACTTAACTATAATAAACTCTTAACTTCACAAACATAACTCTGGGGACCCAGTCTCTCTCTCTCTCCACGTCTGCTGGTGGTGTGGCTCTTTTATGCCGCTCTCCCCATGCTCACTGTAATTAGAAACAGGTTTTAGACATAATCTAGCTCAGGTGCAAGCACCCTTACCGCTTTCTCTCTCTCCGGAGAGACGCTTGACCACGCCCCTGCTGCCACACATAGTCACAAGCCAGGACATTTCCAAAACTCTTTTATTAAGAAACAATGCCATGATGAACCTAGCAAACTTTGGCAAATCTAGAAACTATTTTTCTCATAAATCACATATTTTTGCCTATTTATATCATGCTTCCAAACTAACTTAAAACACCCCACGAATCAATTAAAGTGCATAGTGTTAAAATCACACAACTTCTGATCTTTGAGCGTATTTTCAGCTGAGACAATAAGACGTCATTTTTAAAGATTTACTATATAAATGACACCGATGTAACATTTAAACTTTTATTATAAATTGTATTACATTCCAATATTTCATTAAAGGATGGCCTCATACGTATCCACAGAGGTCTGGGCTAAGCCCTGAATATCCACTGACCCCAGAACCGATCTTTGATTGCGCCACAAAACCTAGCATAGTCCCAAGCCCTTCACTATTGAACAAGATTTGAAAACTTGGGCAATCTCCCACGCCCCCTCTAAGGGGCACTCCTCAAAAACTGTGAGCCACAGGCTTGATGGATTGAATCAAACTAGAGTCGATCTCAACATAGCTCATTTGAGGGCTGAACGTACCAACAAACCCTTGGCCAGCTGATGCCCAATGTGATTTAGTGCAGCATGAGGACCAATGCTTGCATGTGTGACTTCTGAGGCCAAATGGGCTGTTTTATTTCAGGTGTGGGATGATTTATATTCCCCTCTGCTACTGTTTAACTCAAGGGGCTACATTCTAAACCCAACAATAAATCACTTTTTGTTTTTCACTAGTCTACCTCTCACCCTTAATTTATATTGGACGTTAGTCTACTTTATATGTTTTTGTTTTTTTGTCACAGTCTGTTTGTTTTTCTTTGGGAAATGTTTAATGTGTATGATGCAACGCTCTCTCTTAAAGAAACGTCACTCTAGCAACATTTAAAAGCTGGTGTGTGGTGAGCTTACTGGCACACTATGGCTGCACTGCATTAACATCATCCAGGTGGAAACTGCAGTATCATACATGTGGACGCTGCAGTCACATCATCCAGGTGGATGCTGGTGGAGAATGGCCTGTTCATTATGATAAGCGCTTTGAGTGTAGTGTCAGAAAAGCACTATATAACTGTAACCTTCATACATTCATTCGTTCATTCATTCATTCATTTTAGCATGCGTCACTAAAACGTCTCTCTTGTACCATATTCAAGTTCGACATTCAAACTTCACTCTGGTGTCTTATTCAAATTAAATTTTACCCAAGGCTAAACTTTTAGGGTTAAAATAAAAAATGTTGTCATCATTTACTCACCCTCATGTTATTCAAAACCTCAAAAATTTCTGTATTCCATAAAACACAAAATATTTTATTTTTTTCCAGAATGTCCGAGCAGTTATTGTCCATGTAATGAAAGTGGAAACTGGATCGCATTCACAAACTGTGCATACACATGCGTATTTGCATATAAAATCTGCATAAGGACGTTTTCATGAAGACGTCATTATTCATCAATAAGTTTGCAATAAAATGTATTTTAAAATTATGATAAAATTTAGAACAAAGTGAAACTGCACATACCCAAAACTTACATACTCCCAGTGTCCCTTATAAACATGGAATAGACATGAAACGAATAAAGAAATTATGCATATACACAGATACATTTATTATACAGTCCTGTGCAAAATCTTAAGCACAATAGATGTTTTACAAAAGCATAATTCTTTGTATAATGAAAAACAATGTTATTTTATATCATCTGCTTGAGAGTGTCACTAAGAAATTTTAGATTTCAATATTCCTTTTGAGAACAGAATAGAATAGACTAAAAGAACAAGGAGTCCTGGAACAGATGGTGTGATGTGCAATTCATGTTACAGTGCCGGCAGCTCTTATAAGGTGCCGGTACGGTGTCCTGCTTGCAAAACGATAGGGTGAAGCGGCGAAGAGGGAATACCGCCACCAATATCTTCGCACTTTGAGCCTTTTGGATGACACGCATAGCCAGAACCAGTGGATGATGAGACTCAGATAAATGCTCCTGCACAAGCAGTGTTCCAAACACGCCTTCAGTTCATCTAACGTGGCATCTTGTTTACACATATGCAACTGTACATGTGTGGTGGTGTCATTTAGAATATTGAGGGGAAACACAAAAGCACATGGGAAGATAAAACAAAGACAAACAAACTCTAGTCTGGAGTCCTAACAGTACCACCCCCAGGTGCTCCCGAGGAAGAGCAGCCCTGCCCCTGGTGGTACTCACTGATGAGGGATCAGTCACAGACTGAGCATCTGTCTGTGACCCAGGACCCAGCATCTCTCCTCCGTGCTGTGCTGAACATCAGTTAAGATGGCATTCCAGGGACCAGTTTATGGCAGGGCCCCTCTCTAACTGCTGGTGTGGAAGATGTGCCACATTGTGATTGGATCCTTGGTGAATGAACATAAACAAATGTTCAGCAACATCAGATAAGATGCTAAGACAACTGCCAGACACCTCTTACAGGGCAGGAAGGGGGACCATCTGCACCCACCACCACCAAGGAGAGGACTTCTCATTGGACTACAGGTTGACTTTAACCAGCAGTGGAGGGCCACAGAGATCTATTCATACCTATGTTTGGAGGCCTTAAATTAATATAAACTGCAACACATCCACTTCCTCTTCATGCAAAGCACAGTTTATGTTAATGGTTACTGACTGTTAACACAACAGTTCATGGGACAGACCTATTAACAGATAAACGAATGCATGGATGATAACTTAACCATTTCTTATCGTGTTTGGTCTCTATCTGCTCCATACAATGCCTTTAATAATTTGAAAGAGGATTGTTAAAGAAATAATGCATGGGTAAAATGTTAAAGACACTGTTTTGGGGGCCTGGGTAGCTCAGTGGTAAAATACACTGGCTACCACCCCTGGAGTTCGCTAGCTCACTAGTTTGAATCCCAGGGCATGCTGAGTGACCCCAGCCAGGTCTCCTAAGCAACCAAATTGGCCCAGTTGCTAGGGAGGGTAGAGTCACATGGGGTAAACTCCTCGTGGTCGCAATAATGTGGTTAGTTTTCGGTGGGGCGCGTGGTGAGTTGAGCGTGGTTGTCGTGGTGGATGGCATGAAGCCTCCACACGCACTATGTCTCCGTGGCAATGCACTCAACAATCCACGTGATAAGATGCACGGGTTGATGGTCTCAGACGAAGAGGCAACTGGGATTCGTTCTCCGCCACCTGGACTGAGGCAAATCACTACGCGACCACGAGGACTTAAAGGCACATTGGGAATTGGGCATTCCAAATTGGGAGAAAAAGGGGAAAAATCAAAAAAAAAAAAAAGACATTGTTTTAACACTGTACTTTATGCTATGCAAATGAGTCCACACTAGGGTGGGCAACACCATGGCTAAGTGCATCCCAGTCCACAAAGGACCTCTGCATCGGCAGACATTGCCTGTCCCACACGGCTCCTACCAGCCTGCAAAGGACCCTGTGAAGATTCAACTGACCCAACTGCCCAGTCCACTCTTTAAGGACCCTCTTGGCACAACCGAAGTTCAGCATCCTCCAGCCCAGCTTGGCAACGACTACTGGATCGCAACTCTGTGCCCTTCCCACTGCACGCTAACCGAATCACCAGTGGAAGATGTCTCTACTGGCGGACTGATCACCCAACTGTGTGGAACGTAAATATAAACTTACCAAACCTCTTTCTAGAGACCTTGGCATTAGTTTATACCTGCAGCATATGTTTTTCTAACTTGCTTAGATAACAGTTACCTGGGGTCAGCTTGTTACAAATAATAGGTATATTATTTGTTTAATGATAAATAAGCATTATTTATCACCATTTTGCCAGAGCCATTAGGTGGTTTCCCATAAGGAGCATTCCCATACAATTCTCTCCCATTGCCACATTCAGTTCAACAGCATTGCATTTATCCATTCTGTGTTCAAATCATTTATTTGTTTTATTGTTTAATTCAGTACTTTCCTTTTTGGTTATTAGTTTATTATCATTTAGCAGTGCATATTCATTTTTAGCATTATTAATCATTGTGGTATTTACTCTTGCATATCTATTGTTAATACATTTAATTAATTTTATTACAACTGTGTCTTCGTTGTGTTGATGATCAAAGACTCTACTAGTTGTCCAGACTCTCACAAATCCTTCAGATAAATCAGCTGACCAACTCCCTCTAGTTTACATTAAATCTAAATGATCGAACAGCTCTTTTGGGAATGTTCTTAAATTGTTAAGATAGTATTCTTAACTGGTGCCCCGTATTGCAAAGGGGGAGGGGTCATCTGATACACTCATAACCACACCTTAAGTGACACGTGATCAAAAATCATTAAGTCATCTGTGAATTGAATAGAAATCACTAGAGTGCCGTACCCCAGTACACAAGATATTGGAACTCCACCCCCGGTGCCTTGTGTCAAGCGGCCTTCTAACAGTAAAGACAGGGGAACCATCGACAAAACGAGGGGAGGGATGGGGGGAATCAGAGTTGAGGTTCAAGGAGCAACGAGAGAAAGTCATAAAACAGGAAACATGATATACAGGGTGGACTTTACAAAGGGAGAATGGGAGCCTCATTCTTACTGCTGCAGACTGAGAACGTTGGTAATGGGGAATGGCCCCATGGACCGAGGAGCCAACTTGTGGGCTGATCCCCTCAGTGGAAGATCCTTCCTGGAGAACCCTATCCTTTGACCACACACATACCTAGGCGCCCGAGTCCATAGACAGTCCGCAGTGATTTTGACCTGCCCTTGAGCACGCAGGAGTTCCTCCCTGGCCCTCCTCTAAGTGCGACGACATCAGCGATGACATCGGCAAATAAACATGTGGGCTGAAGGGACCACGGCATCAAGCTCCTGCTAGGGAAACAAAGGAGGCTGATAACTAAGGCAAAACTGAAAGGGGAGAGACTAGTCAACGAGACAGGAATGGAATTGTGGGCATACTTGGCCCAGGACAGCTGCTGAAACCAAGAGGAGGGTTGTAAGTGGCCAGGCAACGGAGCATCCTCTCATGGTCCTGGTTCACTCACTTAGACTGCCCATTGGTCTGAGGATGGAACCCTAATGGCAGACTGGCCAAGGCACCAATCTGTCAACAGAATTCCCTCTAGAAATGGAAGACGAACTGGGGCCCCGTCTCGGAGACCATGTCCACTGGAAGACCATGGATCCTGAAGACATGGTTCACCACCAACAGTGTCATCTCCTTTGCAGAGGGGAGTTTAGAAAGGTGAATGAAGTGGACCGCCTCAGAAGAATGGTCAACAATGGTTAGGATAGTAGTTTTTCCACTGGAGGAAGGAATACCTGTGATTAAGTCCTAGGCAATATGAGACCAAGGGTGGGAGGGGATGGGAAGGGGTTGTCACAGACCAATGCGAGGTCTACTGGAGACCTTGTTCTGGTCGCGGACTGAGCAAGTGGACACAAACCTTTCGGATGTCCTCAGAAACGGCCAGCCACCAATATCAATGGCAGACAGCAACCAATGTCCTTCTCACTCCCAGGTGGCAGACTAACCTGGAGGCATGATCCCACTTGAGCACAGAGGTTGGGACCAAAAAACCAAGACAATTAGGGCAACCCTCAGGCTCCCTGATCCAACAGAGCCCCACTGACCTGCCCCTCCACCCCCCACTAATATATATATCAGTGGCAAATTCTCATGGCCAGCAAAGCCTTCTCTGTTGGCCTAACATGCCAAATAAATAAATATTTTTCATCCTTTCATTCTCAATCACCTTTTTGCCTATGTATTTTTAATCACTATCCACTCTTAATTAATCTACAAACAAATAGAGAAAAACAAAAAGTTTATCCAGTCAGAATTTATTCCTTGATGCTTACAAGTGAAGCGTGACAACTGTTTCACAAATCACATGCCCGAAGCAGCACTTGAGTTTGAGCTCCACCCCATCAGGCCTTCAGAATTTTTTCAGAATCCCTCAACAGTGCAAATAAATGAGCAACTAAAGTCAGACTGTCAGATTCATCAGCCAATCAGATTGATTTATTTGTTCTTGGTGGGTGTGATCTTTAGGATATGTCCCGGTCTAGGCCTTCTAGCTGGCTTGAGTGCCGCAATCACGCTTTAAGTAATGTACTTAATTCAAGAGTGAAAAGCATGAGATCTAGCTGTCATCGCCATTGAGAAAGAGATCCTTATGGATTTACAAACACGAGATGTTCTGCATGACCATGTGATTGCTTAATTTATTAAACAGGAAAGGAGGACTGATTTTCACTCCAAGTAAATTGGTAAGTGCTTTTTGCATTGTTATAGCAACATCAGGAGTTTTCTAAGTGTAAATTAGGCTGCTGGAGCATTCAGTGTTGGATCAAATTTTGAAAAGTAGTGCTGCATTCTAATCAACTCGGAAAGTCGGATTTTACAACTTCCTACGAGGAAAAGTGCAATGGAATACATTTTGAAGTCAGAATTACAACTTGTAGGCTCGTGCACAAATTCTCGACTCGATTTTGTCGAGATGCAGGGGCATGATGTCACACAAAAATGCAGACACTCAGGGAGACATACAAAATCAGTGATAAACATTCACTTTATTATGTAATATCGATAATTGAGTTTGTTTCCACATTACATGATATTAAAGCTTGTTTAACAAATGCCTGCTGCAGAAACAGGTGTATAAAACAATATAATCTCTTTTGATAATCGTACACCTGTAGCACATACAGCTGTGCTCAAAAGTTTGCATACCCTGGCAGAAATTGTGACATTTTGGCATTGATTTTTAAAATGACTGATCATGCAAAAAAACTGTCTTTTATTTAAGGATAGAGATCATATGAAGCCATTTATTATCATATAGTTGGTTGGCTCCTTTTTAAATCATAATGATAACAGAAATCACCCAAATGGCCCTGATCAAAAGTTTACATACCCTTGAATGTTTGGCCTTGTTACAGACACACATGGTGACACACACAGGTTTAAATGGCAATTAAAGTTTAATTTCCCATACCTGTGGCTTTTTAAATTGCAATTAGTGTCTGTGTATTAATAGTCAATGAGTTTGTTAGCTCTCATGTGGATGCACTGAGCAGGCTAGATACTAAGCCTTGGGGAGCAGAAAAGAACTGTCAAAAGACCTGTGTAACAAGGTAATAGAACTTCATAAAAATGGAAAAGGATATAAAAAGATATCCAAAGCCTTGAAAATGCCAGTCAGTACTGTTCAATCACTTATTAAGAAGTGGAAAATTTGGGGATCTCTTGATATAAAGCCAAGGTCAGGTAGACCAAGAAAGATTTCAGCCATAACTGCCAGAAGAATTGTTCGGGATACAAAGAAAAACCCACAGGTAACCTCAGGAGAAATACAGGCTGCTCTGGAAAAAGACAGTGTGGTTGTTTCAGCCACGGCCATTTCTCTCATTTTTCTCCCCACAAAGTGATTTTTTTTCCATCTGGGGCCATATGTACTCACGTCAGGGAAGGTGTCCTTTCCCCAGAGACCACATCCTGTCTGAAGGGAAGGTTAACATGTGGCGAATATGTCACATGGGCTACCAGCCGCATGTGGTAGAAGCCCCATGGTAGGTCCTACCTGGAGGGGAGGAACTCTACAGCATGGTGACCGGAGGCAGAGGAGGACCCTGCAGAAGGGAGACACGGATTTGCCCTCAGGGAAACCGTACTGTGGAAAATACATCACAAGGGGTTACCACAGGTAACCAGCACATGTGGAGCACCTACCCCAGTACAGGGCATACTAGTACATGTACTGGGCCCAGCTCCGAATTCGCCAGCCGCAGGGCTAAGGAGAAAGAACATCCAGGGTTCACCATCTCGTGAACTCGCATGGGGGAAAAAAGCACACGTCTTCCCCTCAGGGAGGGGAAAGGCGCTATGTGCAAGTGGTACACCCAGCCAGCTGCACGCACACTTACCTGCTCATACCTGTCAACACACGGGACGAAACCGATTCAACCTGGAGATTATAAAATCTCACAAAGGTATTGGGTGTTGCCCAGCCCACTGCTCTACAGGCTAGTGTCCAAGAGGATGCCACACTCCTTGTGGAGTGTGCTCATAATCCCAATGGGAAGGGCACACCCTGGGCCTGGTATGCCAAAGCGATGGCATCCAAGACCCAGTGGACAAGCCTCTGTTTGGAGACAGCATTCCCTTACTACTGTCCACCAAAGCAGACAAAGAGCTGCTCAGAGCATCAAAAGCTCTGTGTGCGGTCCAAGTAGATGCACAAAGCATGCACAGGACACATCAACGACAAGGCTGGGTCTGCCTCCTCCAGGGGCAGCGCTTGCAGGCTCACCACCTGATCCCTAAAAGGGGTCGTGGGAACCTTGGGCACATAGCCCAGTTGAGGTCTCAAGACCATGTGAGAGTACTCTGGTCCAAACTCCAGGCAGGTGTCACTGACAGAGAACACCTGCAGGTCCCCAGCCCTCTTGATGGACGTGAGCACAATCAGGAGGGCAGTCTTCAATGAGAGAGCCTTTAGCTCAACTGACTCTAGGGGCTCAAATGGGGCTCTCCGCAGGCCCCTCAGGACCATGGAGAGATCCCAAGAGGGAATGAGGTTTGGCCTAAGAGGATTCAACCTCTTAGCGCCTCTAAGGAACCTGATGATCATTTCATAATTCCCCAGGGACTTACTGTCCACCGCGTCGTGGTGCGCCTCTATAGCGGCCACATACACCTTCAAGGTGGAGGGGGACAACCGTCCCTCCAACCTCTCCTGCAGGAAGGAAAGCACCGACCCAACTGCGCATCTCAGGGGGTCTTTGCCTCTGGAAGAACATCAATTTGTGAACAATCGCCACTTCAAGGCATACAGGCGCCTTGTAGAGGGAGCCCTGGCCTGAGAAATCGTGTCTACCACCGCCGGTGGGTGGTAGGCAACTTAGGTCTTCTGCATCCCATCCAGGGGACAGACATGGAGATTCCAGAGGTCTGGTCACGGGTGCCAGGTGGTGCCCTGTCCCTGAGAGAGGAGGTCCTCCCTCAGGGGAACTCGCCAGGGAGGGGCTGTCGTGAGGAACGTGAGATCCGAGAACCAAGTCTGGGTGGGCCAGTACGGCGCCACCAGGATGACCTGTTCCTCGTCCTCCCTGACCTTGCACAAGGTCTGTGCAAGCAGGCTCACTGGGGCAACACATACTTGCACAGCCCCCGGGGCCAGCTGTTTGCCAGATTGTCTGTGCCAAGGGGAGCCTCAATCATCAAGCCACGAGGGCTCTGGGCAGGGTGGAGGGTTCCACTCCAGTCCGACACTCACGGCAGCCCGGGCAAGCATGGCGGTCAGCTCCGTGTCGGCCTCAGACTGGGGTCGAGTCCTCAGCATCCGACTGCACCAACCCACTGTCTGATGCTGCGATTGAGAGCTCATCCTGCTCTCGAGCTCCAAACGAGACATTAAACAGACAGGCGAGCTGCCTGTCTCATCCCAGAACTCAACCGGGGCAAACGAGCGAACCGGGTGCTAACCGACCTGGCCTCATACCCGTAGGTAGAAGGACCGGGGCGGGGAGTGGCTGGAGTGGCTTTCCCCCAGAAGAAGGAAAGCTGTGACCGCAATGTTGCCATGGTCATGTTCTCGCAGTGAGAACATGAACCATCCACGAATGCTGCCTCAACGTGACTATGGCCCAGACAGAAAGCATCTTTAAAAAGACGCACTCTTTTAGAAGAAAATATACTCTTTTTTTGTAAGAATATATACTCTTTCAGCTGTTGAAGCGCCCAGGGGCATACTCTGCACTAGTCGTGCACAAGGGAGAGAAAGTGTGTGAGGTGAATGGAACGGCAGTGGAATTAGGCTCCGAAGAAAAAATCTGAATGAGTGGTTGCGAGCCAGCTCCTTTTATACCCGTATGTCTGGGGGATTGGCATGCAAATTCCACTCGCCAAATCCCACTGGCCTTTTCTCAAAGATCAGAGGTGTTTGGGGCTCCCAAGAGCGACCCCTAGTGTCACTACATTGACACAACGTCGAGTGAGTGACAGATAGGGAACTCATTTTCTAACCACTCCACAGATTTAATATTAGCAAACTATAGTTTTGGCAAGTCATTTAGGACAACTACTTTGTGCATGACACAAGTAATTTTTCAAACAATTGTTTACAGACAGATTGTTTCACTTTAATTGACTATTTCACAATTCCAGTGGGTCAGAAATTTACATACACTAAGTTAACTGTGCCTTTAAGCATCTTGGAAATTTCCAGAAAATGATGTCAAGCCTTTAGACAATTAGCCAGTTAGCTTCTGATAGGAGGTGTACTGAACTGGAGGTGTACCTGTGGATGTATTTTAAGGCCTACCTTCAAACTCAGTACCTCTTTGCTTGACATCATGGGAAAATCAAAAGAAATCAGCCAAGACCTCAGAAAAAACAATTGTGGACCTCCACGAGTCTGGTTCATCCTTGGGAGTAATTTCCAAATGCCTGAAGGTACCACGTTCATCTGTACAAATAATAGTACACAAGTATAAACAACATGGGACCACGCAGCCATCATACCACTCAAGAAGGGGACGCATTCTGTCTCCTAGAGATGAATGTAGTTTGGTGCGAAAAGTGCAACTCAATCCCAGAACAACAGCAAAGGACCTTGTGAAGATCCTGGAGGAAACAGGTAGACAAGTATCTATATCCACAGTAAAACGAGTCCTATATCGACATAACCTGAAAGGCTGCTCAGCAAGGAAGAAGTTGCTGCTCCAAAACCACCATAAAAAAGCCAGACTACAGTTTGCAAATGCACATGGGGGATAAAGATCTTAATTTTTGGAGAAATGTCCTCTGGTTTAATGAAACAAAAATTGAACTGTTTGGCCATAATGACTATCGTTATATTTGGAGCAAAAAGGGTGAGGCTTGCAAGCCGAAGAACACCATCCCAACCGTGAAGCATGGGGGTGGCAGCATCATTTTGTGGGGGTGCTTTGCTGCAGGAGGGACTGGTGCACTTTACAAAATAGACGGCATCATGAGGAAGGAAAATTATTTGGATATATTGAAGCAACATCTCAAGACATCAGCCAGGAAGTTAAAGCTTGGTCACAGATGGATCTTCCAAATGGACAGTGACCCCAAGCATACCTCCAAAGTTGTGGCAAAATGGCTTAAGAACAACAAAGTCAAGGTATTGGAGTGGCCATCACAATGCCATGACCTCAATCCGATAGAAAATTTGTGGGCAGCACTGAAAAAGCATGTGCGAGCAAGGAGGCCTACACCAGTTGACTCAGTCACACCAGTTCTGTCTGGAGGAATGGGCCAAAATTCCAGCAGTTTATTGTGAGAAGCTTGTGGAAGGTTACCCAAAACATCTGACCCAAGTTAAACTATTTAAAGGCAATGCTACCAAATACTAACAAAGTGTATGTAAACTTCTGACCCACTGGGTCTTAATTCATCGTGATTAAATATGGTACATTACAACAAACATTTAAAAAATCATCATCAATTTATTTACTTCAGACTAGTCTAAAAGAACTTGCAAAACATTGTATAGTCATTACTTATTTTAATTATTGAAATAAAAAAATAATTGTTGTTGTTGTTGTTGTTTTGATTTTTGCTGATAAAGTTAATTAGACACATTTTTACAGGTATACATTTTTGACATTAGTACTTGTATACAGTACATGCCATAAAATCAGTGGACATGGTGTAATTAAAAGTTGGGCAAAATTCTTCTGCAGTTTTACAGTAAACTTTTTTTTAATGATCAGATCAAATGGGCAGATTCAATTCAAATCAGACATTATTGGCTTATTAAACTTAAGTGTACATTGCCAATGCATTATTAGACACTATACATAATACAGATAAAAACATATTGAATGCTGAATTTTAATTTGATTTAAGTTTAACATCTCAGAACTATTGTTTTCCCTAGCTGCAGTTCTGTCTCTACAAGTATACCTGCAGGTTGCTGAACGTCCAGGTCCTTCTTTTAGTCTCTATCATGCAAAAACTGGGCCGCTCTTTTGTGGCTTCGGTTTTGAAACTGGTTCAGATGAAAGTTACTAGGTGTTTTCGGATGACACAAAGACATATGACAGCTTGCCCGAATCTCTCGCACACCTGGTTCATCGCTTAAGGGTGAAGTCTTCATTCTTCATACAGTAAATCCGCTCCCATTTTTATTATGCCCAACTCATGTGTTGAGCGTAATGAATAAGCGTGCACTGCACCACACAATCCGTTTATTTGCAAGGATGTGCAGTTGAGTCAAGCGTGCACCTTCTGAACAATTTTAGCCACAGAAAGTGAGGAAAAACATTAATGAAGTTTCCCCCTTTGTACAAAGGTGTCTGGGCTTGATCCTGGCAGGCAGCAGATGCCCTAATCCTGCCCTCACCCTAATCGGAACCATATGGAGCCTGTAAGGCAGAGTAGCCTGCCAGGAACAACTCAGGACACCTTTCTCCCATCGCGCGAAGTTGCATAAAGTAAAAAAAAAAAAAAACAGACACTGCGTTAATTACATTTTTTTTAACGTGCTAAACTAAAAAATATTGTAATGTCTGTGTAAGATCAGTGATGGCTAATTACACTTTGTTTAAAAAAAACCCTTTTAGCCTTTTGACATTTGCATATAAATTACTGACCTGGCCTCCGCGTTTACATTTATATGGGTGCTAAATTGCAGATGGTCTTTATCACTATCAAAAGGATGCTAAAACAGGTCGCCTCTGGAGTGTCTCCATCAAGCTTCAAACACATTCCACAGAAAGGGGGGTGACCCCCGTGCCAGGCACCAGAGCAGTTGTCTGTCCCCACCAATTCCAATACACGTCACACACACACCTAAATACATTTTCTCTATTTAGGCCATAGTAAGCAATTATAAATGTATCTGCTATGTGCATGTGTTGTATGTATATTCCCCTATTATATTAACTTAGTTAAAACCCTTTACTTGTATTAGTTAGACGTTAAATGCCTATATTCAAGTGTATGAGTGTATCTCTGCTTTAATATCGTCTGGAGGTTACCTTCTTGGTATCAAAATGATCTTCTCTTTATTTCTCACACAATAATGTACACCATGTGATCGTGAAATGCATCAAACAATTCTTACTATGTTTTGAATTAAAAGCTGCACTAGCGGTCCAGATCAGCTATAAAATGCGAATGGGCCATAAACGGAGACAAAGGATGTCTCTCCCGCTCAAAATGCATGCCTCTGATTGGCCACTCCACCCACAAAATGGGTGCGGCAATGAACTATTAAAACTCCAGAACGCAGACTAATCATCGCTCAAAACTCTTCTTCTTGAGACCAACACACTCCAAAACTCTCCTCTTGAGTTTAACCTTCTGGCAGTGTTTACCTTCAAGTAACTTTGTGGATTTGCTGTGGACTTCTTCAACTCACTCCTAAAGAAATCGTCGAGAACCTCGTCTACCGCATCAAGACTCTTATTCAGCAACAAACCAATACAAGTAACCATTTACAACTGATTAGATGCACGTTTAAGTTTGAACCCCTTTTAAGGTGAATTGTGCCTCTGATGATTCTCATTTAGGTTGTGGTTAATTGATGTGAAATACTGCCATTCTTTGTTCTTCTCTCTCCTTTCCTTACTTTCCTTCATTCTATATATGTATGTTTTGCTTAGTTTGTTTGTATGTTAGTTATAGTTTCATTTATTAAATCCCTTATATTCACAATTGATTGTCTCTGTGTTCCGCTCACAATTCAAAGTCACTGAATGTTGCTCCTTGCTACATGCTAAACTACTGCTAGCACTGTATATGTAGGAAGGCTATTGTTCCTTGGCCAGGAAAGTAATCTTCCTAGAATTGATAAATAATTATATTGTCTGCTCGGTGGATGGACAGATCAAGTAATTGTAATATCGATTCTGCTACAGTTAATTCTAAGATCTAATCTAAATATTTATTATTAATTATAACCAGTTATAATTAATTATAAATAATTCCCTTTTTAAGCTAATTTGCTACAATATTAAACGCAGAAATTATCGCATTAAATTTCCCAGCCCTAATATATACTGTGTGTGGGTTTGCGTGGTTTATGAGGACATTTTTTTAAGATAAAACTGGTAATTACAAGGGTATTATGCTATAAATGTGGTTTATGAGGACATTTCTAGTGTCCCCATAATTCAAATCACTTAAAAAACATACTAAACAATGTTTTTTTGAAAACGTATAAATGCATAGTTTTTTATGAGTGTTAGATTTAGGGGTAGGCTTAGGGGACAGAATCGTCCTGGTTACTTGCATAACATCCGTTCCCTGATCGAGGGAACGAAACGTTGTGTCGATGTAGTGACACTAGGGGTCACTCTTGGGAGCTCGAGACACCTCTGGTTTTTGATTTGCATACCACTCCCCCAGACATATGGGTAGAAAAGGAGTTGGTATGCAACCACTCATTCAGGTTTTATGCTGAGGAGCCGAGACAAGGTCCCGCCCATTTCAGAGGGTAGTTCAGCATTGTGGCTGGAGGGACACAATGTCTCGTTCCTTCCATCAGGGAACGGAGGTTACGCAAGTAACCAGGATGTTCCCTATCTGTCACTCACTCGACGTTGTGTCGATGTAGTGACACTAGGGGTCCCTATACAAAACGCCGCAACTGGCTGAACTGTGTTACATGAACTGGTGGTGTGTGACGGCAGACCACTGTTTGCCTTGTAGCCAGCACACCAGGCCGACACGTAACCTCCCCCAACACAGTTATGAGTGTCGAACGGCCCTTTATGGAAAAGTTGACTAGCCAAAAAGATAGAGACGGGTTAGCCTCGTTAACCGACTGGGCCCACCAGGTCTAGTCGGGGGGTATCCCTCCCAAGGGGAAGACACCGCTGAGACCACACCCCGCCCAGAGAGGGGGGAGGGGATTTAAGTGGAAATACGTCACATGGTCTTGCTGAGCTATGTCGGAAGTATGCCATGTGGGGGTGTCCCAAGGTAGGTCCTGCCCTATGGGGGAGGAGTTACTACAAGCATGGTGACTGGGGCAGAGGGGCCTCTGCCCAAGGAAGACACAGTTTGCCAACAGGGAAACGAATTAGCGGAAGATATACATCGCATGGGGTTACCTACGGGGAACCACCACATGCGGAGCACCTACCCCAGTACAGGGCTTAGTTAGCACATGTACTGAGCCGGCAGCGAGTCTCTCTGCAAACTCGTCTGCCACAGGGCTTGGAGGAAATGAACCAGGGAACACAGTTTGTGAACACTACTGGGAGTTAACGGTGCACATCTTCAGCAAGCGATACAACCGGCCGGCTGTCCCGGACTTACCTGCTTGTGCGTGCCACTACATGGGATGAAACCGGTTCCACTCGGAGATTGTAGAACCTCGCAAAAGTGTTGGGTGTTGCCCAGCCTACTGTTCTGCAAATGTCTGTTAGAAAAGCACCCCTGGTCAAGGCCCAGGAGGCCGTTACACCCCTGGTAGAATGGGCCCGTAGCCCTACAGGGGGCGGCACGTCCTGGGCGTGATATGCCATAGTTATGGCGTCAATGAGCCAGTGGGCGATCCTCTGCTTGGAGACAGCGCTTCCTTTCCACTATCCACCAAAGCAGACAAAGAGCTGCTCAGAGACTCTAAAACCCTGCGTGCGATCCAAATAGATGTTTAAAGCGTGCGCCGGACACAGCAATGTCAGGGCTGGGTCTGCCTCCTCCTGGGGCAGCGCTTGCAGGTTCACCACCTGGTTCCTAAAAGGAGTCGTGGGAACCTTGGGCACATAGCCCGGTCGGGGTCTCAGAATCACGTAAGAGTAGCCCGGACCAAACTCCAGGCATGTTTCGCTGACAGAGAACGCTTGCAGGTCTCCTACCCTCTTGATGGAAGTGAGCGGAGTCAGGAGGGCAGTCTTCAAGGAGAGTGCCTTAAGCTCAGCTGACTGCAAAGGCTCAAAGGGGGCTCTCTGTAGACCCTGAAGAACTACAGAGAGGTCCCATGAGGGAACGAGGCGCGGTCTGAAGGGATTCAACCTCCTGGTGCCTCTCAGGAACCTGATGATCAGGTCGTGCATCCCTAAGGAATTACCGTCCACTGTGTCGTTGTGTGCCGCTATAGCGGCTACATACACCTTCAAGGTGGAAGGGGACAGCCGACTGCACATCTCTGGGGGTCTTTGCATCGGGAAGAACACCACTTAGTGAACAGACACCACTTAAAAACATACAGGCGCCTCATAGAGTGGGCCCTAGGCTGAGTGATCGTGTCTACCACCATGGGTAGTAGACCGCTTAGGTCTTCTGCGTCCCGTCCAGGGGCCAGACATGGAGATTCCAGAGGTCTGGTTGCAGGTGCCAGATGGTGCCCCATCCCTGAGAAAGAAGGTCCTTCCTCAGGGGAATTTGCCAGGGGGTGGCTGTCGTGAGGAGCGTGAGGTCTGAGAACCACGTCTGGGTGGGCCAGTAGGGTGCTACCAGGACGACCTGCTCCTCATCCTCCCTGACCTTGCACAGGGTCTGTGCAAGTAGGCTCACTGGGGGAAATGCATATTTGCGAAGTCCAGGGGGCCAGCTGTGTGCCAGCACGTCTATACCGAGAGGTGCCTTGGTCAGGGCGTACCAGAGCGGGCAGTGGGAGGATCCTTGGGAGGCAAACAGGTCTACCTGTGCCTGTCCGAATCGACTCCAGATCAGCTGGACCACCTGAGGGTGGAGTCTCCACTCTCCCCTGAGGGTAGCCTGCCATGACAGCACATCCGCTGCAGTGTTGAGGTCACCTGGGATATGAGTGGCTCGCAGCAACTTGAGGTGCTGCTGACTCCAGAGGAGGAGGCGGGCGAGTTGTGACATACAGCGGGAGCGCAGACCGCCTTGACGGTTGACATATGCTATCATTGCCATGTTGTCTGTCCGAACTAATACGTGCTTGCCCTGGATCAATGGCCAGAACCTCTGCAGGGCAAGCAGAATTGCCAGCAACTCGAGGCAGTTGATGTGCCAACGCAGCCGCGGGCCCGTCCATAAGCCGGCGGCTGTGTGCCCGTTGCAAACAGCGCCCCAGCCTGTTTTGGAGGCATCTGTCGTAACCACGACGTGCCTAGAGACCTGCTCTAGGGGAACGCCTGCCTGTTGAAATGTGAGGTCGGTCCAAGGGCTGAAGAAGCGGTGACAGATCGGCGTGATTGACACGTGATGTGTCCCGTGGTGCCATGCCCATCTTGGGACTCGAGTCTGAAGCCAGTGCTGAAGTGGTCTCATATGCATCAACCCGAGCTGAATGGCCACTGCTGAGGATGCCATATGCCCCAGGAGCCTCTGAAAGAGTTTCAGTGGAACCGCTGTTTTCTGTTTGAACGCCTTCAAACAGGTCAGCACCAACTGTGCGCACTTGTTTGTGAGGTGTGCCGTCAATGAGACTGAGTCCAACTCCAAACCGAGAAAAGAGATGCTCTGAACCGGGAGGAGCTTGCTCTTTTCCCGGTTGACCCGAAGCCCTAGTCGGCTGAGGTGCGAGAGCACCAGGTCCCTGTGTGCACACAGCATATTCCTAGAGTGAGCTAGGATTAGCCAGTCGTTGAGATAGTTGAGAATGTGAATGCCCACTTCACTTAACGGGGCAAAAGCTGCCTCTGCGACCTTCATGAAGATGTAAGGGGACAAGGACAGACCAAAAGGGAGGACTTGTACTGATACGCCTGACCCTCGAATGCAAACTGCAGGAAGGGTCTGTGTCGAGGTAGAATCGAGACGTGGAAGTACGCATCCTTCAAGTCTACTGTCGCGAACCAATCTTGATGCCGGACGCTCGCCAGAATGAGTTTTTGTGTCAGCATCTTGAACAGGAGTCTGTGTAAAGCCCGGTTCAGTACTTGCAGGTCCAAGATTGGCTGCAACCCACCGCCTTTTTTTGGTACAATGAAGTAGGGGCTGTAAAACCCCTTCTTCATCTCGGCCGGAGGGGCAGGCTCTATCGCATCCTTCCGTAGGAGGGTAGCAATCTCCGCGTGCAAGTTAGCAGCATTCTCCCCCTTCACCAAGGTGAAGTGGATGCCGCTGAATCTGGGCGGATGCCTGAGGTCGATCCAAGGGCTGAAGAGGTGGTGACAGATCGGCATGATGGCCACGTGATGTGTCCCGTGGCGCTATGCCACGGGACACATCGCTATGTGGCTATGTGGCATACTCGAGTCTGAAGCCAGTGCTAAAGCGGTCTCATATGCATCAGCCCGAGCTGGTGCATATGAGACTCGGCTACGCGATTCAGTTCGCTGAGTCGGACGGTCCGTATCAGCCATCGCGACGGATTGGAAAGCGCAATCCACGCATCCGTGCTCCGAGTGAGGGGGACCAAGGGGATCATCTTGTCAGATGTACCAGCAGGTGGGGCCTCGCGGCGAGGTGGATCCTGAGGTGCCACGCCATGTTGTGGCCGTGCTGAGTTCAGGGACATCGAAGCACTTACCTTGCTCCATTTGTCCACCCCCGGAACAACCTGGGACGGGGGAGGAAGAGGCCTGTCCTCGTGACCCGTGGAGACTGTCACATCGGAGGCGGATTTGTGCCACAGCTGGGCGCGCAGGGGTGGGGAGACCGCCGCTGAAGGGCCAAATCTGCAAGGATGGAAAGGTGGACGGAGGTCGTGATGACAGCCGTGCACACCAGGTACGTGACCCAGGGAATGAGGAAACCGCTCTTTTTCTGAACTGTTGGGTACCACAGCCACTTGGGCATGCGGCGAAATTAAATGAAAAAACAACAAAAAATTCTCCTCCCAGCCCTCCACCGGGGGATGGAGTGGTCTGCTTACCAGTTCCAAGGTGTGTTTCGTCATCCCTGGGTCGCCCGTCTCAGGGGTGCTTCGAAGCCTTCCGAGGGTTCTTGGCGGGCGGCCGTGAGACGGGTGGCGTCTGCTTCCTGTGGTGGGCTCCACGCCGGTGCTGGGCCGAAGGGGCAGGCTGCGGCAGAGCTGGTGCAGTCACCGCAGGGGGATGCACTTGGTGACGAGCAGGCGGGGTGCGGGATCTTGAGCCACGCCGGGGCAGGATGTGCCGGATAGCCTCCGTCTGCTGCTTCACCATCGAGAACTGCTGGTCAAAGTCCATGACGGTGTCGCCGAATTGGCCAACCTGGGAAATGGGGGCAGCAAGGAACCGTGCCTTGTCGGCCTCACCCATCTCGACCAGGTTGAGCCAAAGGTGGCGCTCCTGGACCACTAAGGTGGACATCGCCCACCCGAGAGACTGTGCTGTGACCTTCGTCGCCCGGAGAGCGAGGTCGGTTGCCGAGCGCAGCTCCTGCATCAAATCTGGGGCGGAACTACCCTTGTGCAGTTCCTTTAGCGCCTTGGCTTGGTGGACTTGCAGGAGAGCCATGGCATGCAGGGCGGAGGTGGCTTGTCCAGTGGCACTGTAGGCTTTGGCCGTCAGGGACGACATGAACCTACAGGCCTTAGAAGGGAGCTTTGGGCATCCGCGAGCACCTTATCCACAGGGGGAATCACCGAATAGCCCCTGGCCACTCCACCATCGAGGGTAGTGAGGGCAGGGGTGCTGAAAGATCGGGACCGGGCAGTAAAAGGTGCCTCCCATGATCTTGTCAACTCCTCATGCACTTCCAGGAAGAAAGGGACTGGAGCGGGGCGTGGCTGCTTTGAGCGGTGCCGCGAGCCTAGGAACCAATCATCAAGCCTTGAGGGTTCAGGGGAGAGTGGAGGGTTCCACTCTAGCCCGATGCTCGCGGCTGCCCGGGAAAGCACGTCCATAATTTCCGCATCAGCCTGTGACTGGGCAACCGTACCCGAGGGGGGGAGCCCAGCTGAGGCTTCTGCGTCCGACTGGACGAGCCTGCTCTCCGATGCTGCACTTGAGAGCTCATCAGCTTAGAGGTCGAACTCGCCATGAGACGAGCTGGCAGACACATCCAGAAGCCCGATCGGGGCAGATGAGCGTGCTGGGGAATGGGAGGTCCGTGGGGGGATACCCGGTGGAGGTGGTCCCACTGGGGTCCCCAAATTGCCCCCAGTGCTAGCCACGCTGGCCTCATACCCATAGGTAGAAGGACCGAGGCAGGGAGCCACGACCGCAACGTTGCCATGGTCATGTTCTCACAGTGAGTACATGATCCATCCACGAACGCTGTCTCTGCATGGGTCGTGCCCAGACACGAAAGACAGCGATCATGACCGTCAGAAGTTGAGAGGTAACGACCGCAACCAGGAATAACACACAAACGGAAAGGCAGCGGTGTGTGCCGCTCTTTTAGAGAAATATACTCTTTCAGAAAAATATACTCTCTTTTTTCTGCCAAAGCGCCCAGGGGCATTCTCTGCAGTGCACCAGTGCAGAGGAGGGAGAAGCCGCTGAAATGCGCCGTCAGATCCAGCAGAGGTGAATGAACAGTCAGCTCAAAGAACATCGACCGTTCGGCTTCGAAGAGAAAATCTGAATGAGTGGTTGCATACCAGCTCCTTTTATACCCGTATGTCCGGGGGAGTGGTATGCAAATACCACTCGCCAATTTTCATTGGCCTTTTATCAAAGACCAGATGTGTCTCGGGCTCCCAAGAGTGACCCCTAGTGTCACTACATCGACACAACGTCGAGTGAGTGACAGATAGGGAACTATAGTTCGTACAGTATAAAAATCATTATGTCTATGGAGAGCCCTCATAAGGATAGCTGCACCAACATGTGTGTGTGTGTGTGTGTGTGTGTGTGTTAAGATCCTGTGTCTGCATTACTACTGAGAGATCATTATAACATTATCTATTTAGGTCATTATTAGACAGAAAATTGGGTGCTGATTTACAGCTCAACAAGACTATATTTGCCCAGCCTTTTCAAAAATTCAAACAATTGGAGTGGATAAAAAGTCCCCTCTTGCAGTAAAGAAGAAAACCTAAATGTCACACCAAGGTTGGTATTGAATGGTGAAAATTATCATTCCATTAGGGACACGTTTAATCGTAATTGCATACAAAAAAAACTAGTTACCATGGGGATGTGAATCTACTGAGAGCGGCAGCTATTGCCATTACTAGCCTCTTCCTTAAGAACTCTGCTGTGGCTCCTACAATTTTAATGATAGTCCTGATGGGATTTCAAGCAGTGCCATTTGGCATGTAGTCATTACAGTCTGTCTTTAGAGGACATGTATTCGGCAGGTCAATTCCCAAGTATATAACCTCCATTCAAATCTGATGATGGTAAATGCCTGTATGATTTGAATTTGTCATTGATTTATATTATAAAGTACTACAATACAGATTTCATGGTTTGTTGATGATCAAATGTTTCAGCAATGCCATTTTCTCTATTCTTAATTTGGCAAACACTTTGACAACTCACAGTACATGTTCACCACAGGGACAGCCAAGGAGGTCTATAATACCTGGAGAAAGCTAAACATTAGCATTCCCACTCATCTTAATGGCAGTCACTCAGCTAGTGCATAAGCTTGTCTTTTTTAGGTTTACAAAACAATTTGGTAAACAAATGAAAAAAGTTATTGTGTACCATCTGAGGTGTTAAATATTCTGTGAATGAACAAATGTTCAAAGAAAAGTTGCTCTAAAGGTCCAAATGCTTTTATTCCTGTAGGTACACACCACAGAGGGTATTTATCATGTGATCTACTGAGAGAAAGTCATAGTATTTTATTAGGAATCAAGGGAACTCAAACATGACCCAAATACATAAAACCCACTTAATGACACCTTATGGTGGCGCTTGAGGAACATTATGTCAACATTGTTAATGTGTAAGTCCCCTGCATTAAGCAAGTGCATTACTGGTCAGTGTATTCATTGCCCTGCATTACAGCGGAGTATTGGGTGGGGGGGGTAATTAAATGCTTTTCTGTACAAAACTGAAGCAAAATATGTATAGAACAAGTGTTTTTTCAGATAGTGCCTTGTTCACCTCAGGCACTAACGACAAAAGTTAGACGCATCTTTTTACAGGACTTATACTGTGCTTTAGCTAAAAATGTGATCAAGTCCATTTCCTGGTGTGGTATTCTGCTCAGGGTTTTGATTGGTGCCAAGGGCTCAAGAAAATGTGTTTCCATTATCGCAGAGCATCAGCAGCTGATTATTCAGCCTTATTGCCGCTCTATTGAATTAGCAGCTCTAGGGTCACCTGTAATCTCACTCATTACCCCTTGCCCCTCTGAGGTGTCCACTGACATACTGATCACATTTGAGGGCTTTTATAGGTTAATATCAACCTGCCTTGAACCAGTGTTATTATAGTTAACGATAACTAAAATAAAAACTAACTAAAACCATTTTTGTAAACTAAAATAAAAATAAAGAAATTATTTCAAAAAGAAATTATTTGAAAAAAATAAAACTAAACTAAAATACTTTTTCTTAATTCTAAAACTAAGTAAAATAAAAATGATCTCGGATTCATTTCAGTTTTAGTTTAGTTTTAGTTTTGGGCAAAGTAGGACACTTTTGGGAATTTTACATTTCTTGGCACTTTTAATTATGATCCAAACACACATAATCTTACATTATACCTCTGAAGAATGTCTTCTACCTTAGTCAAAAGCAAAAATGATGAAATTCTTAATACTGAGAAGTAGAACCTCTGAAGACACTCTTTTGATCAAATGATGATAAAACAAATGAATCTCTAGAAAATATCTACATAGTATTTAAAATATTTTTTTTAAAATATATTTTGTAACACTTTTATATCATAAATCATTATGTAACATTTACAAACATTACACCTCAAATTTTTGTTCTTTTCTTTACCATTGCTTTTCCCACCGGTGGTCATGAAATGAGCTCTGCCACATATCCCAATGTAAAAATCATCATTTTAAAACCTCAAAAAGCTAAAAAAAAACTTTTTCACTATAAATCTTGCAATTGCAGTCTACAGGAGACTGAGACTACGCCAATGAGACTGCTGATGTCAAGATTTACAGTAAAAAAGAATGCAACATTTATGTGCTTTTTAGAGATTCAAGGTTTTGTACCATGATGACATGCATTGTATGCAGCTACAGAGCTGAGGTATTCTTCTAAATATATTTGTGTTCAGCAGAAGAAAGAATTTTATGCTATAAAATTCGCAACATTTACAATCCAAATTAAACACAATAATACAAATAGACAGAGGTAACAACAAGACTGCCCTGAGCAATGTAATGATGTTAGACATTTTTAAATTATACCAGTAAATGCCTCTGCTTTGGCAGCCATCAAAAATACTACAACTAAAATAAAAACGAACTAAACTGAAACTTAGAAAATGAAAACTAAACTAAAACTAACAAACTGTGAAAACTAATGAAAACTAAAACTAATTTGGAAAGACAGATTAATATAAAATAGAAATAAAAATTAAATTAAAAATCCAAAACTATAATAACACTGCCTTGAACATGTGTAGGTCACATTATCAATAAATAAATAAATAATATTTTGCATGATGAAAATGATATATTTTGGAACTGTGTCAATTAAAGGAGTTCACCATATAATACTGGGGCTATCAAGTTACAAAGTTACAAATAAAAAACAAGTGTCATAAAAGTTGTCAAGAAGACTCCTGCTCTATATTCCAAGTTTTCTAATGTCACACAAGATACATTTAAGTGATAATAATAATAACAGGATTTTAATTTTGGGTGAACTCTTCCTTTAACCTCATGTGACCCCGCGTCCACATGTGTGGGCGTTGTATTTTGGCTTTGCTATACACAACGCATAATTTAAATGAAGTAAAACCAACTGAATACTATTCACAAGACTCTCTACTGTCATTTAAGGGTTAAACTTCTGGTGCACCACGTCACATGACACAACAGCATGTCGTTGATTTCCAGGAAGTGCTCCTACGGGCACCCGCCAACAAAAGAGCCTCTGGTAAGAAACCTCTTTAAGTTATTTTTTTGTATTGAACTAGCTCTTTGATATGTCGCTTTAAAAAAATCAATTTATTTTTCGCGCGTCAGCCCGCTGATAAAGAGGAAGTCCATGTATGTGTGACTGTATGTGAAAACAGTGGAGATGATAGTGGACTTTAGGAGGAACACCCTAACAGCAGTGGAGACATTCAGGTTCCTGGGCACTACCATCTCACAGTACCTGAGGTGGGACACCCACATTGTGAAAAAGGCCTAGCAGAGGTTGTACTTTCTTTGCCAGCTGAGGAAGTTCAACCTGCCACAGGCGCTGCTGATACAGTTCTATTCAGCATTCATTGAGTCTGTCCTCTGCACTTCAATAACTGTCTGGTTTGGTTCAGCTACGAAATCGGACATCAGGAGACTACAAAGGATAGTTCGGACTGCTGAGAGGATTATTGGTTGCCCCCTGCCCTCCCTCCAAGAACTGTACACTTCCAGATGAGGAAAAGGGCTGGAAATATCACTCTGGACCCCACTCACCCAGCCCACTTCCGTCAGGCACAGGAACAGATTTTTCCTCAGGCTATCCATCTCATGAACAGTTAAAACTGCCCCATTGAGCAATAATTATGTGCAATACACAGCTTAGTCTATTTATATTCATCCAACATATCCTACCTCTTCTACCATACATTCTCTTGCATCTGTATATAACGGATTTGTATTTGTACATGTATGCACTACCATTCAATTGTTTGTGGTCACTTGCCTGAAATGTTTCTCATGATCTTAAAAATCTTTTGATCTGAAGGCATATGCTTAAATGTTTGAAATTAGTTTTGTAGACAAAAATATAATTGTGCCAACATATTAATTTATTTAATTACAAAACTAAACTTTTATTTAAAAGTTTTTTTTTTTTAAATGGATGACTTGGAATGAATAATTAAGAAAAGCAGCCACTAAGTGCCCAGCTTATAGATGGGAACTCCTTCAATACTGTTTAAAAAGCATCCCAGGGTGATACCTCAAGAAGTTGGTTGAGAAAATGCCAAGAGTACATTTCTGCAAAATCTAGGCAAAGTGTGGCCACATTGAAGATGCTAAAATATAACATAGTTCTGATTTTTTTAGTCACAACATAATTCCCATATTTCCATTTCTATTATTCCATAGTTGTGATGACTTTACTATTATTCTAAAATGTGAAAAAAAAATAAAAAAAATAAAGAAAGAATGAGTAAGTGACCCTAAACTATTGAACGGTAGTATATATATATAGAGTTGTGCTCAAAAGTTTGCATACCCTGGCAGAAATTGTGACATTTTGGCATTGATTTGGAAAATATGATTGATCATGCAAAAAAACTGTCTTTTATTTAAGGATAGTGATCAAATGAAGCCATTTATTATCACATAGTTGTTTGGTTCCTTTTTAAATCATTATGATAACAGAAATCACCCAAATGGCCCTGATCAAAAGTTTACATACCCTTGAATGTTTGGCCTTGTTACAGTCACACAAGGTGACGCACACAGGTTTAAAGGCAATTAAAGGTTAATTTCCCACACCTGTTGCTTTTTAAATTGCAATTAGTGTCTGTGTATAAATAGTCAATGAGTTTGTTAGCTGTCACGTGGATGCACTAAGCAGGCTAGATACTGAGCCATGGGGAGCAGAAAAGAACTTTCAAAAGACCTGCGTAACAAGGTAATGGAACTTTATAAAGATGGAAAAGGATATAAAAAGATATCCAAAGCCTTGAAAATGCTAGTCAGTACTGTTCAATCACTTATTAAGAAGTGGAAAATTCGGGGATCTCTTGATACCAAGCCAAGGTCAGGTAGACCAAGAAAGATTTCAGCCACAACTGCCAGAAGAATTGTTCGGGATGCAAAGAGAAACCCACAGATAACCTCAGGAGAAATACAGGCTGCTCTGGAAAAAGATGGTGTGGTTGTTTCAAGGAGCACAATACAACGATACTTGAACAAAAATGAGCTGCATGGTCGAGTTGCCAGAAAGAAGCCTTTACTGTGCCAATACCACAAAAACGCCCAGTTACATTATGCCCAACAACACCTTGACATGCCTCACAGCTTCTGGCACACTGTAATTTGGAGTGACGAGAACAAAATAGAGCTTTATGGTCACAACCATAAGCGCTATGTTTGGAGAGGGGTCAACAAGGCCTATAGTGAAAAGAATACCATCCCCACTGTGAAGCATGGTGGTGGCTCACTGATGTTTTGGGGGTGTGTGAGCTCTAAAGGCACGGGGAATCTTGTGAAAATCTTGGACTTTCCAGCACGACAATGACCCTAAGCATAAGGCCAAGTTGACACCAGTGGTTACAGCAGAAAAAGGTGAAGGTTCTGGAGTGGCCATCACAGTCTCCTGACCTTAATATCATCGAGCCACTTTGGGGAGATCTCAAACGTGCGGTTCATGCAAGACGACCAAAGACTTTGCATGACCTGGAGGCATTTTGCCAAGACGAATGGGCAGCTATACCACCTGCAAGAATTTGGGGCCTCATAGACAACTATTACAAAAGACTGCACGCTGTCATTGATGCTAAAGGGGACAATACACAGTATTAAGAACTAAAGGTATGCAGACTTTTGAACAGGGGTCATTTCATTTTTTTCATTGTTGCCATATTTTGTTTTATGATTGTGCCATTCTGTTATAACCTACAGTTGAATATGATTCCCATAAGAAAAAAATTAAATGTGTTTTGCCTGCTCACTCATGTTTTCTTTAAAAATGGTACATATATTACCAATTCTCCAAGGGTATGCAAACGTTTGAGCACAACTGTATATATATATATATATATATATATATATATATATATATATATATATATATATATATATATATATATACACTACCGGTCAAAAGTTTTGAAACACTTATTCTTTATTATACATTTTTTTCTTCACATTTTAGAATAAAAGTAAAGTCATCAAAACTATGGAATAACATAAATGGAACTATGGGAATTATGTCGTGACTAAACAAAATCCAAAATAAATCAAAACTTTGTTATATTTTAGCATCTTTTAGCATCCTTTGCCTAGAATTTGCAGAAATGTACTCTTGACATTTTCTCAACCAACTTCTTGAGGTATCACCCTGGGATGCTTTTATTATTTGGTCCAAGTCATCAATTTCAAAAACATTTTTTTTTTTTTTTAATTAAATTTTCGTTTTATAATCAAATAAATTAATATGGTGGCACAATTATATTTTTGTCTAGAAAACTAATTTCAAACATTTAAGCATACGCCTTCAGATCAAAAGATTTTTAAGATCATGAGAAACATTTCAGTCAAGTGTTTCAAAACTTTTGACCGGTAGTGTATATACTATATATATTGTCTTACTGTGTATTTCTATATATACTTATATTTACTATTCTCTTTTTATTTGTATTAAATTTTTTTATTATTATCTCTGTCATGTTGTATTGTTTGTGCACTGGAACCTTCTGTCACCAAGACAAATTCCTTGTATGTGTAAGCATACTTGGCAATAAAGCTCATTCTGATTCTGATTCTGATGTGTAAAATGGGACCTTGTTCCCTTAAAAGTTGAAAAAACATGTTAGTTATTTTGACATCTATATGGGTCATTTCACTTCATTTTTATATAGATTGTGTTATATTTTATTTTGTTATCACTATACAATACAGTTCTATTCATTAACTGTAGTAAATGCATTCCTATATATTTACTGTGCATTTTCACATTGAGAATCAATGTATTCAAGCAAAATCTGAAAAATTTTGCTTTTAGAGGCTTTATATGGAGTTAGGATGAAAATAAGGTGCATTTCTAACTGTTCCGAGACCAGTGCATACAGACAGCACAGTGGAGGATATGTCATTCACTAAATAGGGAGCAAGGGAGCAAGGGTGCATCCTATAGCTTTCTATGCAGCTAAGTGCATTCACTCCTGAAATACGACCAAATGTTCAGTTTCAGGCAGCAGATGATTTTTGGGCCACTCAACATGTTTGGCAGACATGGGACATTGGTAATCAGTACATAGATTCAGAATTTTATAATGCAAATTTTTATTTTAACATGGTTGGCAGTGATTTGATGATCCGGCCCTTTTACTTTTAATTAGAATTATTTATTCAACTTTATAGAAAATTAGGTGTAATATCTGTAACATCTGAAAAACATGAATAACCAACACTCCTGGACACATAATAAAATAGCTGATGAATAAATTACTTTATAGCTTGGTATTAGGGCTGGGCGATTTGTCCTAAAAAAATTATATCTCGATATTTTTCAGCAAATTGTCGTATTTACTTCAACTTCACAAGAAGCTTTTAATGTGACACAGAAAAGGCAATATGTATTTGACAGTTTACAATGTTCTGCATTTCCTGAAATGCTGTAATCTCATTTTCTGTTATACAGTGCTGCGTTTGTAGATTTGTATAATATCTTGTAGCAGTTACTAATGTTTGGAACTGCGCGAATGCTTGAACCTGCATTACTTTGATTTCACAATGCACACAAACTGATCTGAGATCGCAGCCACACGCGTGCACACAGATCAGCGCGTCCCCGGGTTGTTCTGAATTACACACAGACTGTGTTTATCTGTCTTTAAATCACAGATTTTGTGGATTAATTATCACATATGACCAACTTGCGATTTTGATGTTATTTTGATTAACTGTGCAGCCCTAAAGGATTGTGAAATTAGTCTACTCGTGTGCTCTTTATGAAACTTAATGGCCAAATGAAAGCACATTAAAATCATCGCGATATTCATGATATTGGTAAATTTTACATCTGTGGCATGGGAGGCGTGGTCATGTGTCGGTCTACGGGGAAGAGAGAGCAGTAAGGCTCGTCACCTGGTTCATAATTATCTCTAACTAATGTCTTTCATTATAGTGATGGTGGAGGGAGACTTAAGAAGGCACGCCATAGCATCAGGGAGGGAGAGAGAGTGACCAGAAAGCACGACAGTGCTGAACTGAGAGAGTGGTCACTAGTTAGAGTGCTTTCATTTATTTAAAACGATTTCTTTGTTATCGACGGTTACCGTCGATTGTGTGTTTAAGAAAGAGAATAAAAGGACTGACCTTGAACCTCCTTCGTTGTCTCCTGACTCCTCCATTGCCTGAACTAAGAGATCTGCTACAGTGGTGCCGAGAACCCGGCTTTGGAGGAGAACGCTGCTATGGAGTCTTCACCGCTGGGCGAAATCTTCAAGACCCTCACCAGCACCCAGCAGTCACAGCATCATGCCCTCATGGAGGTACGCCGGGAGCAGGAAAAACGCTTCCAAGTCCTGCTCCAGGCACAAGCGGAGGACTGGCAGGTGCTCCGGAGCCTGATCGCCAGGGAGGGGGCTGGCGCTGCGATCTCCTCGGAGCCCATCCCAACGATGGCCCTTACGAAAATGGGGCCAAACGATGATCCGGAGGCCTTCCTCGACCTCTATGAGAAAGCCGTGGAGGTTTGAAGGTGGCCTCCTGATCAGTGGGTGGCCTGCCTGTTGCCCCTGCTCTACGGGGAGGTGCAGCTGGCGGCACAACAACTCCCTGCCGCCAGCCTCCTGGATTACAATCACCTGAAGAAGGCCATCCAGCAACAGGTTGGTCGGACACTGGAGCAGAGTCGGCAGCACTTCCGCTCGTTGAGCTTTGGGAAGGATGGCCGCCCGTTCGCTTTTGTGCAGCAGCTCCATGACGCCTGCCGGAAATGGCTGCTGGTGGGGGGAACCCATGGCGTTGTGGAAGTGGTCGATCTGGTGGTACTGGAGCAGTTCATCTCCCAACTCCACTGAGGCATGTCCGAGTGGGTCCAGTGCCACCACCCAGCGTCGTTGGAGGGAGCCGTCCAGCTGGCAGAGGACTACATGGCAGTGTTCCCAGGAGGCGGCAAAGCAGTTTCTTCTTCTCTCTCTGCTTTCTCTTATCTCTCTACACCCCCTGTGCCTCATGTTCCCTCCCCTCCCCCGTTCCCCTCACTCTCGCCCCCTGTTCCAGCTCCTCAGAGGTGGGGAGACCCACCCAAACCCCACCCCCTGTCTCTCACCGCTATCCCCTCCAGGTTGGCGAGACCACCCCACGAGTGCGGAAGGAAGACCTGGGCCAGTCTGCAGGAGCTGCGGAGAAACCGGACACAGCCAGGAGCGGTGTCCAGTAATGGAGGTGGGGACACCGGTCCGGATCCCCGATGCTCCACAGGCTGCTCCTGATCGGGCAGGGGCGTATCGGACACCGGTAAGGGTAAAAGGGGATACACATCAAGCTTTGGTGGATACAGGTTGTTCTCAAATCTCAATCCACCAATGCTTGGTGCAAGGCGGGGCATTGGATAAAAATAAACTGGTGAGGGTGAGGTGTGTGCATGGTGACATTCACAGGTATCTGGTGGTTACCATTGAGATACGATTCAGGGTGAAAAGGCATAGAGTCGAGGCCGCGGTTAATCCCCGCCTCACCCATCCACTAATTCTGAGAACCAATTGGCTGGTTTTAAAAATCTATTGAGGGTAATATGTGTGGATAGGTCCTGCAAAGTAGTGGCATGGGGTGTGACGTGAGATACTATGGCTGGTGAGGCGGTACCAGGGCCGTCAACATCGGCTCCGTGTCAGGATGATGCAGACGAGGGAATTCCCATTCTCAGGGGCTTCCCTGAGGGGGATTTCCCTCTGGAGCAGTCGCGTGATGAGTACCTCAAGCACGCCTTCAACCAAGTTAAAGTTATTGATGGTCAACAGCTCCAGGCTGGTGTTGTGCTCACATACCCGTACTTTTCTATTATTAAAGAGCGGTTGTATCGAGTGATGCAGGACACTCAAAATAAAGAGAATACAACTCAGCTGTTAGTACCAAAGAGCCGTCAGGAAACACTCTTCCAAGGCTCACTATAATCCAATGGCTGGCCACTTAGGTCACGAAAAGACTTTGAACCGTATAATGACCCGTTTCTTTTGGCCGGGCATTTACGGGGACGTTCGCAAGTGGTGTGCGGTGTGCCGTGAATGTCAGTTGGTAAATCCACCGGCCACCCCAAAAGCGCCATTGCACCCATTGCCGTTGATCGAGATCCCCTTCAAGAGAATTGCCATGGATCTCGTCGGGCCATTAGAATGGACTGCACGCGGACATCACTTTGTATCAGTTCTGGTGGACTATGCAATGCGATATCCAGAAGCGGTGCCCCTGCGCAACATCTCGGCACGTAGTGTTGCGGAGGCACTCTTCAAAATTATCTCCTGACTGGGGATTCCAAAGGAAATCCTCACTGATCAAGGCACAACATTCATGTCATGTACACTATGCAAACTATACAAATTATTAGGCATTAAGTCGATTCACACCAGCGTTTATCACCTGCAAACCGACGGGTTGGTCGAACGATTTAATAAGACCTTAAAAAACATGATTCTTAAGTTCACACACGAAGATTCTAAAAACTGGGATAAGTGGCTCGAACCCCTGCTGTTTGCAGTACGAGAGGTCTGGCAAGCCTTCACCAGGTTTTCCCCGTTTGAGTTACTGTATGGGTGCCGGCCGCGCGGCGTGCTTGACATCATACGGGAAGCTTGGGAGGAAGGACCTTCAAATAGTAAAAATCTAATTCAATACGTTCTTGACCTTAGAGCAAAACTCCACACTTTGGGTCAGGTAACACAGGAGAATTTGCTCCAAGCGTAAGAACGTCAACACTGACTGTATGACAGGGGTGCTCAACTACGGGAATTTGCACAGGGAGATAAAGTGCTTGTATTGCTGCCCACCTCGAGCTCCAAATTACTCGCCAAGTGGCAAGGACCCTTTCTTGATTATGAGGTTAGGTGAACAGATAGGAGAGGGGCACGTCAAACCTACCACCTCAACCTCCTCAAACCATGGAGGGAGGCAGTACCTGTAGCCTTGGCGATGGTAGTTCCGGAGAAGGCGGAGCTTGGGCCGGAGGTATTTCCTAAATCAAGTTCATTCACCCCAGTCCCTTGCGGAGACCACCTCTCGCTGTCGCAGCTTACAGATATTGCCAGGTTGCAAGCGGAGTTCGCAGACGTGTTTTCACCCCTACCCGGTTGCACGAATCTCATACAGCACCACACTGAGACCACCCTGGGGGTGGTGGTTCGTAGCCGCCCCTATCTACAGTATTTACAGTAATGATTGTCAGTGACATATGCAACATCTGAGGGTGGTCCTGAGAGCGCTGAGACAGGTGGGACTCACGGCCAACCTGAAGAAGTGCGCAATTGGGCGGGTGGAAGTTAGGTATCTGGGGTTCCACTTGGGTCATGGGCAGGTGCATCCACAGGTTGACAAAATCGTCACGATCGCAGCCTGCCTGGCACCCAAGACCAAAAAGGGGGTAAGGCAGTTTTTGGGGCTGGCTGGCTACTACCGAAGGTTTGTGCCTAGTTATTCTGATGTCACCAGCCCGCTGACTGACCTTACTAAAAATGGGGCTCCCGATCCAGTCCAGTGGACAGAGTCGTGCCAACAGGCCTTCCTTAAGGTAAAGTCCGCACTGTCCGCACTGTGTGGGGGGCCGCTTTTACATGCACCTGATTTCTCTCTCCCCTTTATTTTGCACGGTGATCTCGCAGGAGGGTGGGAGGGGAGGAACGGCCAGTGCTATTTATTAGTTGCAAGCTCTCCTTCAGGGAGACAAAATATAGTACCATCAAGAAGGAGTGTCTTGCGCTTAAGTGGGCAGTTCTGATCCTCCGCTACTACATGCTGGGGTGAGCGGTGGGGGCATGTGGCATGGGGGGTGTGGTCATGTGTCGTTCTGCGAGAGAGAGAGAGCGGTAAGGCTCGTCAACTGGTTCATAATTATCTCTAACACCTGTCTCTCATTATAGTGATGGCGGAGGGAGACTTAAGAAGGCACGCCAGAGCATCAGGGAGGGACAGAGAGTGACCAGAAAGCACAAACCGAGAAAATGGTCATTAGTTAGAGTGCTTTCATTTATTTAAAACGATTTCTTTGTTATCGACATTACCGTCGATTGTATGTTTAAGAAAGAGAATAAAAGGACTGACCTTGAACCTGCTTCGTTGTCTCCTGACTCTTCCATTGCCTGAAATAAGAGATCTGCTACAACATCGTCAGCAAAATTATCTCGATTATATCTTTAATATTAGATATATCGCCCAGCCCTACTTGGTATTACTAAAACTTTCACAACTTAGACCAAGATGTGGACATCAATTTTTAGGAAAACTATTTGCTCTAGAATTGTTCTTGTTTTGTTTGTTTGTTTATTTGGTGCTACTAGTTACAAATCAAAAAGGGAAATGGAAAATGCACACAACAGTCACGCAGGGGTCTCAGGAGGTTAAGCACATTTGGGGGTGCCTACTTGTCAAACAATTAAATGTCACAAATGGCCCTAAAAATAGGCTTCTTATTGAAGCAAAATCAAAAGTAATTTCAGAATATTTTTTTTTCTTGAGGTGAAATGTGACCTGGACATGTTCTTGACAAGTTTTGTGATATTCACCCTAATTCTCACTCGGGTCTAAGAAAAACAGGTGATAACACTTTCTACAATATAACAAAATATCTAAGTGTAACATACTGTATATGAATGTCTCTTTGTGTATAATGTAAAGAAGGTTTACTTTATCCTTTTCTACCTGATTAATCAGTTTCAGTTGAATAACTGAACCATTAAAATGAATGCCAAAAACTGTGAACCTTTCTCCTCCCTACAGTTTTGAAAGGGCTTATAACTTATTCCACCATATTTTGTGCTTTTTCACCACATTGCTTAATTGAGGCAGAATATGAGAACCTCAGGCCTGGGAAATGGTAAATGGCAGTTCCTTCATTTATTCTGGTTATGGGATCTAATTCATACATACACTTCAGTCGCAGTGCCTTATTTTCCTGTGCTATTGAAGGGAAAATGGAGAGAGACTCAACTGGGCTGGATTTGAAGGCAGAGACACTTTATCATGGTGATGTTTAAGGCCATTTGGGGTGCTATTCCTGTAGTCATATTCCATTTCACATAAGAAATCAGGTCAGACAGTTTCATAAACCATTTATGCTTGCTGGGGAAAAAGCTACAGTATAAATAAAGGCTAATTTTTTATTTGCATTTAACTTAAGAGAATTACACCTGATATCATAAGACATTTTATAGTTATTAGATATTGTGATAATGCATAATAGCCTTATTTAATGGAATAAATTGATGTTAATACAAGCCTAACATCATGAAAGTTGCTTTTGCTGTTGGTGTTGTTGTTAAGAATGGTTTTATATATAGCTTTAGCTGCACTATGGTCTTAGGATATCATGTCAGAATGACAAAATTACAGTAATAATGATGACAGTTTGCAAGAGGAGCAATATTGAGATACTAGAGCAGGGGTCGGCAACCTAGCATGGTGCCAGCATTGGCACGCGGAGGGGTAATCACTGGCACGCCAGCAACAGCGAGAGAGAAGTACACTGTTTTGTTTATATAAATTTCACACCTGCATTCCAATCTACATCTTGATGTAATCCTTCCTCATGATCACGCAGCATTTTTTTATGAGCTGAATGGGAGGCTAAACAAAAAGAGACTGCAGTATACCCAACAGACTCCTGCAGCGCATGTAGCGTAGGTACACCCTCCTTAAACCATAGTCACACTCAAAATTACATTAAAAGATTAAAAGAGAAAACATTGTGGGGTTCAAAAATCTGAGTCTATTTAAAATCTAAATTAAACTTGGAAATCAAGTTTTAGGATTTTTCTGGTGCCATTCACCGAAAAGGGCTAAATAGTTGATCGGCTCGTCACCCTTTAATAGTGTTTAGTCTTCCATTCAGCTGATGAAAACACGCTGCGTGATCATGACGAAGGATTACATCAAGGTGTAGATTGAAATGCAGGTGCAAAAAACTTCATATAAATAAAATATCCTGCTCCTCTCTCGCTGTTGCTTGCGTGCCCTCTGAGTAATTTTGAAAAATGTATGACATAATATAAGAAATATTAAAGATTCCACACAATTTCCTGATCAGTAATCAGGGCTCGACAATAAGGACTGCCTGATGGTCCAGGGCCAGTGTAAGAGAGATTCGGGCCAGTTGCTAGAACTGTCACTTGCCCTATCAGGCCAGTGCTGCATTTATCACATTAGTGCAAGCAAACAACAAGCGAGAGAGCACAAAACTTACACTGAGCGAACGAAGTACTCTAACCAATGAACGAGCGTGATTCAATTTAGCTCGCAAAGATGTGCAAGCTCATAATATACTGGATGCGACAAGGCACTGTCCTGTGTGTGCATAAGAGCATGCAGACACCAAGCACGCTCTCCTAGCACTGTCCTCACTCTTTTCCAATTGTCTTAGCAGCAGCTATTACCAATGTGTAGAAAATATCAGGAAAAACCCCACTTAATGAATTTCATAGCAGGATTGCATATCTTGTGCAACATTTTAAGTATCCCCGCACATTCTGTGTTCACAAAGCACGAAACCCCCACATTTTTCGTTGTTACATGTTGGTGAAAAGTAGTAATCCACACATTGGAACACAAGAAATCAACAGTTTATTTATATAGGACTGAAAATCCATGTCTCTCCATGCATATATGTCTCTTCATCATCTCTCTCTGTGAAGTGTAGACTGTTTATTATGCATAAAGGGACAGAGTGCTAGTTTAATTCCCACTGTAAAAAAAAAAAAAAAGCCAATTTTCTCTCATTAATTCGCCTTTAGAGATGAAGCGCCGAATGAAATGTAATACACTTAGTTAAAGGCCAGTTATACACGTACCTTGTAATCACGAGCTGCTATGTATCCAAAATGTAAGTAGCCTATACATTTAATTAGGTAATGTTTCAAAACATCAATGTTAATTTGACATGATAATGGCATTTGATATGAAAAGAAGCAAAATCACTATGGCAATTAGGCTATTATTATCAGAGCTGTTCAGCTGCAGGGTGAAGATACATATTTAAAACAGTCTACTTCATATCATCCTCATAAAACACCAGTTACATGTCTCATTTCTGGACTGTACATGTATTTTTGTTTTTGTGCTTTGTATATCAGTCAGTGTTGGTCTTGTTTGGGTTGTCTGATTTTATGTTTAGGCTATATCCACATTCTTAATTCATAGATTAGGCCTAATATCTACCTACTGTATATTACACGTTGTCACTACCAATTTAGTAGCAAGGTCTCCTCTCTCAGGGATTCATATGTTTATTACATTCAGCCAATAATCAAATCTTTATCTCAGTGACTAAATCTTTATCCTATGTGTGAAAACACTACGCATGGCCAAAAGTTGCATGACAGCATGACTAAACAGGTGACCGAAAACCCATAATCTCCTCCACAGAACTTTTCGCAGAAATATTCATGTGTAAATGGCAGGATGATTAATATGATGTATTTATGAATTTAGCCATTGACCAGTAAAATAAAAAAATTGCACTCCATGTCAAAAAGGTTGCCGACCCCTGCACTAGAAGATTTATAGAATATAATTTTGACCCAAACACACAGCATCACTGCTTGGCCCTCTTTTAAGGAATACCAGGAGAAACCACAGTTAACAGCATATTCCACAGTTAATATAGCCTACAAATTCAGCTTGATCTAGTAAGAAAACGGAGAATAAAATAATATTTGTATAATAATTATTTTATTAATAATAATAATAATTATTATTATTATTGTTGTTGTTGTTAAGTGTCTAGTCTATTCCGAGTGTCTTGTCTATTCCAATCATGAAGTCACTATGTCTCAATATGTCCTCTGTATATGCATTAAACAATATTTTCACTTAAGTGACTAATATTTTTAGTGCAATCAGGTAATTTCTGCCCATGTGCCTAACAATGTTACCTGGGCTCTTGAGAAAACTCATACATTACACAATATTTTGTACTTATTAACTATTTATTTTATCATGTGTCCCCAGATAATATCTACATAAACCTATTTCCAGCATACAACCGGCCTGCATGGCACCTACCAAACTCAATTTCTTACAACAAGACTTAGTTCAAGAAGACTTGAAGTAAACAAATCCCATCTACCTGCTCCCCTCAAACACTTTAATCAGAAAAACAGCTTACAAAAATACATGCTGATCTCAATAGAGACAATTAACTTTATAAAGAAAACATGCTTTCCTGTAAGACTGAAATAAATGTCTGATCCAATATTTATATTTTTATTAAAAAACTCCGTAAAAATATGTTGTTATTATAACATGTATGATCACTGAACACTTTCCCTGTACAATTCATACAACACAATTTCATAATATATGTTGACTCATGTGAAACACTTATGTTTAGATGGCAGTCTGCCATTTGCATGTCATGGTCTATTTCAAAGAATGTGACTTTGTCATTTATAGTTAAAAATGTTGTACCTCTTCAAGTATATGAAGAACTTTTTTAAAAACACATCAATATGTATTTCCTTTTTGAATATTTGTGGACCTCTATCTTATAAAACTGTACATTCCTATTACTGTTGTGTTTAACCTCTAAAGTGCAATGTTTTTATAGCTCTGAAGCTAGTACCAAGAAAACATTTTCATACATTAACAGCTCAACTGGGTACCAGTTTTATATTTTTGTACATGAATACTGCATATATAACTTTTTATTTGGGAGAATAACATGGCAAACACATCCACTGAAATAAGTGTGTTTTCATACCCTTTATATTGTCTATATCTTCAGCACTTTTGGACTAGTGTCAATTACAAACTAGACTTCTAAACGGATAGCAGGATATAACAGTTACAAAATTCTTTATGTAATGGTAGCCAGCTGATAGATAGCTGTGCAATGTGTATTAATCTCAATCTCCTGACCTCAAGATGTGCACGGAGACGCCGGTTCGAGTCCTGTACGGAGCGGGTAGAATTGGAGCGTCACAAATGCAATTTATTTTAAGATTAATCCTGGTTGGTGCAACCCACTAATTACTCTTTGAATGATTTATAGTTATGTGGCACCCTCTGGTGGACAAACAGTACTTCCTTTAATGCCTATGAAGGCTTTAAATACAGTTGAGAAATTAGGTATTTCTTATATTACAGCCATGCCAAATTGATGAAAGTTTGCATGTTACCTCAGAATGTTGTTTTTTGCATGTATATTAAGTTTTGTTAAGTTTAAAATATGTGCTCACTAAATATGTTTCAATTAGACATAAACCTATCGGCTAAATTCTTCTGAACAATTTACCATTTCAAAATTCTTTTGATAACTTTTTGTCAAGAATGTCTGTAGATAATGTATACAAAGTTTCATGCGAATAGGGCAAACAGTCTAGGATGAGTTAGAAAAACAGTGGAGGTCCAGACAGCAGGATGCTTGTGTATTACAGGACTCAGGAGATGAGACTGTCATGCTGCTGTTTTTCGGTTAAAATACAATTATTTTGTGGGAGATTACTGTGTAGTAAGCTCAATCTAGCTTTATAATTGTTAGTTTACATACATAATATCCGTTTCTAAATGCTATAACCTACATGAAATGTTTTAGTGTTGACTAAACAACTGATCCTGTTGATAGATTGAATATATTGTTCTTGTGTAGGAAATAACAATGTCTTAGCAGTCACACAATACTGTACAAAAAGAACTACATGCAATACAAATAAACATTTATTTGGACATACACTACAAACATTCTACACAAAAGTTTAATGTCCTCTGTGCAACTATAAAACAGTATGTATTATTAAAAGCACTGTACAAATAAATGTAATTGATACTGAATTAATGTCCACACTGTTTCCCAAATCCCCTTTTCCCCTTAAAAAGGCAAAGAGACACTCAAAAGAAAGTGAATTGCAGGCAGGAAAAATGGAATGAGGAAAATCATAATACAATTAATTTAAAACATAATAAATCATCTCACTAGTGTACATGTCTCATTTAATAATTATGGTATTCACCTGTAGAATTTATCCATTTAGCATCACAGCATGAAAACAGTTGAAAACATCGTCACAATTCACAGACAGTTCAGGAAAAACATAGTTCCTTTTTATACTCAGTAATAATGCCATTTCACAAAGGCAAATACTGAACAGAAATGAACAAACTCTCAAAATTTCTAATGAACTTTCAGCACGTTCACACACCTGTTTGCACAGTAATGCTATATGCTGCGCTCCGTTTCTGGTCGTCTATCATAGCCGGACGTAACGGTGGATAATATAAGTAGAGCACACAAAAAATTATTACAAGCTTTTTTCAAACAGATGTTTCTAACTCAATCCTTCCGTAGGCAGCCGATGACAGAGTCAGCATCTGGAACTGGAGCGCTGTGCTTTGAGGGTGGTTTCTGATAACATTGCTGTTTTAGACTAAACTTTAGTTTCGCTTGATTAATAGGATAACCATTAACTGCACACATGGTCCGGGAAATGTGTAAGACATTTTACAATGTTACAAAAACTAGACATTTCTTGTCGTGTGGCTCCCTCTGATGGACAAACAGTAAAACAGCTTGTCTTTCTCCACATTTCTAATTATGTAAAAATGCAGTTGTAAAAATAGCTATTTCTTCTGTCATAGCTCTAGCCAAACTGCTGTAATTTTGAAAGTGACTTTCAATGTTTTTTTTTACGTTTTACTAAGTTTGACAATTGTGCTCACAAGATACAAGGCTAATTAATCATTATAGGCCATGCCCAAAACATATTTGCTTATATCTTTGGAACAATTCCATGCATCAAAATTATTTTGATAAGTTTTTGTCAGGAGGGTCTGTATATTATATATACCAAGTTTCGTGAGAATCGGCCAAACGGCCTAGGAAGAGTTCGAAAAATTTGAATAAATCGAAATTGAAAAAATCTCGGGGAAATGGAAATTCAAGTAACTGTATCATTGTGGGGCACTGGTGGATTCAGAGAAGCTACAAATTTGTAATGTAGCCTATACGGTTCCAGAGTTATGAGCAAAAACGCTTATTAGCTAATTATACCGCCACCGTGTGGCCAATTGTCACAAAATCTGATATGTGGCTTCGAGTTGAAACCCTGCTTGTTGTATAGTAATTTCAATAACCCTCTGCCATTCCCAATACGAGTTATAAGGTGCTAAAATTTGATTGTCTGTTGGCGGCCATTTTTGTTTATTTGTCGAATCGATTTTTTAAGAATATGTTATCATTTGAACCATTGAAAACCAGAAGATGCATATTTAATTTTAACTTTGTTGCTCAAACGGCTGTAAAATTATGACAGTTTTTTAGTTGTAGCGCCCCCTAGGGGTGGAATTGTACGAAACTTTGCTGACATCTTATTATGACAAAAATATTATTTGAATATAAATTTTGAAAATAAATAATATTTATTTTCAAAATAAATACAGAATCAAAAAGAAAATGAGAAAGAAAGATTTAATTAAGTCCTAAACTGTTGACCACTTCAATGTCTTTAATTGTAGAAATAACATTTTTGTCATTTAGCTCTTAAAAGTCAGTGTTTGGGATTGACAGCTGTATTTACTTACAGGTGTGAGTCTTGAAATGCCCCATTCATACAACAGCTTACAGTAGCAGTTTGAATACTGTCTATATGAACAAACCCACCGAAGTCACAACCGTATTCTAACAGTTGTAACCGACAGTGACTAAAACAGGCAACCTCCATAACACCGGCATGTCTCATCACAATTGCCACCATGTTATTAAATAAATTAGTCCAATCGAGGCACGAGTTCATCCATCAGATCATAATTAACCGACAGTGGCTTTGAATGCTTTTTAACCACGTGCAGAGTGCAGCTTTTGTGTCGTGTGGCTCGTGCCCGTGAGCAGCTGGTAGAAGACAGTGGCTGAATCTTCAGATGACACGCAGTTCATTTCTCCATCTCCATGAGTTAACGAAACCCCACATGAAACACACGAGACACATGCAGGTACAGTGCAGCATGTCTCTCACTGTACATGGCGTTACTAACAACTAGTTGTCCAATGCGGTTCTGTTCACACAGCACATGTTTGCCAAGAATGTGGCTGTGAGACATGAAAATTTGCAGCTGTTAGTTCGGTTATAGAATGTGGTTGTCACGCTCATAAATAACCAAACTGTGTGTGAAAACCATATTAAGCACTCAAAACAGGTGTGACAACCATATTCTGCTGCTGTGTGAACATGGCCCAAATGTGTTTGCAGGCATGCATACCAGTTGTAATGGTAATTTAAAAAAAATTTTTTAGATAAGTCTTTAGTTTTTATTATTTTTTAAATTACTAAACAACTTTTGGAATTTTTTTGATGTGATGAAAAAACTTGTAAACTGGAGTGCATGTGTTTTATATACTGTATGTTTTTTTGTTTTGTTTTTTAAATTCCAAGAACTTCAAATTTCTAATGATTCCAGACACAGTGTTGGTGTTAAAATAAACACTTTCACTATGTTGACTAATTTAGCTACATACACTGCATACATATGTGTTCGATTTCTGCTAAGTCAGTCCATATAAAGAGGCAAATAAGGACAGGATAGGAGAGGAGAGGAGAGGAAAATAAATGCTAGAAATGGTTAAAATGGCAAACCTTTTTAAAATGTATCTGGACATTGTTCTCAAAAAAGCTCATATTTTATTCACAACTCAAATCAAATTAAATCAGTATACTTGGTTGAAATGCATCTGCTCAGTAACACTGCTCTAATGCTTTCCACCTGAGATCATGAAAACTCAATTTTACAATGTGATTCACCACAGCAATGTTATTTATATGTTGGTCTCATTTTGATGCAACACATTGATAGAAACAATTAATTTAAATAAGACTGACTGACTTTTCTACTCAGGCCTTTCTTTCCAACACCATGCTGTTTGTTCATAGACCCCTGCAGAGTGGCTCCTTGGAAATTCTTTAATGGTTTTCCCAGGTGCCATTTTGATGCTGGGGTAAACATCTGTTCTGTGTGCATGCCGCTGCATTGCAGTCATAAAGTGCAACCTTAGCCCTAGTGAATAATAACCACTGACAGCCAAGTCTTGCCCCTGGTGAACTGTGCCTTCACTGTGCCAGACATATCAATGAGAAAGCCACAAGAAGCATCCAGCCTCACTGCACCCCAGGAGGTAAACCTCATACTGTGTGGCTTGGCACTGTCATAGAATAGGGGAAGGCTGTATGTTCTTAATCTTTTATTATGCTCTTGCTTTAAGCCTTGAAAAGTCCAGACATGCATTCTCATATAATATGGGCCTTTCCTTGTTAGATTTGAGCGTCAATCATGTTACAATACCGAAAAAGAAAAAGAAAACTTAAAAAAAAAAAAAGGTCTAGTCTGACTGGTTAAAGAAATAGTTAACCTTAAATAATACTATAATACTAAGTATAAATAACCTCTTAAATTTCAGTCTATTTTGTATCGTAAGTCTTAAGAAGACTTATATCTTAATGTAGCTCACAAGTCATTTATATTAATCATACAATACTATGATACTTGAACAAAAATGAGCTGCATGGTCGAGTTGCCAGAAAGAAGCCAATGCCACAAAAAAGCCCAGTTACAATATGCCCGACAACACCTTGACATGCCTAACAGCTTCTGGCACACTGTAATTTGGAGTGACGAGACCAAAATAGAGCTTTATGGTCACAACCATAAGCACTATGTTTGAAGAGGGGTCAACAAGTATTGTCGTATTGTGCTCCTTGAAACAACCACACCGTCTTTTTCCAGAGCAGCCTGTATTTCTCCTGAGGTTACCTGTGGGTTTTTCTTTGTATCCCGAACAATTCTTCTGGCAGTTGTGGTTGAAAACTTTCTTGGTCTACCTGACCTTGGCTTGGTATCAAGAGATCCCCGAATTTTCCACTTCTTAATAAGTGATTGAACAGTACTGACTGGCATTTTCAAGGCTTTGGATATCTTTTTATATCCTTTTCCATCTCTATAAAGTTCCATTACCTTGTTACGCAGGTCTTTTGTCAGTTCTTTTCTGCTCCCCATGGCTCAGTATCTAGCCTGCTCAGTGCATCCACGTGAGCGCTAACAAATTCATTGACTATTTATACACAGACATTAATTGCAATTTAAAAGCCACAGGTATGGGAAATTAACCTTTAATTGCCATTTAAACCTGTGTGTGTCACCTTGTGTGTCTGTAACAAGGCCAAACATTCAAGGGTATGTAAACTTTTGATCAGGGCCATTTGGGTGATTTCTGTTATCATTATGATTTAAAAAGGAGCCAAACAACTATGTGATAATAAATGGCTTCATATGATCACTATCCTTAAATAAAAGACAGTTTTTTTTGCATGATCAGTCATATTTTCAAAATCAATGCCAAAATGTCACAATTTCTGCCAGTGTATGCAAACTTTTGAGCACAACTGTATATATATATATATATATATATAAATATATATATATAAAACCTTTATTTAACCAGGATAACCTCTCTGAGATTAAAAAGGATAACTTCTCTGAGATTAAAAATCTCTTTTATATATATATATATATATTTATGGACTCAAGATGGCGCCGAGTATGGCTGTTGCGTTGCGAGCTCCGAAACAACATTGTAGTGTTTTGTTTTTTTTTGTTTACAATTCTTATGTTTTTTATCTTGGATGTTGTCTGCCTTATTGTCTACTACAGACAAACACTTTTGGACATTGGTTCTGCAATTACACACCATAAACCAGACTTCAAATTCCTCAATGCCGACCCGCTGTTTACAAACACACCAGCGGAGCCCTTTGTCTGGGCAGCCCGGCCGCAAAAACGCAAAAGGAAAAGGGGAAACAGAGCCGGCATTCTCATTAGAGTAAGACGTCATGCAAATCGATCCCCGCTACCCAGTATTCTACTGCCAAATGTTCAGTCTCTGGACAACAAGCTCTGCGAGCTGAGAGCGCAGATCTCTTTCCAACGAGAGACGAGGGACTGCTGCATTATCTGCCTTACGGAAACTTGGATGTCTGGCTGAGATTCCAGATTCAGCCATTGAACCTGTGCACCGAGCGGACAGAGCGAAAGAACTCTCAGGTAAAAGCAGAGGTGGTGGTGTATGTTTTATGATCAACAAATACTGGTGTGATCAGAGGAACGTACATTCTATGTCTTTCTGCTCTCCTGATCTGGAATTTCTCATGCTTCTGTGTCGACCATTCTGGCTACCGAGGGAATTCACAGCGGTCATTATCACTGCTGTGTACATCCCACCACAAGCCGACACAGACCGGGCACTCTGGAAACTGCATGGGATTATAAGCAAGCAGGAAACCACGCACCCTGAGGCCGCGTTCATTGTGACCGGGGACTTTAATAAAGCCAGTTTCAAATCAGTCGCACCAAAATACCACCAACACATTAGTTTTAACACATGAGGGGACTGGGTTTTGGACCATTGCTACTCTCCCTTGCGGGACGGCTACAAATCCCTCCCCCGCCCACCATTTGGCAAATCGGACCACTCTTCCATTCTGCTTCTGCCCGCTTACAGGCAGAAGCTGAAACAGGAAGCACCCACCCTCAGAACGATCCAGTGCTGGGCGGACCAATAAGACTCTACGTTACAAGACTGTTTTGTTCACGCGGACTGGGAGATGTTCCGGTCCGCCTCTGATGATGACATCAAGCTTTACGCTGATAGCGTAACGTGTTTCATCAGAAAGTGCGTAGAGGATGTCGTTCCGACCAGAACAATATGGATCTACCCGAACCAGAAACCTTGGATTAATAGCGATGTTTGCGCGGCACGATGCGCAGACCTCCGCTTTTAATTCCGGGAACGCGCAGGAGCATAAACAAGCCAGTTATGAGAGAACTATCAGAACAGCAAAACATCAGTACAGGAACAAGATTGAAGGACAGTTCAACACCACCAACTCTAGAAGCATGTGGCAGGGAATTAATATTATCATGGACTTTAAAGGGAATAAAAACTCTGCCGTGAACACCGCTGCCTCACTCCCGGATGAGCTAAATACTTTTTATGCTCGTTTCGAGGGAAATAACACCGCCCTCGCGGAGAGAGCTCTCGTGGCTGAAGCTACAGAGGTTAATTCACTCTCCGTCTCTGTAGCGGATGTAACCTGATCCTTCCGACGGGTGAATATCCGCAAAGCCGCGGGTCCAGACAGCATTCCAGGCCGCGTCATCAGAGCATGTGCGAACCAACTGGCTGGTGTTTTTACGGACATTTTCAACCTTTCCCTCTCTTTGTCTGTAGTCCCCACATGCTTTAAAACATCCACCAATGTGCCTGTTCCAAAGCAATCCAAAATCACTTGCTTAAATGGCTGGCGTCCTGTTGCTCTGACCCCCATCATCAGCAAATGCTTTGAGAGACTAATCAGAGATTACATCTGCTCTGTGCTGCCTCCATCACTAGACCCATTGCAGTTTGCTTACCACAACAACCGCTCCTCTGATGATACCATTGCATCTACAATACACACTGCTCTCTCCCACCTGGAAAAAAAGAACACTTATGTGAGAATGTTGTTTGTAGACTACAGCTCAGCATTCAACTCCATAGTGCCCTCCAAGCTTGATGAAAAACTCCGGGCTCTGGGCTTAAACAGCTCGCTGTGCAACTGGATCCTGGACTTCCTGTCAAGCAGACGCCAGGTGGTTAGAATGGGCAGCAACATCTCCTCATCACTGACCCTCAACACTGGAGCCCCGCAGGGCTGTGTTCTCAGCCCACTCATGTATTCCCTGTACACACATGACTGTGTGGCAACACACAGCTCCAATGCCATCATTAAGTTTGCTGATGACACGACGGTGGTATGTCTGATCACTGACAATGATGAAACAGCCTACAGAGAAGAGGTGCACACTCTGACACACTGGTGTCAGGAGCACAACCTCTCCCTCCACGTCAGTAAGACAAAGGAGCTTGTGGTGGACTTCAGGAGAAGAGATAGAGAACACAGTCCCATCACCATCAATGGAGCACCAGTGGAGAGAGTCAGCAGCTTCAAGTTCCTGGGTGTCCACATCACTGAGGAACTCACATGGTCCATCCACATTGAAGCCGTTGTGAAGAAGGCTCATCAGCGCCTCTTCTTCCTGAGAAGGCTGAGGAAGTTTGGAATGAACCGCCACATCCTGACATGGTTCTACACCTGCATTGTAGAGAGCATCCTGACTGGCTGCATCTCCACCTGGTACGGCAATAGCACTGCCCACAAGCGCAAAGCACTGCAAAGGGTGGTGCAAACTGCCAGACACATCATCGGAGGTGAGCTTCCCTCCCTCCAGGACATATATACCAGGCGGTGTGTGAAAAAAGCTCGGCGGATCATCAGAGACTCCAGCCACCAGGGCCATGGGCTGTTCTCACTGCTACCATCAGGCAGGTGATATCGCAGCATCAGGACCCGCACCAGTCGACTTCATGATAGCTTCTTACCCCAAGCAATCAGACTTTTGAACTCTTGATCTCCCACGATCAAAATACATCAGCACTGCACTTTATAACTCTTACTCTTATATCTCACACCGGACTGTCATAAATTATATTATTATTATAATATTATATTCTCTCTTAACAACTTACTATCAAACGACAGCCTGAATGTCAATACAGTACAATACAACCTACTGTACATTTTATATATACTATATATACTTTTTTTATTGTATAATGTGGATTCTATATTGTGTGTATTGTATACTGTACATTATATGTTATTATTTGTATATTGTGTTATGTGTAATTATGTGTATATTAGATTTTAAATTGTGTTGTAAATCTGATGTTTATTGTAAATTGGTATGTCTCATCACTGTCACGCCTACTATGTTGCTCGGAACTGCACCCAAGAATTTCACACACTATTGCACTTGTGTATATGGTTGTGTGACAATAAAAGTGATTTGATTTGATATATATATACAGCCCCATCGACTGCTGTTTTTTTTTTTCTTGTTATTTAAACAGCTGTCAGATTAAACCTCCCAAAAATCATTTTGTATCCTGTTTTGATTATTTTCAATGCACCGGCTACATATATGTAATCTGTATGTGCCTCAGACTTCAAAGTGAATTAGTGCTCTGCTCACTGTTATATGCTACAAACATCTGCTATGGGTTCACTTTAGGTTTACGGTTTAGGGAAGGGAGGTCAGTTTTGTTGATTTCAATTTCTATAGAGCATTAACCTTAAAAACTGAATTTGTCTGGGACAACATTTAACTCACTTTTAGCACCATAAAGTGGTCATTTCATCTCGAAACTGCCGCAATACGTGTCATGAACCACATAATTTCATTTAGCAAAAATGATGCTACAGTCATGTATCTTTCATGAGATCAGGCTGCCTTTTTTCTCTTATTTTTTCATCATTTGGACAGCAACAAAAACAGAATTTGTCCTTAAACATAATTTCATTTATTTAAATTGCATCATAATTTTTATGCAATTCAAAGTCAAAAGTGGAAAGTGTCCAACAATATATAGTTTGACTGTTCTCATGATGGACTGTGAAATAAATGTATGAAAGTGAACAATGTGGATAGAAATGGTATTTAATTATATTGACTGCTGCCTGCCAGGGACAAACTGTGGCACCTCTGAACGATGGGCACTCTTCTCAAGCATGTAAGTTAAGAAATAGAAGAGTTCCCTATCTGTCACTCACTCGACGTTGTGTCGATGTAGTGACACTATGGGTCACTCTTGGGAGCCCGAGACACCTCTGGTCTTTGATAAAAGGCCAATGAAAATTGTTGAGTGGTATTTGCATGCCACTCCCACGGACATACGGGTATAAAAGGAGCTGGTATTCAACCACTCATTCAGATTTTCTCTTCGGAGCCGAACGGTCACGCTCATTGAGCTGAATACTACTGTTCATTCACCTCTGTTGGATCTGACGGCGCATTTCAGTGGCTTCTCCCTCCTCTGCACTGGTGCACTGCAGAGAACGCCCCTGGGCACTTCGGCAGAAAAAAACTGGAGAGTTTTTCCCCTCTAAAAGAGTATATATTTCTCTAAAAGAGTGCACACACGGAACATCTTTTTAAAGATGCCTTTCTGATTGTGTGTTATTCCTGGTTGCGGTCGTTATCTCTCAACTTCGGATGGTCATGATCGCTGTCTTTCGTGTCTGGGTGCGACCCACATGGAGGCAGCGTTTGTGAATGGTTCATGTTCATGCTTGCTTTCATAAGAAATGATGGACATGCTTTCCCGGGCGGCTGCTCAAAGCAGCCACGCCCCGCTCCAGTGCCATGATTCCCGGAAGTGCTTGAGGAGCTGACGAAGTCGTGGGAGGCACCTTTTACCGCCCGGCCCCGACTCCACAGTTCCCCCGCTCTCACTACCCTCGATGGCGGGATGGCCGAAGGCTATACGGCGATTCCCCCGGTGGATAAGGCACTTGCGGTGCACCTATGCCAGCAGAGCGCCGTCACCTGGCGTGGACGCCCTAAGCTCCCGTCCAAGCCCTGTAGGCTCACATCATCCCTGACAGCTAAAGCCTACAATGCTGCTGGACAAGCCGCCTCTGCCCTGCACGCCATAGCTCTCCTGCAGGTCCACCAAGCCAAGGCGCTGAAAGAACTGCACGAGGGTAGTTCTGCCCCAGATTTGATGCAGGAACTGCACTCGGCGACCGACCTCGCTCTCCGGGTGACGAAGGTCACGGCGCGGTCTCTCGGGCGGACGATGGCCACACTAGTGGTCCAGGAGCGCCACCTTTGGCTCAACCTGGTCGAGATGGGCTCGTGGCCTTTCTGCCCCTGAGCGCCCAGCTGTGGCACACAGCCACCCCAATGTGGCAGTCTCCACGGGTTACGAGGACAGGCCTCTTCCTCCCCCATCCCAGGCTGTTCCAGGGGTGGTCACAAGGAGCCAGGTAAGTGCTTTGATGTCCCTAGACTCAGCACGGACACGACGTGCTGTGGCACCTCGCGCTCCGCCCCACCTGCCGGTATGTCCGATGACATTGTCCCCTTGGTCCCCCTCGTGCAGAACTTGGACGCGTGGCTCGCACTTTCCAATCCGTCGCGATTGCTGATCCAGACCGTCCGACTCGGCTACACAATTCAGTTCACCAGGCGCCCGCCCAGGTTCAGCGGTATTTACTTCACCTTGGTCAAGGGCGGAGATCGCTACCCTCTTACGGAAGGACACAATAGAACCTGTCCCTCCAGCCGAGATGAAGAAAGGGTTTTACAGCCTCTACTTCATCGTACCGAAAAAGGCGGTGGGTTGCAGCCAATCTTGGACCTACGAGTACTGAACCGGGCTTTACACAGACTCCCGTTCAAGATGCTGACGCAAAAACGCATTCTGGCGAGTGTCCGGCATCAAGATTGGTTCGCGCCGGTAGATCTGAAGGACGCATACTTCCATGTCTCGATCCTTCCTCGACACAGACCCCTCCTAAGGTTCGCGTTCGAGCGTCAGGCATATCAGTACAAAGTCCCCCCTTTCGGCCTGTCCCTGTCTCCTCACGTCTTTACGAAGATCGCAGAGGCTGCCTTTGCCCCGTTAAGGGAGGTGGGCATTCGCATTCTCAACTATCTCGACGACTGGCTAATCCTAGCTCACTCTCGAGACAGGTTGTGCGCACACAGGGACCTGGTGCTCTCGCACCTCAGCCGAATAAGGCTTCGGGTCAACTGGGAAAAGAGCAAGCTCCTCCCGGTTCAGAGCATCTCTTTTCTCAGATTGGAGTTGGACTCAGTCTCCTTGACGGCACGCCTTACGAACGAGCGCGCCCAGTTGGTGCTGGCCTGTTTGAAGGCGTTCAAACAGGGAACAGTGGTTCCACTGAAACTTTTTCAGAGGCTCCTGGGGCATATGGCATCCTCGGCGGTGGCCACCCCGCTCGGGTTGATGCATATGAGGCCGCTTCAGCACTGGCTCCAGACTCGAATCCCGAGATGGGCATGGTGCCACGGGACACATCGCGTGGCCATCACGTCAGTCTGTCACCGTCTTTTCAGCCCTTGGACCGATCTCTCATTTCTACGAGCAGGTGTTCCTCTAGAACTGGTCTCCAGGAGCATCGTGGTCACGACAGACACCTCCAAAATGGGCTGGGGCGCTGTCTGCAACAGGCACGCAACCGCCGGCCTCTAGACGGGCCCGCGACTGCATTGGCACATCAACTGCCTCGAGTTGTTGACAATTCTGCTCACCCTGTGGAGGTTCTGGCCGTTGATCCAGGGCAAGCACGTGTTTGTTCGGACAGACAGCACGGCAACGGTAGCATATGTCAACCGCCAAGGCGGCCTGCGCTCTCGTTGTATGTCACAACTCGCCCGCTGTCTCCTCCTCTGGAGTCAGCAGCACTTCAAGTCACTGCGAGCCACTCACATACCGGACAACCTCAACACTACAGCGGACATGCTGTCACGGCAGGTTACCCTCAGGGGAGAGTGGAGACTGCACCTTCAGGTGGTTCAGCTGATTTGGAGTCGATTCGGACGGGCACAGTTGGACCTATTCGCCTCCCAAGAATCTTCCCACTGCCCGCTCTGGTACGCCCTCACCGAGGCTCACCTCGGCATAGACGCGCTGGCACACAGCTGGCCCCCTGGCCTACGCAAATATGCATTTCCCCCAGTAAGCCTGCTTGCACAGACCCTGTGCATGGTCAGGGAGGACGAGGAGCAGTTCGTCCTGGTAACACCCTACTGGCCCACCAAGACATGGTTCTCAGACCTCACACTCCTCGCGACAGCTCCCCCCTGCCGAATTCCCCTGTGGAAGGACCTTCTTTCTCAGGGATGGGGCACCCTCTGGCACCCATGCCCAGACCTCTGGAATCTCCATGTCTGGCCCCTGGACAGGACGCAGAAGACCTAAGTGGTCTACCACCCGCGTAGGTAGACACGATCACTCAGGCAAGGGCCCCCTCTACGAGGCGCCTGTATGCCTTTAAGTGGTGTCTGTTCGCTAAGTGGTGTTCTTCCCGATGCGAAGACCCCCAGAGATGTGCAGTCGGATCAGTGCTTTCCTTCCTGCAGGAGAGGCTGGAAGGGAGGCTGTCCCTTTCCACCTTGAAGGTGTACGTTGCCACCATAGCAGCACACCACGATGCAGTCGACGGTAAGTCCTTAGGGAAGTACGACCTGATCATCAGGTTCCTAAGAGGCGCCAGGAGGCTGAAACCCTCCAGACCACACCTTGTTCCCTCATGGGATATCTCCGTAGTTCTTCAGGGTCTACAGAGAGCCCCCTTTGAGCCCTTGCAGTCAGCCGAGCTTAAGGCACTCTCCTTGAAGACTGCCCTCCTGACTGCGCTCACTTCCATCAAGAGGGTAGGTGACCTGCAAGCATTCTCTGTCAGCAAAATGTGCCTGGAGTCCGGTCCGGGTTACTCTCACATGATCCTGAGACCCCGACCGGGCTATGTGCCCAAGGTTCCCACCACCCCTTTTAGGGTCCAACCTGCAAGCACTGCCCCAGGAGGAGGCAGACCCAGCCCTGTCGTTGCTGTGTCCGGTGCACGCTTTACGCATCTATTCGGATCGCACGCAGAGCTTTAGAATCTCTGAGCAGCTCTTTGTCTGCTTTGGTGCACAGCAGAAAGGAAGCGCTGTCTCCAAGCAGAGGATCACCCACTGGCTCATTGACACCATAACTATGGCATATCTTGCCCAGAACATGCCGCCCCCGGTAGGGCTACGAGCCCATTCTACCAGAGGTGTAGCAGCTTCTTGGGCCCTGGCCAGAGGTGCTTCTCTAACAGACATTTGCAGAGCAGCGGGCTGGGCAACGCCCAACACCTTTGCAAGGTTCTACAACCTCCGGGTGGAACTGGTTTCATCCCAGTTAGTGGCACGCAACACAAGCGGATAAGCCCGGGATAGCTGGCCAGGTGTATCGCTTGCACATAGCGCCTTCCACCTCCCTTGGAGCTGAAGACGTGTGCCATTAATTCCCAGTAGTGTTCACAAACGTTGTTCCCTGGTTGACTTCCTCCGAGCCCTGTGGCAGTTGAGTTTTCGGAGAGACTTGCTGCCGGCCCAGTACACATGCTAATTAGTCCTGTTCTGGGGTAGGTGCTCCGCATGTGGTGGTTCCCTGTAAGGCTAACCCCATGCGATATATATCTTCCGCTAGTTTGTTTCCCTGTTGGCAAACTGCGTCTTTCTTGGGCAGAGCCCCTCTGCCCCAGTCTCCATGTTTGTAGAAACTCCTCCCCCATTGGGCAGGATCTACCTTGAAGACTGTCCACATGGTTGGAAAGACCATGTGACATATTCTTCCACTTAAATATCCCCCCCTCTCTTTGGGCGAGGTGTGGTCTCCACTGTGTCTTCCCCTTGGGAGGGACACCCCCCGACTAGACCTGGCGGCCCAGTCGGATAATCCCCCTTCTTTTTTAGGGAGTGGAAAAAAGAAGGGGAAAAGAGGCCACAACTGGGTTAAGCCTGTCTCAATCTTTTGGGTAGTCGACTTGTCCCCAAAAAGGGCCGTTCGACACTCATAAATATGTCGGGGGAGGTTACGTGTTCACCTGGTGTGCTGGCTATGAGGCACACAGTAGTCTGCCCACCACACCGACAGTTCACGTAACACAGTTCAGATTAAAGTCCCGGTCACAATGAACGCGGCCTCAGGGTGCGCGGTTTCCTGCTCACTTATACTCCCATACAGTTCCTTGAGTGCCCGGTCTGTGTCGGCTTGTGCGGGAATGTACACAGCTGTGATAATGACCGCTGTGAATTCCCTCGGTAGCCAGAATGGTCGACACAGAAGCATGAGAAATTCCAGATCAGGAGAGCAGAAAGACTTAGATAAAACATACACCACCTCCTCTACTTTTACCTGAAAGGTCTTTCGCTCTGTCCGCTCGGTGCACGGAGAACCCCGCGGGTTCAATGGCTGAGTCTGGAATCTCCGCAGACATCCAAGTTTCCGTAAGGCAGATAATGCAGCAGTCCCTTGTATCTCGTTGGAAAGAGATCCGCGCTTTCAGCTCGCAGAGCTTGTTATCCAGAGACTGAACATTTGCCAGTAGAATAGTGGGTAGCGGGGGTCGTTTTTGCACGGCGTCTTACTCTAATGAGAATGCCGGCTCTGTTTCCCCTTTTCCTTTTGCGATTCCGTGGCCGGGCAGCCCAGACAAAGGGCTCCGCTGGCGTGTTTGTAAACAGCGGGTCGGCATTGAGGAATGTGAAGTCCGGTTTACGGTGTGAAATTGCTGAACCAATGTCCAAAAGTGTCTGTCTGTTGTAGACAATAAGGCAGACAACATCCAAGACAAAAAACATAAGAATTGTGAACAAAATAAACAAAACACTACTATGTTGTGTCAGAGCTCGCAATGCAGCAGCCATACTCAGCGCCATCTTGAGTCCACTTTCTTAGTAACTACTAGATCTGATAGAAAATGTGCAAATTCACCAAGGAGATCAGAATAAGGCCCGGGTGATCTATATACTGTAGCAAGGGCAAAAGACTACAGAGATTTTTTATTTATATCTGACATTGTTGCATTAAGCATTATTAGTTCAAAAGACTTACATTTATATCCTGTCCTCTGAGTAACACCAAAAACGTCACTGTAAATTTTAGCAACACCTCCTCCTCGACCCTTCAGATGAGGCTCATTTTTATAACAATAACCTGGGGGAGCAGATTCATTTAAACTAATATATTCATCCGGTTTAAGCCAGGTTTCAGTCAAACAGAGCACATCCAAATTATGATCTGTAATAATTTCAAGTACAATTAGTGCTTTGGTTGAAAGAGATCTAATGTTTAGTAGCCCTATCTTTATATGAAGTTTATCTTCAATTCTTTTTTTTTTTTTTTTTTTCAAGTTTGACCTTAATCAAATTTTTTCTAAATGATTTAGTGAGGTGTTTGTGTTTGGTAGTTCGGGGAACAGACAAAGTCTCTATATGATATCTAGGTGATACAGTCTCTGTGTGTTGTAGTTTATGTGACCTGTGTGATGTCTCAAGGCAGCTAGCAGACGTTTGGATTAACCAGTTTGCCTGCTTCCTGACCTGGTCCCCAGTTAGTCAAATACTATCATTATTATGTCTATGAGCCAAATTACTAGAGAGAAGAGCAGCACCTTCCCTGGAGGGATGGAGTCTGTTTCTCTTTAGCAGGTCAGGTCTACCCCAAAAACTCTTCCAATTGTCTATAAATCCTATGCTATTTTCCAGACACCACTCAGACATCCAGCCATTCAGTGACACTAATCTACTATATACCTCGTCACCACAATGAGCAGGGAGGTGCATATTACAGTGTCTGACATCGTTTTTGCAAGTTCACACATCTCTTTAACATTATCTCTAGTGATCTCCGACTGGCGAAGCTGGACATCGTTAGTGCTGACACGAATAACAATTTGAGAAAATCTACGTTTAGCATTAGCCAGCATTTAAATTTGATCTGATGTCAGATGCTCTGGCACACGAAATGCATTTAACGATGGTGGCTGGAGTCTCTATTTCCATGTTCCTTACAATAGAATTACCTATGACCAAGGCTCTTTCAACATGATTCTCAGTGGGTGCATCACTGAGTGGAGAGAATCGATTGGAAACCCTAACAGAAGCAGAAGAGTGGTGTCGCTTTGCTGAGCGAGTATGCCACCGAGACGTCACCCAAATGCCCTGCTGCGGGGGCTCTTCAGCCGGAACCAAATTGTGTGTTCTTCGCTGTTCTACCCACTTCCGAAACAGTATCTACCGGCTACTCTTTCTCACTGACCTCCACTAGCATTCAGATGCGGGTCTCTAACTCATTAACCTTCTCCGTCTGCCTGACTAATTCCTTAATTTATCACATGTGAATCCCTCACTGCTGACAGAAGAAGCTACAGTAAACATGTGGTATGTAATGCAGGAAGCAATAATATGAGCGGATGCCATGACTTACCGCAATTGTTTGTTGTTGTTGGTTGTTCCTGAGCAGTGGGGGTTTGAGATCGATGTGAATCCCTCACGCAATTGTTTTATTGTTATGGTTGTTCTTGATAAGTGGTGCTTTGAGATCGATGCAATAATCTGTGTAAACAGAGGAGAAAACGGGTGTGCACTGTAAAATGCACACAGTTTAATTGTGATAAAAATAGAAAGCAGATGCTCGCAGAAAAATGCACGCAGTTGAATCGCGATAAGAGAATAATGGGGGGAAACCTGATGCATGCTGCAAAATGGTAGATATGAAAGATTAAAAGCTGGAAACAGATAGATAAGTGATGCTAAAAAAGCTAGCAGGTTACAAACACAGACTTGAGCTAAACAACACTGGTTCTGTATTAACTTATTTTGTATTTTTGTATAATTCCTTCATACGTACTTTGCAATCTACATCACCTTAAGCTGTTTGGAAAGTTTGGAGTGCATCTGGACTGTGAGCTGTGTTTTCTTCCTCTCCTCTATCAGGCACTCGAGCTGAAGAGCTCTTCTTGCAAAACATCATTAGAGTTTCAGATTATCTCATGTTACATTACGTCCTGTTGTTTACTGGCGATAACATCTTGCACTTCCTTGTGAAAGTAATGGATCAATTGTGAGTGTTGCTACATTGTGGACCCACTAATTAGTACAAATAATTCCAGGACCATGCATACACTGCGTGTTCAGACTAAGCGCAGTTAGAAAATTTGGGCTGCACATGTTCAGTGCTTGAGAACTCTACTGATGACGAAATTTGTGTCACGCGTCCTGTATGCATATGCCTACCATTCGCTTCTAACCAAAGTATACTTTGGGCTACATGGGTCACCTCTCTAAACCCAAAAGCCCAAATTTTCTAACTGCGCTTAGTTTGAACACGCAGTGTATGCATGGACCTAGAATTATTTGTACTAATTAGTGGGTCCATGGAGGAAGAGCATAAGCTCACTCCTTTCCCTTTTCCTCTGAAACAGAGTTTCATGAATTAGAGTGTGCCTAAGCTAAGATGTTCTTATATGCTTCTTGCTGTGTTAAAGGTGATGTGTGTATTTTTTAATGTTCAAATACTTTCTTCTAGACCAACTTAATATGTAAAGACAACTTCAAGGAAGCCATTCAAGGTTAAATCCTCTGAAAAGTGTAAATACTAAGGCTCTGTGTTGCTATTAAAAACAATTTCTGTTTGTTGGAACCAAAGAGGCCTATAACTGGCCTATCTGAAACTTCACCCCTTGTTTTTAAGAATCCTAACCAACCCAACATGGCAACATTAGCTCAATCAATGGCATTAGTCTGGGGTTGGACTATCTGTTTTTGGTTTTGTTTGGGGAAAGCTGGTTGCCATTATTTTTGCAATTCCATTTGGTGCTGCAAATGGTGCAGAAATTAAGACATCATCTTTAATGAACATTATCATTTTATAATGCATCAATTTATAAATGCAGCTAATTGAGCCAATTAAGCCTTAAGTTTTACTTTTACTTTTCAAAGCAGAGTTGTTGTTGATTTTTTGGGGGGCAGAGCACTAACACTCTGACAGTCAAACATCACTCGTGGTGGGACAGAATAGCATACAACTGAGAATAAATTAATCCGCTCACTTAATTCTGCAGCTTCAGATGAGGTAGACATTTTTTGTCTTTGATAACCCAAGGGTTCCCCTCTCTCTCCAGTAACCCGAGCATCTGGTCACACAGATCAGTGATCAAAGAAATGCATTTGCTCAATGAATTCATCAGGTCCAGTCAACAACAAGCACATCACTGAATCCTGCTGTGCAGGTTACTGAAAATGGAAATGCATCTACAATTCCAGGCATCATCCATACAAGCAGATGGAATATTTCTATTTATTTGGGCATCAGTACTTTCAGAGCTGAAGTAAAAACAAAATAAACTATAAACTGTTCAGTGATAACATTTCCCATCGGAAAGAAAAATCACAAATGAGATCTCATTAATATCTCAGATTCTCCAAGACAGCAACAAGATTAAAAGGAAATCCTAGGCAGAATTTTAGCAATAAATGTTTCAGTACAGGACTCAAGAAGAGAAACTCTACTGTCAAATGAAAATATAACAAATTACTCCACATCCTTTGAGTGTATGCCAGTGATTAAAAGCTTCAGGATACTGGGATGATGTCAGAGTTAAGTGCCGCATGAATATTTAAGACACCATTGTCTAATTACACATGATTCCTGTAATTAAGAAGTTCAGGACAAAGGGTTGAGCAGTTACTCCATTTACTAAATGGTAGCTGTCAGTTCGGCAGTAAAGCTCTCAAAAATTCTACTTTTGTTTCCCCATTCGCCCAGCATATTGATTTTTTAATGCCAGCCAATTTTGCAGTCGAGCAGCATAGCAAGGTTAACGAGGCAGACGTAAGGAGACTTGGTGGTCGAAAAGTTTTGGTGTTTGATGTATATGCATTGTGTTACAAAGTACTACATTGTTCCAAAAAAAAATAAATAAATAAAATAAATAAATAAAATTCCCACAGAAAAAAAATGACCCTCTTGCATGTTTTCACATTTTGTTTCTGTTAAATCTTTAAACGTTAATAAATAGATTTTTTTCTCCATTATATTACACATTTAAAGCTACACTATGTAACTTTTTTTTTTTTTAAATAACAAAATGTTATTAATGAGAGAGTGCAACAAAAATCCATCTTCCAAACCATGTCTTTACCCAAATACACTTTGATAAACCTATAATAATTATTTATATTTTAGAGCTGTTGGGACGGATTTCGCAGGAAATTGCATATATACGTCATTCACCTGTGCGTGTTGACGTCATAGCCGTACACAGAGAAAATATGCTCTGGCTAATGTTGCGCATGTATGGTGTGGGAGTAGCTGAAGCTGAAAGTTTGTTGTCACAACGAATGAGAAAAATTGACCATGGATCATTCAAAACGGCAAACCTCCAGGGAATCATTGGTTGTAAAAACAAAGAAACCCCGAACAGAGCAAAAAGGGAAAGCGACAGAATCCATAATAAAACCAGAATCAGCACTGGCTTTGTCAAGTTTATGTGTTTTGTTCTTGTTTTCATGTCTTTTATTTTCAAGTTTAGTTCCTGTTCTTGTCATGTGATCTTGTCATGTGTTTCCCCAGTTCATGTGTCTTGTTTTCATTAGTTCATTGTTTGATTACTTTGTTATTAGTCTTGTCTTTTCATTGGTTAAAGTTCTTTTAGTCTTGTTATCTTGTTTATAGTTTAGTCTTGTGATTGGTTGTCTTGTTTACCTGTTACCCATGTCCTTGTATTTAAGCCCTCATGTTTGCCATAGTCGTTTGTCAGGTATTATGTTTGGTAACGTTATCATGTTTTGTCAGGCCAAGTTTATGTCAAGTCAAGTTAATGTCAAGTCAAGTTTACGTCAAGTCTTGTTAAGTTCATGTTTTATGTTTCTTTATGTTAGTGTTTATTGGATTTCATGTTTATAAATAAATTTGCTCTTGTGTTCTTTGTTATCGTCATTGTCTCTTCGTTTACCTCATTGCTCAGCATTGTTACAGAAATACCTGACCTAACAATGAACCCAGCAATCCAACTCATACGCCTATGTCAGGGGAATTGTGCCCTGAAGGATTATGTGGAGGACTTCTGCGATCTGGTTTGCCAGGTGGACTTTAATGAGGTCGCCCTCAAAGACTGTTTCCGTTTTGGATAGAGTGAGCCAATCTCCTCGTTGATGCCTGGCGGATGCAGTTCCCTCAGTCTGGTTCAGTATATCGACCTTGCCCTGCAGATTACTGGTTCTACGTTCACTCTGGGGAGGCAGATGTGACGAGCCAGCACCCCACATCATGGTCGATGAGCCAGCGCCCATGCCTGCCATGGTTAACGAGCCAGCGCCAGTGCCAGTAGCCTCGACCGTCCCAGAGCCAGAGCCTCAACCGTTCCTGTGACAACGCTCTCAGAGACTTGGGTTGTGCATCTTTTTCTTCCACACTTTTTCCTTCCACTCAACTATCTGTTAACATGCTTGGATACAGCACTCTGTGAACAGCCAGCTTCTTTGGCAATGAATGTTTGTGGCTTACCCTCCTTGTGAAGGGTGTCAATGATTGTCTTCTGGACAACTGTCAGATCAGCAGTCTTCCCCATGATTGTGTAGCCTAGTGAACCAAACTGAGAGACCATTTTGAAGGCTCAGGAAACCTTTGCAGGTGTTTTGAGTTGATTAGCTGATTGGCATGTCACCATATTCTAATTTTTTGAGATAGTGAATTGGTGGGTTTTTGTTAAATGTGAGCCAAAATCATCACAATTAAAAGAACCAAAGACTTAAACTACTTCAGTCTGTGTGCATTGAATTTATTTAATACACGAGTTTCACAATTTGAGTTGAATTACTGAAATAAATGAACTTTTCCATGACATTCTAATTTATTGAGATGCACCTGTATATATATATATATATATATATATATATATATATATATACACTATATTGCCAAAAGTATTCGCTCACCCATCCAAATAAATGAATTCAGGTGTTCCAATCACTTCCATGGCCACAGGTGTATAAAATGAAGCACCTAGGCATGAAGACTGCTTCTACAAACATTTGTGAAAGAATGGGCCGCTCTCAGGAGCTCAGTGAATTCCAGCGTGGTACTGTGATAGGATGCCACCTGTGCAACAAGTCCAGTCGTGAAATTTCCTCACTACTAAATATTCCACAGTCAACTGTCAGTGGTATTATAACAAAGTGGAAGCGATTGGGAATGACAGCTACTCAGCCACGAAGTGGTAGGCCACGTAAAATGACAGAGCGGGGTCAGCGGATGCTGAGGCGCATAGTGCGCAACTTTCTGCAGAGTCAATCGCTACAGACCTCCAAAGTTCATGTGGCCTTCAGATTAGCTCAAGAACAGTGCGTAGAGAGCTTCATGGAATGGGTTTCCATGGCCGAGCAGCTGCATCCAAGCCATACATCACCAAGTGCAATGCAAAGCGTCGGATGCAGTGGTGTAAAGCACGCCGCCACTGGACTCTAGAGCAGTGGAGACGCGTTCTCTGGAGTGATGAATCACGCTTCTCCATCTGGCAATCTGATGGACGAGTCTGGGTTTGGCGGTTGCCAGGAGAACGGTACTTGTCTGACTGCATTGTGCCAACTGTGAAGTTTGGTGGAGGAGGGATTATGGTGTGGGGTTGTTTTTCAGGAGCTGGGCTTGGCCCCTTAGTTCCAGTGAAAGGAACTCTGAATGCTTCAGCATACCAAGAGATTTTGGACAATTCCATGCTCCCAACTTTGTGGGAACAGTTTGGGGATGGCCCCTTCCTGTTCCAACATGACTGCACACCAGTGCACAAAGCAAGGTCTATAAAGACATGGGTGAGCAAGTTTGGTGTGGAAGAACTTGACTGGCCTGCACAGAGTCCTGACCTCAACCCGATAGAGCACCTTTGGGATGAATTTGAGCGAAGACTGTGAGCCAGGCCTTCTCGTCCAACATCAGTGTCTGACCTCACAAATGCGCTTCTGGAAGAATGGTCAAAAATTCCCATAAACACACTCCTAAACCTTGTGGAAAGCCTTCCCAGAATAGTTGAAGCTGTTATAGCTGCAAAGGGTGGGCCGACGTCATATTAAACCCCATGGATTAAGAATGGGATGTCACTTAAGTTCATATGCGTCTAAAGGCAGGTGAGCGAATACTTTTGGCAATATAGTGTATATATATAGATGTGTTCAAGGAATTTGTACACTTTAAGTCAAGAGCCAGGACATTTGCATTTTTTACAAAACTCTTTTAAAAAAACGATGCCATTAACCTTGCAAACTTTGGCAAATCTAGCAACATTTTTTTTCATTACCACCTATTTAGCCTATTAACAGCCTGCTATCTTCTAAACTTGCCTAAAACATTTGAAAAATCATTAATAGGCTATTAAACTGTCACTGTGCATAATAACCGTAAATTTTTTCTACCATACGACCAATTCAAGCTTGAAGTACATCTGTTTTTACAAGCCAAGTGAATAAGTGGCAGCGCACCTCAACAAACCTCACAAGCAGCACAGCCACAGAATGAGAACCGCTCACTTAGGAGGAAGCACAACAGATGGGCAAAGCACAACAGAATACATGAATCCTGAGATGTGATTTTCAAAGTTTCCACTACTTTTAAATTGACACAGCATCCTAAAATGCAGCGTTTTTGATGCTGAATACAGGTGAGACGCTCCAAACGCTTCCATCTGAGGCACGTACATGTACATAGAGCAACAATTAAAAAATAGCGCAGATGGATGCAAGAATGCATACTGTTAGAACTGGACAAATTTGAACTCAATGCAAAACAGATTGCTGTTAACTGTTGGCTTGTTCAATGATATGAGAATAAAACAAACAATATAATGAGCTCTTAAGCCTAATTTTGTTACTAATGATTTATTCATCTGCCACAATAATGCAATTTATTTCAACCTGAATTTCAATCCATATTAAATATTCATTACAGGTCCTACATACAGTATATATTTATATATCCTTTTCTCCCCAATTTGGTATGCCCAATTCCCAATGCGCTCTAGGTCCTCGTGGTGGCATAGTGACTCACCTCAATCCTGTGTTCCTCAATTCGGCGGATGACAAATCTCAGCTGCCTCCACGCCTCCGCAATTCGTGCATCTTATCACGTGGCATGTTGAGCAAGTTACCGCGGTGACCTAGCGCATGTGGAGGCTCACGCTATTCTCTGCGGCATCCACGCACAATTCACCACATGCCCCACCGAGAGCGAGAACCACATTATAGCGACCATGAGGAGGTTAACCCAACGTGACTCTACCCAACCTAGTAACCGGGCCAACTGGTTGCTTAGGAATCCTGACTGGAGTCACTCAGCATGCCCTGGATTCGAACTTGCGACTCCAGGTGTTGTAGTCAGCATCTTTACTTGCTGAGCTACCCAGGCCCCACATACAGTATATTTAAAATATTTGAATCATTGTGCATTAATTGTAACACTTGTGGGGGAGAGAGAATAGATCTAAACACGGAAAACTTTTAATCAAAAACCAAGGAAGATAGCATTACATGGAAGGCAGGAACTCGAGGAAAAAGAACACAAACACTACTGCCATTTGTAGTAATATACGGACCAGAACTGACAAAGGACAAGAGAACATATACTGTATATACACAAAGACTAACCAGGATGATGGCACACACCTGTGAAACAATCATGGAAGGAATCAGGAAATTAGGAACACAGACAAGACAAGGCCAAATCCAACCTTCAAACTCAGAGTTCTCAAACATGCCAACATAAAAGTCTTTGCAAACATAAGGACGATGGCAATGACCATGTGACATTAATAATATGAATTATCTTTATTTGAGGGCCTTTCTCAGCAAAAAATGGAGTATGTGATTAATTAATCGGCACATCATGTAATTAATTAGATTAACATTTTTAACTGATTGACAGCCATAGTTAATAGCATGCAACTTCTAATCTTTGAGTGAATCTGAGGCTGAAACAAAAGTTAGTGGGAAATTTTAGTTTTAGTTTCAGTAATAAAAAATGCTATATAAATGAAACCACACAGATTTCAATCTTTAAACTTTTATTATAAAGTGTATTATATTTCTATTATATTCCCTCATTTCACTTAACACTTGTATGATTTTGCTTTTGTGGAACTGAGACGCAAAAGGTGATTATCAAAATGTCAGAGCTGCTCTTTTGCATACCCCCCTTGTCACAGGGCCTGGGGCAATTTTCCTGGGTGTCCCCCCTGAAGACAGCCCTGATCACTAGGACCAACACATTTTATCCTGTTGTTTCATGTTTTCATTTTCCTTTGGCCATGACTTATCTCACCTGGGGCATCAATTGAGTCAGGATTGCTACTGGTGAACCCACATTGGTGCATTATACCCTGCTATGAATGATGTTACAGACCTCTCCTATAATGGCCCACAAGCTGCCATAAACTTCATTTTTTTCAGAGTGTGTCCTTGCTTCTTGAGATTGAATAGCTAAATCTCTATCTACCTGCCAGCAGCCATCACAAATGGGTTTCATTCCACAGGATGGTTGGCTGGCTCAAGCCTCATGGTTTGATAAGCCATCATGAGCTGGCAATGGTTTCCATCAGAAAGACAGTGTCCAACCCACATCAAGACCCTCTTTAGCCCTTATTCTCTGCTTCAGTGTCCATTCCATAAATCTGTGAAAATAAATGCTCCAAGGGAAATCAAATCTCAAGAATTTATTTTGCAAGTTCAAAAGTCCAGTTCTGCTCAAACATCTCTCACTTCATTTTTCCACAATAATTTTTAGGTGATTTACTTATGAATTTAATTTATTACAGTAGAATTAATAATAAGAATTTGCAATCATGTGTAATCAAGACTGTTTCAGAACAGAATTGCATATTAAGTAAGTTGTTTATTACATTTAATCAGTAATTATGTAATTACAATGTAACGTGAAGAGTGTTATATAAAATGTAGTAGATGATTTAACTTATTTTCTTGACTTATTTTCAAAGGTAAGTGATTCAAAATTATTGATCTTTAATTTGTAAACCTCTTTTAAAAGCAAATTGCATGATGTTAGCATAATGATTAAAGCTTTGTGTCCCAGGTTCAAATCCTAGAAGAGATCCATGAACTGGAAAGTTGCTGTTTTCCCCTGTCACCATTTTTCCCCTGATCAAGGCACTTTACCTCAGGTTGTTCCAGGGGGTTGTCTCTTTACTAAGTGAACTGTAAGTCACTTTAGCATAAAAACTGTCTGCTAAATGAAAAAAACTGAATAAGAGCTTGACATATTTACAGTCAGATTGAGAAAGGTCAGCAATATATAAAATAAAGCAATATGCCACATGTCTATTACAATGAATATACGTAGCATGGGTAAGGAGAGTTCTTTTGCAAAATGCAAAGCTTACGGCAAGTAATATCATTCATTAGGCTAAATGTAAAAATTAGGGTAGGTAACTCTTAAAAATTAGGGGCATATCACTCCTTATTTTAGGACATTTTTAATCTAAGAGTAATTCGTGGAGCATTGTAACTCTAAAAGTAGCTCCTAAACCCACAACTATTTAGAAGACATCCTAAGGACTCCTAAATCACTGAGAGTGAATCACAAACAATCCAAAGCATGGCTCTTGTCATCAATCAACATCTATATTCTAATGTATTAGATAGGGCTGGGAAATTTGATTTAATTAATTTATGTGATTAATATTTTTTGTTTAACGCATTCAAGAAAAAAACACAATGTCCTTTTTTTTTTAAGGTTTTTTTTTTTTTTTTACTTCCTGAACCTTCACGTGATGGGAGAAAGGTGTCTTGAGTTGTTCCTGGTAGGCTACTCAGCCAAAGGCTCCATATGGTTAGGATTAGGGTGGGGGCGGAGTTAGGGCATCTGCTGCCTGCCAGGAACAAACCCAGTCACCTTTGTACAATGGGTGAAACTTTACTAATATTTTCCCCCACTTTGTGTGGCAAAAACTGGCATGCATACATTTTCAGGAGGTGCACGCTTGACTGCACATCCTAACACAGAAAGGAATCTGATTGTGTGGAGCAGTGCACGCTTGTTAACTATGCGCAACACATGTCCCGGGCATAATAAACACAGGAGCGGATTTACTGAACAGAGAATGGAGACTTCACTAACAACCGGTGGACCAGGTTTGCAAGAGATACAGGCAAGCTGCTGTATCTCTTTGCACTGCCGAAAACACTCACTCACTTTCATCTGAACCAGCTTCAAAAGCGAAACCGCCAGAGTGAGACCCAGTGTGTGTACCATAGAGACTAACAGCGGGTTCACACATCCTCCTTCAGCATGGTGTGAGCAAGCGGTGCATGAGCGGGCGTTCACACTGGCCGAGTCTCTACTGCGAGAAACAGCAGTGCCTCTGTGCAGGAAATAAAGTTATCTATGGGGTCATATGCCAAATGTTTTCTTTAATAAGGTCGTAATAAGCTGAGTTTATTGCTGCTTCAAGGACAACAGCGGGCAGTCATGTGCACTTCATCTTTATTAGCACACTTGGTTGTGATTGGTTAATGTTGTGTCTATACTGTGCACCTATATTCACAGAATGGCAAAATGTCAAGCAGTTTATTAATTCTTTCCTTTATTAATTTATTTTATTCAGTTTACTTGCATGCAGACATAAAAATTGTAGTGTACTATAGGTTTGGTTTGAATCATTTTTATTTGCTTTTGTGTCTTTTCAATAATCTCCTGATTATTTTAGTGTTGTAATGCACCCAGAGCCGCTGAGCCGTGCAGCAAAAATAGGCTCAACGCCGAAACTATCCACTCACGGGCAGAGCCGCAGGAGGTGGAGCTGGTGGAGCCGCAGAAGGCAGAGCGGGCGGAGCCACAGGAGGCAAGGGCTCAGGGGAGGGAGCCATGGAAGACTCGGAGGGTGGAGCTGTGGAAGACTCGGAAGGTGAAGCCGCAGGATGCTGAGGTTTAGGGGCGAAGCCGCTGAAGGTAGAGACTCCGATGGCAGAGCTCAGGAGACAGAGCTGCAGGAGGCAAGTGCTCAGGAAGTGGAGCTGCAGGAGTCAGAGACTCAAGAGGCTGAGCCACAGGAAGTTCAGGGAGCAGTGATGCAGGAGGCGGAGCCACAGGAGGCTTTGGAGGCAAAGCGGGTGGAGCCGCAGTAGTTTTTTTTATTTTTTTTATTAAATAATGTGTATCTATATTGTGTGTATTGTATACTGTACAGTGTATGTTATTATTTGTATATTGTTGTGTGTAATTATGTGTATATTAGACTTTAAATTGTGCTGTGTTAATTTGATGTTATTGTAAATTGGTATATGTCTCATCACTGTCACGACTGCTATGTTGATCATGATAAGATGCGCGGGTTGACGGTCTCAAATGCGGAGGCAACTGAGATTCGTCCTCCGCCACCCGGATTGAGGCGAGTCACTACGCCATCACGAGGACTTAGAGTACATTGGGAATTGGGCATTCCAAATTGGGAGAAAAAAGGGAGAAATAAAAAAAATAACAAAAAATAAAAAAAGAATAACAATTTGAGTAAAAGGTAGTTGTGTTACCCCTGCTTGTAGAGACTGAACGGCAGCCATAGAAAATTGTAGTTTTGAGATTTTACACAAATTAAACATCAGCATTCAAAATATTTTATATCTGCCTGTATAGTGTCTAATAAAGCATTGGCAATGTACAACTGTACATTTTGATACTGTACAATACAGTTTGATATGAATTGAATCTGCCCATTTGATCATATTATTAAAAAAGTACACTGTAAAACAGCAAAAGCTTTTGCCCAAGTTTTAATTACAACATGTCCTCTGACTGTATGGCATGTATACATATACTAGTATCAAAGATTAATAGCTGTAAAAATGTGTCTAATTAACTCTATATTTTAACTTGTACATATTTAAGTAATTAACATATTAAATAATGACTAACCGATTTCTTGCAAGTTCTTTGAGACGAAGTATAAAGTAAATATATTTATGCTGATTTTTTTAATCGATTCACAGAACTAGTAGCCTATTAGAATATAATTAGGACATTGGCCTTTTAAAAGGTATCACCTGAATCGCAATCGAGTCAATGTATTGTAATATTATAATTTTGACATTGACAATAAAAATAAGTAACACCTGAATTGCGAAGGTGTTTCAATTATTGTAAACTTAGTTAGGGATGCAATTACCTCTCCCATGAACCGAAACAAATAAATTACAATGGAGATAAAGGTTTTTGACAACACTGCGCTCCCTGGCCACAGGCAAATTGCTACTGTGTAGTGCAGAATAATTATCATCTGTCAGCAGAAATATTTATTATTCTGTAAATGCATTCTCCAGACTGCATATCATCTGTCAATTCATAGCTTACACATTTCTATGGATGTGCTCTTACTTTAGAGAAATAATGCAGCATTCATAGTCATTGCTGGGCTAGCTGGTGGGACACAGGAATAAGACGTGTTTGTCAACCTAAATTAATTCCACAGGATCAATGCAAAAGTTGTTATTGATTGGCATATAAGGTACCCGACATTGTTGTCATGTAGCCTGGCTCCACTCATGATTCTCATATCCTAACTGAGGTGTATTTGACTATTTTCCATTTAGCTATGTGTATTAAATAGAAATCTGATATTATTTCTAAATGAAAATGAAAACAAAATGTAAAATAAAAGTATCATGGTCATATTGTTTACTACAGCATAAAGTGTAAGAATCACAACATTATAATTTCTGCACTTCTAGATTCACTAAACAGAATCACACACAAAATTTAATAATAATAATAATAATGACTGTGGGCAAATGGGTTTCCAAAACACTCTCCCTGTCTTCCACTCCAGTCAATGTTGCTGCGTCAGGACTCAGACTGGTCAGGATGCTTGAACAAACAGAGCAATATTTTGGTAACAACAAAATGTCATTGTTGTTTTTATCTTTTTTTATTATAATTTTTTTCTTTCTTTTTTTTTAATGGAAATTAACCTACAAATTCTTTACTTTTAATTGGATAAGAGAAAGAATTGTAACATTGAAGAAAAAAAAAACACATTCACTTCAGCTTTAAATAAACAGGTCAGCACTGATTAAACAAAGTGTAGAAAGCAGTATTGTGTGTCGAGTTGTCAAATAAATGTCACTTTGACAGACCAAGGCCACAACAGTGGCTTTAGTATCATGTGACTGGATAGTAATATTTGTTTCCTGTCCATCAACAGCCCAGTAAAAATCTATCCGATGAAACCTCTAAGAAAATAATCAATGACATGGATTTAGGTCACTATTGTAAATGCCCATCTTTCTCCAGTGGGGTGAATCTGTATCACTCCAGTAATAGGATGTTGGCAGCTTACACAGGCTGCTGCTTTATGATGATAAGTTGCAAGTTTCCATCTAAACTTTGCAACAAACTTTAATAGGATTACAGTTGCCTGCTTCCACAAATGATTTGCTGATGACTCAGTTTTAGTCATTCTATACTGTCTGGCCCAATGCCCAGATTCTCAATCAGAGAGGCATTGTTTCTTCATATTGTACTTACAGTAGCATAGCTGATATTTGCATTGACACTATTAATCATCTGACTCTGCCTCAACCATATTGATTATTAAACAGATAACACAGATTATTAGAGAATCACAATTAAGAAGAGTTTTGAATATTAGACTACAAAGATCACAAAGCCTGAATAAATGCCCTTTTCCAGCACTCAAAAATTGCTATTTATATTATACAGTAAGTGTGAGAAAACATAGCATACTTCCTGTAATATGGAAAGATGGATGGACGGACAGACAGATAGATAGATAGATAGATAGATAAGACATGTCATTTAATTTATGAGAGCGGGGGACTGCAAGATAGTATCTATCAATCTGAGTGGCACAGGCCAGCCTACTGGTCCACGGCAGCTAATGAAAGTGTTTGGTTGAGGCTAATGCCAAAAAAAGAGGTCCCATTAGATCTAAATGTTGGAGTTTTCCTTCTACCATCAATTCCCTTGATTGTTTAAACTATTTATTTAATAAAGACATGTCTCTGTAAAATTTTGTTTGGTTTGTCTATCAAAGTAAACAATGTGATTTAGATCAGACCAAAAGTTACGAAGGGTTCATCCAGAAATTCAGATAATTCAAAAAGGATTCACAAGCTTTTTCTCACTGTGTACATCTGCACAGTGTACAGAGATCATAAAGGCATTATAATACTGAATTAATATTATGTACTGTATAATAGGGCTGTCAATTTAACACGTTAATCTAGTGCGATTAATTATATACAAAATAACATGTTGAAAAAGTTACATAAATTCCATAATAAAAATACAGATTCTCCTACCATATGAGCAATTCAAGCTTGAAGTGCATCTGTTTTTACGAGCTGCATCAATAGGTGGTAGAAAACCTCAACAAACCTCACAAGCAGTGCAGCCACAGAAAAAAATACTCACTTAGGAGGAAGCACAATAGATGGGCAAAGCACACCAGAATAAAGGAATCTTGAGATGCAATTTCCAATTTGAAGTTCACTTCACAAAGCATCCTAAAAATTTTGCATTTATGATGCTAAATGCCAGTGAGATGCTCCAAATGTGTCCGTCTGAGACACACACATATACAGTACATAGAGCGACAAACAAAAATAGTGCAGACGGAACACAAGAACATATACTGTGAGAACTGGATTAATTGAAGAACTCAGTGCAAAACATATTGCTGTCAACTGTAGGCTTATTCAATGAAATGAGAATAAAACAAACAATATTGAGTTCTTAAGCCACTTTTTATATTGTCTAATCAGTGCTTTATTTATCTGCCACAATAATGCAATTTATTTCAAACTGAATTTCAATCCATATTATATTTTTATTATAGGCCCTACATATTATATTTATTCATATTTTCATTATTATGCATTATTTAAATGAATTATCTTTATTTGGGGGCCTTTCTCGGCAAATGATGTATGCGATTGTGATTAATTTGATTAATTAATCGGCATGTCATTAAATTAATTTGATTAAAAAAAATTATCGATTGACAGCCCTAATATACAATAATGGGGCCAGTGTGAATATCGGCAGTGTTTTACTTACTGTCTATTCCTGAACACCATTGATGATTATTGTGTTCACTGTATGTACGTTGTCTTGTATGAAGTGTCAGCAACAAGTGGCAACAACCTAATCAAGAATATTTTAGTGGCAACACGAGAAATTATAAAACTACTGATTACATTTAAAGTCAACATTAGATAAAATTGACCCTGTTTAGTCACATCCAGAGGGACATGCTCATATCCAGAGGGACTTAAAATTTGTTTTCCTTCTGTTTAGTCTTGAATAGTGACTCAATAGTAATACAATATTATTATAGCCACAGATGACCTCATAGAAAAAATCTTCAAAGTATCTCACGTCATGCTTATTGTTCTGTCACACAAGACTACAATCAATTCAAGTGATGGATCAGTGATGCTTAGCCATACACTTTCACTTTTGGCTTCAGAGTCAAACCATTTGTTGTTTCTATGTGTAAAACCATCAAGCCATTGTCTTTTTCTGGCACAGCTCGTCCCTCTTTGAATTCAATTAAACTGACTTGCAGATAAAAAAAAAAACAACAACAACTGATGTTGAGGACAGCAAACAAGTACTGGATATTTAGCTAATGGAAAATTTGAAAATTAGTATTAGCTAATGCCAATTACATCATTTTGAGTGCCTGAAATCACTTAAACTACAGGGCAAGAACAAAATTATGGAGACAGAACACATCAGGGAAATAAGTAATAGGTTAATATTAGTACCCACTTTATATTTATTTGTTTCTATCCAGTGAAAGGGTTCTGATGTAAAAAGGAACTTAAAATCAATGTTGCTGTGTTCCACTAATGGAGGTTAGTGAGAAAGAGCTGTCTGGCACTCTTTGTTCCATTTTCACATGACATGGTTTACTGTAGTGCCTACCTGTGCCAGACAATGAGCAGATCTGTGCAGGCGAGTGGGTGCTCTGGGCTATCACACTCTGGTTTATGCACCAAACACTTGGCTGAAGCACAATAAGGGAGGAGAGATATGATTTTGCTAAGGAGCAGCCGATGAAAGGCCCTGCAGCCCAAAGTAGTACATAGACCTGTCCAGGCCCATGAACAAAAGACATGCTTTCAAGCACATCTCTTAAAGTGCTCCCACGTTGGGGCCACTGCAGCCGCATAAAGAGTTTGGATACATGGTGAACTGAATAAATCCTTTATGAAACACAGGATGGGATGTACAAGCTATGACAAACTCTAAACATGTATTCTGAGAAATGTCCACCCATGACCAATGCATTCAATATTTTTCACAAAGCCAACAAATTTTCATTCATTTTTGATAGCTAATAGCTCTTCCAACACCAAAATACCAAACATCTTTAATTGGTCAATTTGTCTAAAAATGAAAATTCTGTCATAATCTTCTCACCCTTATGTTGTTCCAAACTCATATGATTGTTTTTTTTTTTTGTTTTTTTTTTTTGCAGAACACAAAGGAAGATGTTAGGCATAATTTTAGGGACTGACAGCCTTAGTCACCATTCGCTTTCATTGTATAGAAAAAGGTGCAATGAAAGTGAATGGTGACTGAGGTTAAAATTCTGCCTAACATCTTTTATGTTCCATGGAACAAAGAAAGTAATACAGGTTTAGATTTTAAATTTTTGGGTGAACTACCTTTAAAAAACAAGAGATGATTATAATTTTAGATGATTTATGTTCTACATAAGGGTTCAAACACATAAACATTTTAACTACAGTACGTCCAAAGAGCTAACAAGAAATAAAAAGAAAAACCCACATGAGGCAGCTGCTAGCTACAGTGTGTGACCACTGCCCAGTACAGAAGAGGTCGACAATGACCCTGCATGCTATAAATCTGTCTGCCCTGGGCTTATAAACATTTCACCTTTATTTTTATGACTGACACATTGTAAGTCTCACTGGCTGAAAGCCTTCAGCTAAATCAGAACTGTACATTCTGTATTAACTGTATAATCATTCATGCTGTGCTGATATTGAATTTCAGAGTTTTCCATGCTTGTCTATTATTGTGGTATTAAATGTTTGATTTTACAGCATGTTTAAAAAATATAAAAAGACGTACCCTTTCTAAGTAAATGGTTATTGGCAAGAATAAGCTGCAAAGCAGTCTGGACTTTATGCCAATATTGAAAAGTCTGGCTCTGTGAGACTAAATTGCAACTAACTGCTCACATTTGTCTCAAAATGCAGATTTTTTTTTGTCATTTAGGAGTGTCATTTTGGGTGAAGAAAATTGAGTTTGTTAACAATTGTAAAATATCTCTTAAGTCACTGAGGTTGCACAGTCAATATTGAATGATGAGTTTTTGTGTAATCTATAGCACAATAACTGTTTTGTTTGGTGAACTCTGGGAAATTGATCTCAACAATAGTGCAACAAGGAATGTAAATGTTTTTGTAGAGATCTATGTAAATAGCCAAGCTTATAAAAACATCCCAGGTTTCAGCATAATTGTTCACCAAGCACCCAGTTGACATCAATTTGTATGACAAACCACTTGCTCCTCTTTCCCAAGAAACCTGTAGATCCTTCGATTCCACAATAGAAGCTTCTGTCTGCATAAAATAGCTTCCCTCTGGGTGTCTACTCTTTCACATCACTGATGAGAACATACACCCACTGAATGCTTTATAAGAGCTGTTTGTTTATCTGAAATTAGTCATTGCTGTTGATTTATCTGAGAATGACAATCAATCAAGTCTTTGGTCACTAACTAAAAAAAGTACTATGGTGTTTTTCTATTATTATTATTATTATTTTCCCATGGTAATACAGAGTTATTCATCGAAGTGCCTTGGAATACCATGTACTGTAAATACCATAATACATGAATTCCTTCTGATAACATCACAGTACCCTGGTACTGCCACAATACTTTTAGTAAGGGCTGGATTGAAGACACATACTGATTATAACCAGCCTAAATGTACAGTACATTAGAATTTCTGAAATAAGCATAACAGGCTCTTATAATGATTAAGAGCTAAAGTCTGCATTGAGACCAAGGACATCAATCAGGTGAGCAGAATTCTCTCGAAGATGAGGCACATCAGCTCTCGTCACAGCTCATTTTACAATGACTAGCCACCATAGACATTGAGGGAGACACATCCCCCCAAAAGTTAAGATTAGTGGTTGACGATGTGCATTTTTCGATGATCAATTTTTGACTGTGGTTTCATTCTTATATCTAACACAGCTTGAAATTGTATGGTACAAGTTTCTTGCAGAATTTTGCTTCACTGAAATATTCACAGGCTACACACATACATGGTTTTTCATTAATTAGCTAATTACATGAGTAATTTGTTTGTTTCTTTGTGTTTGTTACTCTATCGCACAGTCACACAGAAACACACAAACATCAATGCATGCATAATGAAAGAAAGATTAATGTCGGTTTCCTGTTGTTGTTATGGCAACTGTGTAATTTTTTGCACAGTTTATGTGACAGACCTCAGGACTTGGAGATGCAGACCTGCACAGGGATGGTGCAACCTCACGGATGATGCCATTGCCGAAATACTGCACACCACCCTTTCCCACAGGAAAGAGAACTTTGAGAATGATGCGGAGGGGGGGAATTCCTCTGTTTGAGGAGCCAAACAATTCACATGCATTATGGAGGACCTACAGAGCTGAAATACTCTTCGTTCTGCAGAAGAAAGTAATACACATCTGGGATGCCAAGAGGGCAAGTAAATCATGAGAGAATTTTTATTTTTAGGTCAACTATCCCTTTCATTTCCTGACAAGCAGATCTCAAATCAGTGTTAATACTGAATGATCAAAAATTAAAACTAAATGAAAAGCTGTTAATTTAAATACAAATAAAAATAATAATTGGATAAACTGGTTAGGCCTATGATTTTGTTTGCAGGACCAACAATGAATGTTGTTGCAGGAAAATATCTTATTTGGCTTATTCATTATTGTGCAGACGTTAACACACTAGTGACAGCTGGAATGCTAGTAAGTAGGAAATGTTAGTGGACTTTAGTTGAAAACAAGAGGAGCTACAACCGTCTCAAGATCAACAGTGTAGCATTGGTAGTACCTTGATGTTCACATCTCCTCTCCTCCACACAAGTCAGCAGTCTGATCATGAGTGCACAGCAACAGTTCTGTTACAAAATGTATCAAGGAAGTTTAGGATGGCCCCCATCGTTAAAAAATCCTGTCATGTGGTATGTCCACCTGGCATGGAAATACAACTACATGGCATGCATAGAGTCATGCCGTTAGAGGAATGTTCCACAAGGAGTGCACATCCCAACTTAAATGACATATGCACCATGCACACTAGGAGAAAAACTAGAATTATAAAAGACCCCAGTTACCCAGACAATGGTCTCATATCACTACCTTGGAGAGGAATCACTCCCACAGCCTGAGGGCCAGCTTGGAGTAGCTTAAAAAGGAATTACCTTAAGCCATCCTGATGTGAAATGTTGATGCCAGGGGCCTACATATTTCTCACTAACCTCAGCTTAGAGTAACACACTTTCTGTATATTTCAGTTTATTACTATTTCTACCATTGCACAATTAAGAGCTGCAGAAAAGCTTAATAGCCATTGAATTGATGACTTTTAACTTTTCAGTAGCTGTAGCATTATTCTTTTTTCAAATGGCACAGAAGCACTGGAGTCTTTAGAGCTACTCATATCCTAGTGTATGCATTGGCCAAAGGAAGCCAAAGTTAAATCATCTCGCTACAAATAACAATCTTCAATATTTTTTTAATAAGGCTATAATTTGAGTATTTATTGGTTCAGCACAGCTTCAATATGCTGTAATGATTATATGCTTATATCAATGGCTACATTATTTTCTGAAGTTTCAGGCAAAATATTAGTAAACTACTATTTCTATTACTTTATCAGTTAAGATTTATATTCTCATACTACAGGAATACTGTTTCCATAGATTTCTTACTGTTTATTGCACATAGAGTTTTCTCCATTGTTTTTCTCCAAGTACATGGGCACCCCCTATTGGACATCTCTGAAAAAACGGTGTGACTGAGTGAAAGCGAGTGAGTGAGTGTGAGAGAGAGAGAAAGGGAGAAGAGAGAGTGTGGTGTAGCATGTGAGCAAATTGAAAGTCTTTATCAAGCCGTCATTCTCTATACAAATACTTCCTGCACACATTCAAAACCATTGTTCTGAATGCATCAGTAAAGCCTCTAATTACACTACAGCCATGAATAGATAGCTCCTAAGACGCTTTCAGTGACCCACTTTATAAAATCATGCTGCATTTTTGTCATTTCAATATCAGCGGGTAAAAGGTCATGCTTGATATAAAGTATTATTTACAGGGTCAAATATCAGAATTGCTCACTTTGGTTTTAGTCACTGGATTTCAGGATATACGAAAATGCAAATGGGTCTGCCTTTAATTATATTCTGAAGGTCGTGGCGGAGAAATGCCAGAGAACTGGGTCCCTGATGATTAAGATCCCCATTCTTCCCCAGGTGAGTTAGTCTCCTGAGACATTTCATCATACTGATGCTTTCGAGGCTTCTCATCTGCAGCAAATGACAAAAAGCATTCTGAAGTGACTAAAGACTTGAAAGACTGCATTTATTTATTTCAGGGACGTGTTTATTACCAAAGTCTTGCATACTGCAGGTGTTCAGATTTCCTCTTTGTCCTCTAATGGATCTCTTCTCAAAGATTTACTGACAAACAATTCTTACCAAGGCATGTGTATGATTTGCCCTAAGCTACACTATTTACGAATGCTGTAGCTTCAGAAAGTCAAGAAAAACACCAACAAAAGTGTGTTTTTAGCAAATCTTGAAAACAATGAGCATATCCAATGAAACAATGGGAATTTCTTAAGGTAGTTCATTAGAATGTAGGCTCTTTACATTTGCCAAGCAACAAAGCAACTTGCAGCATTGATGGAATGTTTTGTCACAGGCGTGCGTTCATCAAGCATTTTATAATGCCTTTGAACTCAATCCAATCAGAATTAAGAGTTGGAATTATCCATTTTATAATCATTTTTTCCCCCTAAATCTACAATTTGAGGATTAATTGGTTCAACACAGGTTATATGAATAAAGAAATTAAAGGGTTAGTTCACCCAAAAATGAAAATTCTCTCATCATTTACTCAACCTCATGCCATCTAAAATGTGTATGCCTTTCTTTCTTCTGCAGAACAAACATTTTTAGATTTGTAGGAGAATGTCTCAGTTCTGTAGGTCCATTCAATGCAAGAGAATGGTGGCTAAAATGTACCAAAATGTAATTCCTTTTTCACTGTACATTTTGACTGCAGTCTCCTAGGCTAGGGGCGGTGTGGGAACAAAAATTGGCCCTGGAGAAAATGTGTTGATGGGGTATATGAAGTTGTCAACCGGGTTGGATTTGTGGCAATGTGTTTCGCTGTCCCCTTCTGCATATCGCAGCACTGTTTCACGGCCCCTTTCAGCTTATTGTGCCCCACTCAGGCATATCACAGCCCCGTTTCGTTGCCGGCCCAGCGAGAAAAGTCCCAGTTCTCCCGATGGCCAGTCCACCTCTGTCCTTGTCGATCATGATTTCAAGCTTGATTACACTTCTAGAGACTGCAATGGCAAGATGTACAGTGAAAAAAAAGAGTTATATTTTGGTCTGTTCTCACCCAAAATCAACTGGATTGCTTGAGAAGACATTGATTAAACCACTGGAGTCTTATGGGTTACCTCTATGCTGACTCTATCTTTCTTCTTTTTGGAGCTTTAAAGGCCTGGCCACCATTCATTTTCACCTCTGCTTGTAGCTCACGGCAAGTTGTGTCAGTATAAACCAGAGGCATGGTGAGCTTTCTGTGATCAGAAACTCTAATTAGAACCAAAATGATTCATATTCAAACTGAGAACATGACAACTGATGGGTCTATTATATATTTCTTGGCTGTTTTATTCTCATGAAAAACATGAGAGTTTGAAGCTAAGTTGAACATGCTGTGGTTTCCTCCATAGAAATTAAAAGCAATATCTGAGTTTATGCATAGAATAAACATTGCATTAAAGCAATGACAGGCCATTCAAACATACAGTCTGCATTAGAAATTAGCCAGGGTTTGGGGAAAAAAGTGAAAGTGACAAAAATGGCCCAGATATCTAAAATTTGGAACCATTTTTTTATTAGTATTGAAACTGTAGTATTTGATATACAGTAAATGGATGGCATGCAGTGTATGGAAAGAAAAAAATGCCTTCATTCAAGTAAAAACGTCCCAGAAAATCAATTATAGCGGTAAATATTGCATTTTAGGGTAATTTACTTTCTGACACTGCACAGAATCATACAAACACCATGGACAGACAACTTCATGCAAGTTAACTTGCCGATTTACTGCTGAATTATTACCATTATACACCTCCTATAACATTACCTAGAGCTTTACCCTTTCCGATTAAGTCAAAGTTGATGGAGAAATATCAATCACCCCCAAACAAACACCATTAGTAAGCAGTGTAATGGAAAGTGAACACAATGATGTCTGTGTTTAGGGCTCTATCTGTCTGCCCATGTAATTACTGGTTATAATTTCTGTATGATAACTCCCTCAATCCTGAGAATAAGGACTTGAGATTGCTTGCCATTATTTGCTCCTCTCTAGTGATCTACTTTTTAGTGATGGGAAGATTGGATCATTTTACTGACTTGAATCTTTGAGTCTCGTTCAGCAAAATGAACGAATCTTTATTCAAGTCATTTAGTTCATTTCGTTCATTTGAGCAGAATTAAATTAAAATGCTACATTTTCAATAGCCAAATCCCCCCCAACATGTCTAATTACTTAAACTTTGATTATAGTCCCAATAAGGAAAAATTTATAATGCAGCCAAGGACAAATTATGAGAAACAGTAAGATTAGTTCACCTCTGAAATCTTCTTGTCGGAGCAATGCATAGCGTATACGGCTATCACGTGACAAAAGAACGAACGACTCGGACCAAAAGACTCGAGAGGTGAACTAATAATTTCTGTTTCCTGTACAGCACCTATGCGGTTTTCACGTAACAAACGAACGGAGGTTGCACAATGCACATGTGTTGGCCGCCCAACACAAAATGAACAAATCACTCTCTGAGACTACTCGTTCTTCTGAGTCACATAAAAGATTCATTCAAAATGAACGAATTGTTCATGAATGACCCATCACTACTACTTTTAAATTGACTCAGTTTGACACTATACAACAAGGATGTTTACTGTTAACATTAGCTAACGCATAGTTAACAATACATGAACTAACAAATAACAATACTTTTAAACCTTTTACATTTGACATTAAGTTCCATACATTATATTTCAATTTATAAATTGATAACACAAATAACATTAATTTGTATATGTTAACATCAGTAAATGCTTTATGAAGTAAAATTGAACAATATGCAGTAAATTAGTCAAGATTAATAAATGCTGTAAAATGTATTGTTTAATGATACATAATGTTAATGTATAGAACCTTATTGTAAAGTGTTACCATACATTATTCATTTTTTCTAAGTTAGAAAGAATAATATTCAGTTATTTATAATGTCCACTGCCATTGCTGGAACCTGCGAGAAAATATATACAAATAAGCCACCATGTTACTGTCAACATAGGGGGCTGATTTATTTACCAAAACATCCCTAGATTTGATCTCTATTGATTGATGTAGCATTTTACACTGACGATTACGAAGCCAGCTCCCCTAGGACATTCAATTACATGTTTACGTGTGTCATATTGATTTTTTTAATACTAAATCAATTACTCATTTTACATGACTGACAACTTTGAATTTCAGCAAAGCTGCTTCTATTTGCAATTGGTGGTGATGAAGTTGTCTGTACAGTGGGTCTCTATACAGAACAGACTGAAAACTCTACAAATATATAGTACATTTCAAAAAGCCTTGTGATCCCCCCATATTAATTAATTTTCCAGGTAAACATATACTGTAAAATAAGTGCAGTCTTTCTATTTGACCTTTTTAATATATTTTATCTTTCTGTTTCTTTTCAGTCACATTAATGTGATACTGAGAAATACCAATAACTAAATAAAATAAGTCAATACCTTAGTCTGCAGGATCCTAACAAAGATTAATGCCCTTGATTTAGGTACACACTGAGGTCCCATACTTATTATCATAACAGAAAATTCTACTGCACTCTTATTACAGCCTGCACCACCAGTTTGTTTTCACCTAAAATCCCAGGTATCAAAATAATCCAAACACTGACATCTACCAAACCACAGCTGAATCAGAGCATATGGTTTGAAGATACGTCAACACAGACGTTGCCATTTAAATAAACCTTTGAGATCAAACAAGCACACACAAGATGAGAGCCAGATTAAGATGCTGGAGACATCAAAGTCAACATGAAAGACTGCCTAATTATTTATCATCATGTTACAACAAGGGGAAGACAGATGCACACAGAGCTGTTCTATCAGTCGGGTGATTACCACTCCCGATGGAATACACCGTTGTCATAGGCACATCTGACAACCATTGTTTAACTGCAAGATGCAATTAAGACCACCACAGAGTGCTCAGACTGTCATGCACTGAAAAATCCAGTGCACTGAAAAAGCAAAATAATTTTCTGGAAAACTTAACAGTACATATTTCATCAAATGCAATAAAAGAGTTTTTAAAAAAGCAAACTTCAAACTGCACATTGAGATGGTAGGGAATGGAACTTACTTTGAACGGAAGGATTTTGTGGCTGTTTGTATTGTTTAAGAATATACTGTAACACTCACGGCAAACAGTGACAAGCTGTCAGTTTCTACATTGCTAATGGGCTGTTGCAGTTAGTGGCAGCAAAGCAGATACAGCATTCATATTCGGCCAAAGTTTCAGTTAAATAATTGGCAGGCTCTGAAGTGAACTTTGGATCTCATGGGGCATTATGTCTCTCCCAGACTCACAAACTGAAACTTCACTTTACCATAGTGGTCATGGGAGAATAAAGACAATGGAGCAATGGATACTCATACAGTATATTCACTTTCCTGAAAACACAATTTAAGGGTATATATAAATGCTGCTTAAAAATGCCATATTTAAATGTATTTCAATTAAAGAATTAGTATCAAAAAGCTTTAATGAGTCTAGTTATCTTTAGACTGAGTTATCCTCAGATTGGTAAATGTGCCAGACTTTTCCAGTTATTCTCAAACCATAATTTCAAGTCAAATCTTATTCAACAGTTTATTAAATTATGGAACTACTCATTCATTAAAGTAATTAAGGTGCATAAATTCAGCCAATCTTACTTCCAATGAACATTTACTTATCTACTGTGGTTTTGTTTAAATAATCACTCATCTGTTAACTCAGCTCTTTCAGCCTCAAAAGCACTTTGCATATATTTGTGTTTGTGTATTGAAAGCCTTTATTTTTGTTTTATCTTTAATAGTTTCACTCTTATTAAATTGAAATCGAAGTAGACACACACAAAGAGAGCAGTATAGGGAAAAAATAAACTCAGCTGGCTGGAACATCCTGGCAGAAGCATATAGCAGCAACAAGCAAGCATCTTGGCGGAAAGGTATCTGAAAAAACACAGAGCAAAAGCGACATGAAATCTGACACATTCTCACAAAGTTCAAGTTCAGTAAGATCAGCAAGATCTATACCCTCAAAATCTTCAGTTAGTGTTGCTGCAGCACACGCAAGAACTAAGGCAGAGGCTGCACTAGCTCGAGCCACATTTGCGTAGAGAGAAATTGCAATTAAGGTGGACAAACCCAGACTAGAGGCTAACTTGGAAGCACTGAATCTTGAAAAAGATGCAGATGCTAACGCAGAGGCAGAGATATTAGAAGTAGCAGCCAAGTTTGAGGATGGGGAGCTTTAAGGCAGAAGAAGCCGCTCTTCATCAGCATGAAGCACAGAGGAGTGTATATGCTAGTATGTCAGGGATCAAGCCACATACAATACGTCATTGTGCAGGCTGACATAGCTATCGATTCATCTCATGATTATAAATTCAAACCACATCAAGCCACAGATCTGAACCAAGTTACCTCTCAAACTGCTCAGAAGACAGTGGAGGTAGATGGCAGCCAGTGCACTGTACTTGATGCATGCTCTTCATCATCAAGAAAGCCAGAAACACAAAAAGCAAAATTCCCTAAAAACATGAAAAAGGAGTCAATAGAAAGACCAATCAGCAATAAATGGCAGCAACAGCCCAAGTTCAGTGGTGTAGCAAGTTCCTCAGCACAACCCTCAGAAACTTCAGGCATGATGGACTTAGTGAAGTATCTTGCACGTAGAGAGCTAGTGAGCAGTGGCTTAACACACTTTGATGACCACCCTGAAAGGGACATGGAGGTCCTCTTTTATTAACACAGTCTAAGACTTGGGTCTTACTGCTGGTAAGGAGTTAGACTTGTTGTTAATGTGGTTTGGTAAAGAAACCTCTTAATATTTCAGATGTCTCAGAGCAGTCCACATAGGAAATCCAGATGCAGCTCTAAAAATGGTATGGAACAGACTTGATTAATGTTACAGCTCCCCAGAAGTTATTAAAAGTGCGCTCTTTAAAAAGTTAGACAGCTTTCCCAGGATTTCAAGCAAAGACAACCATAAACTAAGAGAGCTCGGAGATCTCTTAGAGCTGCTCTCAGCCATGGAAGATGGCTGCCTACAAGGCTTAGCCTATTTAGACACCACTCGAGGCATCAGACCAATTGTTAAAAAACTGCCTTAAAGCTTTCAAGAAAAATGGATTTCTCAAGGCTCAAAGAAGAATTTGGTGTCTCTTACCCTCCCTTTTCCTTCATTACCCAGTTCATCTGCCATCATGCAAAAACACATAACGACCCCAGCTTTGCTTTTTCCAGCAGTGGCCATCCACAGTATGAAGGACTCCCTCCAAAACGCAGAACTTCATAACACCAGTGCCAGTACACAAAACTGAAATCTCTCATGACACATCTCAAAACAAAGCACCCAGCAAAGATGATTCAGCTAAAACTGTCCCATTCACAATAAGTCCCATCCTCTAAGAAAATTCTGAGGCATCAGATTAAGGACTATTGAGGAGTGAAAAGCTTACCTGAAAGAGCAAGGGATCTGCTTCAAGTGCTGCTCATCATCTTCACATCTTGCTCGTGACTGCAAAGTCATTCTGAAGTGCGTTGAGTGCAACAGTGACAGTCACAACTCCACTCTGCATCCTGGTCCACCCTCATGGGCACCCAAAACCTCAAATCCTCCTGTACAGCATGGTGAGGAGGATGCAGGAGAAATTCCAATAACACAAAATGTGAGCTCTCTGTGCACCGAAGTTTGTGGAAGTGGCCTTTTGATGAAATGTTGCTCAAAGATCTGTCTTGTCAAAGTGTTTCCTGAGGGGCATCCAGAGAAAGCAGTTAGGATGTATGCTATGCTCAATGATCAGAGCAACAGATCTCTAGCCAAGTCAGAGTTCTTTGACTCATTTGACATCAAAAGCAAAGCATTCCCTTATAGCATAAAGACATGCGGTGGAGTATTGAGTGTTTGAGGAGAAGAGCAAATGGCTATCAGATTGAAGTGGCAAATGGTGGAATTATCTTACAGCTCCCAACATTAACTGAATATAATGAAATACCTGACAACCAGGAGGAAATTCCCATGCCAGAAGCTGCTCTCCATCAACCTCACCTCAAGTGCATTGCATCTGAAATCCCAGCTCTGGACCCTGAAGCCCACATCCTCCTGCTGCTTGGACGAGATATACTTAGAGTTCATAAAGTGAGAAAGCAAATTAATGGCCCACACAACACCCCCTTTGCCCAAAAACTAGACCTTGGATGAGTACTGGTTGGTGAAGTATGCCTAGGATATGTGCACAAGCCCACTGTCTCCAGTTTTAAGACAAACATCTTAGAAAATGGAAGACTCTTACTGTTCAGTCCTTGTGTAAGTCATGTACATCTTAAAGAAAATATCACCAGCAATTCAAAAGCACAGCATAGTCCTCATGTCTTTGAAACCTACTGTAATGACAGTTTGAAAGAAGACAATCTTGGCAACACTATTTTCAAAAGAACAGAAGATGACAATAAGACAGAACTCTCCATTGAAGACAGTGTCTTTTTAAAGACTATGGAGAGAGAAGTTTTCCAGGATAATGCCAACAGTTGGGTGGCACCTCTTCCCTTCAGGTCTCTATGGCCAGTTCTTCCAAACAACAGAGAACAAGCTTTAACCTGTCTCTTGTCCCTGCGATGTACCCTAGAGTGGAAGCCAGATATGATAGAACAGTTTGTAACATTCATGAAGAAAATATTTGACAGCGATCATGCCGAACCTGCAGATCCACTCGCCAAAGGAAAGGAGTGCTAGTACTTACCACTATTTGGAATTTACCATCCCAAAAAGCCTGACCAGATCAGAGTCGTATTTGACACCAGTGCACAATATGAAGGTCTCTCTCTCTGAATGATGTACTCCTCAAAGGGCTAGACCTAATTAACAGCCTTCTAGGTGTCCTGTTCCACTTCAGGAAAGAGTGTTTGCAGTGAAGGCAGACATCCAGCACAACAAATGTTTCACAGTTTTGTTGTGAGGGAAGATCATCGAGATAACTTATGTTTTCTCTGGCACCATGATAACGATCTTAGCAAGGAAGTTGTAGAGAACAGAATGAAAGTCCACATTTTTGGCAACAGCCCTTCCCCAGCAGTAGCAATCTATGGCCTGAGTCGAGCAGCAGAGCTGGGAGCACAGCAACACAGTTCAGACACCAAACGCTTTGTGGAACGTGAGTTCTATGTGAATGACAGACTTATTTCTTTGCCGACTGAAGAGGAAGCAATCGACCTGTTAAAGAGAACACGGGCATCCCTCTCTGAATCAAACCTGTGGCTGCACAAGATTGCATCAAACAGTGTAAAAGTACTCCAAGCATTCCCACCTGAAGATCACACAAGATACATCAAAGATCTAGATCTCAGCTGAACAGCCATGCCTATACAGCGTAGCCTTGGTCTGATGTGAGAAATTGCAAATTACATATTTACTTTCCAAGTATCGGTCAATGACAAACCATTCATATGCCGTGGCATCCTTTCCATAATCAATAGTGTCTTCAATCCTCTTGTTCTTGTGGCTCCTGTCACCATCCAGGGAAGGTTTCTACTTCGAGAGCTGTCCACTGGAGGAGGAGACTGGGACGCACCACTTCCACAAGAGAAATGTAATGAGTGGGAATCATAGAGAGACTCAATAAAGGACCTGCAACACTTTCACATGCCTCGACCTTAAACAGCAAACTCTCTTTCAAAAGCAACACAAAGAAATCTGTGTTTTCTCAGATGCTTCAACTAAATGTTGCTGTATGATACCATATGTGCTGTAGCATACCTCAAGACAACAGATGGAGATGGTCAAATCAGCATCTGCTTCATCTTAGAAAAAGCAAAACTGACACATAAGTATTTTGTTCAATAATGTAAATTGAATACATGCCCACAGAGCACAATCCTGCTGACCTAGCCTTCAGGTCAATTCAAGCTTCTCATCTCATGAAGTCTAACAGGCTCACAGGTCCAGCGTTCCTACGCAAGTCAAACGAAAGTGATTTCATTATGACAGACAGCTTTGCACTTGTAGACCCAGACTCAGATGCAGAAATCAGGCCTCAAGTGACAACCTGCACTACACTAATAAAGGACAAACAACTTACCTCTGACAGATTTTAGAGATTCTCGTCATGTAAATCCCTACAAAAAGCAGTTGCATCACTCATCCATGTAACTCACTCCTATAAATCCACCAGCGAATCTGACACATGTAGTGGTTGGTATCTAAGCTCAGAACCCCGCACTGAAAGTGAGCTGTTAAAGGCAAAAAATGTGATAGTCAGTGCAGTGCAGAGGAAAACATTTCACAAGGATATTGAAACACTTTCTAAAGGGGGAAACATAAGCAGGAAATTTCCACTCTCTAAGCTGAATCCATTCTTAGATGAGGATGGCCTACTAAGAGTTGGAGGCAGATTGAAAATGGCGAATTTGAGCTGTCCAGAAAAGAATCCAATCATCTTACCTGGCAAACATCACATTTCTACATTACTCATACGCCACCATTATGAACATGTGGAGCACCAAGGCCATACATTCACAGAGGGAGCCATCCGTGCTCCACTAGTGTGAAGTAGACGTGAGGACTGCAAGTGTGTATGACTTTTGATTGCACGTTGGGACACTCGTAGACTTAACAATGTTGGTGCTAGTTGTGACAGCTGTTTTTGTATTTTCACTCAGCTGAAGACTGATTGTTTTTGGTAGCAGTGACTTTTATAGCCTATTTAAAATAATAAATAAATGAAAATGTTACCCATCTTTTCATTTATTAATACACTACTGGTTGTTGGAAGTGTATTGTGCTGTAGAAAATATGTAAGTACATTTTTTAAATGTTTTTATTGCGTGAAAATAATTGTAAAAGTTAATTAGTTCTACTCATTTTGATTTTCAATACTTTGTACATTAAAAAAGGTTTAACTGTAAAACTGCGTCATCCATAACTGCTGTAAAATATGAAATATAAGCAATTTCGTTCTACTTTGTTTCACAATACACTGCATAAAACTTAATTAAAAATAAAATACAAAGGTTATTCTATAAACCTGTGTGATTCATTAACAGCTACTAATACAAACTATTTAAATTATATGCTTTGGCTTGTCATTTATATAAGACAACCAAAGACTGCTTTACACAACTTATCAGTATGTGGTTTCATACAACAAATAAAAAGCATTAAAACATGTATTTTAAATACGTAAAAATGAGAAAGAAACCTGTGGTAATAGTTAATATATTTTTTATTTTAAAACAACATTTACTAGACCGCATATTGTATGCCACACTGGCTGATAAATGACCAGCAGTATTAGGCAAGAGCAAACCAAATAAAGTGATTACTGGGTGAGAAGGATAACTAAGATGTATAAAAATATACAGAAAAATAATATTTTGTAATTATGGTGCTGCTATTTAGTCATCCAAACACGTTATATAATGTTGAATATATTAATTTATACTAAAATAAATATATGCTTCACATCTGATTATAATAAATAACTCGTGTTGAAAAGCTTCCCTTTGACGTCATCATGGCGAATATACACCGATCACTCAGGTAGGCGGGGTGTGAGCTCCTGAAGGTGATGAACTCTGGGATACACTTAGCCTGAAAGACCACTCCGAAGCGGTATTCGCGCTAGTGTGGATTTAGTGCGGGTTAAGTGCACTAAGCTTTGGCATGTTTTAGACATGGGACAGTCTTGAACACTAACTTCCTGTCGCGTGCACGCGCACTCAAGTGGCCAAGACCGCAAGTGTGGGTATTGGTACAGGGCCCCTTTCGCAAAAAACTAAAATCCATCCCTCCAAAGACAACCCAATTTCAGCAAAGCCAAACACTTATTAGACAGAGACAAAGAGCATTCTGAGTAGTTTTCTGATTGGCTAAAAATGAATGGGCTGCTCATCTAAATCTTTTTGTGTTTATGTGTGTTGTTTACAGAGCGTGTGCCATGTATCACAAAAAAGCTGAACAAATTCTGGATTCCAGTATTGGTTTTAGTTTGACAAAACTCACCAAATCCAATCAGGCCTCATTAGGGTTAAGTTGTATCAAGACGCTCCTTACCAATTTTATCAATTCAGAGCTTCATCCAGAGGTTATGATTAGTTCACGTGCGCTTTCACATGCATGAAGCGAACAGCCAATCGCGTGCAAGACAGCGCGAGTCACATCTCGCGAGAGAGTCAGCAAGATTTACTTCGCCACTGAAGATGTTTATGAAAATTATGATAAATTATAAGAATTTAAACAGTTATAACACAGCACAATAGGACGTAAAAAAGAAAAAAAAAGATAAATCAAAACACATTAACACAACATGAATAATCACTATGAAATCATGAATAATTATAATACATTCACACAGCTCAGAGGATCACTAGTAAATGATAAAGAATTTAAAGGCATTTACACAGCAAGAAGCAGCAAAATTAGCAGCAGCAGCAGCAGAGTACGAATAAAAATCTGAATGTGAAGAAAATATTAAAATAGATAATATATCGATGTGGAAATAACTTTATATAGGTTCACAATAAGAATATTTAGGCTAGTCATTTTAAAAGTTTAATATCTTGATTTTAAATTCGTAAAAATTAAATTAAAAGCTTTAGTATTCATTTAAATTACTAACTATTACTAAATTATCATTTAATACTATTAGACATAAATACACTATCAAATAATAAAAATGTGACCATTTGGAAAATGAGTAGATGGTATGCACTAATAAAGACTTATTTGTTCTTTCTTTCTAGCAGCATAAGACACAATAAATATATATTTGGTGTGCAAGTGTGCTTTTATTGAACTTCAAGTGAAATACTGTATGTTCATGGCATCTCTGTCAGCAAATCCTAATAAGAAGGTGTTTGGGTGGCATTCACACTTTTCTGATATATCTACAGTATATTGTGGAGTGATTAAGTTTTTATATTTTAAAGTCATTTGATTATTATTGATATTGTATTAATATCTTACTTGAAATTATATAATTATTTTAGGTTTATTTATTCATACATATTTTATGGCTAGTGTGGGAAATTGATTGGGGGGAAAAAATTAAGTGTCTTGTAACAAATGCAAGACTGCCAAAAATATATTTCTTGCAATAAATAATGATCATAAATAGCTTATTTTGTAAATTTCTAAAATTGTCTCGTTGAAGTGCACTTTAAATTGGAGTGAGAGGGGGAGTGACTGTCACTTTTCTCAACGCTGATTGGTCCAGAATCTGGATGAGATCTCTGATCAGGAAAATAACCTGCCCCGGAGAAGGTTAGCCGATTAGCGTATGTTACTATGGCAAGGAACCCCAATGAAAGCTTATCCACTTTACTGGTATCGTGAATTCAGAGTTCAGTTAAACTAAGTTTAAACTTATCTAGCTAACTGCTTAATCCAGCTTTGTGACATAGGCCACAGGTGTGATTTCTCAGGACGCCTATTGCAGTGATGCTGATCTGACAGGCATTAGGTCCAAATTATACAAATGTACACAAAATAAACATCCATCCAGAAATAATAATAATAATTTATTAATAATAATAAACCACTTTTTTTCCTCCATTAGGTAAAATGTTTGTATCTTCACTCTCAGAAATAATTGTGAGGCACCAAACCTAAATTGACCTTTAAAGGTACACAGTAGGTCCTTACGGTGCAATTGTGTACTCAAAACGATTTTTACATTTTAACTAGAGGTACAGAAAAAGGTCCCCTTGAGAGTATCACCCCAGTGATGACCCATGTACATTAAACAGTAAAAAAAACTGTCATAGTGTTGAATATTATATTTTAAATATTGTGTATTTCCACTTAATTTTAATTTGTTTTGGTATAAAAGTCAGTTCTGTCTAATTCAGTTTGGTTTGTTGTTGTTATCCAACATAACATTTTGCATCTAGTATTATGTTAATATTAATGAATGAGTAACTTCAAGAGTAGGAAGTGCTTAGACAGGGAAAGATGCAAATTATTCTGCAAGTCCCACAATATTCCACTGTGGTTTGTGAAATTTCAACATTAGTTGCCATCAAATTAGAATCCCTAAAGGTCTGGGCTACTCTGTCTCCTGGATTTATCCATTTCAAACCCGTCTAGATATTACATCTGACAACCCTCCAGGATATTTATCATTGTAATCCATTATTTTTGTGTTCAATCTGCATCACTCTAGTTTTTGTCACCCACTCTGCAAATACCTTTTGCAGAATGCAGTACGTGAAACTTCGCCATCGCGTAATGACCTCCTCTGGGAACAGGGCATCTGTCTGTGATGTCTGGCTGTTTGCTCTGATGGGAGTTTGCCATTCTAATGCTCTGATACCCTATAATGCACTGTCCGGGGGATGTTGTTGTTGGGGTTTCTGATTTAATTATACATTTTACATTTAGGTTATATACGTTAACACATGCACATGTAACATGCATCACATTCCAAATTAGATTTAAGAAATAATGAATCATTTTTCACACATTTGTTCATCTTGTTTTATGTTAATTTATACATACAGTGTTGTTCATTGTTAGTTCATGTTAGTTCTTAATGATGTTACATTACTAATTTGTAATATTAAACTGCATTAGTGTATGTAGAAATTGACAAAGCATGATTAAAAATGGTGTAAAAATATAGTTCATTCTTCATGTTAATTAACTGTGTAATGTTAATGTACACACAAGACACAGCCTTATTGTAATGAGTTAATGGTACATTTAATAAAAAAATAAATCAAACAATACTTCCATGGATTGACTACCTAAATGTAAATATTATCATGCACTTTCACAACTACTCCTAAACTAACTTTACTTCACTAAATAGTGAAAAACTTCCCTCTTTGTTCTCTTTCTCTGGCTCTTTTTGTCTTCATTGGTGATTGAAATCTCAGTACAAAAGGAAGGATTTATTAATCTGTTGCTTATAAATCACTCCATGTTGCTATAATTCGCTATCATTATAGGGCTTAATTGAACTTTTTCTTCATTCAAACAGTGCATTTGTGAGTAGGGTTGTTTCTTATAACACTACCATCATGGTATTTAAAACAGAAAAATTAGATGAATTCATTTATTTATCTTCTTTAAACCTCATGATTGGGCAGCTCAGTCTACGAGATTCAGATGAAGAGATGTCATAACATGCAATCTTGCTCCATCAAAGCCACTCTTCAGCATGCAAATAAGAGGTCCATATCCCAAAATTGCAAGGTGGACAGAAAATTAGACAGTGAAAAAAAAAAAAAAAGAAAAAAGAAAAAGGAAAACATGAAAAGATAAGGTATTTGAAAAGCATGGTCTCAAAACTAATATGTTACCCCAACTTAAAGTTTACTCAAAAAAAAAAAAAAAAAAAAGAAGAAGAAAAAAAATCATTATTTACTAACCTCCATGTCCTTCCAAACACATTATTTTTTTTCTTCTGCAGAACACAAAAGGAGATGTTTTAAAGAATGTTGCAATTTCAGATTTCCAACAGTTGTTGATGACCAAGTTTAGAGCCTAAAAAAGCATATAAAAATATCATAAAAGTAATCCATGAGACTCGTGCATCATATTCTAAGTCTTCTGAAGGCATACGATCACTTTGTATCCAAAGAGGTTTGATGTTATTGACATGTCGACATATTTGATTTGGGCTCTGTTTACATGAGTTGATCAATGATTTGATTTTAGAGTGAATAATGTTAATAGTAAATATTAAAATGTGAACAAACGTGCATGTGAAATTAGTGAATCATAAAATAATTATGCCTTAAAATAAAGTTCACCCAAAAATGAAAATTCCCATAAAAGTTGTCCATGCGTACATCATATTTCAAGTCTTCTTAAAGGTAAGACAACTGCTCCCATGAGGCGCCCCTGCTCCATGTAGAATAAAAGAGCTTTATAAGGTTACTGATATGACTGAACTCTTCATCTCACATGAGTGGACATGATTTCATACATATGTGTCAACAGTACTATTAATTTCCTTAGAATGAAAACTTTATAAATGAGGAAAAAAAATTACTGTGTGCAACTTTAAGAAGACGTGAAATATGATGTACACATGGACAACATTTATGACACATTTGGATGCTTATTAAAGCTCTAACCTCGTGACACGTGTTGTCATTGTTTTTATTTTTATTTTTTTTCGCTATATGATACACATCATTTACACACAGAGTCATGTGAAGAAAAAACAAAAACAACAACATGGCATCAATCTCAGTGAAGTTTATCTTTGGGAGAAAAAAGACTATCTATAGCTTGGCATTATTTTAAATCTATAACTTAGGCACACTGTCCTTATATGAGGATATACATTTTTTGTAAAACTATTTGCTCTTTTTTTTTTTTTATTTATTTTTTTTTATTAGGTGCTACAAGTTACAAATCAAAAAGGGAACTGAAAAATGCACACAGCAGTCACGCTCGGGTGAATCACTATCCACTGCTTTTGTAAGGAAATCAAGATCTCCCTGCTCCACAGAAGTAAGTCATGTGGACTGGAATGACACGAGGGTGAGTAAATAATGGCAGAAATTTTATTTTTGAGTGAATTATTCCTTTAAAGATTTCTTCTTTCCATGGAAGAGTTCCAATTAAGTTAGTCCTCTGTCTTTCACATCAGTCATGGCAAAGGCTAATGACTAAAATTTTGATACAATGGTCAAATGCATCACAGTTGATTTAAGGCAAATCCAAGCAAGTAAAAGGCATCATTAGTCTCAAGGCTCTTTTGAAAGTTGCTGTCAGACATCCTTTAAAAGTGTCTGTCTGGAAATATTCAAATTAATGACGCTCCATAATGACCAGCACTGACCCTTGATGGATTATCAACAAGGCATCATACTTAAATTATTAGTTTCTTCATTAAAATGCTAACTTCACTTTGTGTGAATAGTTAATGCAGTAATTAGATCTTATCGTAAGAGGGTTTCAGCTCGCAGGACTTGTGCTTGACCTGATTCTGTGGGTAATTAGCAGTTTCTCTGAACATTGTTTATGGGGGTTGTTGAACAGGGTTGTACTCACAGTGCTATATGCTGTAGCTCATCTCTTAATTTCTCACAACAATGCAGAACAGCATTATGAATATGCAAAGGAGAGGGTCCCCTCCAGGCCTAATAAAAGGAAGCAGTGAGCTCCTATGATTAGATTTCATCCTCCCTATTTTGGGTTGAGCCACTGGAGGCATGATCAGAGTCTTAAGAACAACAATTAAATGAATAGATGAAATATTCGATTTAAAGTGAAGGACAATATTCTTAAATTTTTAATCTTGAGATAATATTCAGACAGAATTGTCTAGAGACACTAAATTGTGCTGTGGATATTTGTTGATGCATCATCATTTTAGGCAAGCCATTTAGTGTTTGCCCAAACCACAATTTATGGAGAAAAAAAATGCTTTGCCTTCCAAACTCATTTATTTAAGAGCTAGTATATTAAGAGGACCTAAAAATAGGCAGTTTACAAAGGTGAAACAAGTCCGAGAAGGTACTTTTATTTAGCTAGTAATGAAAAACATGCATTGCCTTAAAGGGATAGTTCACCCAATAGTTAAAACTCAGTGTCTTCATTTGGTGATGTCGTTCCAAACCTGTTGGAGTTTCCTTATTCCATGGAACACAAAATGAGATGTTAGGCAATATGTGTATGGAAAAAATATGCAATGAAAGTGAATGGTGACTAAGATAGAGGTCTGCATTTCCATGGAACTCCCACAGGACCCGATTAGATTTCTTGCGGCGCAGGATTACATTTCCGAGTTGAAGGCGGGAGCAGCGGTAGTTTTGATGCTGCTTCTCCTTTAAGACTTGACAGTAAATGCCCACTGTTATGATTGGCTCTCTGCTCTTTACTGACCTGCTCTCTCATTGCCATCTCACTGCTCACCACTACTGAGCTGGGCTTCGGAAGTTATAAGGTGAAGTAGGCGTTGATGTGTTGTTGTGGGGCGGTCATATGCACAATGTGACATCACAGGAAGTAGAGAACGAGTCGTTTTGGCAGCTTGGTTTCAACAAATGCTTTTTTTGCAGTGAGGAGGTGGTTTTGAGTTCTGAAACTTACAGTATGTTTTTATAGTACAATGATCTCTTACAGTATACTGTATGTCAAAAAATAAAGGAAAATTTGATTCCTAATGTCATGACCCATTTAAAGACAGACCTACTGTGAGCTCTGAGGTTGTTAACTGATGGTATATTTTTCTGTTGAAGCCATTAGTCTGCATTATTTCAATGTAATTTAAAAAAAAAAAAAATCATGTTTAAAAGCAGAATTTCTGATGAACAGCACTACCCTTGATCCAGCAGAAAGTATCCACCAATCAGATAATTGCAGCAAACAGAACTTGCCAAAAGAGCCCATTGAGTCGAGTCTCCCAACACTTTTAAACTAGTTTTATTTAACTGAATATTTTATGATGACCATGATTCAGGGGTTGCATTTTACCTCTAACATTACATTTTATGGGTAGAGGTAATAAAATATGCATTCCTTTTTACTGTATTACATCACTCTATTACGTCTTTTACAGCTAAAATACAACTCTTTCCAATGCGCTTTTGGCGCCTCTCTGTGGCTCCTGGAAAATGGAGCTCACACCTGCCCTTCCTTTACAAAAACACTTCCCACTTTGACCACTGAGGGCAGTACTTTGAATTTCGGCAAGCACAGATGAGTTTAGCTCAAGAAAAGTCAACCTACTGTTTCTGAATTCACTGTGAGGAGCCCCAAATGGTGCCACAAGTACCTTTTAATTTTTAACAGTGGCATAGGCGTAATGCCATTTCAAAAGATAACAAAATAAGAGATAACAACTTTCCCAACTTCACAGTAAGACATTTTTCAGGTGTTTTCTAGGCTCAAAAATTGAGAAATAATTGTGAAATAATTGCTTCAAGTTTTATTTGAAATATTGTTCAGCAAAGAAACAAGAGATGGAATATTTAGTTTAGAAATATTAGGTTTATAGAATATTGCTTTCTGTTACATAAACATATGGCTGCAATATTGCAATGATTTTTGTTGTTGTTTTTTTAATATGTGCCTATAACACAAACACTCAGTTGAGTGAATATTAAGAGCAGTGCTAGAGATCCATACAGTCATGGTGTGATAGTATCAGGGAAAATGTCATGTGCCTTATTAGCTGCATTCTACCTGCAGATAGATGCGAAATAGTGGCTGACCTCTATGCTACCCTGCAGCTCAGACTTAGACAGAAATCATTACTCAAGGGCAGCGTGATCGATCATAAAAATACACTTACAAATACAGAAGCAATGGCAAAAAGCATGCTTTTCTAGAATGCTCAAATACTGAATGCAGATGAGGAGGAGGAAGAAAATTCTTAAAAGTTCACCAGCCTTGGGAGTCATAATGGTGAAATGGGAGCATAAATGCACATAGAACTAAAAAAAAAAATACCCCAAGGGAGATGTTTTGAGAGACATTCTGAGGTTGACATGAGAAGCAGATCTGAGAAACAAAGTGTTGCTGCCTCTGAACTAAAACCACAAATGTGCCCCAAGATTGTCTTAAAATCAGACAAAAATCTGTTCACACGGTTCTCAGCACTTACTTTTGCTGTTAAGGTTATTTTAAAACAAAAATGCACAGTAATAAAAAGCTCTCACAAATATCAAGACAATTTCATGTTGGTTAAGGAAGCATCAGAAACAAAAAATAACCTCAGACATGTACAAACGCAAGGTTTATGCATTGCATCAATTTCCCATATTCACACTCAATATGGAATATTAATTGGGGTCTTTCTTTCAAACTCACCCACTACTTGTCTATTCAAAACTAAAATAAACAGGCTACCCTATTCATTAAAAATGTGAGATAGACCATAACACAGAGGTAAATATTTATACATTATTTGTTATTCTGAACAAGTTTCTTCTCAGATTAATAATTGCACAGCCCCAATAATGGGAAGCAGGCACCTTATCCAAACTGTAAACCCTAATGTAGTCATTACTGGAAAAATCAAGTTGTCTTAATTAAACATTACTTGAAATGTCAAGTTTTAGACTCATAACTCAAATATCTAAGTTCTTTGAACTTGTTTTTTTCTTAAAAATCCATAGACTTTAGATTTTAAATGTTAATAACTCAAATGGGGAAATGAGAAAATGGGGCTATGGGGAATACCCACAATGTCTTGAGCTTGATTTTTTAAATTGTTTCCTTGGTCAAAGGGAACATATGGAGGCAAATAAATAGTTCATTATATATGAACACCAAGTTAAGTTAATTACACATTTTTAAAACGCATTACTCAATTCAATTGAGAGAACGATGAGTTTACTCGATCAATTGAGCACAGTCAACTTATTAGAGTTTTCAGTGCACAGAAAGTAAAAGCAGATCTCAATCAGACGATGTTATGCTTTAAAAAAATAAATCTGTGTAATATGATTTTCTCAATTGCTTTTCTTTCTGAAATATCAGATTTGATTGCTTATTATTTGCATACAAACAATAACATTCTCAAAAGCAGCGTTTCAAATGTTTATTTAGCAAATTGCATCGGAACTATTATTTCAATTTTTGCAGCGGACAGGGTCTTTTCTCATTATATTGCTGTTATGCAACTTTTAGTCCTTCCTATGTTTCATCAATCTGAAATCCCTTGCCTTCCTCTTTGAAGTATTCATTAATATAAAATGACTGCTTTTCAGAAAACAGTTTCTTTGAAGATCTCCTTTTCAAAAAAATAAGACACCAACTTTACCAATAAAAAAGGCAACACAAAGTCTATCAAAAACCAAAAAGGGGGGAAAGATAAAAGGCGTCTTCACACCTGCCGAGATGTACTTTTCTGTTCATAAAGTAAGAAAGTATTATCATTTTGAATTTAATATTTTTGACCACAATAATATACTGAAAGTTGCTCATCTTTTAAATATGCTCAAACAATTTCATAGTTTGAATGAAACTGTCGCCCTGACGTCTGTGGTCATGAAATCATATGAGATACTGGTGTTGGCCCACCTGAAGAACATCACTGGACCCTTTCTAGACCCCCTTCAATTTGCTTATCGAGCAAACAGGTCTGTGGATGATGCAGTCAACATTGGATTGCATCATATCCTGCAACATCTGGACAGACCAGGGACATATGCAAGGATCCTTTTTGTGGACTTCAGTTCGGCTTTCAACACCATCATCCCATCTATATCCAGAATAAATTACACCAACTCTCTGTTCCCATGTCTATCTGTCAGTGGATTACCAGCTTTCTGACAGACAGGCAGCAGCTTGTGAGACAGGGGAAACTCACTTCCAGCACCTGTACAATCAGCACTGGTGCCCCCCAGGGATGTGTGCTCTCCCCACTACTCTTCTCCCTCTACACCAATGACTGCATCACCAAGGACCCCTTTGTCAAGCTCCTGAAGTTTGCAGATGACACCACTGTCATTGGCCTCATCCGAGATGACGATGAGTCTGCATACAGAAGGGAGGTTGAACAGCTGTCTGTCTGGTGCAGTCAAAACACCTTGAACTGAACACGCTCAAAACGGTGGAGATGATTGTGCACTTTAGGAGGAACACCCCAACACTGACCACCCTCACCATTCTAAACAGCACTGTGGCAGCAGTGGAGTCATTCAGGTTCCTGGGCACTACCATCTCACAGGACCTGAAGTGGTAGACCCACATTGACTCCATTGTGAAAAAGGCCCAGCAGAGGTTGTACTTCCTTCGCCAGCTGAGGAAATTCAACCTGCCACAGGCGCTGCTGATACAGTTCTACTCAGCAGTCATTGAGTCTGTCCTCTGCACTTCAATAACTGTCTGGTTTGGTTCAGCTACGAAATCAGACATCAGAAGACTACAAAGGACAGTTCCGACTGCTGAGAGGATTATTGGTTGCCCCTTGCCACCCCTTCAAGAACTATACACTTCCAGAGTGGGGAAAAAGGCTGGAAAAATTACTCTGGACCCCACTCACCCTGCCCACCACCTTTTTGAACTGTTGCCTTCTGGCCGACGCTTCAGAGCTCTTAGCACCAGAACTGTCAGGCACAGGAACAGTTTTTTACCTCAGGCTATCCATCTCATGAACAGTTAAATTACCCCATTGAGCAATAACTACGTGCAATACACAGTTTAGTCTTTCTTATATTTATCCAACACATCCAACCTCTTCTGCCATTTCATTCCCCTGGAAAAAAAATAAAAATAAAAAACATTTGCACATAACAGATTTGTATTTACACTGTACATAACAGATTGTATTAGATTTGCACTACCCATGTATATGTGTGTATGTATGCATGTATGTATGTGTGTGTCTGTACGTATGTGTATAATTATTTTTTATTTTTTATTATTATCTATGTCTTGCTGCTCTTTTTGTATTGTTGTACACTGGAAGCTCCTGTCACCAAGACAAATTCTTTGTATGTATAAGCATACTTGGCAATAAAGCTCATTCTGTTTCTGATTCTGAATAATGGTTGCATGTTGATTGTAGATTATTTGACTCATGAGTGATGATTTATTCATGTGTAATTAATACCAAAGCTTTCATAATTTCCTGTTCACGGATACCACTTGGAGGTCCTCTGGAAAATGGCTTAAGTGGAGGTCTAAAGAAATGCAGAGTTGGACTGAGTGAACTAAGTTGCTTCCTATCTCTGCCTTTTCATTTAGTTCAGTTGCTCAAAAATAGTCCATGCTGAGATGTTCTGTCAAAACTTCCCATTAAATCCCTGTGCTATGAGCAATGAAGATTCATCTGAAGCTTAATTAAATATGTACTCTATGTCCCATTTCTATGAAAAAAGAGCTGGGTAAAAGTTTTACAGTACATGGTCTGTCATACAAAGTTCTAGAAAGCAACAGTAACACACTGGTAGTCAGACACTTTTTACAGACCATTATTATCCTCATATTTCTGTACACAAATGCAAGATGTCATTTTAAAGTTTCCAGTGAAATCTGTCTTATTATAGTTGGAGCATTACACTGGATGAACATCTAACATAAAAATAACATGTAATGCCATTTCACACAGGTAACAGGATTCCAAAACATGTTTTCTATGTAAAATGAGTGATATATGGGTGACTAGCTAGCGATCAGATTTTAAGATGGCGCCGGTGTGCGTGGCAAGCCGTCAATTATCTGGTTTGTTTCTTTTTGTCTTGTCTTTGTTTATGTTCTTTTTTGTAAAAAATTCATTAGCTCTGTTGGTTAATGATCGCCAAATGCTCCTTGAAATTAAAACTAGTGTGGAAGAGCGGGTCAAGTTTGCGCTGAGGGGACCAGGTGTTAACCATCTTCCCATTATGTCTTCATGTCCAACATACCTTTGCCGGCTGCCTTGTGTCCCTCGTCGGAGGAAGCGTCGTAGAAAACGTGGAAAGCGAGGAGGAATTTCAGCTAGAGTGAAGTCCTGCCTGATGTCCCCTTGGGTGATTTATCCTCACTCTTTCTTCTCAGAACTCGAGCCGGACAGTCATTGTTTTATCTCCTGGCGCTCTCTTGAACTGCCATATCAGTGCACCACACCTGTTGTTCCAGACTCTGTCATTGAGATCCTACAGCACCGGCCTCCGCAACTGTTACCAGGTTGGCTTTGGTTAATGCAAGATCGCTTCTAAATAAGACGTTAATTTTCAATGTATTTTTATTGCATGGGACTTGGATTTTTTATTCTTGACAGAAACGTGGGTGAATAATGAGGACCTAAGCCCCTTCTCCGAACTTGTTCCCCAGGACTGTAATTTTTTCAGTACTCCTCGAATGGCAGGACGGGGTAGAGGTCTTGCATCCGTTTTTAAGAACGGTTTCAACTGTCGGAATTTACGTGCTGATGTTTTTTCCAGCTTCGAACTACAGTTGTTTCAAATCGACTTGTCTGACCCTATAGTGTATGTAGTGATATACCGGCCTCCTAAGTTTAATAAGGAGTTTTTTTTAATTTCTGGGTGGAATTGTACCAAAATTTGATAAACTCTTATTACTTGGGGACTTTAATATTCATGTTTGTTGCTCATCCAACCCTCTGGAAAAAGATTTTTTAAATCTTATTGACTGTTTTAATTTAGTGCAACATGTGGAAGGGCCTACACATGAACATGGTCATACCATAGACCTTGTTTTATCTTGTGGTCTGTCTGTTTGTGATATTGAAACGTATGATGTAACTTTTCTGACCATAAGTCAGTAATTTTTGGTATTCCCTTTATTCACGGAAAAAAATAAATCTTGTGTCTCTGCTCGCCACGTTCGTAATTTAAATTCTATAGCTACTAAGCACTAAGAAAATTTATTTATTAGTGCTCCTATTACCTCTACTCTTGATAGTCCCCCATCTCACCTGGATGTGGAGGCTCTGCTCAAATTGTTTAATTCCTCTTGTTCTTCTATTTTGAACTCTGTTGCTCCTTTAAGGGTTAAAAATGATAAACCTAAGGAGGAGCCTTGACTAAATGAGGTCACTTGTGACCTTAGACAGGTTTGCAGAACAGCCGAGCAAAAATGGAAGAGATAAACTCCAGGTGTCATATAACATTTTAAGAGAGTCAAACAATATTTTTCTGATTTGATTACCAAAAACGGTCACAAGCCTCAAGTTTTATTTAGTACTATTAACTTTAGTGATCAATCTGACTAATATTTCATGCACTGATGTGTCTTTTGATACTTGTGAAAATGTTCTTAATTTTTTTGTAAATAAGATTGTTGATATTAGATCACATATTGTGCATTTTACTTATGACCCATTGGCCCCTTTTATGTGTCCTGCTGTTTTTAATCAATTTGATTAAAATTGACCTTTTTCTGGTTGAAATTGTAGGCCGAATGAAGCCTACTAATTGTCCCAATGATGTGATACCATCTAGGCTTTTCAAACAGGTTTTTGACATTATTGGGCCTAGTATTCTGGCTATAATTAATAGTAGTCTTGAAACAGGACCAGTGCCACTGTATCTTAAACATGCTGTAGTGCAGCCTCTTCTTAAAAAACCAAACATGGTTCAAAAGGTTTTAGTAAACTTTAGACGGATTTCTAAATTGCCATTTCTTTCTAAGGTCCTAGAGAAACTCACTCTTAGCCAACTGCAGAGTTTCTTGGACCAAAATGCTGTTTTTGAGGCTTTCCTGTCGGGATTTAAAGCTCACCATAGCACAGAATCAGCTTTGTTAAAAGTTGATTCAGGACACTCTGTGATCCTTATGCTTAGTGCAGCATTTGATACTATACATCATGGGATCCTTATCTCCTGCCTTGAGGAGGTGGTGGATATTCAGGGTACTGCTCTTAAATGGTTCAAGTCTTTTTTTTGTCAAACGGAAGTTTTTCTTGAATATTGGTCAGGTTTTTTCTTCTTCAGCCACTCTTACTAGCGGGGTTCCACAAGGGTCCATCCTTGGCCCCATCTTGTTTTCGCTATATATGCTGCCCTTAGGGTCTATTTTTAATAAGCATGGTATTTCTTTTCACTGCTTTGCAGATGACATGCAAATCCATATGCCCCTGAGAAAAGTTGATAAGAGTGCTCTAGATTCACTTCTGAATTGTTTAAATGACATTAAAGCCTGGATGTCTGTATATTTTTTTAAATCTAAATGAAAGTAAAACGAAGATTGTTTGGTTTGGGGGATCTGATGTCCCTGACTTTTTGAAACTAGGTAAACTGGCCCCTTTTTGTAAACCAGTGGTGAAAAACCTAGATGTTCTTTTTGACAACTCTCTGAAATGTAACAAACAGATTAACTCAGTTGTCAAATCGAGTTTTTTACATTTACGATTATTGGCAAAGTGAAGCCTTTTCTTTCTTTTAGTGATTTTGCCTTTGACAAATGCCTTTGTCTCGGTAAGGCTAGATTACTGTAACTCTTTATACGTTGGTGTTAGCCAGTCATCATTATCTCGGCTGCAATTAGTCCAGAATGCCGCTGCTAGGCTTCTGATGGGCACTCGTAAGCGAGTGCATATTTCCCCTATTTTAGCTTCTTTTTGTTGGCTGCCAGTCCGATACAGAATCGATTTTAAAATTCTTAAATTTGTTTTTAAATCTCTAAATGGGTTAGCACCCTCTTATTTGTCAGAACTCCTACTCATACATAAGCCTTCAAGGTCTCTTAGGTCTTCTGACCAGATGGTTCTAACTGTTCCCAGGTCTAGGCTGAAGCTAAGTGGCGATTGTGCATTTGCAGTAGCTGCCCCAAAGCATTGGAATGAATTACCGCTCCAAATAAGATTAGCTCCAACTTTAAATATTTTTAAATGTCAGCTGAAAGCGCACCTTTTCTCTCTAGCATTTGGGTAAATGGAGTTTTGATGACTTACTGTACATTTGTTTTCTTTTCTGTTAACATTTGATTTTCCTTTTTTTATTTGTGTGTGTGTGTGTGTGTGTGTGTGGTTTATTTTGTTATTCGTTTATTTGTCTTTCTCTTGGGGTTTTATATTATTTACTTTTATTATTGTACAGCACATCAGTCAATGGTCTGTTGTTTTAACAGTACTTTATAAATAAAATAATTAACTAATATATCTGTCTATTTGGTAATGGCATAATTATTTTTCTTATAATTAGGCTGAAACATATCTAACAGTAGAAACCATTAAACACTCTTTGGTGTTACTATAAATAACATGTACGTGCAGCTACTGACATGCACACTAGAAAACTGAACCACTAATTAATATATTCAGAGACCACTGCATTTTGCAGCCAGCAGCACATAATAAGCGTATGTGGAAACATCATGACTGCCATCCAGTGGTACAGTGCAGGTCTTATCAGCACCATTAAGGTTTGACAGAAGTGTCTTTGTTCATTTGCTGTGCCAGTAAAGCAGAACATTAAGGTTGTAATTCTAAAAACATGCAGTACCATCATTACTTTACCTAATAATCATGATGCACCAAGTGATCCCTATTCCAACAGATTCAAACTTAGCAAAAGCCAGTCAAGGAAACACATAATAAATGATGTCTATTTTGGATTATTTCTGTTAGTGTTAGGTGTATCAAATGCATCAAAATGAAAATGTATTTTGTTATTTACAAGTTTTTCCTGAGTTTAGGAGTATTATAGACCATTTTATTTCCTTTATTTATTTAAAAAAAATTCTCCCCAATTTGGAATGCCCAATTCCCAATGTGCTCTAGGTCTTCATGGTGTGAGTAGTGACAATCCGGGTGGCGGAGGACGAATCTCAGTTGCCTCCGCGTCTGAGACCATCAATCCGTGCATTTTATCACGTGGCTTGTTGAGCGCGTTACCACGGAGAATAGCATGAAGCCTCCACACGCGCTATGTCTCTGCGGTAACGTGCTCAACAAGCCATGTGATAAAATGCACGGATTGCACAACTCACCACATGCCTCACCGACAGCGAACCACATTATAGCAACCATGAGGAGGTTACCCCATGTGACTCTACCCTCCCTTGTAACCAGGCCAATTTGGTTGCATAGGAGACCTGGCAGGAGCCACTCAGCACACCCTGGATTCGAACTTGTGACTCCAGGGGTGGTAGTCAGCGTCTTTACTCGCTGAGCTACCCAGGCATCCTATGTCTTTTTGTTCCTTGAACATTTCGTACTAGTTGACAAACTCATTCAAACCAACAGTGTGGGGCGCTTCATTCATGGTGACTTTAACACGATTGACGTTATTAACGCTAACACGACCGACATAAAATGTCATTATTGAAATGTGGACCATGTTGTTCGGTGACTGGATGTTCTCTGGATGCTTGAAACTAACCAAAATTAAAGTGTTTGGATCTCTGAAAAAGCAACCGCAAATGGATGCATGAACCATTGCAATGAAGAGAGATGGCTGCATACCTGCAGTACTGTATCATATATCTTATCCCTGGTAGGTGAACAAAATATTTGCCAACTAATTTTATGTTTGATAGGTAGAGCTCTAATACTGACTACAGATTGCTCCCATTATAATGAATTATGCTACTCAAGTAATTTACTATTACATTTAGTACCTTTAGCAGATGCTTTCAAATCTACTTCTTAAAGAGTTCCTCTTTAAGGGTGTTCACACTTCTCTTCAAAAGGAGCCAAACTCTCTTTTTCAGTTGACCCAAAAGTGAACTGTGTGAAAAAAGAACCCAGTTATTGTTGCATTCATATTGTCACTGGAGTTGAAGGTGAACTCAGATGTCTTTTGACCACTTTCAGGGATGTTATCTATTGAAGCCCAGTCAATTTGAATATTAACCTAGTGTACTTGTACTACTACTAAAACTACTACAATAATTAGAATTTAAACAAGTGTATGAGAAATAGTGCTTAATTTTCTTACATGGAGAATTGCTAGGCAGATCATTTATTTATTTAAAGGGATAGTTCACCACAAAAAAAAAAAAAAAAAAACGAAAGAAAAGAACATGCTGTCATGATTTTCTTTCCTTAATGTTGTTCCAAACCCATATACATTTTCACCATCCACTTGCAAATTAAAGTGAATGAGGCTATGATTCTCTTGTGTCATACATCTCCTTTGTGTTACACAGAAGAAAGAATGTCATTCAGGTTTGAAACAATAAGCACGTGAATACATTGGCGGCCAAAATTTGGAATAATGTACAGATTTTCCTCTTATGGAAAGAAATTGGTACTTTTATTCACCAAAGTGGCATTCAACTGATCACAATGTATAGTAAGAACATTAATAACTGGAAAAATTACTATCACAATTTGAAAGATTTGTTCATTACTTAAACTACTTCAAAGAGTTCTCATCAAAAAATCCTCCACGTGCAGCAATGACAGCTTTGTAGATCCTTGGCATTCTAGCTGTCAGTTTGTCCAGATACTCAGGTGACATTTCACCCCACGCTTCCTGTAGCACTTGCCATAGATGTGGCTGTCTTGTCGGGCACTTCTCACGCACCTTACAGTCTAGCTGATCCCACAAAAGCTTAATGGGGTTAAGATCCATAACACTCTTTTCCAATTATCTGTTGTTCAATGTCTGTGTTTCTTTGACCACTCTAACCTTTTCTTTTTGTTTTTCTGTTTCAAAAGTGGCTTTTTCTTTCCAATTCTTCCCATAAAGCCTGCACGCCTGAGTCTTCTCTTTACTGTTATACATGAAACTAGTGTTGAGCGGGTAGAATTCAATGAAGCTGTCAGCTGAGGACATGTGAGGTGTTTCTTTCTCAAACTAGAGACTCTGATGTACTTATCCTCTTGTTTAGTTGTATATCTGGCCTTCCACATCTCTTTCTGTCCTTGTTAGAGCCAGTTGTCCTTTGTCTTTGAAGACTGTGTACACCTTTGTTTGAAATCTTCAGTTTTTTTTTTTGTTGTTGTTTTTGGCAATTTCAAGCATTGTATATCCTTCATTCCTCAAAACAATGATTGACTGATCAGTTTCTAGAGAAAGCCGTTTCATTTTTTGCCATTTTTGACCTAATATTGACCTTAAGACATGCCAGTCTATTGCATACTGTGGCAACTCAAAAACAAACACAAAGACAATGTTAAGCTTCATTTAACAAACCAAATAGCTTTCAACTGTGTTTGATATAATGGCAAGTGATTTTCTAGTACCAAATTAGCAATTTAGCATGATTACTCAAGGATACGTTTTTGGAGTGATGGCTGCTGGAAATGGGGCCTGTCTAGATTTGATCAAAAATGACTTTTTTCAAATAGTGATGGTGCTGTTTTTTACATCAGTAATGTCCTGATTATACTTTGTGACCAGTTGAATGCCACTTTGGTAAATTAAAGTACCAATTTACTTCAGAAACTGCTAAATCTGCACATGATTCCAAACTTTTGGCCAGTGTAAAAAATTACAGAACGTTCATTTTTGGGTGAACTATCCCTTAAAATCACAGGCTGCAGTTCTAAACCTGCAGTTTATAATCATACTGGGCCGCAGACCAATTTCATTTTAATTCAGATTAATTGTGCAGCCCTTCGCATTACGAAATAATGAGGCAATTTTAATTCAGTTAAGAACAGGTGATGCAAAGGAGGATTTTTTTTATTATTATTTGGCAACAAGTTTTTCTTCTAAAAGCCAGAGGAAAAACAACAATACAAATTGCAGTCTAGGTCTGGTGATGTATGTATAAAGGAGCAGTTGCAAAGTACTCATGAGAATTTAGCTCCTCAACAGTTTAGAGAGCTAAACAAACACAAAATAAAATTTCAGTCTGAGAATGCTAAGATAATTATTTTCTTTGTTGGCACATTTTCACATAGAATACATTTTTCTCATAAGACAGTAATGGAAATGTAACTACAACTAATGTCAACTAATTGTAACTAATGTTCTACAAAAATATTTTAATAAAACACTAAAGCATGAATGAAATCAGTTTCACAGCGTTTAGTAACATGCACACCTGAGGACTGTACGTTTGAACCACCAGGTGGCACTATTAGTCTGTGCTGCCACACTCAGTCCTCATAACCATGTGTGCTTTTCAACAAGTTTTCAAAGCTGAACACCACAGTACTACAACATGGAATACCTTGATATAAGATTACTTGCTTTCTATGCCATGATGGAGTCAAAAGGTGTTAAAAGGATTAGATATAAAAAATAAAAAAAACTAACAAGAAATACTCAAAAGGTGTGCAATAAAAAAAGGTAACTTTGTTTACTAAAGAAAATTTCTGCAGTTATGGAGCAATAAAGTTAGTGTTGGGTACATGATGGCCACCTCCATTTTTCAAAGTCCTAAAGTGCCACAGTCTTCTTTAACCAGTGGTCATAGTCCATAAAAGAAAGTATGAATAACATTTGATCTGGGTCTTGTTATTTGAATGAGCTAGGGAATGAAAGATTGCGATAAAGGCTTACCTTGGCCAGTACAAAACCCTACTAATCAAGTCTTGATTATAACAAAGAAAAAGGCGCTGACTCAGTTTCCCACAGAGCTGCAAGCTGATTTGGCATGTAAACGTCCATGTGTAGTTCAAAGTAAACAGCATCGCTCTTTGAAGCTCTTCTTATTCTTCTTGTTCTTTCCCTTCCCATTTTTGTCCTTATTTTCTGACATCTTTTTAGCCCGAACTTCCCTCATTAAATCAAAAAACACCTTTGGAGAAATAAAGCCTTCGTTATTCCTCAGAACAAGCAAGGTTTTTATGGTTAACTAAAATTATAAAATTATGAAAACCTAGTAATGGAAAAATTTTACGTTAACGAATGCAAGTTTGCAAAACCTTACAAAAACGAAACTACAATCTAAAATGCAACTTGCAATATTAACAATAACCAAGTACAATTAAAGAGAAAAACACTTTCTTGATCTTTATCTTCCTTTTTTTCTTATTTATGACATCTTTTTTTAGTTAGAACCTCCCTAATTAGATAAAAACAAATATATATATATATATATATATATATATATATATATATATATATATATATATATATATATTCATCATTTCTCAGTACAACAAAAAAATAAAAAATAAAATGAACTACAACTATAATGTGACCTACGATATGAACAACAAAAGAGAATTAAAGAGAGAAGACTTTCGTTTTTGTATTTTCAAGTCAGCTTGTGGCACTTTATTGATGCCATACTCCCATCAGAAACTGCATTACACTTAAGATAATTCCTCATTTTAAGCTGCTACATTTAGTAAACTGTAATGACCTTCCCTATTCTATGTCCTCTGTATTTATCCTTCTGAAATATTGACTGAATCTACTTGATGCAATGCTTAAAATTTTAATACTAAAATTACAATTCTCAAAAGATAAAAATGAAATCAAAAACTATTCAAATGAAATGGAACTGAGAAGAGGAAATAAAAACAAGTGAAAAACTATAATAACTCTAGCTATGCCGGTTCATCCTCTGAGGATCTATTAACCATCTGTTTTCATAGAATGCACAGACACACACTTTACCTTGTCTACGTTGGCCCGTGTCTTGGCAGAAGTCTCTACGTACTGCACGCTCCACTCCTCAGCTTTTCCCCTGGCCTCATCCACTGAAACCTGCCTCCGATCCTCAAGGTCCGACTTATTTCCAACCACTAGCAGTGGAATCTTATCATCCTCTGCTTTAACCCTCAGGATCTGCTCCCTGTAAACACACACACACTTCAACTTATAACGTTGATCCAAATTTCCGACTATACCAGGTCACAATGGAAGAATCCAGGAAAGTGGAATATTGCTGACCTGAACTCTGCAGTAGCTGTAAAAGACTCGTGCTCCGTTATGGAGAACACCAACAGGAAACCCTCTCCACTGCGGAAATAATTGTCTCGAATGGCCGCATAGTCTTCCTGCCCGGCTGTGTCCAAAATGTCAATCTGAACTTCTTCTCCATCCAACACCACTTTTTTCCTGTAGCTGTCGGCCTTTGTGGGCTCATAATCTTCGACAAACTGTGGGCCAGAGAATAGATTGAATATTACTAGTGAATAAACTGGGACAATGCACAGAACTACCATGAATAAGATTAGCTTGAAGGCTAGCTAAACCTTTTTTTTCACAAGTTTTTAGACCATTTATATTTGTGTACAAAACTAATCTCAATCATTTAAACATATGCCTATAGATCATGGTTTTTAAGATCATGAGAAAGCGTTTTCTTTGATTCTCTGTTTTCTTTTGATTCTATGCAGAGATTTTACTCTTATGTGTATAAAAGAACATACCTTTGTCTACATTGTCAATATGTTTTGCAAAGGATTTCTAAGTTTTATGTTTGTTTGTTTGTTTTTTTTGGCAGATTTTGTAAAGTAAATGGTCTGCTGGCTTACCTCATCATACATAAACTGAAGTGTGAGGGCAGACTTTCCTACACCTCCGCTGCCCACCATAATGACCTTGTGCAGGGCCAAAGAGCTCTGACCCTTATTCTTATTGGCTGCCATATCTGAACGCCTTCCTTATGCACACCAGATGATGCCCACACACAAGCTGTCACCACCTACACAGTGGGGGAGAGAGAGAGAGAGAGACATTGTGGTTAAGCTGAACCATCAACTCAAACACAGATTTGCATTTGAACTTTCATATGAACCATGGTTAACTAAATATACAATAAGAATCTAATTTATTATGGCAAAGCAAAAGATGTTAGGCAGAATGAATGAAAGGGTGAGTGGCTGACAGCCTCAGTCACCAATTACTTTCACTGCAATTCCATAGTATTTTCCATACAATGAAAGTGAATGGTGACTGAGGCTTTGGATTGACATGAGGGTGAGTAAATTCAAACAGAATTTTCCATTTTCACATTTAGAAATTACCATATATTCTCTGAATACAAGACCATTATAGAACCATGTAAATACCATTCAGTATTATGGAATCATTCATTATTATGGAATTGCCATCTGATCTCATCCATCTGAAATCACTGTTCCATGGTATCATTACAATATTTGCAAACTGAACTATGTATAAATGTATTTGATTTTCTATGTGGCTGTATTTTAATTTTTTCATTGGCTGTTATGATGCGTCTCTTGTGATCATGCGTTATTAGTATATCTTGTGATAATGTTTATCATTAGCACATCTATTAAGGCCTTCAAGACTTTTCCCTTGACTATATACAGGGTTGGGAGGGTTACTTTTTAAATGTATTCCTCTACAGATTACAGAATACATGATGTAAACTGTAATTTGTAACGTATTCCATTAGATTACTCAAGGTCAGTAACGTATTCTAAATACTTTGGATTACTTCTTCAGCACTGGTAGATTTTTTCACTTGTTTTGATTATAAAAACTCTGCCAGTACAGTAAGACAAAATACACATGTTAAAAATACATTCTCTGAAAAACCTAAATATCTTATGCAGTGTTGTTTCTAAAACAAGATTAATCAAACTGATCGTTTTAAGGATTTTTATATATTTTTACAGGAAAACAATACAAACATTATTATCAAGAATAAGATTTTTGCCCTAATATCAAAGGTCTTACTAGAAAAAAAGAAATTATGATCCAACATGAATTTCCTTGATAAAACAAAATATGATCGTGCCTGTTAACATGTGCATGTAAAATGGCTAGAAATAGCATTTTAGCTTAGCGTAAAGCTGACGATTTACACAAGGTTTATTTCTATTTCTTCTGCTCCAAACTTACTTCAAATGTACTTCTCTGTGTGCTCGTACTTCTCTGTGTTTCAACGCTGTTCAAATGCACTTTGGATCGCATCATTTATATGTATAAATGTTTTCCAGCTGAAAGGACTAAATATTAAATGAAACAAATGACACTAAAATTCAAAGTAATCTCTTCAGTAATTAAAATACTGTTTGAATTTAACTGCATTCTAATTACCAATGATTTAAACTGTAACTGTAGTGGAATACAGTTACTTATATTTTGTATTTTAAATACGTAATCCCTTTACATGTATTCCATTACCAACCCTGACTATATAATATGTTTGTTAGAGCTAGCTATGTGTAATGTGTTCTTGACCTGTTTATATGCGTACTATAATGTTTTGATGGACTATAAATACTTAATATAGATGTACTGGTATTTTGACAATGTATTTAATAGGAAATCTGTTTTTTATGAATGCCAGAATCGTGTATCCTCTCTTGATATGTATTTAACCTCTATGTATATACAGTATGTATGTATGTATATCTCTTAAAATGTGTGTATGCTAGGAAACCATGTATAAAAGTCCAATGCATGTCTATGACATATTTTGAAAATTTTTCTTAACTTGTATTTGATTTTTAGAGCCTATGCACAGAAGCGACGTAAAAAATATATCCTAACATAAAAAATATCCATGTTGTAAGCAAAATAACCAAAACCCCCTCTCCTGCTATCAAAGCAACACCACAGAAAGCACCTATTTAGTATACATAAATCCAGGGCTTTCCAACAGCAAGAAATTATTTGGTGGAAAAACACAACAGCACTGGTGCTTTCCCATCCACAATGTTTCAGTTGAGCCCAATCACTCACTGATGATAAAAAATGACATCACCTGAAAAGTATGTACCACAAAAAGGTAATAAATAAATAAAAATCGAGTTTATTATTATTTTAAATATATGAGAGGTAGCTGTCCATGCAAAAGTCAATGCCACAATGCTAGGTTGTTGTGGGCAATGGCATTTCTAAGCTGTTCTGAGTGGTTTTTAAGGGGTTTTTATGCAAGTACATGAACGCAGATGCATCTTGCTTTGCAAGTTCGATTTCACGTGTCGTTGTGTTGTGAAATGTCGAGGATTGATATGCAGTTGCTTACTGGCTGTAGACAAAAGTGCCCAACCTCAAGTCTCTATGATATTCTGGTCCTTAGATATGGCTTGGACCACTCCTTCAGCACAAGCCGTTGTTTCAATTGCAAGGTGAAAACATTTATGCTGATAACCTCTCCTCACAAGCCAAATGATTTGAAGTAACACTCATGTCCACAGCACAAACGATGGAATAAGGGGCCAATTTTTAATACTTAGGGTCAGTTGTTTGTTCAAATTCCTAACCCTAGGTATTAGCAATAGTAATACTGATGCATCCCCATTAAATGTTATTTTAGCATGTACATCATGATTCATTTAGTTTTAAAAAGCACAGCTGATTCAGAATTATACTTCATTAAGTCAGGATTTCAAACAGCTGGCCTCATTCTGCATCTTGTTATGATTCATAAAGCTATCTGTCCATGTAATAAGATCACAGAGAAAGGTTTCATACAGTCCTTTTTCAGTAGAGGAAAGAAGAACATGACCCACTGCTTCCAGCTATTGTTCCTGGTGGTCCCACAAAAATGGAATCTCAGTAGGAAACTGGGGCACCACGCAGGAAGACGCAAGAATCTGCTAACAAAGACTTTTAGGATGCTTATTAAGATGCTTAAGAGTCATGTCAGTAAAGATAACCAATTGCTCATACAATTATTGTGATTCTCTCAAAGAAAGAAAGAAAGAAAGAAAGAAAGAAAGGTCTGATATCATCCATCTGAAATCACTGTTCCATGTTATTCGCTACAATATTTGCAAATGGAACTACTGTATGTATTCATGTATTTGATTTCTATGTGGCTGTATTTAGAAAATCAAAAACAAAAGAAAAATCACACTAAGTGGCTTAAAGTTGAATTCCAAACAAAACTGTAAAAATTGCAACTGTTGTTTCCCAAAATCAGTCAAAAAGATAGCCCCACCAAAATTCACACCATTGGATGAATCGATGTTTTTGAGTTTGGCTGGTCGGGACGCTCAAACAAACAGAGCAATGTTTTGATAGCGCCAAAGAGCTATATATCACAAATTAAGCTGTAATGGCAGACAGTATTTTAACAATGAAAAATTATTGTCTGGCCTCAAATAGCTGTCCTTTCCAGGAATGCTAGGGAAACAACAGCCCCATGGCAAAAGGGGTATGGCAAAAACAATGGTAAGGCAGCGCAACCCAGTGGAATACATCCACATATCCATGTAATCTCCATTACAGAGAATGCCAGTTAAACAGGGTTAATCAAGGGAGAAGCATGCTAAAACGATGACAGATATGACCTACATGTTTCATAAGTATGGCCGGATAGCGACCAACATTTGAAATATTGATGACGACCCGCCTGCTCCTCCTCAGGCTGCTTTAATTCATTAGGAGTCCCTAAAGGTGTTCCACATTCTAATCCACTTGTACTGTATGTCATTGAGCCCCTTTGAGAAGGGCCTGTGGAGCTGCTGAGCCACTAGCAGCAATGAATATTCTTCAGCTGTGTCACCCAATGTGCCACCACACAGCTGATGGAGAACAGTGCAGAGAGATCAACAGAGCAATCTATGTTGATTGTGAGCCTATTATTGCTGCATTCCCATACAGCTGTTTAATGGGTGCTAGTTTAGCAGAGGGTCACTGACTTCATGCATGAGAGAGGGCACCCCCTCTGCCCACCCAGAGAGGGTGAGACTGAATAGGTCAGCATGCCACTCCACCCTCTCTGATTGCAGGACCGCTGGGTACAATCACGGCACACATTAGGAGCATGAGCAAGGACAAAGGAGAGGGCAGTGCATAGCGGAGTAGGTGACGTTCACTGGAACAGGGCCAGCATTAAGCACACTTAATTCATTCGGAGAAGAAGCATTCAGAGGATATGCCTAATAATCTCACCCTTACAGCTATGATGAGTTACAATAGAAAAAAGTATTGAGACTCAGTCAGAAGTAGTGTTTCCTACCTAATGCAATAGGTGTTCACACTTGATTGCATTAACTCTGGTAGGGATTAAGGTTTAGTGATATATCGAATTTTCCCTATATAGTGGCAATTATTTTGCTGGTGATATAAAACTTGCCAACACTGTGAATATTGCAATGATTTAATGTACTTTTTATTTGGATTATTTTCATAGATTTTTGCTAAAGACTGTGTATCATTTGACTAGTTTTGTGATCCCCTTGTCTCACAACTTGTGAGTATGAGGGAGCATAGACAGATTTAGTTGTAATAGTGTTTTAGATTTAAACTTCAGTAAGTCATTAAATAAAAAAAGTATGAAAAATATGCCTACACAATATTAGGCAGGTGGTTTTAGTTTTGTGGCTGATCAGTGTATATTTAAGCAATATCACACAAGCAAGAGTGCGATATGGCCCTACATCAGCACTGCTGTGATTCGGCCATAGGTAATCACAGCAGTGCTGATTTAGGGCCATATAGCATGATTGAGAGTGTGGTATTGCTTATATACAACAGTTCAATGAACAAGTAAATTTTTAAAAATGAGGATAAACTGAGTAAGGTCATAAACGCATTTGTGCATGGAACTACTTTCTTACACGACAGATCAGAATCTCCCATTGCTGGTTCAAACCAAATGATGTGTCCAAGCCTCTCAAAAACATTACATCAGAACTGCTACCATCACAGCTTGGGCTGTTTCTAGCATGTTATTGGAGAAACAAGGATGTGTATGTGTGAGTGAGTGAGCGAGCGAGCGAGAGTGAGATGGAGCATGTGCGATCACCTGTTGATGATGCTGTAGTCTGTTAGTCAGCTTTCTGTAGATAATGTCATTTTGGTGAAATGCATCCTATTTTCTCCTGAGGTTACCTGTGGGTTTTTCTTTGTATCCCGAACAATTCTTCTGGCAGTTGTGGTTGAAAACTTTCTTGGTCTACCTGACCTTGGCTTGGTATCAAGAGATCCCCGAATTTCCCACTTCTTAATAAGTGATTGAACAGTACTGACTGGCATTTTCAAGGCTTTGGATATCTTTTTATATCCTTTTCCATCTTTATAAAGTTCCACTACCTTGTTACGCAGGTCTTTTGACAGTTCTTTTCTGCTCCCCATGGCTCAGTATCTAGCCTGCTCAGTGCATCCACGTGAGAGCTAACGAACTCATTGACTATTTATACAAAGACATGAATTGCAATTTAAAAAGCCACAGGTGTGGGAAATTAACCTTTAATTGCCATTTAAACCTGTGTGTGTCACCTTGTGTTTCTGTAACAAGGCCAAACATTGTATGTAAACTTTTGATCAGAGCCATTTGGGTGATTTCTGTTATCATTATGATTTAAAAAGGAGCCAGACAACTATGTGATAATAAATGGCTTCATATGATCACTATCCTTAAATAAAATACAGTTTTTTTGCATGATCAGTCATATTTTCTAAATCAATGCCAAAATTTCACAATTTCTGCAGGGGTATGCAAACTTTTGAGCACAACTGTATATATATATATATATATATATATATATATATATATATATATATATATATATATATATATATATATATATACTCCATATAGGCCCCCTGACACATGCTGTGCAAGAGGAAATATCTGTCCTCCAGGAAACCAGATGACCTATTCACTAAGCTGGCTTTTTTAGAATTTCCTGCCCAGATTGATGGGAAAAACAGGGGGGATAACTGGGCCAAACATTCCTTCTCCCCTGCCACATCATATGCTCACTACCCTGCATACTTTCCCTGTGCATTCTCATTCCCTCGAGACTAATGCCAACAAAGGGAAAGCAAAGATAAGCACTCTTCTACACAGTGAACCCAAACTCTAAAATACTGCCAAAGGAATGTTCACTGGGGGAAAGATTTCAACGAAAAAAATCATATAAACCATGTGTGCTAGTCCAGACAGGTTATATGCACAGATTCTGCAGAAAAGACCTGGTAAGGAAGGTGTAAATAAACATTAAGCTTTATTGAATACACAAAAATGTGTAAAGTAGAACAGGTTCTCTTTAAAGGGATGGTTCACCCGAAAATGACAATTCTGCCATCATTAACTCACCCTCATGTCCTTCCAAACCCATATGAGATCTTTCTTCTGTGGAACACAAAAGAAAAAGTTAAGCAGAATGTTAGCCTCAGACACCATTCACTTTCATTATATGGGGGAAAAGTGCAAAAAAGATTAATGGTAATTGAAGTTTCAGAAAGTAATTAAACAGTTTGGACCAACAAGAGGGTGGGTAAATGATGAAAGAATTTTCATTTTTGAGTGAACTATCCCTCTTATTGTCTCAGAAGATCTTATTGTCAAAAATGTAATTTCTAGATACTTTCATGTAAAAAAAAAAAAAAAAAGAAAGAAAAAAAAAACAGCTCTTTCTGGTTAGTGCAAGTAGCAGCATGCTCAAAATGAAACAGGCGCTACACCAAAAAGGAGCTGAAGAGCAACAATAACAAAAGCAACAAAAAAAAAAAAAAAAAAAGATTCCCCTTTAGTGGATCAGCCAATGAGGTTTGAAAAGAAACATAAAAAGATCATAACAAGACACTAGCAGAGCGATGACAACGCCAGGATCTGAAAAAACATCTGACATCACAGTTTACTGATATGAGCCATTGCTCTCAGATTTATTCATAGGAACTTTCATGCCAAATCACACAGGCACATAAGGGACACTTTATCATCATTTTCTAAATTCATTCAAATATTTTTTAAAGGCATTTTAGAAATCATTTATTGTTATTTCAGGAAATCCACGGTGGCACCAAAGGCTTGCAGACAGTTTGATGCTGATTCTCCTCCAAACAAGATTTCAAAGTGCATTACAATGCAAAGAATGTTAGGTACAGATTTTAAAAAACAAAAATTAAAAATATGGCAGGCCAGGTTTTCGTATTTATGAATAAACTTTGAGTTTTTCAATCTGTGCAGGAAAATGGAAAGAATCTGTCCTCGGAGGAGCCTGTTTCTCCTACGCACTCAAGGTGACCATCTCTGCTGAATACTAACTATCCGGAGCTGGGACACAGAGGCTTCATTGAGATATTAAAATGGCATGGTGCTGAACTGGGTTCCAATAGTTTGTTACCCAGATTGGGCATGGAGTGATGTTAGGCTCTCTTCCGATGCAATCTCTTTACAAAAAATAATACTAAGGATTATAATAAAATAAAAAACTACTGGATGTTTATAGTATGTATGTAGATTACTGTAGGTCAGGATGTATAGAAATATAGCATGTCAGGGCTTTTCATAATAAATAATGTCCACTGAGCCATCACACAAAAGTAGCTATGATTAAAACAAGTAAATAAATAATAACATTTTATTTCAAGCAGAAAGAATGTAGGTAGAAATGAAACTTTTACATCTTTTCCAATTTTCTTCATATAAAATATTAACCAAATTGCTGCTACTCCCTATGTCTGTGGGAAAGGTGGACTAGCATTGTGGCATTTGATAAGCACTGCTCATCAAAAACACTCTCCAGTGCAATAAACTGTCTCAAGTGTCTCTACATTTGATTTACAGGGAGGAAAACTAATCTATGTTGAGTTTATAAGTAGACTTATACTTTCAGTTAAGTTGAAAGTATAAATAAATTGCCTAATGTTGATTATAACGGTAATTACAGAAATCTCAGAAAACAGTGAAAAAAAATGATCCCAGATCATTGTATATGAACAAAGGTTAATTAGAAATAACCTTTCTGAATTAGCATTATTGGTAAAATGCATTATCGGTTGATTACTAATGACAAGCAATGAAAAGTTTAAAACAGCAAAGTCACTAAAACTAGCTTAGAGAGGTCACTAGGAGACCTATTAAGATGCATTTTGGGTGATCTGATCACATGTGGTCAGCGCTAAAAACAGGTCTAAATGGCATCTAAAAAGTTTTGTGATCAGATCACAAAAACCACATAGGAATATGGTAAAAAAAATGCATGTGCCCACATCGCATTTGAGGTGTAAACACTAATCCATCCTGAATGCGTCCCAGACAGCAGTGAAGCACCACCCCACACCTGTCAATCAACCGCTGCAATAAAATAGAGTGTAAACTTTGCCAGTTACGAGCAGCTTTAAAAGGAAAAATCTTCCAATCAGAAAAGCTAAAAAAGCAGATACGTACACAAACATGAGAACCTCACGGATCTTCAGTGTGTTTGATATCAACAGAGATAAGAAGCATGAATATCTGAAGCTTCTTTTATACAGGTAATCCACTAAAATCATGGGAAACTCCGCTTGAACTGTTGCGTTTGTGCTTAAATAAAATTTCAGATGCATCTGGGAGAAACTGCGCCCCATTATTTTTTTGCGCTTTCTTTGTCTTTTATGACTTTTTTGCACTTTACAGTCATTCAGTGACACACTGACATAGTGATTGATGTCATCATTAAACAGAGATCCTCCTCCTGAAATTCAAACACAAGTGGTCACAAGAGACGCATTTAAATGACCAGCTGTAAACAGTGATGTGTCTCGTCTGACCACATGTGATCAGATCATCCGAGATGCATCTTAAAACCAGGTGTAAATGGGATCGTAGAGACCTCCATGTGCCTGAATTCAAGCCACATTGAGTAAGTTTACATGGGCATTTATAATCAGACTACCACAGGTTTTTGCATTGTCAAGCTGCAGTCCTCATCTCTCTATCGAAGTATACATGACACCATGTGCAATTGAATAGGTGAAAAGAGGACGTCAGCTGAGGAAATTACGTAGACTTATTCCAGTTGACCTTTTGCATCATAGTAGTGTGTCGAAGAAGTCAGCTACAGCGAGACTCACACAACAACATGGACAACTTTACAGCCACATGCATTCCTTACATTCTTTACAGCTGATTTTGGTGCAGAATCAGATGAGATTATGCATTGTGCTTATGGTGATGTCCAAAGGCATAAGATGACACAATTTAACCCTGGATTGTTTAACTATACGAGCTCTGCTTTGCTTCACTTAGCACCTTCAATTCATAAATACATTATCCTTATAAACTCAGTGTAAAACGTCACAATAGCGTTTAAACTAGACAAGAGATGTCGTGAACAAATAAACGATTAAGAAAATATATGGTTTGTCTATTTTCCAAGCAATCGCTAGTATTTGTTGTCTGTATACTTGAAAGTTCTGAATCTGTACCTGTCATTTGCTTCAAGCTGAATATTCAATAAAAATCATGTTTTCTGCCTCATTCTTTGAATGGAATTCATATAAAATAAGTAAAAGAATAAAGAATTAAAAGAAAAAGTAGGTAAAGAATAAGTAAAAGAATTATAACCACTTGATGAAAAGTGAAAGTATTATATTAGCAGTAGGTAATGTGTAATTTGTAATTGTGAAAATGTTCTTAGTTCGGGGCAATGGAGGAGTCAGGAGACAACGAAGCAGGTTCAAGGTTAGCTCTTTAATTTTCAGTTTTCCCACACACGACGGTAACCGTCATTATAAACATAAAGGTAATGTAGCACACTCTCAGGCACTCTGACTGTTGTGCTTTCTGGTCCTTCTCTCCCCTCTCTGATGCTCTGGTGTGCCTTTTAAGTCTCCCTCCGCTATCACTATAATGAGAGACAGGTGTTAGAGGTAATTATGAACCAGGTGACGAGCCTTACCGCTCTCTCTCTCCCGCAGACCAACACATGACCACGCCCCCCATGCCACAGTAATGTTTACATATTGCATTCATGGCACTAATGCTAGCGTGCTAATCTTGACCACACTATGCATCTGTTACCCTCTGTTATTTTATTGTATGATGGAATGTGAGAGAATTGTCCACGTAAGATCATGTAAGTTTTTTTATACTTGTTTTATTAAAGAAAGACATTTATTGCTACTGCAAAGATGTTGAGTGATACACATTTACATGTATGATATGATCATTACTATAGCAGACAGATAGGAGGTTTAGTCAATTCTCATTGAGAATGCACATAACGCCGAGGTCTATTGCGGTCCAACTGACGTGTATTCATGCTGGACGGAACCAATTTCCAATAGCATTATCTTGTTCTGTTAGTTCGATTTTGCAATAACCGGACTGGTACGATTTGAGTCGGATTAACATGTCTACATGACATTTTGAAAAGATGATTTATTACATTTACATTACATTTATTCAATTGGTAGATGCTTTTATCCAAAGCGACTTACAAAAGAGGAATAATACATCATAAGTGATTCATTTTAAGGAGACAGTGGTACGAAAAAGCGCTGCATTACAAAGTTTCACTAGCATCAGAATAGTAGTATCCAAGACAGATTAGAGTGCAACAAGAATATATATTATTTATTATTATTTATTTATTTTTATGATTGCATGGTTAAGTGCTCATGGAAAAGATGTGTTTTTAGCTGTTTTTTGAAGACAGAGCGAGTCTGCTTAACGGATGGAGTTGGGAAGATCATTCCACCAATGTGGTACAGTGAAACCGAAAGTCCGGGAAAGTGTTTTGGTATGTCTTTGTGTTGGTACAACAAGGCGCTGCTGATTAGCCAACCGCAGGCTTCTGGTGGGAACGTAGCTCTGCAGAAATTATTTTAGGTGTGCTGGAGCAGACCCAGTGACTGTTTTGTATGCCAGCATCAGAGCCTTGTGTATGATACATGCATCAACCGGCAGCCAGTGAAGAGAGACAAGAAGTGGTGTAACATGCGCTCTCTTTGGTTCATTAAAGACCAGACGTGCTGCTGTATTCTGGATCATTTGCAAGGGCCTAATTGTGCATGCAGCGAGGCCTGCAATGAGAGTGTTACAGTAGTCCAGTCTAGTTATGACAAGTGACTGAACAAAAACTTGTGTGGCAATGTTCAGTGAGGAAGGGTCTTATTTTCCTGATACTGTAAAGCGTAAATCTACATGATCATGCTGTCTTTGAGATGTGGTCTGCAAAACTGAATTGGTTATCGATGGTTACCCCTAGATTTCTGACCATTTTGGACTGTAGTTGAACCCAGCTGCACAGTGATGTTGTGTTCAACAGCAGGGTTGGCTGGAAAGACGAGGAGCTCAGTCTTCGCTGGGTTAAGAAATTTGGTGTTCCTTCATCCAGGCCAAGATGTCTGCCAAACAGGCCAAGATTCGAGCAGTCACTGTGGTGTCGTTGGGCTGGAAAGACAAGTAGAGCTGAGTGTCATCGGCATAGGAGTGGTAAGAGAAACCATGTGCCTGAATCATGGGTCCAAGTAATGTTATGCATATAGAGAAGAGAAGTGGCCCAAGCACTGAGCCCTGAGGTACCCCAGTAAGAAGCTGATGTGACTTGGACACCTCACCTCTCCAGGCTACCTTGAAGCTACCTGAGAGATAGGAACTAAACCAGTCATGCACAGTTCCTGTGATGCTCAGAGTAGAGAGGCTGGAGAGTACGATCTGATGGTTGACTGTGTCAAAGGCTGCAGAAAGGTCCAGTAGAATCAGGAAGGATGATCTGGATCCAGCTCTCACCTGTCTCAGCGACTCAGTGACAGACAGCAGGGCAGTCTCGGTGGAGTGTCCAATTTTGAAGCCTGTTAGGCAGAGATCTGATTGAAAACTGCCCTTTCAAGTGTTTTCGCCATGAATGGGATGAGAGAGACTGGTCTGTAGTGTTCTACTTGTGTGGGGTTAAGTGCAGGTTTTTTAAGCAGCGGGGTTACTCAAGCCTGCTTAAATGTAGTGGGGAAAATGCCTGTAAGTAGAGATGTGTTAATTATGTGTGTGAGTGCAGGTAGGATGCACGGAGAGATGGCTTAGAGATTATTGCTTTAATCTAACTGAAATCAGACTTTTAAATTGCATTTAAACACACACAATGATTAAAAAATATCCTACCCCATCACACATCCCATAAAAGATGCAAACAGAACCCTTGCGGTTTATCTCAAACACTTTTATCACAAACCCAGAGAGTATAGACCTTATTCATGCTAGCACCATCTTTGATACACAGCCTCCATCACACACTCAAGTGGTGCGCAGAACAAGAAGAACAATTCCATGTTGAAATGTTTAGGAGCACAAGGTCAAAACCTAGATAAAAAAAAAAAACTAATTACAAAACTAACTGTTGGCCCCACATTCCCCACTACAACCCTTTACAATCCAGATTATGTAACAATAATTAAATATACGTTTAATTCTGACTGTGTGACATTAAGAACATCAGATTATTATCCCAGTATAATAATATTTCTTGCCAGAATCTACAAGAAAAGGACTGCTGTAACAAATTAAAGATCAGCTGTCAGTTAACCTGAGAGTGAGAAAAGAACATCTGCATAAACTTCACTTATTAACTGCAGACCAAGAATATAAAGATACCATGTTGAAGTGTGTAGCAAATCAGTACCTCATCCTCTGACTGAGGAAGTATGCAGTATGTACTATAATTCCAGTATGAGCCTGTAATAAAAAGGATAACTTGCCCTTTATCCAAGGTTTTTTTTTTTTTTTTTTTGAGTCAGCAGGTCACAAGGCTTGGCTAAAGAGAAATAAATCTAGAGGAATCTGTTTGTATTCATAAATTTGGCTTGATCTATTTTTTTCTTCGGAAAGTACCCTGATTCTGCTCAGACTGCAATAACTAAAGGAGATTTTTCAGGAAGAAGGAAAAAAAAAGACAAAAGACAAAAAAAAGGACAAACAAACAAACAAACAAAACAAGGGGGTACTGCTTGGAACAAGATAACTGATTCCTTTTCTTATGTGTAATGCCTTGAGTAATTATTTTCTCTCAAATTGTGATTAATTAAATAATTAAATAATCAAACTGTGAATAATGAAAAATAATAATACGCTGACATGGTCAACAACATAAAATGTGCCAGATGTCATGATGAGGTGCAACCATGAGATAATGGGAATGTTTGCGCTCAACCTTCCAGAATTTGATTTAATCCTGTTAAGTTTTAAATTTAATCCTATAATAAGTTGTTGAGAGACAGATGACTTCACTGTTAAAGCTGGATATGTGGTTAAGGAACACTGAAGAACTGTCCGACCAGGTGACAAACAAATGTTGAGCATGTATAATTTTCCTACAGCACTTCTGAAAATCTAATCGACACTGAAATGCTTCTAACTGGAGTAAATAGAGACGACAGAGCTAGCTAAGTTGAGACAACATCAGACCTACAAATTCATCATATAAAACACATTTAGTAAGGAACTACGTACAGAAAAAATTTTTGAATAGCTGACAAATGTAGACAGGTCATTTACTGTGTTGACCCCAGGCAGGTTTGCTTGTTTTTACACTAAACTAACAAATACAAGTAAAAGCCGTATAAAACACAAATAGAAACCTGTTGCACAGGCCTCATCGACCTAATGAGATATTGTTATTTCAATGTGTGTCAATGCACCAGAAGAGCTTATAATTGGTTTCTACCATGAACAGGAAGTTTTATAGGTAGTCATGAATAGGCTTATATATTAGATTTATTTCTACAATATCTGTAATGGGAAAAAAGCTACTTTGTTACTGGGCCAGGACTTCACCCCTCCCTTATTGAAAGGTGATAAGGGGGCACAGCCATATACAGGGCGCGAGTTTACACCCAATAAGTGTATGAATTCTTAGCAAAAATGTATATTTATGACCAAAACATTTGTGACCATTCAGTTTGAATATGAGATGAAACCAGGCAGGTACCAACCAAAGTAGCTAAGCTGACATAACGGATTCTGCTCAAGATAACCCACATGCTGGCCTGTTTTCAAGGTTAATATGTGCTGGATGAAATGACACCACACGTCATAATTTCACAACAATTAAACGACAGAGAGGTTTAACATTCACCTACTGCCATCTTTACAACCATATTAATGGTGGAAGAAGAAGAAGAAGAAGAAGAAAAAAAACAACAAAAAAAACTACTATGCTTTCTCAAAATAAAAGGGGGGGGGGGGGGTAACCCAAAGCATTTAAAAGCTGGATAATATTGTGTAAACAAAAACATAAGTGGACGAGTAAACAAAATCACTACAATTTCGACACTTATAAGAAATAACTGATGCCTTCATGTCCTCTGTTTTCACCAGTATGATTGACAAAATATTCATGTAAAAATAGGAAGTGCAGGCTCTGAACACGCTAGAGGACGAGAAACAAAACAATTCACATACAAATAACTGATAAAAGTATCTTTGATTCACTCTCGACACAGTAACACTGTAGCATATCTACAGTACGTTGAGGCTTTCTTTCAATCAATCAAACGAGCTCAACATCCGAAACAACGCCCGTCTCTCGTGAGTCGAACTAACTGACAGACAGAGTAGCACCCTTTTACACCCTCTCTATACTGATGAATGATCATCAGTTCCTTAAATCAACAGTAAACGAACAACAAATGAATCGGCAGAAACAGTTAATAAAGAAGACATATTACCACTCGGTAACTTTGTCCTCCACTGCCTCTTGATGCTTTCTTGAAAGCATTAATCTCCTGTTCTGAGGGTTACACCCACTACTTTTTCTGGCGCTGTCGTGCCTGCCATAAACCCCACCTTCAGGACATGCAAATTAAAAGGATATGATGTTATGAACTAGACTCCGCCCACCGGGCGTGCAGCGTGTGGGGGGAAAATGAACGTAATGTAATGTTATAAAACAACATTCCGTTCACTCACTTATACTAGCGAGTTTGAAACCGGTCATAAGTTAAACTTACAAATGTAATGTGAGATGTAATTAGTCAATGTTAGGATTTTAATGGAAAAGTGCAAACTGTGATCTACATGCGGTTTTTCTTACCTCACTAATGTTAACATTTAGAGGAGCTAAATTTAAGGAGCTAAACTAATTTTTAACTGCTTAAAAACTGTTAAGCTGAATGATATGAGGTCTTGGTTGCCTCTTGTTTTATTTTTTGTTTTATTTTTAATATATCTTGTATCGTTGCTGTCATCCTTTTAATAAACTGTGCTGTTGGAAAGACAATGCTAGTTACAAATGACTGTGAAATTTAATAATTTGTTATTTGAAATGTTAAATTAAAGTCAGATGGTAGCTACTGCATATATTGTCTTACATATATTTGTGCATCATTAAGTGGTTTACTTCTTACACTACTTTAAATGACAAAGCCTCTCCCTGATTAACAGCTTACTATATAGTGGGGCTATTTAGGGTTATTCATATGAACTGAGGAATTAAATAACATAACGTCCCATGTTTTAATGTTGTACATTTTAGTTTTTTGTTCTTTAGTGTGTGACAGATTCATAGAGGCTTTTTAGAAGAATCTTTCAAGTGAATGGTGGCCAGAACTTTGAATCTTCAAAGAAAATCACATAAAGCCAGCATAAAAGAGTTCATAGGCTCCAATGGTTAAATCCATATCTTCAGAAGCGATGTGATTGGTGTGGGTGAGAAACAGATAAATATTTGTGTCCTTTTTTACTATAAATCTCCATTTTAACTTCCACATTCTTCTTTTTTGTTTTTTGGTGATTCACATTCTTTGTGCATATCGCCACCTACTGGTCAGGGCTGGTTAAAGGTGGAGATTTATAGTAAAAAAAAGGACTTAAATATTGATCTGTTTCTCACCCACACCTATCATATAGCTTCAGAAGATATATATTTAATCAGTAATCTGATTAATTAAATACTACCTTTATGTGCTTTTTGGCGCTTCAAAGTTCTGCTCACTATTCACTTGCATTGTATGGACTTACAGAGCTGAGATATTCTTCTAAAATCTTTATTTGTGTTCTGCAAAAGAAAGAAAGTATTACAAATCTGGGGTGGCATGAGGGTGGGTAAATGATGAGAGATTTTTTGGGGGGTGAACTATCATTTTAACGTACTTCGTTATAACTATAATTATAACAGTACTCTGAAAAACAAAGGCTATACATACATGTAACCTTACAACAAAAAGTACTGTGGTGGAACCAATGTAGGCCTAATGTCGTTGTAGCCTACTTAGTGAATGATTACCATATGAATTTACCATTGTTATTTACATGGTATTTCAATGTACCATGCCAGCACCACGTAAAAAAAAAAATAATAATAATAATAAAATATGGTACTTTTGGTCTTTTTCCTTATTTGCGCTTTTGGACATCTTCGAATATAAGCCTCTGCTAAAAAATAAAATAAATAATAATTTTTTTGTGCAATAAATGTTAGAGTTCTGCACCCACGAGTTTTGTATATATATATATATATATATATATATATATATATATATATATATATATATATATATATATATATATATATACATTAAAAAAAATGTACAAAAAAAGTGGGAGTGTGTTATGCTCGTGATACAGTAAGAGTCTCATGAAAATAGCAGATTCTTCGCCCCTCCCTCTGAAGTACTAGAAGCGATACTTTGATAGCATCGGATATCTTTCGCATGAGGCTCAAGAGAGGTAAGAAATTCGCCGATTTGAGCGGTAAGGGATTTCAATGCTACTCAACAACAGCGTAATCTAAGCTTTTATGTTAAAGACAGCCAAAGGGGGCAACAAACTGGCACAAACGTTTGTGCTTCTTTCGAGTTCCTCTACCCACAAATTGTTGCATGAAGTTTTGCAGCAGTTCTTTCCAGTGGTCATGTGAAGCGTTCACGACTTTAAAAAACAAAAACAAAAAAACAATAGTTTCTAAGTTACACAAATATGCCCATAACAAATGCGTTAGATGCTTAGTAGCTGAATAACGGGCTAAGATCAGCACTAGGCATACATGTAAAGAATGATCATACGATTTAGTAAAATAAAAATGGACATAAGCGTGGAATTTCGGCAAAGGGTGTGATGATCAAAATATGTTTAAAACGTTGTTACATTCAAGGCTAAGTACGACTCTTTAAAGTGAAGCACCTGCTAAACGTCACCTAACAAATTGTAAGGGGCCGTACACACCGAGCATGTTTTTGTGTCAGTCATCCGCGCTGATGATTTTTTTTTATTTTTATTTTATTTTTTTTATAAAAATTACTTTTAAAGGAATATGCCGTGTTCAATAAAAGTTAAGCTCAATCGACACCATTTGTGGCATAATATTGATTACCACAAAAATAATTTTGTCTTGCCCCTCCTTGTATTTAAAAAAAAACAAAAAACAAAAAACAAATCTGGGTTACAGTGAGACACTTACAATGGAAGTAAATGGGGGCTACTTTTTAGTGTTTAAATACTCACTGTTTCAAAACTATAGCCACAAGATATAAATAATATGCATGTTATTTTAGTGTGATAAAACACTAACCTGTTCTGTGTAAAGTTATAGCCGATATTTACAACTTTGTAGCCATGACGATGTAATATCAACATACCCTATAAAATGACAATTTAAACAAATATTACAGCTCAAATAATACATGAGTTTTAAAATAAAATTTCATGTAAGTGTTTTATAAATTATAAGCTTCACGTTTCTGCTTTTAAACTCTCCAAAAATTGGCTCAATTCACTTCCATCGTAAGTGCCTCACTGAAACAAGGAGATCAGCAGTTACAGAAATACTCAAACCAGCCCATCTGGCACCAACAATCATCCATGCGATTATCTAATCAGCCAATGGCAGCAGTGCGGTGCTTAAAATCATGCAGATAGCATAGAAGCTTCAGTTAATGTTCACATCAACCATCAGAATGGGGGAAAAAATTGATCTCAGTGATTTGGACCATTGTTGGTGCCAGATGGGCTGGTTTGGGTATTTCTGTAACTGCTGATCTCCTGGGATTTTCACACAGAACAGTCTCTAGAATTTACTCATAATGGTGCCAAAAACAAAAGTAATCCAGTGAGGGGCAGTTCTGCGGATGGAAAGGCCTTGTTGATGAGAGAGGTCAACGGAGAATGTCCAGACTGGTTCGAACTGACAATGTCTACGATAACTCAGATAACCGTTCTGTACAATTGTGGTGAGAAGAATAGAGGGGGACCTACACAATATTAGGCAGGTGGCTTTAATGTTGTGGCTGATCGGTGTATATATGCGCTGCCCAAAACTGCAGTGTTGCTTACTAGTGTTTTCTGGTCACATATTTGTTTAACAGTTACCTAATGTTTTACCAAATGCCATAATTAAAATTCCTTTCTTTGAACTATACTTGTTCTACTCTTTCTGTGCTATTCAAGTTTAACCCATAAAACTCTCAGAGCCCAAGGATGAGCCAGGGGAGTGGTGCTTGTTTGTGGATTCCAGTGTCTCAGTACTGCCCTGCACCATGTGATCGATTCAAGCATGCTTCTTGTGCCCACAGAGGACATGTGTACTTACTAGGCGGCAGAGAAAAATGCTCACTGAGAGATTTCTGGAAATATAATGTGGGTAAGTCATTGTTATGTTTGTGTGGCTGATTGCTGTTTCTGAGTTTGCTTGTTACCACAGTATCCCATATGTTAGTGTATTGCTGATTCAATCAGCATTGCCTGCAGCATTGATTGATGTGGTGGTCTGACATGGCTTATTAAGTGGCCTTTTTTTTTTTTTTTTTTTTTTTTTTTAGTGTGTAATGAGTGGGTCGAGCTTCCATGTAGTAATAGTGAAGAGGCACCTGAAGAACTGGAGGAACATACCATGGTAGCATATCAGGTAGCTAGATTTGCATTTCCTGAAGGAAATACTGATGCTAGCAAAGTAGCAAATGAATAGAGTTATAGTTTTACATAAGCTGAGGTTTTGGGCTTTGGTTCTGCATAAATGAAATGCTGCATCAGTAAACACTTAAGGTTCCATTTATTAATATTAGTTAAATCATTAGGCAATGTATAAATATATTTATTTTTACTAAATTTTTTAATTGTAGTTAATGTTAGTTAATAAACATACAATTGTTCATTATTAGTTCATGTTAGTTAATAGTGCATTAACTAATGTTAACAAATACAACTTTTGATTTTTAAAATGTAGTAGTATATGTTGAAATTAACATTAACAAAGACTGATAAATGCTATAAAAGTATTGTTCATTGTTATTTCATGTTATTGTGAAGTGTTACCCATGTGTCTAGTTTTTAGTCCGCAGCACACAAGAATCAGCATGTTACTTTTTCCCCTGTGTACAAAAAATTAATTTTGGTGATCTGACCTGCAAATTCATATTCGAATTGTCTACAAGATCTCTCTGATTATTTTACTAATTATTTGCTGATATTCAAATGGTTTATAATATCTAAGGATTTGATATTTTCTCAGGGATTTCTCTATGTCTTTGGAGGAATGCAAGATTCAGCATATTCTAACTCAAAAATACCTCTTTGGGTGTTTGATACAGGTAATTTTCTATTCAATGCATATAGATACAGTAGTTCCCTTTCGTAGGAACTCGAGCTGCGTAATCGCATTGTGACGCCTTGAGTGTCACGTGGTCTGAAGCCCTTGTACAATCACGCCAATTTATTGGCTGGTGGCACTTAAGCGACACTTCTAGGGAGCTACGTCATGGGCTCCATAAAAGCGCTCACTTTGGTGCCATCAATTCAGATTTTCTGTTTTTCAGTGCACAATCTCGTCTGGCCTGTTGTACCTACGACTCATGTCGAAGCCAGGATCATTATTATTCTCCCTTTTGAGTGGCAACACAGGATGGAATTAAAGAAGTGCTATGTAATTTTGCTGCATGTACACCTCTTAAGTGTTATATCTTTTTTCAGTTAAAGAGCACTGGATTAACTGGGAAACAGGGAGTGAAACTGTACAGGTAAACAGAACCTACAGAAACCTAAATTCCTACAGGTGAAACACTTCTAAGGCTTTTATAATAGTGGACTGTTTTTTGTAGGAAGTGACACCAGCAAACAGAAAGGGGCATAGTGCAGTCACCTTTGGGTCATCTATGTATGTCTTTGGTGGATACATTGATATAAGAGGATCGATAAAAGAATTTTGGAAATATGATTTCGGTGAGTGCTATCACATGATATAAATGATCTTTGATAAGTTAGTGTCTACTGAGAACATAAATGTAAAGATGTATCTGTTTTTATGTTGAATAAAGCAAAGTACATGTTATGAAGGGTTATAAAGTTATCTGTAATGACGTTTATTCTTGTTCAGTAAAATCCACTACAGGGATCTTAATGCTCCCACAGTTAACATACAGCCAAATCACTTTCTCAAACAAGGATATTTTCTACATGTTAGATTCCAGGGTGTGGTCGCTAATAAGCAATGTTCAAGGTGGTCCTGGTCCCAGACATGGTCACTCAGCAATGACACACCAGGACTGCATGTACCTCTATGGTGGCCTGCAGGGCTTGAGAGAACAGAAGGACCTGTGGAGATGGAGTTCTGCTAGTCAAAACTGGAGCTGCATCAAGTTCCAGTGAGTGTCTTTTTTAATATCTATCTATCTATCTATCTATCTATCTATCTATCTATCTATCTATCTATCTATCTATCTATCCATTCATCCATCAATTGCATTTTCTGATTCATTCTTTTTTTCGATTAACATTTTTTATTGATTTGTAGATATAACAAAGAAAAACTAAACATATATACACTGCATCAACATTTAACCCCCACTAATACCCCTCCCCCTTCCCAATCACCAACCCCACCCTGACCCTCAACGAACATCCCTGTAGTCACATATAAGCAGTGTTGTATAAAGTATCCATTTGTCATACTTGAGTAAAAATAAAGTTACCTTCATGGAAACTGACCCAAGTAAAAGTTAAAGTAGCTCACGAGAAAACGACTTAAGTAACAGTATTAAAGTAACTGATATTAAATTTACTTAAGAATCAAAAGTAAATGTAAATTGCATAAATTATGGAACAGTTCATTAAACCCATGGCAACGTATTTGATTGGTGGTGCTCATCATTTACTCACCCTCATGCCCAATGTGTTTGACTTTCTTTCATCTGCAGAACACATACAAAGATTTTTAGAAGAATATTTCAGCTCTATAGGTCAATTCAATGCAAGTGAATGGTGGTCAGACATTTCAAGCTACAAAAAGCACATTAAGGGAGCATAAAGTTATCCATACTACTACAGTTGTTAAATCCATGTCCTCTGAAGCAATTCAGTTGGTTTTGGGTGAGAACAAACCAAATTGTAACTAATTTTCACTGAATATCTTGCCATTGCAATCTCTAGGCACGATCATGATTTCAAGCTTGATTTCACTTTCTGGTGCTTGATGCATGTGCAGAGCCTTAGATGGCGCTATAGGAGGTGTAATCGAGCTTGAAATCCTGATCGCCAAGGAGACTGCTAATGTCAAGATTTATAGTCGAAAAAGGAGTTATATTTTGGTCTATTCTCACCCAAAACCAATTGTATCTGTTCAGAAGATATTGGTTGAAACCACTGGAGTCTTATGGATTACTCTTATGCTGCATTTATGTGCTTTTTGAGCTTCAAAGTTCTGGCCACTATTCACTTACATTGAATTGACCTACATAAGAGATATTCTTCTGAAAATCTTTTTTTGTTTGTGTTCTGCAGAAACAAAATGAAAGTCATTCACATCTTGGATCGAATGAGGGTAAGAAAATTAAATGAACTATCCCTTTAATGGCGCATTCAAGACAAATCAGAATGATCATATTTATGGGATGTGTAAATGAACACCACAATCCATAAAAATTGGAACACTGAAGGGGGGATTTGAGTCATATTAGTGACCAGAACAGAGACTTGTGGAGGTGGGCTCTTTTCATTTGGGCCAATAAGCAATCACCCAGAACACCCCGGCACCTGCATAGCAATGTGCTGAAACACAGTTAAAACAACTTTACAACAGCATAGCAACAACCTGACAACCACCTAACACCCTGTAAACTGCAGAACAATGTGCAAAAAACACAGAAAACAACTTAGCAACAGCATAGTAACAACCTGGCAACCACATACTGTAGCAATGCGCCAAACACACAGCAGAGATCACCTTGACAACTGCATAGCATGCCCTGCAACCATCCAGAAAACCCTAGTTACCACATACTGTAGCATAAATGTGCTACAAAGCAAATATAACACTTTAGCAACCACCAGAAAACTAGTTTTGCTTCAGCAAAGACCATTCATATCTTCATAAAATATCAAAATAAATATTTATGGACATATTCATGAGAAAATATCAAAATAAATATTGTCGGACATTTTCATGTGCGCTGGTAATTATTCATACGCATCATATCTTGTTTAAATGTAAAATGTAAATGCATGTGATTGACTTTTATATGAACAGGTCTCCTGGAAAGGCGGGAGACTGATCGCACATAACTTCATTATTTAACAGCTTTCATAATGTTTAAGTAAAAAATTTAAAGTTTAAGTAAATACAAATTTATTAGTAAAAAAAAAAATTACAAAAAATAAAAAAAAAGTAATTTAAATGAGCAGTTTCTTGTCTTCCCCAGTGGAGACAGACGACAGAACACGTAATCTGGCGCACGCTTCACTTGTGATTTTGATTCAGATTCGAGATTCGCAAAATGAATCATTCAGACCGCTGTTTGAATCTTTTTGTTCAGTTCAAAGGAATCAAATTCAAAAGATTTGACTCTTTCAATTCTTTTAACGAGTCACACATCACTATCGCCACTCTGCATGCATTTTTACACATACAGCTGCTATTTTTTTGCTGTGTTCAGTCGCAAAAGTAATGAAAGGGTCTTAAGAAATTAATCGGAGTAAAAGTATCAATTTTATCTTCAAAATGTAGTGAAGTGAAAGTCCAAAGAAATATTTATACTCAAAGTAAAAAAAATTAAAAACTGTACTTAAGTACAGTAACGAAGTATTTGTACTTCTTTACTATACACCTCTGCATATAAGAATACACACACACACAAAAACAACCAAAAAATAATATAATAATCATACACATTAAAACTATACTTCTCTCTCCACAGCCCCTCCCCGAGAGTCCCCCAAAAATGCCAAATAACTGCCCCATTTCCCATCAAACAAATCCCAAATCCCCAGCCTTCTACATGACACCTTCTCGAAAGCTGCCACCCTCTCCACCTCCGCACACCACTCCCGAAATGAGGGCTGTCCAGCCGACTTCCATCCCCTTAAAATAATCTGTCTGCCAATAATCTGTCATAACACTGGTCAGAACCCAATTTTTTATGTGTTTATCCCCCTTTTCTGATTCATTCTAATACATTTCTTTATACTGTACTGTGTAGTTCAGGTCCATCGAAGTTGGTTGGCCACTCTGCTGTGCCATATAAAGATAGCATGCTCATCTTTGGTGGAGGAGAAACCCAGGGTACCCCTCAGAACAGTTTATGGAGTTTCAACCTGAAAACAAATACCTGGAAGAAGCTGCCATTGTTGCATGAATCCACCTCTCCATGCCGGATCTATCACTGCAGCATTGGCCTAGGCCTTAGTTTCCAGCCCACAGCACCAAACAGCATCCCCTGCAAGGAAATATCCAACTCTCACAACATCACTAACAAGCTGAGACCCTTTAAGAACAAGTGCTTACCATCCCACTCCACACTGCAAGACAACTGTTTTGAGCTCCAGACTCTCCGAGCAGACGATAGGAAGTTTTTTCCAGATTTTAGTTTTGCACTAAAAGAAGCAAAGCCTGAAGGGAGCTGTCTCACCTTTCAGAACCAGGAGGCTGTTAGTGAGAAGTGGAATAGAGGTGACATGACAGACGAAACCGACGACACCATGTTTCTCCATACGCCTGACTTGCTTTTAGTCCTGGGGGGTAAACCTCTACAAGGACAGCATGTTATTTCAGTGTGGCATATGACAGTGGCATGAATCTGAAAGATTAGGGCTTTTGTTTTTTTCAGAGCATCATACTTTCTCTGTGAGAAATGAAAGAACACAACAATACCCACATCCTGTGGCAGAATGGTTGCATTCAAATTGAATTCAGCTTTGTGCAAACTCTATACAGTGTCTGTAATTACTACCTTAAACCACATTTTTATACACATAAATAAAACAAATAAAAACTCATACAGGAAATTTTATTTGTAATTGAAATGACATATTTCACAGTTAACTTATTCCAGTGAGGCTTCTATTTTTTTCAAGAATTTGTATATTTTCTCTGTAAGAGCAGTATTTCAAAAATGTTGGTTTATCCTTATTATTTTACTGTGTATCAAAGTCTAATATTAAAGGGTCATTATTATAAGTGTATTACAGGTGAGAAGTACATGTTTGTTTGTTGTTTTATTTTTATTTATTAATTTGTTTAGGGACAATTTACAATATATACTGTATATTGCGTCAGTAAATTTCAACCGTTGTCCCTTGGCAGCAGTTATAGTACTGCCCTGGAAAACACTGTGTATTCACAATTGAACATTCAAAAATAATAATTAATATTATTAACCTACACATTATTATACAAGACACTGAAATAAATAAATGATCATTCTAAATAATAGTACCCCATATGCACATAGCATGTCACATTTTCACATGACATGTTTTCTTTCAGCTATTTTTAACACCTAATTAAAACTATTTTAAGCACTACACTCTCTAATAGTTCTCGGCAGGGTATTCCAATATTCTATTGTTTTAACTGAAAAGACTGATCAACCAAATTGTGTTGATCTATATTTAATGTAAAAGTCACCTCTATAAAAGGATCTAGTCAACACTGTAGCAACAGTGATGTGATTCCAATTGTTTAAGAGGTGGTGGGGCAAGACCATGTAAAATCTTATATAATAACATTTTCATACATGGTAGAAAACAATCCAGACAGTGTCACATTTTGTAATACACATAACAATTTTAATCGCACTAACATCTATGCTTACTACGTTTTTTATTTTTTTATTTTTTTATTGAGTTTATTACTGCCACCAACATGTAATATTATCAACTTAATTCTAGACTGAAAAAATCTTAATTGGAATCTGTAGGCTAACCAAATATTAAGTTTTGACCATAATCTTAGTATATTTGATCGTGAATACATTAATTGGATAATTAACTTATCTTCATATTAAATCAGTCCAAAGTTCTGGATCAGCTGACATCCAGATAAAGATAATGTAACTGTGTTAAATGTGAGAGAGAATTTTGTTTGGTAAGATTTCAGTGGAATAAATATGTGCAAATAAATCACTGTGATTTTTATTAAAAAAGAACCAGACATTACAACAATTATGAAAGGTGCCATATGTGGTATTAAACTGTTTACAGATGGTAGTGAACTGAATTAATTAGAGAATTAATTACAAGAATTTGTACATTATTTAGATACAGTATGCATTAGGACAAACAGCGTATTCATCTTCACATATCAGCATGACAGCTATATCAGTAATAAATAGTATGTAAATTAATGTAGCTAATAATATATATATATATATATATATATATATATATATATATATATATATATATATATATATATATATACACACACACACACACACACACACACACACTACTGGTCAAAAGTTTTGAAACACTTGACTGAAATGTTTTTCATGATCTTAAAAATCTTCTGATCTGAAGGTGTATGCTTAAATGTTTGAAATTAGTTTTGTAGACAAAAATATAATTGTGCCACCATATAAATTTATTTCATTATAAAACTAAAATTTAATTAAAATAAAAAAGTTTTTGAAATTGATGACTTGGACCAAATAATAAAGAAAAGCAGCCAAAAAGTGCCCAACATAGATGGGAACTCCTTCAATACTGTTTAAAAAGCATCCCAGGGTGATACCTCAAGAAGTTGGTTGAGAAAATGTCGAGTACATTTCTGCAAATTCTAGGCAAAGGGTGACTACTTTGAAGATGCTAAAATATAACACAGTTTTGATTTATTTTGGATTTTTTTAGTCACAACATAATTCCCATAGTTCCATTTATGTTATTCCATAGTTTTGATGACTTTACTACAGAAGCCCTGAACCGCAAGGTGGAAAAAAAATAATAATGGTGAAATAAATAAATAAATAAATAAATAAAAAGTGTCTCAGTTCCTTCCTGAGCCTAAGTCTTAATTTTTTTTCTCTCTTCCAAATTTTTTTTTTCTCGCTTCAAAAAAAAAATGCATGCGGTACCAAATTTGGCCACCAGGTGCCACTATCAGTAAACATGTAATCTTAAGCTTTTAGTGCTTTCTCTGTTGCTATATAGCTGAATAATACCTGTATTATTTATTTAAGGGTTTGCAAACCTTAATCAAGACAAAATCAGGTTACATATGTTTGATATGGCATTCATTGTCGTGTAACAACTGGAGTTATTTTTTTGTTTGAAACTGTTGGTCTTTCTAAACCATCTATGCCGTTTGCTCAGTGTTACATGGTGGAAGCGAAGGAACATATTGAGGAAAACGGGAAACATGGGGAAATTATTATTATGTCTGTCCTTTTGAAGTGTTAGGGGTACATCTGGTAATGTTAAGGCCGCAGGTGTCATGACCATTTATATGTCTGTGGTCGTGACATCGTGTACAAAAGAAGTCCGATTTCATTGGCTAAGCACCAACCTATAAAATGACTCCTTTGCGCCCTCCCCCTGCCCCGCCTTTCTCTCTTGCCAACACTGAGTTTGCAAGTGCACATGTTAGTTATGCATCAGATATATTGCGAAAATAGTTGCAAAAGTCAAGGCACGAAGATTTGAAATTGCAGTGACAGATTTGAGAAGTTGCAAGTGCCTAATTGAGGTTGTACTGCGAATGTGAATGTAAGAATAAGTGTGTAAAGTTTTTCAATTGTGTAAATTATAACAGAACGCTAACGTGAAATAAGTTTAAAATGCGATAACGCTCACTTCTGGCCGGAGATGCTATGATGTATGGTTCCGCGGCTTGGCAGATGGAACCCCCCGAGCGCAGAGTATTTGGGCATCAAATAAGCAAGGAAAACACTCAAGTACACAACTCAATATACTTAAAAGTTTTATTTTTATTCAATAATTTAAGTTTAAGTTTATTCGGTTTGTAAAGCACATGTAAAAACAGCGAGCGGGCTAACCAAAGTGCTGTACAGAAATAAAAATAAAAAAGTATTTTAAGTATTAAAGAATTTCAGTATTAAAACCCCGGGGGGGGGGGGGGGGGGGGGGCTGCAGGTTGATCCCATTAATACAAGTAAAATTATCCTGGCAAACATTTGATATTGCTAACAATCCACAGTACATTGACTCTGGTACATTTAGAGCATCAACAAATGAGTCTATATATTCATTAGGGGAATTTAAAAATTATTGTACAATACACCAAATTAATTCATATCACCACCTCCTATATCATACACAAACTCCTTACACAGCAAATCTCTAAAACACATAAATATCCACAGAATACATAATTAAATACCACACATCATAAATACACACCATCAATGATTAGTCAATACATGTCATTAATACCACTCAAGCTAAATACATAGCTGTCGTCAATTACAAACAACCTGCCCTCATACCCCCACTCACACACACACTCATGATAATAAACGCCGGAGGACAAATAAATAACATTACACATAACATTCAATGAGGCCTCCCCGGAGAAAGGAAACCCACAAGCATGTAAAACAAATAACCCAACAACAAAATGTACTGCTGGCTTCCTAACCCGCTACTGGACGTGGGATACAGCATTCGTAGAACACATCAACAGCGGCCACCTAAACCTTGAGTTCAAGATTACCCCGAAGTCGCAAATAACCCCTCCCAATTTACTCATGCCGTTTTCGCAACAGCCCACGTCCCAGCACGGCAGCTCCGGCAAAATAATTAGCAGTACCAAAACCCCCCCAACAACAGAAATCATTATACTTTTATAGCTTCACACCCATACTGCTTATACAAAACTGGTGTGTGTAGCCTACTATTCTTTCCCCCGGCGGAACCTGGGGAGTGATACTATAGGTGATTCCTCACCCCTCACCAATTTGTTTGGGATCAGCATTTTACATCGGCGTAACTGTCTAGCTCATGTTTAGACAGACCAACAATATTTGGATATTTATTTGACATTCTTCATCTGGAACTCTTCACTTCTGCAGTAGACAGTGTGTTTCGAAAGCATAGACAACTTGTTATATTAAAATATATTATGTTAATTAAATTCCACCATGAAAGTCTGCACATGACATCCCCGTTCAGTCACGAGGATTTAATTTATAAATGATCTTTTCATTTAGAAATTTGATTACTTACAACAATATTAACATTACCAGATGTACCCTTAACACTTCAAAAGGACAAACATAATAAAAATTCCCCATGTTTCCCGTTTTCCTCAATACATTCCTCCGCTTCCACCATGTAACACTGAGCAAACGGCATAGATGGTTTAGAAAACCCAACAATTTCGAACAAAAAAATAACTCCAGTTGTTACACGACAACAAATGCCATATCAAACATATGTAACCTGATTTTGTCTTGATTAAGGTTTGCAAACCCTTAAATAAATAATACATGTATTATTCAGATATATAGCAACAGAGAAAGCATTAAAAGCATAAGATTACATGTTTACTGATAGTGGCACCTGGTGGCCAAGGTTGGTACCGCATGCATTTTTTTGAAGAGAAAAAAAAAACAGTTTTGAAGAGAGAAAAAAAATTTTTTTGAAGAGAGAAAAAACATTTTTGGGAAGAGAGAAAAAAAAATTAGGAAGAGAAAAAAAAATGTAAGACTTAGGCTCAGGAAGGAACTGAGACACTCTTTTTTTTTTTTTCACCATTATTTTTTTTCTTTTTCCACCTTGCGGTTCAGGGCTTCTGTACTTTACTATTATTCTAAAATTCTAATAAAGAATGAGTAAGTGTTTCAAAACTTTTGACCGGTAGTGTATATACTGTATATATACTATACACACTGTGTTACCCTTCACATTTCATTATATTTTATGGGAATTGTTATGTTTCTTATTTTTAATATCACTTATCTACATTGGGGTGTTCTGTGTTATATTTAATATAGTTTAGTTAATTTTTATTGCATTATTTTAATTTCACCGTATTTTTTACAGTGAATTTCTGGCAACCACTGCTGCCAGTTTTTTACTGTAAATTTAACAGGATTTTTTTTTTTTTTTTTTACAGTGCACCAGTCAGCCACAACATTAAAACCACCTGTCCCCCACGTGCTGCCAAAACAGCGCCAACCCACATCTCAGAATAGCATTCTGAGATGCTATTCTAGAGACTGTTGTACATGAAAATCCCAGGAGATCAGCAGTTACAGAAATACTCAAACCAGCCCATCTGGCACCAACAATCATGCCACGGTCCAAATCACTGAGATCACAAATCAAAAAACATCCAGTGAGCGGCAGTTCTGTGGACGGAAATGTCTTGTTGATGAACAGGGCCGTAGCTAGTGGGGTGAAAGGTGGTAATGATTCTAGGGGTCCAAAGGTCCAGGGGGGCCCACAACAAATTTGAAACTGTATTATTTTAATAGGTAAGGGGCCCAGAGCAATATATATTCATGGGGCCCAGAATTCCTTGCTACAGCCCTGTTGATGAGAGAGGTCAACAGAGAAATGGCACGACCCGGTTCGAACTGACAAGTCTACAGTAGCTCAGATAACCATTCTGTACAATTGTGGTGAGAAGATTAGCATCTCAGAATGCTATTCTGAGATGCGGGTTGACGCTGTTTTGGCGGCACGAAGGGGACCTACACAATATTAGGCAGGTGGTTTTAATGTTGTGGCTGATCGATGTATACAAGAAAGAAAGAAAGAAAGAAAGAAAGAAAGAAAGAAATGGCAACTACAGAAAGTAAAGTGTACTTATATTTGTGAAGCGATAGATGGCGCCATAACATTGAAGAAAAAATAAGGTTGGCATTGCCATCCTACCGGTGGCAATCTCTGTCTTGCTAACAAAGAAACATCTGAAATAATTTCGTACTCGCAAAACGTGACTCGATCCTTGCAAAGCATAGATCTATTTATTATTTCATAAATATTAAACAAACAATAGAGATAGTTTAAAAAATCACAACGATAAAGTTTATGCATTATTGGTTTGGGGAAAAAAAATAAAGAAAAAATAAATCACTTTTTGGTGTTTAACCTGACGAGAACGGTTGAGTTTGCAGTTGCACACATTATAGTCAGATTATGAGCAAACGTTTTAACTGTTTGACAGAAACAACATTTAGCTGCGTAACCAAAACCATTTGACATTGACAATCAATATGAAACACGATGCCACAGTTTTTAAATAGTGCTTCAATTGCAGTCTTGTATTTATTTATTTATTTATTAAGAAAAATAAAAAGAGTTACTTTAGTTTAAGTCTACAGTTGTACAAAAGGAAAAGAAAAAAAAGTTTGTTAAATTGGTTTCAAAAAACGATCCAGTGGTCATGTTGACTGGCTCTATTCTGTTCGTTTTGGACTGATGCGAGTCAATGAGTGTAACCTGTTTTAGCTCATAATCTCGCGTCCAGTTGGTTGAACGTCCCACGTGGTTTGAAGTATAAAAAAGTTTCAGCGCGAGGTGGTTCAGTGTCGTGATTACACGAGAGAAAACACCAAAGGACAACATCCTTACTGAGGCTGCAGAAATACGCATTAGAGAGGCGCAGGAACAAACATCACTTTACCTGATATTCGATGGGAAGATAACTTGCAACATTTAAGTATAGACACTTTCAGTTTGTTATCAAACAAGAAAGACTTCTTTGACAACACTTTAAAGGAATACCTGGCTTGTCTTCTTATTTTTGGTTTCTTTTGTAGAAAGTTACTAAGTTTTAGCAAGTATTAGTAACTCGTTTGATTTGTTTTGATTCTTTACATAGCCTACACGTCAGCTATAATTTGTCATTCATCTGACAACCGCCGTCAATGAAGACTTAAGAATTCTCGAAATTAAATCTCATTATTTCTCCATGTGTTTACCGGGCGATACAAAACACATTCTTTGTGAACGTCTCACAAAATGACTGAGAGCATGATGATGAATGGACATCTGTCAAAGGAGGTTGTTGGAAGTATAAGCCTGTCCTGTTTATAGATCAAATTGACAAAAGCTCGGTAGGAATACATGAACTGATTTGATTGGTTGTTGTATGGACACGCTATTTATGAAAATGAGCATTTACGTCTGCACTGTAACCTGTTTAATGGCTTGCATACTCTCAGTTCAGTGTGCTGTGGGAGCTGAGACAGTGTCTCAGTGCGTCTCATGTGGACTCGGGCATCCGGATGAGTCGGCACGAATGGACACAGACTTTCTGGAAGCGGTCAAAAGGCACATATTAAACCGACTGCAGATGAGAGAGAGGCCGAATATCACTCATCCCATTCCCAAAGCTGCCATGGTTACGGCACTGCGCAAACTTCACGCTGGCAAAGTGAGTGAGGACGGGAGGGTTGAAATTCCCAACTTAGATGGACATGCTGCCTATAACGACATGCAAGAAGAAACATCGGAAATAATCAGTTTCGCCGAGTCAGGTTTGTTAAAGAACTGCTTAAAAGGTTAACGACTGTACTTTTAAAGGGCGTGCATCCTTGATCTTATGTTAATGTTTAATTGGAGCAATTAGAATAACATGACCATCTCTTCACATATAATTAGATATGCTGACAGAAAATAATCACTAGGTTTATCAGATTATGACCTATTTACTAGGTGGGTGTTGGGACATCCATAGAGCACCACTAACACAGCAATCAAAGTATTCCAGATAATACATTAATAAGAGGGCAAGAACGTTTTAACACCCTTTTTCTTTATTAACCAACAATACAACTACAAAAATATTTGTTCTTCTTAATGCCCTCTGTATAAGGAACATATGATTCTTTGAAGTAAAATATAGTAACATAAATACCCATTAGTGCCTGGGTGTTATGATGAAGTCCTGTATCTCATTTCCTGCATTGTATGGCACTTGCAAAATATATGCATCTTGTCTTGTGTAGAAAACCCAACGAAAAGTTTTGTACATTCTTTTTTCTCTTTATTTATCTACCAATGTCCAGAGTCTGGACATTGAGTCTGTCATTTGCATGAGTTTGGAAATACAACAACCCTTGTCTATCGTTAGGATGTATAGCTGAAATGCACCTATGAAAAAGTTTGATATTCAGTTTTTATTATTATTATTTCTTTTCCAGTATCTCTGTTTGAGTAGAAACCTATGCATACATCAGGGATGGAGCATAAAGCTTGTAAAACAGCCTTCTTTATCTTCCAGTCTCGCACACTGTGCAGCACAATTATCTTGGACATTTTCCGAACCTCTTGCTCCAATAAGAGCGATCTGAACATACTCATGACAGCATAACAAAAGGAAGACAATTATTGAGAGAGTACAGTGCATTCTTTCTAAAAACAATATGTCAACTTTGGGAACAAAAACAACAATAGAAAACAAAAGAAATCATTCGGAATAATGCATTAGACATTTGAGTCATTGTGGGTGATAGAGGCTGGGGTGAGGAATGATCTTCATCCTATATCCTACTCTGAAAATGCATTTAAAATAGCAAAGCTTCATCCGGCCTCTAAAAAGTGTTCCCCATTATTCATGACACCTTTGAACCACTGAGCAGCATTGCATCATGGAACTGGCTTCAATTCCTGCTCTCCAAACCCCCATCTGCCTTAAGGCCAGCTGGCACTAACCCCTTAAGTAGAGGCTGCCAGCCAGGGCATGGCATTAGGACAACCCCAGATGCGTTTTGCTTAGAGGTACATGCTCTACTGCTGAGCAAAAAGTGGAATTGGTGAAGTACAGTCAGATGCAATTTGCAAATCAGTGCAGTTGCAGGCAGTTATGTTGCCTCACATGTTGCTCACTCCGTGTTATGCGGTACGATCATAAGCCAGAAGGTGGCTCTTATCTTGCTCTATGCTTTAGGAGAGCAATAAGGAGAGGGCTGCCAAGGTACAGGAGAGGACGGCTGCCAATTTTAGGTCTCTATTGATACTGTCCTATGGGCCATTTCAGAAGTATTTGGTATCCCGTAGCCACAGGAGCGGAGCGGTAGATGATCGCTTCTCATTTGTCAGCATAGCCATTCAGGCTCGCTGAACTTTTCAGGACCATTTCAGTGCAGGGTATTAAGACTTCATTATTATACACTATTCAGTGTGGCACAGTGTCCACAAGGTCAAAGAGCCAAATTGATCTCTTCAGAAATTCTTTGTTTTTTGACATTTGATCCAAGGAAGGAAATTAGAGCCTATAGTGTTAACTGATTGGCAGATAGTCAAAATCTAATCAGGCAGCATGCCATGGTCTTGATCTTATTGATCTTCGACAAGCAGTTCACATTAAGCATTTAAAGCATGAGAGCAACCTTCAGTGAACTAGCTAAACAAACCTGATACCTATCTTCTCAACACTGATGTTTTGAATAGAACTTTGGGTGAGGGGTGATAGTAGTTATCTTGTGAAAGTATTTATTAATGAATCTTTATCAGGCTTCCTATAATGCTACACGGGCAATGCAGTGTCCATCTGTGGTCCATCTAAAATGAGACTGTGGATGAGCAGTTATGTCCTAGGTAGTGGGTTATGTGGTCACAACCCAGAAAGAAAAGTGGGCAGTGTCTTTCCCTATGTGAATAAATTCACTTCAAGCAAGAGCTGTTGAGACAGGCTCTGGAACATTTGTGCACATGACCATGCAAGAATATTTGTATCCAGGGGGCATATAAAGGCAGTTAACAAGGTAAAAATAGTTCAGTTCAGCAAACAGTTCCCTATCATCATAGTACATACTTGTTCACACCTGACACATCTCCAGGGCTTGATTGTCTGTCACTGATGAACTCTGACTATGAGTGTGCACCATGGGATAGGAAAGGGCTGGGCTCTTTACAAAACAAGTCTTGACTTCCCTGCTGAAAAGACCAGCATTGCTTGTCACCAGCATATGTTGTGTTTTAGATGCTGGTCAACTGGCATAGGATGTTAGTCCAACCAGCTTCACCAGAAAAAAATATGCTGGTCGACCAACTTCACCAGCTAGGGATTGGTGGTGAACAGTATAGTTGATCCACCTGCACTAACCAGCATAAAAGGAATTCATACTGGTCTTAGCTGTTCTTTTCAGCAGGGAAGGCTAAGTGCATGAAGCAAGATTTTCAAATGAAGAGCTATCTTATGTGGCAAGCTGTTGACATTGGACCAACCTAATCTGTTGGCAAACATGGTCATTTTACCATTTAAGAATGGGCCAAGCAGCTCTGGAATTCAAATGATGATTACAGAGAATATGATTCATTTGCAACTTTCTGCATCAAGTGAATTTCTCTAATTATGTGGGTGGCCAAAGGAACCTTTAGAAGGAAATTACAATAAATAAATAAAGCTCTGCATCTTGGACTTCACAAATCACTACACAGTTGTGTTTGGAAAGTGGCTAGTGTCATGTAAATGGCCTTTATGTTACCTCATCATGTCTTTCGTTTGAAGGCCACACGCTCAATGCTAGGCTGTGCCACAGCAATCTCCTAATACCTCTCACGGTGCATTGTGTTGTCAGTCTCTGAGGCTCCAGGAGCTTAGGGTTTTCACAGCACTCTCTGTGAACTCAGTGAACCCCCTGGGGCAAGGCCCACATCCTCCATCCCCCCTCCCCCACCCCAAACCACGAGGCCAACTGGACTTAGGCCCAGAAATCTAATGTGGCACCTAATCTAAACTGGGTGTTTTTATGTCAGTGAACGTTGCTAATGAGAGGTTTTGAGCTGTCATGTTATAATCAGAGAAAATAACAACATGTAATCCATTATATACCTCAGGCATAAACAATCTGGATGCACTGTTTTTTGTAAGTAGTTGGAATATTTTGCATTCTTGCGCAAGTTTGCAGATGTCTATGAGTCACATCATAGAACCAGTATTTGTGCAATAATTTTTTATCTGTCCCCTACAGATGATGTGACTCCATCTAAGTCTAGCCTCTACTTTCTGATCTCCAACGAGGGGAATCAGAACCTCTACGTGTTGCGGGCAAACTTGTGGCTCTACTTCAAGCTGTTGCCAGGTGCTCAGGAGAAAGGACTGCGTCGGAAAGTTACGGTGAGAGTGCACTACTTTGAGCCTGGTGGGCAGAGTGTGCACTGGCCCATGCTGGAAAAACGTGTGGAGTTGAAACGCAGTGGCTGGCACACCTTTCCGCTGTCCGAGGCAGTAAGGGAAATGTTGGGTAAAGGGGGTCGGCGACAGGACCTGGACATCCACTGTGAGGGCTGTGAGGCCGCCAACATCCTGCCCATCCTGGTGGACCCGAGCGACCCCTCACACCGACCCTTCCTAGTGGTCCGTGCCCAGCAGGCAGATGGTAAGCACCGTATCCGTAAGCGAGGCTTGGAGTGTGACGGCAGTAATGGCGGTTTGTGCTGCAGACAGCAGTTTTACATAGACTTCCGACTCATTGGCTGGAACGACTGGATCATTGCACCGGCGGGGTACTATGGGAACTACTGTGAGGGTAGCTGCCCAGCTTATATGGCAGGTGTTCCGGGCTCTGCCTCCTCATTTCACACCGCAGTGGTGAACCAGTACCGCATGAGAGGCATGAGTCCTGGATCTGTCAACTCCTGTTGCATACCCACCAAACTCAGCACCATGTCCATGCTCTACTTTGACGATGAGTACAACATTGTCAAACGTGATGTGCCTAACATGATTGTGGAGGAGTGTGGCTGTGCCTGAGACGTCTGCTGGACTTGAGGTTCCATGTTATGACATGTTACAAGAGCAGTGACGGTCATATTTATGGTCTTTTTATACCACATGCATATAGATTGTGTTATTATTTGTGCACTCACAAAGTACAATCACACACATGTGCGTGTGTGTGCATCAAGCAATGGATCATAATATATATGACAGGTCAGTACCTTCTAATGAACAAAAAGACTTTGGGATGATAAGGGAAAGGCAACACCAAATGGTTTATCTCTAGTTTACCATTTCTAGACTTAAAAAAATGGAGAGGGACATTTACATCATTACCAGAGATAAACTGGTGTCATCCACTGACATAAGTACTTATAAACTGTTCAAGCAGTTGTACAAGCACTGACATCTCAGTGTACCTCCAACTTCAGAACACCAGCACTTCAACAGCTTTTTCAAGACTATATGACAAATCATTCCGACTGAGGTCAAAATCAGTGCGTGTCATCATCCCAGTCCTTTCCAGAGCAATGACTCCAGTTGTCTGTGGCATTGTTAAATATCAGTCGTGAGGCTTTTACTCAAATGGCAAGGACCTCTGGACAAAATGCAACTCAAACTACTTTCAGAACTTGCTTTGAATTCCAAACTTCACAGCTTCCTTCATCTGGACACTTCAGTGGCTGACAAATGCTTGCAGCAGTCTGCCATTCTGTCCAGCTGGTTTACACGAGTACAGCACTTGCGAAAACTCTCAAAATGCACAATGTAAAGCACTTGCATAATGCAAAGCCTTCAAAAAGGTACATAGAGGTGGACCTACCCTTGCTCAAAGTCCTTTTAATATAAAGTGCCGCATGAACTATGCAATGTATAGTAATCCTGAGTCATGTCAAACAAACTGAATTCTTTTTTTTTTTTCTACTTGTCTTTAACTCTGTATCAATACTTGAAATGTGATCTTTCGCTTGCTTTCCAGAGCGGATGATTGTTAAGATGTTTGCACTGAAAAGTTGCTGGATTAGTTAAAAAATAAAAAACTGCCATTGAAAATGTTTTTTTTTTTTTTTTTTTTTTTTTTTGTAATAAACTGAATATCATGAAAATATATTGTACCTAATAATTGTACCAAAGAGGCCAATATTTTAGCTATTATAATATGGTGGCAAAGCCATTCCAATATGTGTAAAATAAGTATTGATCTTTCTCAAGAGGCCTAACAATCAGGGTACAAAATTATGGATTCCATCTGTAGCTCTGTCTCATTTTTTCTACCATGTACAGCAACACATTGTCTTCCTTGTCTTTAATTTTTCAGTCTTCTATTTAATAAGAGTTATTTCTTTGCTGTTGTTACAAAGTCATTTAGTTACACAGATGTCATCTCTGTACAGATTATGTAAAATAAAAATGTTATTTCTTAAATATTTTGTAACTTCAAAATAAATTCTTACTTTGCATTATACTTTGAAATGTTAAGCAGCTGATTTTAAATTAATATCACACCACAACACAAACAGATGCGGCAGAAAACATGCCTTAACATTGCATTGACACACTAGATTGATAAACAATTTGGGATATCATTAGAATATAATAATACATTGTATATGCACTGGGTAACACCTATCACACAAATGTAATGATCGAGTTCTATGGTTTCAATATTTGTCATTCTTAGTGCATTCTTAGCTCAGAGGCAAGAGGGCTCTCACTCCACAACATGTAGCCACAGAGACTGATTACATCAGAGTGAGTCCCCTGTAAGTCCTATCAACATGCACTGCCTTTTCTGAGCCCTAGAGGCATAGATGCAAAACACACTTCACTACAATACCTCAAGCAAACACAGCGAGCCTGCACACATACCAACGGTCAGGGCGTTTCAGCCAAATCCTAGTGCAAGGGTGCAAAACAAATGTGCTTTCCAAAACATACCACAAGACCCAAGGACATCAGTCAGATAATTACCTGAATTGTACCTATCTTGCATCTGTCAAGAGAGGGAGAAAAAGTGGTGTGACAAATGACGTTTGTAGAAGTCATCTGAAAATGACAGCACAAGAATGATGAGTCAATATGGACACCCATATGTCAGGAAAAATATTGTTATTTTATTGTCTTAGTTACAGTATGTATGTTGGCATGTATATACAGTATGTATGTATATATATATATATATATATATATATATATATATATATATATATATACACACACACACACACACACACACATATATATTTGTGTAGGTGGGTGTTTGAGAGTGTTTATGAGTGGGAAAAAACAAGAGATGCATTCAGTGAGAAAGTGCAATGTGTAGAGAGCTGCAGGCTGAGCTGTCTCGTCATGTAGTGGAGTGTTAACGGTGCCGAAATGACTGCTGGAATGTTAATGACACCATAGCTACACTGCAGGCAAACTTGTGAAGCCACACACACACACACATATTAAAACACCTCAAACCATTCTCATGACAAAACACATACAATACAATCTGTAAACACCATCTGGTTAACAGGTGTCATAAGATTTATGGTGACTAATTTGAATGTAAAATGATATATAGGCATATAACATACTTGGCATAGCTTGTAATTAATATGGCCATTATTATAAAGTAAAGATGCTTAGGATTTCATATAGGAGAAAGCTATAGATGAAAAATGTAAAGATGTAAAAAGATTAGTTAAACACCCCCCTCCCCCCCCCCACGGAACACAAATGGAGATTAGGCAGAATGTAAGGGAATTACAGGCTCAGTCACCATTCATTTTCATTGTATGGAATAAGATGCTTTGAAAGTGAACAGTGACTGCCGCTAATATTCTGCCTAACATCTTCTTTTGTGTTCCACAGAAAAAAAGAAATTTATCCAGGTTTGGAACAACATGAATGTAAATTTTTCATTTTGGGTGAACTATCCCAAAAAGTAATTTATTTATTTATTTTTGGTAAATTTATTGTATTTATTTACTGAAAATGTGAAAAAACATGATTCTAGGGATTGCACTTACTATATAGGCCTTGTCTTTAAAAGCACGAAAGCCAAATACTGTAAATTGTGTCTACCTGTACATGTGGGCAGAGAGAAGAAAAAAAAAGACTATAACAAATTATTCTTTCCTCTCTTTACATCTCCTTTCAACATACTGGTTGAAATTTTGACCCTAGTGTTGATCTGCACAGGGCTTGTTGTGCACTTTTACAGGGGGATTACAGACTAGAGTAAAGGGGCTTGGGAACATGAAAGCATACTTGAGTGCTCCAATGAACAGAAAGTTCATTAATCCAATGCTTTTTGGCATCCGCACACCTATGCTACTGTTGACGAACAAACCAAAAAAGACTTCAAACCTCAAGGAAGTATTGAGTAAAAAAAAATAATCTAAAATGGATAATTAATTACAAAAAAGATCAGTACAGCAGTTGTACAATCAACATGAGTGGTTAGTTTTCTTTTATAAAGGAATATTTCACTCAAAAAAGAAATTCAGTTCCAAACCTGAATGACCTAGTTTCTTATTTATAGTGGGGCAAATTGTCACACTATATGGAGTAAGTTGTCACAATAGAACTTGTTACTAAACCAGTGGCATACGTTTCATGTATACACTGGGGGTGATGGGGAACATGTCCCCACCACCACCACAAGCAAAACAAAATCTATGCCTCTCTTTAGATCTAGGCCTGCATTAAAAAAGCCTATTACAGGCTTTTCAGCAAAATTTATAAAGCAAAACAATTATAAGCACAAAGTAATGCATGAAACTGGAAAAAAATTTAAAAAATATCAAAACATTGTTTTGGCCAACAAATATCGTAATTGATATAATTCATTTTAAACATGTGACAGCTTGCACTGATTAAAAAAATAAAGTGACAATATGCCCGACCTGACTGAAAAATACCTTTGTCCTAAGAACACATTTAAAGCCGACCCTTGCCTTAATGTATGGCAGTGTGATATTATTGTTTATATATATATATATATATATATATATATATATATATATATATATATATATATATATATATATATATATATAGTCCTCATTACATGTCCTCAGCTGACAGCTTCATTGAATTTTACCCGCTCAACACCAGTTTCATGTACAACAGTAAAGTGAAGACTCAGGGGTGCAGGCTTTATGGGAAGAATTGCAAAGAAAAAGCCACTTTTAAAACAGAAAAACAAAAAGAAAAGGTTGGATTGGGCAAAGAAACATAGACATTGGACAACAGATAATTGGAAAAGAGTGTCATGGATCTTAACCCCATTGAGCATTTGTGGGATCAGCTAGACTGTAAGATGCGTGAGAAGTGCCCGACAAGACAGCCACATCTATGGCAAGTGCTACAGGAAGCGTGGGGTAAAATGTCACCTGAGTATATATACAAACTGACAGCTAGAATGCCAAGGATCTGAAAAGCTGTCATTGCTGTAAGTGGAGGATTTTTTGATGAGAACACTTTGAAGTAGTTTAAGAAGTTCAGATTTTTTTTTTCAAATTGTAATAGTAATTTTTCATGTTATTAATGTCCTGACTATACATTGTGATCAGTTGAATGCCACTTTGGTGAGTAAAAGTACCAATTTCTTTCCATAAGAGCAAAATCTGTACATTATTCCAAACTTGTGGCCGCCAGTGTGTGTGTATATATATATATATATATATATATATATATATATATATATATATATATATATATATATATTTTTTATTTTTATTATTTAATTTTTTAAAAGATTAGAGATTAGAGTGGCTAAAATAAGTTACTCTGAGAAGCTGAAAAACAAGTTTTCAGCTAACGACCCTGCATCAGTGTGGAGAGGCCTGAAAGACATTACTATCTACAAGACACCATCTCCCAACACTGTAGCGAATCAAAAACTGGCTGACAACCTGAATGTGTTTTACTGTAGATTTGAAAAGCCCAGTCTCACACCCAACACCCGCTCTGACCTTTACCTCACACAAACATCAACACCTCCTGCAACCTCCCTCCTCCTGCTACTCAACTTGCACTTAAGATCTGTGAAGAGGATGTGTGCCAGGTCTTCTGGAAACAAAAGACTAGAAAAGCACAGGGCCCAGACGGTGTTTCACACACTTGTCTAAAATCCTGTGCTGACCAGCTGGCCCCCATCTTCACACAGATCTTCAACAGATCACTGGAGCAGTGTGAAGTTCCCTGCTGGTTCAAACGCTCCACCATCATCCCTGTCCCAAAGAAACCCAAAATCACAGGACTTAATGACTACAGACCCGTCACTCTGACGTCTGTGGTCATGAAGTAACTTGAGGGACTGGTGTTGGCCCACCTGAAGGACATCACTGGATCCTTTCTTCTGTACTTCCTTCACCAGCTGAGGAAGTTCAACCTGCCACAGGTGCTGCCGATACAGTTCTACTCAGCAGTCACTGAGTCTGTCATCGGCACTTCAATAACTGTCTGGTTTGGTTCAGCTACGAAATCGGACATCAGAAGATTACAAAGAACAGTTCGGACAGCTGAGTGGATCATTGGTTGCCCCCTGCCCTCCCATCAAGTACTGTACACTTCCAGAGTGAGGAAAAGGGCTGGGAAAATCACTTTGGACCCCACTAACCCAGCCCACTACCTTTTTGAACTATTGGACTATTACCTTCTGGCCGGCACAACAGAGCACTGAGCACCAGAACCATCAGGTAATCCATCTCATGAACAGTTAAAAACTGCCCCATTGGGCAATAATTATGTGAAATACACACAGCTTAGCCTATTTACATTTATCCAACATATCCTACCTCTTCTGCCATTACATTCCCTTGCACTATCTGTACAAACAATACAACAACAAGACAGAGATAATATAAAATAGAATAAAAATAAAAAGCTACTAGAAAGTATATGTAGAAATACACAATAAGACTATATATATATATATATATATATATATATATATATATATATATATATATATATATATATATATATATATATATATATATAGTCTTATTGTGTATTTCTACATATACTTTCTAGTAGCTTTTTATTTTTATTCTATTTTATATTATCTCTGTCTTGTTGTTGTATTGTTTGTGCACTGGAAGCTTCTGTTACCAAGACAAATTCCTTGTATGTGTAAGCATACTTGGCAATAAAGCTGATTCTGATTGTGATATATATATACTGTATATATATATATATATATATATATATATATATATATATATATATATACTGTATATCCACTGAACAAAAATATAAATGCAACATGTAAAGTATTGGTCCCATGTTTCATGAGCTAAAATAAAAGATCCCAGAAATTTTCCATACGCATTGATTAGATTAGATTAGGGCCAAATGAATTTATTTCAATTGACTGATTTCCTTAAATGACCTGTAACTCTTTTGAACAAATCTTTGAAATTGTTGCATGTTGCATTTATATTTTTGTTCAGTATATATATATGTGTGTGTGTATATATATATATATATATATATATATATATATATATATATATATATATATATATATATATATATATATTCCGATCAGCCAGAACATTAAAACCACCTGCCTAATATCGCGTAGGTCCCCCTCGTGCTGCCAAAACAGCTCTGACTTGTCGAGGCATGGACTCCACAAGACCTCTGAAGGCGTCCTGTGGTATCTGGCACCAAGACATTAGCAGCAGATTCTTTAAGTCCTGTAAGTTGCGAGGTGGGGCCTCCATGGATCGGACTTGTTGGTCCAGCACATCACATAGATGCTCAATCAGATTGATATCTAGGAAATTTGGAGGCCAACTCAACACCTTGAACTCTTTGTCATGCTTCTCAAACCATTCCTTAACAATATGTGCAGTGTGGCAGGGCACATTATCCTGCTGAAAGAGGCCACTGCCATTAGGGAATTTTGTTGCCATGAAGGGGTGTACATGGTCTGCAACAATTTTTCAGTAGGTGGCACTGTACGTGTCAAAGTAACATCCACATGAATGCCAGGACCTAAAGTTTCCCAGCAGAACATTGCCCAGAGCATCACACTGCCTCCGCCAGCCTGCCTTCTTCTCATGGTGCATCCTGCTGCCATCTCTTGCCCAGGTAAATGACACACATGCACCTGGCCGTCCACATGATCTAAACGAAAAAGTGATTCATCAGACAAGACCACCTTCTTCCATTGCTCCATGGTGCAGATCTGACGCTCACGTGCCCATTATAGGCACTTTCGGCAGTAGACAGGGGTCAGAATGGGCACTCTGACCTGTGTGTTCTGACACCTTTCTATCATGGCCAGCATTAAGTTCAGCAATGCTAGAGTAGCTCTTCTGTGGGATCGGACCAGACGGGCTAGCCTTTGCTCCCCACGCGTATCTGTGAGACTTGGGTGCCCATAACCCTGTCGCCGGTTCACCGGTTGTGCTTGGACCACTTTTGGAAGGTACTAACACCTGCATACCAGGAACACCCTACAAGACCTGCCGTTTTGGAGATGCTCTGACCCAGTCGTTTAGCCATCACAATTGGCCCTTGTCAGAGTCGCACAGATCCTTACACTTGCCCATTTTTCCTGCTTCAACACATGAAATTCATGAACTGACTGTTCACTTGCTGCCTAATATATCCCACCCCTTGACAGGTGCCATTGCAATGAGATAATAAATGTTATTCACTTCACCTGTCAGTGGTTATAATGTTGTGGCTGATCAGTGTATATATGTATATATTTATATATATATATATATACTGTTATGTTTGTGTGTCATGTCCAAAGGATGGCCTTGCAAGCCCATTTTACTCCATAGTAAAAACAAATGAAAGGTTTGTTACTCCCCTATCCACCCCAACCACCCCCTCTGCTCCCCCTCTCCACATTGACCCCTGACTCCTGAGTACTAGAGTACATTCAAGACCACAAAGAATCCATTTGTGTTGTGGTTCTACCTAGTACTGGCTGGGGAATCAGGGATCAACAAGGTCACCTCTACGGGGAACGTAGGAGAGATTCCCCACTGTGAATGAGTTGATAGCACACTGCATGGCCTGAAAAGGGCAACAGACTTGGTCTGAACAGACTTGCTAATCAGACCCTTCAGACTTGTCACCCCTTACCCTGCTCTGTCTGGCATTCAAGGCCCATTAAATATCACAATGTTGATGTTGGCCTTGGTCTGGCAATCGGCTCAACTGGCAGTATTCTGAAGGATGAGATTGTTTTAACCTTTGGAGAGCAGGAAAGAGAGAAAGAAAGAAGAATTGTGCTGGTGAGTAATTCTCCATGCATATGTTGCAGTTAAAAGTAGAGCCAAGAGCAAACAGCTGGTCTTTTGTTCAGCTAGGCAGAGTTTCTGCTCACATTCATGTGACGTGGTGCATGCAAGGGCTGAAACCACTGACGGTGATGGTGACAATGACGCGTAGATGTGAAACTGCAATGGCGCTCCGCTCTTCAAGTTCACAGACAAAGCCATGCGACTCTCTGATCTTACAACATAAGGAAAATATGGGGGAAAATAAGGGCATATTTGGAAGCAGCAGAGCTGTGGATCTGTAAGCACATTGTGTTTGTTAGTAGGGGAATTCCATTGGAGGGGATTTCAGGTGTGGTTGTACATTCATCTCAGGCCACTTTAAAGCCAGCCATCATGCCTGTGTGGCTCATCACGGATGACTGGGGGCTCATTATTTTGCAGGTGCTTCATTGTTTTCCATTGTACAGCCTGTGGGTTTTTTTTACGAGTTTACCACAACAGAGATGTTGAGTGTGGGTGTCTCAAGATTCTGCCGTCTCCATCACAGATGGAAGAAAGAAGACCTTTGTGAGGAAAAACTGATGTCGGAAGTGACGTGTAAGACAGAAGGGCAGTGGAAAGAGTAGCAGAATGTCGCTCTTGTGTGACACGCCTCTTGGTTAAAAGGTAGCCCGAAACAATGACACAAAGAGAAAGGCAATCTGATCAGATGAAAATGTACACATATGCTTGACATGCTCTTCAACTCTAATGGATGTTGACCAAGCCAATATGAAATATATAGAAAGAGAAGGTTCTAAATGGTAGAAGATAATAGGAATATGGTGATTATATCACTCAAATTAGGCTTACCCACATAATCTACAGTGATGCATGTTGTTTCTTTCTTAGCTGGATGATGTCCTCATGGGAGTGTCTCAGCCCCTCGGCTGAGCCTCGTTTAATAAAGGCCTCAGCTGTGTATTATAAATTAAGTGTTGACTGACCTGAACTGAATGAAAATCCCTGAAACTTTTGCCCTCAGTGGACCTTAGTCATGCAGGATAGATGCCATGTTTAATGTTTATTTGATGCAAAAGGAAAAAAGGCCGCTAGAGATAGACGTACAGTCATAGTCTTAGGTCATGTCTAATTTTCACAATACATGTTTTTGTCAGCTATAAATATGTTGGAAAGGTGTTAACAGAACTATCGACAGGAAGGTACCATACACAATGGTACAACCTAATGAACAGACTGTACTTCTATGCCTCACAGTCTTATTTTTCTCTATGTCAAATTAAACATGGCACATACCCTAAGGTACAAAGCTGGCAGCAGTGTTGGATTAATAAAAAGAAAAGTAATCTGCATTTGGCTCTCTTGGAAATGCAAACAGACATACGTATGAACACAATTCATGTTTTAAATGTACTACATTTAAATAATATTATTTTAGAAATGCGTAACCTAAATAATGTAATTATAATATCATTGAAAGTCAGTAACTATAATCTGATTTTAAGAATTTAAAATAAAACCACACACAGTGTGGGGTTCTCCCATCGCCTTGGCTCTAGATACCATCTTATGTTTTTCCACTCTCAAAGGCTGCTCTATGCAAGATTGGAACTTTGCCTGTAATCTACCACCAGACAAGTGAACACAACAAAAACCTCTGTTTTAATATGGATCCCTTTGTGTGATTTAATGTCCTCTAAATACTTTGATTGATGACATTTCAGGTACATACTGAACATTCCAGAGGGCTGTGCCAGAACCACACCACAAGTAACCATTTAAGGGGGGAAGAGAAACAAGAATGCTGTGAAGATCGCATAATAGCACATCACAGAAGAACACAAAGCAGTTCAGATAAAACAGGTAGGCTTTACAAAATCATAGTCCATTAAAATCTGTTGAGGTATCCTGTAGATCATGTCCTAAAGGAATATTTCACCTGAACGTGATAATTATTTACTCACTTGTTGTTCCAAACACATACTTTCTTTCATCCACAGAACACAAAAGGAGATATTAGGAAGTTAGTCTCAGTCGCTATTCACTTTTATTGCAAATTTTTCTCCATACAGTGAAAGTGAATTGGCTAACTTTCTGCCTAAAATTTCCATTAGTGTTCCACAGAAGACTGACTCATGTCACATGCAGACTCCTAACAAGTTCCTAAAAAGTAGAGGTCCTGTGTTTGGCCTGTCCCATTTCATTCATTAATAATTTATGCTTCTGACAGATGCTTTTCCCAGAGTGACTTCAGGGTATACTATTCAAGTTATCATTTTATCAGGCTGTGCGTTCCCTGGGTATTTAACCCAGGCCCTTTATGTTGCTTGTGCTATGCTCTGCCTGTTGAGCTATAGGTGGCACATTATAAAGCAATGATTTATATTGTTTTCTTACCACTCTACAGCAACCAAATACCAACAACTGCCAAAGATCTATCCCACCTGGCATTTACAAAACACATGTCAATGTTTAATGCTGTTTTTTTTATTTTTTTATTCCATAATGATGAGATGAGCATTTGCCCAAAAAAGGTGGCATGAGGCGTGGATTGCTCAAGAAAGCCAGACTGAGGTAATGGCAACGGATTCCACACATCTTACCTAATACCTCGCAGCACTGAATAATCCCTCAGTTATCTCAGGCACTTCCTGATGTTGACCAAATGCATATTAACTGATGTGAGGGCCAGCGGTCAGGCAGACGAGTACTAGGAAAGAGCCAAGATTAGTTTGGGAATCAGGCAGCTGTTTTTTTTTTCTTGCATGCTAAAAGAGCCAATGAAAAATATTTGTGGTCCCCTCTTGGGTCTGGGCTAAGGCTTTGAGAGCAGTAGTCCTTTGCTGTATTATTGGTGATGACACATATAAACTAAACTAAAATAAAGGTAGGATAACCTCTAGAATGGTAGAGACATGTCTAATTGTATAAATAGCAAATATAATAACTTCATACACTCATTGCTTTTGGGTAAGTAGTGATGAACAACATTTATATTTAAAGCATTATCCAGAGGGAAAACAATACTGTATTAGGTCATCTCTTCGTTAGCTTTTAACTAGTAGTCAGCCGATATGGGTTGTTCAATAAGCAATGCTGATACAGATATCTAGAGAGAAGGGTGCCCGATGGCCAATATAATGCAGATAAAACATATGTTTTTATCCAGACTGACCAACAAAACAAATGTAATTGTTGGGGGGGATTGGGGTGCGGGTTAATTGGCCAAGTGGACACGGTTATCTGACTATGCCAATACTCTGACAATCAGCCTGGCCCATCACTACTTCTAGACATATCATTTAGTTTATGACTTTCTTTTGTAAAAACATGTCAAGTAATGGATGTATTTGTTTTGTTCTCTGGAACCAATCGTTTAGACCTTGATCGCAAGTCTCTCTGACTGAGTGAGTCAGACTCGTAGAGAAGGGTGGATGACTCTTCTTAACAGATGCTCAGCTCTCTGGTTTTAAACATGAAGACTCTGGCAACAACAACGGAGATAAGGGAAGGAATGGAGCTTTCCACAAAGTCCCATGACTTACCTATTGGATTTACTCATCCTAGCACCAGTAGACAACAGAAAGCATCTGTGAGGATCTCTGGCCACAAACTGATCATAACAACGAGGCTTCCATGTTGGATGTGTACCTTCATGACTGCTTATATGGATGGTTATGTCACAGTAGCCCTGAATATGAAACTTTGTGCTGTTCATGCATCAAATGCATGTGATTTACCCACAGTAAACAAACAAGAATATGCAGAGAACAAATGTAGATGCTCATGCCTTAGCTCAAGAAAGGAATGTTGGGTTTACAGTGAGGATAAATCAAACTTATGACTAATGACATTTTAAAGAGTGGAACACTAAGACTCAGGTAAACAAATGAGCATTTTGTTGAACTTTTCGGGAAAATCAAACAACAAATGGCTTACTTAAAGTTGTCTCCGCACATAAAACTGGGATAGGCAAAAATATTTGATCATGAAAAAATACAGTATATACAACACCTTTAAAAAAAGACAAGCAAAACTGTAAATTTTCTGATTGTTGCAGGTAGTCAGGTCCACAGACTACTTGATTTTGATTTCAGTTTCTTAGTTCTTTCATTTACTTTTTTTAGGTCAAGTCTCTGTCAAAGCAGAAGTGTACGTCCAATCATCTTGGTACACAAAGTGGCATGTGTTCATCAGCAGATAATTGCAGCAAACACCTAGCGCCTACACAAACTTCTAGCTTGTTTACTAGTATGCTGAGGGCCTGTAAGGCAGAAAGAAAGACAGAAAGTTAAGGCTGGAATTTACTACAGCACATGAAGATTAGCTCGGCATTCCTGACCGGGGTTGATGCCGGAATGGTCCATCCTGCCCTGATCCGTAAACAGCTCAGACAGGACCCTATGCCTGCTGTTGCATGTTCACTCAAGGTATGGTGGAGGGCAGAGCATACGGCACTTCTCAGGTCAAGGCCCCTGTGTGCATTTGACTAATCTCTTGTTATGAGTGATTCCATCAGTCAAGAAGGCAGCTGCCTGGGCCCAGAGCATGGTGCGTTTTATTAAGGGGCTTATACAAGCTCATGGTGGGAACGTTGAATACTTTTACCCGCTTACACAGATTTGCCTAGCTGCTTTAAATATATGTTTGTTTGATTTATCGGAGGTCACATTCCACTGAAACTCCAGTAAGTCCATTTAGTAGCTAAGCATGTTGGCTGTGAAGTGATGCCATTTATTGACTCTACACAATGGCACAAATGAGAGGAATGTGATTAAACCAAATCCTGTTTATTTCTAATGAACTGTGTAAATAAATATTACATAATGCGTTACGACTTTACGACTTGTCTTTTGCCACAAAGTTATTGATCCTTAAAAAACATTTAGTATCGTGCAAACTATATTGTTTCATATCAAACCAACAGCTTTTATGTCATCAGCATAGTTTTACAGCTTTTGATTGTCCACCTTTATGAAACATGTATTCTGGGCTGCAAGGAGCGTTTACAGTTTGTTGAATGCAGTGAATTCCAATGGTTTTGGGAATCCAGCAATAGTGAGTTAATCATTCATTCTTTACATTTATTTGTCCATATGCAGTATTGGTTGATACTACTTTTAAAAGTAACATGTTACATAATAAAACATTTTCTTAATAAAAGTAACCAGTATTGCAGTGTATAAGACTATATTGGGCTGTAGACAAGTGTTTGGCCTCCTGACATTGTTTGCATACAACAACTATACCCCTTGTAAAGATGTAGACTGTTTTGTTTTCAATTGTTGTGAACAGTTCTGGGTAATAATGGATTACATGTTGTCTGGATTACATAATCAGTTACTGAAAATGAAGTACTTGCAATTGGATTAAATTGCATTTTAATATACTTGTAATCGGACTAGAGTTACTTTTTTATGGATTACATGTTAATTAGGCAACAGCAGTAAATTGTTCATAATTAATTGATCACTGTTATATTTCTCTTTTTTAAATCTTTTAAAATGTTCACTCTAAATCAACCTACCTATGATATACATTTGGTAACTCTGCGAGTGCTTTTGGAAAAGAGGGAGAGGGAGAGGTGGAGGGCTGTGAAACTGCACACAGACCTAATACTTGTCATTAGCCAGGTGAAGATGGAGCAGTATAAATCAGCATTTGACCACTGGATGTACAAAGATAATTTCACTTTATTAGGCGACACGGGACAAAAACATTATTGTGCAATGTAAATGCTGTGCAGTAAGCATGAAGGGTTAAAAGTAAGTGTTTCTTTTCTATGTTGCAATTGTTTTATGCACTTAAAAGTAACTTGATGCACTTTTAAACAATTCCATAAGGAGCTGTTTGAGGCTATTTTTGCAATAAAGAATCAAATATATTTTCCTTCCTCTTTGAATTTTTATGTTAAAATGGCTACTCAAGTGCTAGTGACATCAAATAAAAGAGTTAGGTTGGAAGTTATCCAGAAGTAATCGACATAGATTACCCAAAAAATGTGTATCTGCGAAATTATGTTAATAATTGCAATTTTTGTCATGTAATTTGTAATCAGTGCCCGATTACAATTCAGAAGTAATCTACCTAGCACTGGTTGTGAGATTCATGCATAAATCAAGGTAAACCCAAAAGGTTAACATAATTTTTCCTGCAACTACATACAGTATACACACACATATGGATGGGTTGACCGACCTACAGACAGATATATAGATACACACACTCAAAAAAACATTGGGTTTTTTATTTTACCAAATAGCTGGGTTAAACATATTGGGCCATTCTGTTGGGTTATTCCTAACTCTACTGAATATTTATTGGGTTGTTTCTATAATTACGCACCCAGTTGGGTTAAAATTGGTCTTTGCAATTGGTCTTTTTTAAATTTCAACGGTCGACCAGTGCCACCACTAACAGAAGATACAGAGGTAAGTTAATAATATTACGTTATATTTTAACGTTTCTCGTTTTCTTTATCAACATACAATAATAGCTGATTTTCCAATACAAGTAAATAAAATAATTTCCCCTTCCGAGTAATTTTGGGTTGGCTGTATTGCTGCTCACTTGGCTACCGAGTCACGACACCAACACTTGCTATAAAGGCAGCCTATTTTAAACTGTGGCGTAGAAACAATTAATTGGGATGCTCCCTCTCACTTTCTACGTTTGTCCCGACACTTTTTTGGAAATAATACATAAAATTTCATATATTTGGCCGACACGTGAAGAAATTGTAAGACACCTCGGCTTTAAGACTCACTATCTGGTGTCGCGGCCACGGCAAAATTTTTCATCAAGGACTACTGTTAACCAACTCAAAGGAAAGTATATTGCCATTTTTACAGTGTAACATTAAAATACTTCAAAGCTGAAATATGAAACATTTTATCTAGAAAGTAATATCATTTTTGAACCACTGCTGTCGTTGGTGTAAGGTGCACAAAGATCAAATATGGACTCAGACTATGGAAGACCCAGAGATGTTGCGTAATGCTCAGATTTATGCAGAGGACTTGTCATCCAACAAACATCCAGAAACGAGACTCAAGCGAAAATGTGTCTTGGATGAGTTGAAATACGCCGGACATCATGCATGACATTCTTGAGGGAATTGGACCTTTTGAAGTAAAGTTGGTCTTGGCATCCTTACTGGCTGAAGGGCTTGTGAGTTTAGAAACTCTAAACTACATATTGACAAGTTTTGATTATGGATTCCCTGATAGTTGCAATAAACCTACTGTATTGGGACAACATGAACTTAAGAGCCCTAACGGGGCAATGAGACAGACTGCAGCTCAAATGTGGTGCATTCCTGAATGAAATGTTACCCCACTCTTCCTGCAAGGCACTTGCAAGTTCCCGGACATTTCTGGGGGGAATGGCCGTAGCCCTCACCCTCCGATCCAACAGGTCCCAGACGTGCTCAATGGGATTGAGATCCGGGCTCTTCACTGGCCATGGCAGAACACTGACATTCCTGTCTTGCAGGAAATCATGCACAAAACAAGCAGTATGGCTGGTGGCATTGTCATGCTGGAGGGTCATGACAGGATGAGCCTGGAGGAAGGGTACCACATGAGGGCGGAGGATGTCTTCCCTGTAACGCACAGCGTTGAGATTGCCTGCAATGACAACAAGCTCAGTCCGATGATGCTGTGACACACTGCCCCAGACCATGACGGACCCTCCACATCCAAATCGATCCCGCTCCAGAGTACAGGCCTCGGTGTAACGCTCATTCCTTCCACGATAAACGCGAGTCCGACCATCACCCCTGGTGAGACAAAACCACGACTCGTCAGTGAAGAGCACTTTTTGCCAATCCTGTCTGGTCCAGCAAACATGGGTTTGTGCCCATAGGCAACATTGTTGCTGGTGATGTCTGGTAAGGACCTGCCTTACAACAGGGCTACAAGCCCTCAGTCCAGCCATCTCTTAGCCTATTGCGGACAGTCTGAGCACTGATGGAGGGACTGTGCATTCCTGGTGTAACTCGGACATTTGTTGTTGCCATCCTGTACCTGTCCCGCAGTGTGATATTCGGATGTACCAATCCTGTGCAGGTGTTTTTACATGTGGTCTGCCACTGCGAGGTCGATCAGCTGTCCTTCCTGTCTCCCTGTAACGCTGTCTTAGGCATCTCACAGTACGGACATTGCAATTTATTGCCCTGGCCACATCTGCAGTCCACATGCCTCCATGCAGCATGCCTAAGGCATGTTCACGCTGATGAACAGGGACCCTGGGCATCTTTCTTTTGGTGTATTTCAGAGTCAGTAGAAAGGTCTCTTTAGTGTCCTAAGTTTTTATAACTATGACCTTAATTGCCTACCGTCTGTAAGCTGTTAGTGTCTTAATGACCGTTCCACAGGTGCATGTTCATTAATTGTTTATGGTTCACTGAACAAGCATGGAAAACATTGTTTAAACCCTTTACAATAAAGATCTTTACTACAAGTTATTTGGATTTTTACAAAATTATCTTTAAAATACAGTGTCCTGAAAAAGGGACGTTTCTTTTTTTGCTAAGTTTGGTTGTCTGTTACGTCATACAATGCGATAGCCACACTGCGCTGCACACACCCATGTCTTGTGTGTGTTGCATGTGTACATATGGGGTTCTGGTAACTCAGGGACAGAGATATGAGCTGTATGTCATCTAAAGGTTTTTAAGATCCAGTCACTGTCTTCCACCAGAGCTGCTCCCATCAGTTTTGTGCAACTCAAATGCTGCGCTTTACACTCGGGTATAAAATTTGCTGTCAGTTGATTAAGATTTGATGGATGAACTCAGGGGGATGAATAAGACTTTCCAGTATTATGGATGTTGCCGTGTTTGATATTTACTTTAGTAACTGTCACTGGTTACAGGTGATGTCCACAGCTATTGTGAGAACAAAAAAGTGAATTGACATTGGTTACTTGTTCATGCAGTAACTCAAATATTGTATGTAAACTGTTGTGTGAATGCGACAGTTTGAGTCACACTTATTATTAAATATGGTTGTCAATCCCAAACACTGACTGTGTGAATGTAGCCAATAAGGTCAACTAGTTAAATATACTACAGATCAAACAACTTAAAGGGATATCTTAAAGGGTCATCATTTACTCACCATTATGTCGTTCCAAACTCGTAGGAATTTATTTATTTTGAAGAACATAAACAATATGTTTTGATGACATTTTTGGGTAAACAATCCCTTTAACTTAATTATGTTGATGTTTTACGGGGTAATGGTATACACCAGGGCAGTACCACCATCCTGCCACAGGCTTTTTGGAGGAATGACTCCATAATATCAGAAAGCGCCTCCACAGGCACAGTTCAATGTCAGGACAGAGGTCACGGACCATATATGAGTGTCGAGCTACTGTGAATGATCGCATCACTTTATTGCCAAGTGAGAAAAAAATATCATGAAGGTGCTGGAACCCATATTGTGTTTGTTCTGAATAGATCATCTTCTTCTTTGAGACCCCTGGCTTAGGTTTTTGTGATATTAATCACTCTGATGCTCTGTGATTCATGCAGATTCAGATGTGAGTGAGGCAGACAGTAACAAAATGACGGAGTGGCTGAAGAAGAATAAGCAACCTATCAGTCAAGTTGAAGAGTATATGAGAGGAACAACCATCTACCGCGCACAGTGGATAAGACAGAATGGATCTTTAATGTCTTTAATGGAGATCACCCAAGAGTATCCAAGACTTTTGGACACCCCTGGAATGGTAAGGAACTATTAAATCTGTTATAGAAAAATAATTATTGGCAAGAGAAAATTGATCTTAACCTTCTTTACTGCTGATGCAGATATTCTGGATTTGTGTGTTTGGGCATGTTGTGCATGTGTTGGGATGTTGGTGGTACACTTATGACATTAACGTATTAACTGTTCATTTTCTTTATTAATTGTTAGATTGCTCAGGACTTCGGTATATTATATCCACATGCCAGAGATAAACTTTTTGAGCTCTGGTGGCACATATCTCAACGAATACTTGCTTATTGTAAGACAGAGAAAACAGTCTTGAATCTTCCAATTCATAGTAACATTTCTTCTGGTGAGAAAATCTTGCATATCTGTCACGAACTCAAGGACTCCTCCTGCTCACCACCAGAGGTCCCTCTCACCCGAGTTCTGAGGGCTCCTCGAACTACACTTCCCTGCATGCCAATCTGGACTGATTACACTCACACCTGTTCCCTATTTCATAAACTATTTAAGCACTGTTCCAACAGTAATCATTGCGAAGTCTTGTTTTGCTCCTGCTAACATTTCTGAGTGTTTACCTCTGTTTATACTGCCTGCCTACCTCTGTTTATACTGCCTGCCTGTGATTGACTTCTGCCTGTTACCCACCGTTTGATACTCTGCTGCCTGCCTTGTTTACCTATCATTTACCTGGACTCTTACTGTGATTGTTTGCTGCCTGACCTGACCGTTGCCTGTTTATGACTACATCTCGTCTGCCTATGCTGTTCCATTACTGGTGATTTACCCTGCCTGTCTGTTTATGCGTTGCACATTTACTGTTAAACCGCATATGGATCTTAACCTCTGTTCTCCAGAGTCTGTGTTACAATAACAGCTGTTTTTCACGCCAAGTTTTAATGTTTTAAATAATGACCAGCACACAGACAGACACACACGCACACACACACTTAAGCCATATCACACAAGCAAGAGTACTGTTATGCCAATCAAATTCAATGAATGGAACTAACTGTTGTATAAATGTTGTTTATATTACATACATAAATCCATTGGTATAACAGTAAGAAGCCAAATGGAAGACTGCTACCATGGCTAAAAAAGTGCCTTGCAGTTCCCTATCTGTCACTCACTCGACGTTGTGTCGATGTAGTGACACTAGGGGTCACTCTTGGGAGCCCGAGACACCTCTGGTCTTTGATAAAAGAACAATGAAAATTGGCGAGTGGTATTTGCATGCCACTCACCCTGACATACGGGTATAAAAGGAGCTGGTATGCAACCACTCATTCAGATTTTCTCTTCGGAGCCGAACGGTCATGCTCACTGAGCTGAATACTACTGTTCATTCACCTCTGCTGGATCTGACAGTGCATTTCAGCAGCTTCTCCCCCCTCTGCACTGGTGCACTGCAGAGAATGCCCCTGGGCTATTCGGCAATCCCCCGGTAGATAAAGGCGCTCGCGGTGCACCTCTGCCCGCAGAGCGCCGCCACCTGGCGTGGGTGCCCAAAGCCCCCGTCCAAGGCCTGTAGGTTTACGTTGTCTCTGATGGCCAATGCCTACGGTGCCGCTGGACAAGCCACCTCCACCCTGCACGCCATGGCTCTCCTGCAAGTCCGCCAAGGCGCTAAAGGAACTGCACGAGGGTAGTTCCTCCCCGGGATTGATGCAGGAACTGCACTCGTGACCGACCTCGCTCTCCGAGCGACGGCGGTCACGGGGCGGTCTCCCGCCCCTGAGCACCCAGCTGTGGCACAAATCCGCCCCCGATGTGACAGTCTCCACGGGTCTCGAGGACAGGCCTCTTCCTCCCCCCTCCCAGGCTGTTCCGGGGGTGGTCACAAGGAGCCAGGTAAGTGCTTCGATGTCCTTAGACTCAGCATGGCCACGACATGGTGTGGCACCAAAAGCTCCGCCCCGCCGCGAGGCCCCAACTGCCATTACGTCCAATGACGTTGTCCCTTTGGTTCCCCTTGCGTGGAACTTGGACGCGTGCCTTGCGCTTTCCAGTCCGTCGTGAGGGCTGGTCCGGACCGTCCGACTCGGCTGTGCGATTCACTTCGCCGGACATCCGCCCAGGTTCAGCGGTGTCCACTACACCTTGGTGAAGGACGAAAACGCTACTACCTTGCACGGAGATCGCTACCCTCCTACAGAAGGGCACGATAGAACCAGTCTCTCCAGCTGAGATGAAGAAGGGGTTTTTCAACCCCTACTTCGTCGTACCAAAAAAAGGCGGTGGGTTGCGGCCAGTCTTGGACCTGTGAGTTCTGAACTAGGCTTTACACAGACTCCCGTTCAAGATGCTGACGCAAAAACGCATTCTGGCGAGCGTCTGGCATCAAGATTGGTTCGCGGTGGTAGACCTGAAGGATGCGTACTTCCACATCTCGATCCTTCCTCAACATAGACCCTTCCTGCGGTTTGCGTCCGAGAGTCAGGCGTATCAGTACAAAGTCCTCCCTTTCGGCCTGTCCCTGTCCCCTCGTGTCTTTACGAAGGTTGCAGAGGCTGCCCTTGCCCCGTCAACTATCTTGACGACTGGCTAATCCTAGCTCATTCTCGAGACATGTTGTGTGCACACAGGGACCTGGTGCTCTCATACCTCAGCCGACTAGGGCTTCGGGTCAACTAGGAAAAGAGCAAGTTCCTCCCGGTTCAGAGCATCTCTTTTCTCGGTTTGGAGTTGGACTCAGTCTCCTTGATGGCGTGCCTTACGAATGAGCGTGCCCAGTCAGTGCTGGCCTGTTTGAAGGTGTTCAAACAGAAAACAGTGGTTCCACTGAAACTTTTTCAGAGGCTCCTGGGGCATATGGCATCCTCGGCGGTGGCCACCCCGCTCAGGTTGATGCATATGAGGCCACTTTAGCAATGGCTCCAGACTCGAGTCCCGGGATGGGCATGGCACCACGGGACACGTCACGTGGTCATCACGCCGGTCTGTCACCGTCTTTTCAGCCCTTGGACCGACCTCTCATTTCTACAGGCAGGTGTTCCTCTAGAACTGGTCTCCAGGCACATCGTGGTCATGACAGATGCCTCCAAAACCGGCTGGGGTGCTGTTTGCAACAGGCATGCAGCCGCCGGCCTCTGGACGGGTCCGCGACTGCGTTGGTACATCAACTGCCTCAAGTTGTTGGCAATTCTGCTTGCCCTGCAGAGGTTTCGGCCATTGATCCAGGGCAAGCACGTGTTAGTTCAGACAGACAAAACAACAACAGTAGCATATGTCAACTGCCAAGGCGGTTTGTGCTCTCGTTGTATGTCACAACTCGCCCGCTGTCTCCTCCTCTGGAGTCAGCAGCACTTCAAGTCACTGCAAGCCACTCACATCCCGGGCAACCTCAACACTACAGTGGACGCGCTGTCACGACAGGTTACTCTCAGGGGAGAGAGGAGACTCCACCCTCAGGTGGTCCAGCTGATTTGGAGTCGATTCGACAGGCACAGGTGCACCTGTTTGCCTCCCAAGGATCCTCCCCACTGCCTGCTCTGGTATGCCCTGACCGAGGCCCCCCTCAGCATAGACATGCTGGCACACAGATGGCCCCCTGGCATGCGCAAATATGCATTTCCCCCAGTGAGCCTGCATGCACAGACCCTGTGCAAGGTCAGGGAGGACGAGGAGCAGGTCGTCCTGGTAGCACCCTACTGGCCCGCCCAGACATGGTGCTCAGATCTCACGCTCCTCGTGACAGCTCCCCCCTGTTGAATTCCCCTGAGGAAGGACATTCTTTCTCAGGGACGGGGCACCATCTTGCACCCGTGCCCAGACCTCTGGAGTCTCCATGTCTGGCCCCTGCACGGGATCACTCAGGCTAGGGCCCCCTCTACGAGGCGCCTGTATGCCTTTAAGTGGCATCTGTTTGCTAAGTGGTGTTCTTCCCGTCGGGAAGACCCCCAGAGATGCGCAGTCGGATCAGTGCTTTCCTTCCTGCAGGAGAGGTTGGAAGGGAGGCTGTCCCCTTCCACCTTGAAGGTGTACGTTGCCGTCATAGCAGCACGACGCAGTCGACGGTAAGTCCTTAGGGAAGCACGACCTGATCATCAGGTTCCTAAGAGGTGCCAGGAGGCTGAATCCGTCCAGACCATGCCTCATTCCCTCATCGGACCTCTGTAGTTCTTCAGGGTCTACAGAGAGCCCCCTTTGAGCCTTTGCAGTCAGCCGAGCTTAAGGCACTCTCCTTGAAGACTGCCCTCCTGACTGCACTCACTTCCATCAAGAGGGTAGGTGACCTGCAAGCGTTCTCTGTCAGCAAAACGTGCCTGGAGTTCGGTCAAGGTTACTCTCACGTGATCCTGAGACCCTGACCGGGCTATGTGCCCAAGGTTCCCACCACCCCTTTAGGGACCAGGTGGTAAACCTGCAAGCGCTACCCCAGGAGGAGGCAGACCCAGCCCTGTCATCGCTGTGTCAGGTGCACGCTTTACACATCTATTTGGATCGCACACAAAGCTTTAGAATCTCTGAGCAGCTCTTTGTCTGCTTTGGTGCACAGCGGAAAGGAAGCACTGTCTCCAAGCAGAGGATCGCCCACTGGCTCATTGACGCCATAACTATGGCATATGTCACCTAGGACATGCCACCCCCAGTAGGGCTACCAGCCCATTCTACCAGGGGTGTAGCGGCTCCCTGGGCCCTGGCCAGGGGTGCCTCTCTAACAGACATTTGCAGAGCAGCAGGCTGGGCAACACCCAACACCTGTGCAAGGTTCTACAACCTCCGGGTGAAACCAGTTTCATCCCAGGTAGTGGCACGCAACACAAGCGGATAAGCCCGGGATAGCTGGCCGGGTGTATCGCTTGCACATAGCACCTTCCACCTCCCTTGGAGCTGAAGACGTGCGGCATTAATTCCCAGTAGTGTTCACAAACTTTGTTCCCTGGTTGACTTCCCCCGAGCCCTGTGGCAGTCGAGTTTTCGGAGAGACTCGCTGCTGGCCCAGTACCTGCACTAACTAAGAGCCCTGTTCTGGGGTAGGTGCTCCGCATGTGGCGGTTCCCTGTAAGGCTAACCCCATGCGATATATATCTTCTGCTAGTTCGTTTCCCTGCTGGCAAACTGCGTCTTCCTTGGGCAGAACCCCTCTGCCCCAGTCTCCATGTTTGTAGTAACTCCTTCCCCATTGGGAAGGATCTACCTTGAAGGCTCTCCACATGGTTGGAAAGACCATGTGACGTATTCTTCCACTTAAATATCCCCCCCTCTCTTTGGGCAAGGTGTGGTCTCCGCGGTGTCTTCCCCTTGGGAGGGACACCCCCCAACTAGACCTGGCGGCCCAGTCGGATAATCCCCCTTCTTTTTTAGGGAGTGGAAAAAGAGAAGGGGAAAAGAGGCCACGACTGGGTTAAGCCTGTCTCTATCTTTGGGTAGTCGACTTGTCCCCAAAAAGGGCCGTTCGACACTCATAACTATGTTGGGGGAGGTTACGTGTCGACCTAGTGTGCTGGCCATGAGGCACACAGCAGTCTGCCCACCACACACCGCCAGTTCACGTAACACAGTTCAGCCAGTTGTGGCGTTTCGTATAGGGACCCCTAGTGTCACTACATCGACACAGCATTGAGTGAGTGACACATAGGGAACGTCATGGTTACTTGTGTAACCTCCGTTCCCTGATGGAGGGAACGAGACGTTGTGTCCCTCCTGCCACAACGCTGAACTACCCGCTGAAATGGCCGGAACTTATATCGGCTCCTCAGCATAAAACCTGAATGAGTGGTTGCATACCAGCTCCTTTTATACCCGTATGTCCGGGGGAGTGGCATGCAAATACCACTCGCCAATTTTCATTGGCCTTTTATCAAAGACCAGAGGTGTCTCGGGCTCCCAAGAGTGACCCCTAGTGTCACTACATCGACACAACGTCTCATTCCCTCCATCAGGGAACGGAGGTTACACCAGTAACCATGACGTTTCTTCTTCTTCTTTTTTTCACCTTATTTCGAGATTAATCCATTGTTCTTTCCTTTTAATGTAAAGACACTCTTGGAGATGTTGCATTAAAAACCAAAAATTGGTACAAAATTGGTAGCAAGATGCTTCGGCCTACTTACCAGGTGGCAAAACAAGCATTTGTTGATTTGCAGCCTGTAAGTACATAATTTATGACAATACATTTTGGGGTATTATTTGATCCTGTGTATGTGTGCATATTTACCATTTTAAAATTCTGTTCAAAGGTCAGAACGAACATCGTTCAGTATATGGAGGAAGAGGAGCAACGGAGGCAATTCCCTCATGTCCTACAGCTTGGAGATAATGTCAGTTGCTCTCAAGCCTTTGTTATTGTAGGAGGAATGGCACTGGAACAAGACAATCTTTTACAAACAGTTGATACATGCTTTAAATTATTTTATGTAATGGACATTGAGTTTCCCAAGCCTGCTGCTGCTGTTTGGCAGTTTCTACAGCACACAATATATTCTGTGCAAGGAGGTGTTCCCTCAACACACTGTCGCCTAATTAGGCAGTTTGTTATTGGATGAGCTGGACTAGCTTTGGTTTGTTTGTTTGTTTGTGGTACTTGATTCTTGTAAATTGAAACATAATTGCAAGTAATTTAATTTGTAACACAATGTATTCTGTGTCAGGAGGTGTTCCGTCAACACACCATTGGCTACTTATTTATTATTTATTTATTTGTGGTGGTTCTTGAAAATTGAAACATGATTGCAAGTAACTTAATGATAAAAGGGATGTAAATTGATAACACAATTGCAACCATTTACTTAATTTAATGGAAGTGTTTGCAACTTTTAATTTAATGGAAATAAAGCATTTTCAAGATATTTGTAACTTGTGCATTATAATTTATTTACACATCAATAATAATAATAATAATGTCAATAATGATAATAGAACCAATAATACTAGGATGGTTAAAGCAACAGTTTGGCCCAAAAAATAAATGAATAAAACCCAACAAATTAGTTCTTTTATAACCCAATTTATTGGGTAAAACTTGCTACCCAATGCATTGGGTTAAAATGACACAACAATGGGTCAGTGCTATATCATCCCACCATTGGGCTATGTGTTGAGTCATTTTTAACCCAACTGATTTTAGTGAGTAGATACTATTTTAATACGAGTTATACTATTTTTATTTATAATTTTTTTTTATTTTTTTATTCATAATTTAATTATGTAACTTGTCTCCTATAATCTGTCTGCCTTCATCACTTGCAAGTTGAATCAGCATCAGTGGCTAAAGGTGTTGACACTAAACAGAGTCAGGGTCTAGGCATCTCAGACAAATAAACAAACAGACCCTCCACAGCTGATGGCAGACTGAGCACTTCCTCTATAAATGTGTCTCCATCCTATCCCCTCTCCCTGCTCACTACTGTTAGTGTATCCCAGCATCAAAACATAACTCAGACATTGACTAATATACAGTATCTCTTGAGCAGTCAACTTCGATGGAAGCTCAGCTATTTACTTTTTTTTTGTTGTAAGATTTGCAGTGACGTTATGCCAAAGATATGTGTATACATACTGTATGCAAATTCTGCTGAAACATAACTGTACACAAAAGGTCATGGTTACTTGTGTAACCTCCGTTCCCTGATGGAGGGAACGAGACGTTGTGTCGATGTAGTGACACTAGGGGTCACTCTTGGGAGCCCGAGACACCTCTGGTCTTTGATAAAAGGCCAGTGAAAATTGGCGAGTGGTATGTGCATGCCACTCCCCCAGACATACGGGTATAAAAGGAGCTGGTATGCAACCACTCATTCAGGTTTTATGCTGAGGAGCCGATATAAGTTCCGGCCATTTCAGCGGGTAGTTCAGCATTGTGGCAGGAGGGACACAACATCTAATTCCCTCCATCAGGGAACGGAGGTTACACAAGTAACCATGACGTTCCCTATCTGTCACTCACTCGACATTGTGTCGATGTAGTGACACTAGGGGTCCCTATACGAAATGCTACAATTGGCTGAACTGTGCTACGTGAACTGGCGGTGTGTGGTGGGCAGACTACTGTCTGCCTCATAGCCAGCACACCAGATCGACACGTAACCTCCCCCAACATAGTTATGAGTGTCGAAAGGCCCTTCTTGGGGACAAGTCGACTACCCAAAAGATAGAGACAGGCTTAACCCAGTCGTGGCCTCTTTTCCCCCTCTTTTTTTCTACTCCCTAAAAAAGAAGGGGGATTATCCGACTGGGCCGCCAGGTCTAGTCGGGGGGTGTCCCTCCCAAGGGGAAGACACAGCGGAGACCACACCTCGCCCAAAGAGAGGGGGGGATATTTAAGTGGAGAGTCTTCAAGGTAGATCCTGCCCAAGGAAGATGCAGTTTGCCAACAGGGAAACGAATTAGCGGAAGATATATATCGCATGGAGTTAGCCTTAAAGGGAACCGCCACATGCAGAGCACCTACCCCAGAACAGGGCTCTTAGTTAGTGCGTGTACTGGGCCGGCAGCGAATCTCTCCGAAAACTCGACTGCCACAGGGCTCGGAGGAAGTCAACCAGGGAGCAAAGTTTGTGAACAGTACTGGGAATTAATGGCGCACGTCTTCAGCTCCAAGGGAGGTGGAAGGCACTATGTGCAAGCGATACACCTGGCCGGCTATCCCGGGCTTATCCGCTTGTGTTGCGTGCCACTACCTGGGACGAAACCGGTTCCACCCGGAGGTTGTAGAACCTTGCACAGGTCTTGGGTGTTGCCCAGCCTGCTGCTCTGCAAATGTCTGTTAGAGAGGCACCCCTAACCAGGGCCCAGGGAGCCGCTACACCCCTGGTAGAATGGGCTGGTAGCCCTACCGGGGGCAGCATGTCCTGGGAGACATATGCCATAGTTATGGCGTCAATGAGCCAGTGGGCGATCCTCTGCTTGGAGACAGCACTTCCTTTCCGCTGTGCACCAAAGCAGACAAAGAGCTGCTCAGAGATTCTAAAGCTCTGCGTGCAATCCAAATAGATGCGTAAAGCACACACCAGACACAGCGACGACAGGGCTGGGTCTGCCTCCTCCTGGGGCAGTGCTTGCAGGTTCACCACCTGGTCCCTAAAGGGGTGGTGGGAACCTTAGGCACATAGCCCAGTCGGGGTCTCAGGATCACGTGAGAGTAACCCGGACCGAAATCCAGGAATGTTTCGCTGACAGAGAACGCTTGCAGGTCACCTACCCTCTTGATGGAAGTGAGCGCAGTCAGGAGGGAAGTCTTCAAGAAGAGTGCCTTAAGCTCGGCTGACTGCAAAGGCTCAAAGGGGGCTCTCTGTAGACCCTGAAGAACTACAGAGAGGTCCGATGAGGGAACGAGGCATGGTCTGGAGGGATTCAGCCTCCTGGTGCCCCTTAGGAACCTGATGATCAGGTCATGCTTCCCTTAGGACTTACCGTCGACTGCGTCGTGGTGTGCTGCTATGGTGGCAACATAGACCTTCAAGGTGGAAGGGGACAGCCTCCCTTCCAACCTCTCCTGCAGGAAGGAAAGCACTGATCTGACTGTGCATCTCCGGGGGTCTTCCCGACAGGAAGAACACCACTTAGTGAACAGATGCCACTTAAAGGCATACAGGCGCCTCGAGGAGGGGGCCCTAGCCTGAGTGATCGTGTCTACCACCTTCCACGTCCCGTCCAGGGGCCAGACATGGAGATTCCAGAGGTCTGGTCACAGGTGACAGATGGTGCCCCGTCCCTGAGAAAGAAGATCCTTCCTCAGGGGAATTCGCCAGGGGTGCTGTCGCGAGGAGCGTGAGGTCCGAGAACCACACCTGGGCGGGCCAGTAGGGTGCTAATAGGATGACCTGCTCCTCGTCCTCCCTGACCTTGCACAGGGTCTGTGCAAGTAGGCTCACTGGGGGAAAACGCATATTTGCGCATGCCAGGGGGCCAGCTGTGTGCCAGCGTGTTTATGCCGAGGGGGGCCTGGGTCAGGGCATACCAGAGCAGGCAGTGGGGAGGATTCTTGTGAGGCGAACAGGTCCACCTGTGCCTGTCGAATCGACCCCAAATCAGCTGGACCACCTGAGGGTGGAGTCTCCACTCTCCCCTGAGGGTAACCTGTTGTGACAGCGTGTCTGCTATAGTGTTGAGGTTGCCCGGGATGTGAGTGGCTTGCAGCTACTTGAAGTGCTGCTGACTCCAGAGGAGGAGATGATGGGCGAGTTGTGACATACAACAAGAGCGCAGACCGCCTTGGTGGATGACATATGTTACCGTTGTCGTGTTGTCTCTCTGAACTAACACGTTCTTGCCCTGTATCAACGGCCGAAACCTCCGCAGGGCAAGCAGAATTGCCAACAACTCGAGGCAGTTGATATGCCAATGCAGTCGCGGACCCGTTCAGAGGCCGGCAGCTGCGTGCCCGTTGCAAACAGCACCCCAGCCTGTTTTGGAGGTGTCTGTCGTGACCACGACACCCTGGAGACCAGTTCTAGAGGAACACCTGCCTGTAGAAACGAGAGGTCGGTCCAAGGGCTGAAAAGACGGTGACAGACCAGCGTGATGACCACGCGATGTGTCCCGTGGTGTCATGCCCATCTCAGGACTCGAGTCTGGAGCCAGTGCTGAAGCGGCCTCATATGCATCAACCCGAGCAGGGTGGCCACCGCCGAGGATGCCATATGCCCCAGGAGCCTCTGAAAAAGTTTCAGTGGAACCGCTGTTTTCTATTTGAACACCTTCAAACAGGCCAGCACTGACTGGGCACGCTCGTTCGTAAGATGTGCCGTCAAGGAGACTGAGTCCAACTCCAAACCGAGAAAAGAGATGCTCTGAACTGGGAGGAGCTTTCTCTTTTCCTAGTTGACCCGAAGCCCTAGTCAGCTGAGTTGTGAGAGCACCAGGTCCCTGTTTGCGCACAACATGTCTCGAGAATGAGCTAGGATTAGCCAGTTGTCAAGATAGTTGAGAATGCGAATGCCCACCTCCCTTTACGGGGCAAGGGCAGCCTCTGCGACCTTCGTAAAGACACGAGGAGACAGGGACAGGCCGAAAGGGAGGACTTTGTACTGATACGCCTGACTCTCGAACGCAAACTGCAGGAAGGGTCTGTGTCGAGGAAGGATCAAGACGTGGAAGTACGCATCCTTCAGGTCTACCGCCACAAACCAATCTTGATGCCGGATGCTCGCCAGAATGCATTTTTGCGTCAGCATCTTGAACGGGAGTCTGTGTAAAGCCTAGTTCAGTACTCACAGGTCCAAGATTGGCCGCAACCCACCGCCTTTTTTTGGTTCAATGAAGTAGGGGCTGTAAAACCCCTTCTTCATCTCAGCTGGAGGGACAGGTTCTATCGCGCCTTTCCGTAGGAGGGTAGCGATCTTCGCGCAAGGTAGCAGCGTTTTCGTCCTTCACCAAGGTGAAGTGGACACCGCTGAACCTGGGCAGATGCCTGGCGAAATGAATCACGTAGCCGAGTCGGATGGTCCGGACCAGCCATCGCGACGGATTGCAAAGCGTAAGCCACGCGTCCAAGTTCCGTGCAAGAGGGACCAAAGAGACAACATCATCAGACGTACTGGCAGGTGGGGCCTCGCGGCGGAGCGGAGCTCGAGGTGCCACACCACGTCGTGGCCGTGCTGAGTCTAAGGACATCGAAGCACTTACCTGGCTCCTTGTGACCACCTAACACATCAGGGGTGGATTTGTGCCATAGCTGGGTGCTCAGGGGCGGGAGGCCACCGCTGGAGCGCCAAACCTGCCAAATAGAGTGGTGGACGGTGGTCGTGATGACAGCCGTGCACACCGGATACGTGACCCAGGGAACAAGGAAACCGCTTTTGCTGAACTCTTGAGTTATGCAGCCACTTGGGCATGCAGTGCATTTAAATGCAAAAGGTAACAAAAAGATGCAGAGATCTGCATACCAGCTCCAGAGCAGCAGGTTTCATCGTCCCTGGGTTGCCCGTATCAAGGGTGCTTTGAAGCCTTTCACGGGTTCTGGGCGGCCACGAGACGGGTGGTGTCTGCTTCCTGTGGTGGGCTCCACGCTGGGGCCAGGCCAAAGGGGCGGGCTGCGGCGGAACCGGTGCAGTCACCGCAGGGGAACGCCCTTGGCGATGAGTAGACTGGGTGCGGGATCTTGAGCCACACAGGGGCAGGAGCCGGCGGACTCATCCGGAAGCCCGATCGGGGCAGACGAGCGTGCTGGGGAATGGGAGGTCCGCGGGGGGATACCCGGCAGAGGCGGTCCCATTGGGGACCCCAAATCGCCCCCAGTGCTAGCCGCGCTGGCCTCATACCCGTGACCGTCAGAAGGCGAGAGATAACGAGCGCAACCAGGAATAACACACAATCGGAAAAGCATCTTTAGAAAGATGTGTCTTTAAAAAGCTGTTCCGTGTGTGCCGCTCTTTTAGAGAAATATACTCTTTTAGAGAAATATACTCTTTTATTTCTGCCGAAGCGCCCAGCGGCATTCTCTGCATTGCACCAGTGCAGAGGGGGGAGAAGCCGCTGAAATGCGCAGTCAGATCCAGCAGAGGTGAATGAACAGTCGTGGGAATTCAGCTCAGTGAACATGACCGTTCGGCTCTGAAGAGAAAATCTGAATGAGTGGTTGCATACCAGCTCCTTTTATACCCGTATGTCCGGGGGACTGGCATACAAATACCACTCGCCAATTTTCATTGGCCTTTTATCAAAGACCAGAGGTGTCTCGGGCTCCCAAGGGTGACCCCTAGTGTCACTACATCGACACAACGTCGAGTGAGTTACAGATAGGGAACTGCCTCGATAGAATGTTGATAACATCTAACAGCAAATATCATCACAAAGGCAGCACCTGCATAATCTGTGAAACACTAACCATGCAAAACGTTTCCTGCTCTTCTGTAAATGTATCCAGAAAGGAATTTGTGGCAGCGGGGGCGTGGTCAAGCATCCGTCCGGAGAGAGAGAAAGCGGTAAGGGCGCTTGCACCTGAGCTAGATTATGTTTAACACCTGTCTCTAATTCCAGTGAGCATGGGAGAGCGGCGTATAAGCAGCCACGCGACCAGCAGAGAGAGAGAGAGAGTCTGGCACAAGGAAGGCCACGGTGCTCCTGAAGCTGTTACGTTTAATCTGTTGTGCTTGTGAAGCTGATGTGTCTAAGTAACTACGTGCCTGTGAAGCTGATGAGTTTGTTTAGTTGTAAAGCATTGAAGTGGCCAATTAAAAGTCTTACCTGAGCCTGGAAAACCCGCTTCCCTGTGTTCTCCTTCCCTTCTGCTGTGAAGTTGTGTTACAGAATTGTATTTGATTATGCAAGAACACTTCCTTTCCAAGGAAAAATGGCTATGGGAATAATATTTTCATATTTTTGTCAGTGCCCAGATATAGAAAAGCATTTGTAAATTTCTGTGTAGGTGCATATGTGTGCTATCATCAGTCAAGTGTTTCCCCGACATGAAAGCCTGTTGAGGCAGCTGGATATTCAAAAAGCCAAGAGAATGTTTGGCTATGTTTATCAGCCGTTGGATAATACTAAACCATACAAACTGCTTGTTACCTTCTCTGTAGCTGTAGTAATAGCACTTTAAAACACTCCCCTAACAAATAGAAAGAGAGACACACACATCACATCATCTTCAGGTCAATCTGCAACTGACAATCAATAATTGTCAATAAGCAGTGCTTTGGGATTACCAGCAGCCTTCCATTTTAATCCTGTACACTTCACTGATTCAAAAAACATTAGGCCAGGCCATAACAGATAGATTTAGCTTTTCTCCATTAAAGAAAAGACGAGAGGGCATCCCATCTGTGTCAATCTGGGCATGGCTTGCAAAGAGCTATTCAGTCAAATGAGTGCAAAAGGTAGGGCAAATTAAGACCAAAAATTGAGTGGTTTTGGATACAATAGAAGATGGTATGGTACAATGATTAACAAAGACTTGAAGGGGTAGTTCACCCAAAAATGAAAATTCTGTCATTATTTACCTTATGTCCATTGACTTTCTTGAAACACAAAGAAACTATTCACAGGAGAATGTCCAAACTGCTCTTCTCCATACAATGAATGTAAATAGTGACCACAGCTGTCAAGCAAGATTTTCAGTTAAATACATTTTAGCCTGTTCCTCACACAAAGCTTTCGTATGACTTCGGAAGATTTGGAATATTGCACACAAGTAGTATGTAATACTTTATCATCCATTACAGTGCTTTTTTGTCCTTTTTGGAACTTGGCAGCCCCTTGTCAACTTCCATCCACTTCCATATTATGAAAGAGAGCAGCTTGGAAATTTTGCTAAATTTCTCCTTTGGTATTCCAATGAAAAAACTAAGTCAAACAAGTTTTAAATGACCTGGGGGTGAGTAAATGGTGACAGAATTTTCATTTTAGGGTTGAACTATCCCTTTAAATGCAAGTTTGTGTTTGTGTAGAAAGAAAAGTGTGACTTGAGAGAAAGGCTTCAAGGTTAGAAAAGGGGTTTGGTAAAAAAGGGAAACTTGAATTGAACACCGGTCCTAAAAGGCCATCCTTCAGAGGCTGGAGCATGCTGCGAGGGGAATACCAAGCTCTGTGAACAATGACTGCAGGTCAGGGTCAACTCAGCCAGTCTTTCAGAATGGCCCACACAAGTGTAGATGGAAGCAGAGCCCACCAAAGCAGACTGAAGAACAGCTGTGAACTGAAAGGAAGCACTTCTGAAATTAATGACATTCAGTGGTCTCTTACTATATACTGTAAAATCTACAGTAGTCCGCTGTTGGTCTGCAATTTGTCAAAAACAAACCAGAATGGATGTAATGTTATTTGCCTCTGTGTTATATTTTGTTCTCTTGTCTTGATATATACTTAATAGTGCAGAAGGCAATCACAGCTAGCAGCTCTAAAGAGAATTTAAAAAATAGTGATATCCTCCAAAAAGGTTTCCCAAAAAGTTACCCCATCTTCCATTGTTCCGTAAAACAGATAGTCCTGCCCCAAACAGATATTTCAAAAAAAGAAATGTTGACTATCCTAATTGTTCATGTTAGATGGCAAATGAACTAACTGTCTTGTAGACCAAAATGCAGAGCAAGACAAGACAGAGTACAAGGAGGTTGACAAAGTTTTTAGACAAAAAAAAAAAGGCATCTTTTCTTTCTTGCAAATGACAAAATTGTTGCCTGGGGACTAAATTGTTGCAATCCATTATTCTGCTCTGTTCCAATAATGTCCTTTTATTTTCCCATTACAGATGTATTAAATATGCTGTGTTGAATTTCAAAATGAAGTCTACAGATCATAAAAGTTACAATGTACATTTTCCATTTCTAAAGATATGTCTAATTTCTGAATTTTCTTGAACAGTTAAAGAGACAGTTCATCCAAAAAAATTAAAATTATTTCATCATTAACTCACCATAATGTTGTTCCAAACTCGTATGATTTTGTTTCCTTCCTCGGTCACCATTAACTTTCATTGCATTTTTTTCTCTCCATACAAAAAAAGTGAACGGTGACTGAGGTTAACATTCTGCCTAAAATCTCCTTTTGTGTTCCATGGAGGAAACAAAGTCATTTGAGTCATTTCAAAGTCATTTGAAACAACATGTGGGTGAGATAATGATGAAAGAATTTTCATTTTCGGGTCAACTATCCCTTAAACATAATAAGTAGTGAGGGGACTGATATCACACTATCTGCCACGGGATCTCTGACACCGTGAAAACTTCATAGAAATTTCCTCCCCTTTCCCCCAACCCTCTCCTTTTCTCCTCTTTTGCAGACTCTCTCACTGTAAACACATGCTTGAGCGACGCTCCCTTTAATTTGTTCAGCCCAACTCTTTGAACGGATGAGAGACCCTTGAGCCTATTTATATTTGCTCTTCCGCAAAAAGAACAGCGTATTTATATGCAGACCCCTTTATCTTCAATCTTTTTTTTCTTTCAGTTTTTTATGCTTGTGGTTTATTCCTCAAAGCATCTGCTGAGATCCAAGAGTTGTAAAGCTTGTTCTGTAATTACAGTAATTGCTTGGCAACATTAAAAGCTTATGGTCTCTTCAGCAATAAGAAAAAGCATGTATTGTAAGAAGGGCCTTTTGATCTTGACACTTTTAAAAACCAGAACCCCTCAAATGTTGACAATAGAGTCAATTTAAGGACTCTCTCTGGAATGACAGCCAAACCAGAATAAGAGGTCTTCACTGTGGGTTATTGGTGTAAGTTTCCTTTCCTGTTTGGATGAGGTTTATGTGACAGATGCCCAAATAATTAGGCATTGAAGAAACAAACAGATTCACCTTTGATCCTATTTTTAACTCATCATAAAATTGCAGTATTATTATTTGGAAAACGTCACACACACAGCATAGTAGGTATTGTATAGTAGGTTAGTTCACCAAAAAATGAAAATTCTCTCATCATTTACTCTCCCTCAGGTCATCCCAGATGTGTATGACTTGGTCCGTTCAATGCAAGTGAATTATTGCAAGAACTTTGAAGCTCCAAAAAGGACATAACGGCAGCATAAAATTAATCCATACAACTCCAGTGGTTAAATCCAGGTCTTCATAAGCGATATTATAGGTGTGGGTGAGAAACAGATCAATATTTAAGTCCTTTTTTAAATATAAATTCTCCTCCCTGCCCAACTGGTGGCGATATACATGGAGAATGCAAATCGGCAAAAACAAAAGAAGAATGTGAAAGTGAAAGTGGAGATTTATAGGGGGAAAAAAATTACATTTAAGCTGCCCTTATATGCTTTTTGGACCTTCAAAGTTCTGACCACCATTCAGTTGCATAGAATAGACCTACAGAGCCATTTTTCAAAAAATCTCATCCAAAATCATACAAATCTGGGATTGCATGAGGGTGAGTAAATGATTAGAGAATTTTTATTTTTGGGTGAACTACCCCTTTAACGTTCATGGCCTGGACACATTCATTTCCATTGTAAGTGTTGTACTGTAACCACAATTATTTGTTTAAATTATTATTTTTTATTTATTTTTTATAAAAAAGGGACAATTCAAAATTCTTTTGTGGTAATCAACAGTATATTGCAAATGCTGTCAACTGAGCTTAACTTGTATTGAACCCGGAACATTCCTTAAATATAAAGTAAAATCAGTTATGTTGACTATTTTTGCTCCACTAACAAAACTATTTCCAAATGAAGCCAAAGCAGCATCAACAAGTGCACGTCACCAAGCAAGGCACAGACCTGCAGCCTGTCTGGAATGCTGAGAACACAGACAAACAGAGTGATTCAAAATTTCAATAAATTATCAGCACTCCTGGAACATGCTTGTCCAGTCAGATTAGCGGACCGGAACTACTGTTGTATAATCCTGGAAACTGCTTATCATATAGGTGGACCAACCAATCGAATGAACCAAAAATATCACACAAAAATGTCCCTGGTAAAATGCACTACCACTAGTCCAGTATTCAATGACAGTGCTAGCTGATTCATTTCACTTTCCAAGCATCCACCAGAGACCAATCTACGGTGTTTGGCCAAGCCAAGAAGATATCATTGGCTAAAAATAATTCATGCAGTATTCTGTCATGCTCTTTTCCCCTTCTGGGTAATTTTTCAACAACAAGCTCTCCTGTGAATAACAGAACCTCCTTTGTGGTATGGCTCCTGGGAGGGCCCAGTTTCTGCCAAGTCAAACAACGGCTCAATGCTCCAAGCTGGTAAAAATTGAGCGAGAGCCTCACAAGATCACCGGGACTGCATAGCACACAGCAAGCACCTGGTTACTTACAGCATTACCATTAATCAAGATATCAGCACACAAGAAGAGGGAGCATTACTAGGGATTAATAAGAATCAGTAGATTGTCTTTGGCAGTTTTAGTTTAATATCAGAATGATTGCAGAAATAAATGCCTAAAACTGCATAGCTGAATTATAAAACATCCCTATACAATTTCTGCCTACATTATTTTTTATAATTTGTTTAAAGACCCTCATTCATTCAAAAAAAATAAGATGTCTGTTTGTTTGCAGATTCCACTTGGTTGACATTTTTTAAATAATGTGGTGTCGTTCAGACATCTTTTAGAATGACTTAAGTGTCCAAAAGAATTAAAACAAATTCTAGAGGCCACTGTAGCTAAATTACATTGACACAGCAGGTATCTGAGAAACTCAAGAAGAAGCTCTGTAAATGAACAATTATCCTTGCAGTTATTTCTGTATTAGGTTGGGAATACCAACGAGCACTGTGTCAAAACTTTCCACTGTCCTAATGTGGTGCATTTTACAAGCCAATTGTACTGTATGTCATTTTGCACCATTTGGCTTGCAAAGCCTCAGCTGGAAATAACCGCAATTTCTGCTAATTTATCTCACCCCGATGCAGGTCCACAATCAAAAGATTTCTTATTTTAATGTTTTTCCTTTTACTTCTGTAGCTATGTATTCACCATCAAGACACATTTCTCTTGTCCACGGTGAGTTAAGTGCCTTCTGACAAAGCCTTGACCATTTCAAGTGTCATATCCCTGGACATGCTTGTGTCCACACAGGTCAATGACAAGCACAAAGCCAGTTCATTGAGTTTGCATTGAGGGTGTGTGAATTAATGTGCATTATCAGTGTTAGGTCAGAGAGTTACTGACAGACTTATGGTCCATGTTGTTTAGAAATCAGCCTAATTTGTCTCTTTGAGAAGCTGTAAATCAGTGGTTCTGAACTGGTGGCTTGTGACCCAAATCTGTATGCATGTTATTCTGAAATGCTAAATGCAAATCATCAAATGCAACAAACTGTATGTTTAAAAATTAGGAAAGAAAAAAAAAAGAAGGAAAAAAAAAGGGAAAAAAATAGCTTATCGACTTTTAAAGGGGAGGAGAAAATACTTCCCATAGCTATATTTTGCTGTTAATGTAAAAAACTGCACGTTCACTCAAATGCCATGGTATTTTGACATAAGGGTTGAAGCTAGCCAATTAGGTAGATGCCAACAGAAAAGGGTTGCCTGCCATCCCCTTATCCTTAAAAACCATTAACTAAACTACCTAAGGGAAAATTGGTTAGTTAATTAATTAATTAATATAGGTTAACTTGCAGCAAAAATAAACATGGTGTGCCCACCACAAATCTTTTGGTGTGGTGAATTGCAATTGGCATAAAACATCAAATTCGAGAGATATTTAAAACCAAAATTGAAAACTTTCCTAATCAGTCAGTATGACATTTTTTTTATAATTTTGCAAATTACTGTGCCTATGCAGTTCATGGTAATATTAATACATTTTATTATTATTATTATTTTTTTTATTTTTATTATTATTATTTTGTGGTAACTTTATGTACAGTACGTTAAGCAACTTTGGTACTGTGTTAGGTTACCACTTGATGTCCAATGTAAAATATGGGTCCTGAAGCAAAACCAGTTGAAAACCACTGCTCTAAATGAGCATAATCCCAGTAAACAAACCTATGTGCTTTAACTGTTGCGCCCTCAATGTCGTGTCTTGGTAAGATCACTATCAAAAGACTTGCTCTAAGCCAAAACAATATTGCTTGACACATATCACATGTGACATTGGAGTGAAAAGCTTTCCAACAATTCTAGCATAGTATCCCTGAGCTGAAATATTTAATGAACAACACATTCACCTGTTATCAATAATCTAAACAGATTCCTGCTTTTTCTATGAACTCTGCCCTGAGTGCCACACTCTTTGCTGAGGTCAACATTAGACAGGAGATTAAGTAATATGACCTCTATCACAGTGCTTTCTGTGTAGGAACGAAAAGATCAGCAGCTCAAAAATGCCAATGGCAAATAAAGCTTACATGGTGAAACAAAAAAGCAAAAATCATAATAATTATTATTAGTGTTAGACTGTATTTCAAACTCCTACAAAGTAATATTGTAAGATTTTACTTCACTAAAAGTAGGATTTATTTAGACTACTGAAATGTATACATTTTAAAATTACATTTAAAATTAATTTTAAATAATAAAACCATGTTACAAAGGGTCACAATAAATACAGTGGGCTCCAAAAGTCTGAGACCACTAGTGAAAATGCTTAAATTTTGCATTCTTTTTAAATTTAATACAAATCATTTAATTTAAAAGCATGCAATCAGCATTTCAATCAACAATCGGAGAGAAAAGTTGAATTTACTGTACTGTACATGAATTTCAGAATTTGGTATGTCCCCTTTTGCTTCAATGATGTCATGCACTTGAGCTTGCAAGGACTCCACAAGTTCATGCGAAACTGGATGGTCCATGTTATCCAACATGACTTGAGAATGTTCCAAAGAGCATCTTGTGTGCTTCAATGGAAGCAAGGAAATATGACATTTTGTGCAAAAGTGTTACCAAGGTCAATGCCAAAAATTTGCTTAAATAGTGACCTAGAAACAATGCTGAAAATGTTATATTTCTTCATTTCTCATCACGACGTCTCTCTGTTTGAAATATTTCAAAATTAAAAATATATTTCCAGGTTTAATAGCGGAGGGGAAAATCCCACATTTTCAATGTGTTCTCAGAGTTTTGGACCCCACTGAGTTTAACTACCCCAACTGATGAACAGCATCAAAAATATGGGAAAATACACAACTAAGCTGTCTTTGTCGACAAAGAGTTCTTCAGTCATGGTTTTATCAAGACACACTTCTTAATAGGACTTGAAAACTCCCCACGATGGTCTGTTTAGTTTCAAGGCCTTTTATTCTGATGTAAGGAGCTGAAAACATAATAATGACAGGCTCAAATATGATGCCCTTTTATTAGAGGATGACAATGTCATAAATAGGATTAAAATAGGCCACTGTCTGCTGCTGGAGCCTTGCATTCTGTTTTATGTAAGACCTACTGTATCATGGTTAACCACATGTGAATACAATGGCCAAACCACATGTGAAGGAGCATGTCAATAAAGTCTTCATTAATCAAAAGCTACAACTCTGTGTTGTGTTTGCTGAGGTTTTCATCTTCTAAATGAGAGATATACGGAATAAAGGTGAGGTTTGGCTGAACGAGACTTACAGCACGGGGAACGCTGCAAAACACTCCCAGGAGTCATACGTCTTTCCGGTCTTTCATAGAGAAGACGGTGAGGAAATCTTTCATGGTTGATTGAAGAGGAAATTATGCTGTTTTAGGTTGTGGTTGCTCTAACATCCCACTTCCTTTTGGATGACAGTTTCCCTAACATTTTGAAAGGCAGTAGCTCATCTAAAAATGAGATAAGCCACTGTGAACAAGCTTCTCTCATCGCTCATGAACATGCAACAGACATCAATAACATTTCAGCATGTTTATCCCCAAAACCCATTGTATGCTTTCAGAAGACTTGAAATATGACGCACAAGCCACATGGACTCCGTTTCTGATACTTCTGGGTGCTTTTTAAAGCTAAAAAATTAGTCACTATCAACTTTTTTTCTCCCCCTTTTTTGTTCTGCATAAAGAAAGTCAAACTGGCTTGGAACGATATGAGGGTGGGTAAATTATGACAGCATTTTAAATTTGTGGGTGAAATATTCCTTTAATGTGTGGAAAAGTATTGTATCGACGATACTTCTAAGTAATCTGTCTTGACCATGCTGACTTCTGACCATAAAATCTCCCATTGATCTTCCTCTTATGCTGTGATCTAAAGCTGGATCCTGGCAGTGCTGACAAACCCAGGTGTGATTAACAGGTACTCGATGAATAGATGCAAAAAAATAGCCCTCATGGCCCACATACAACCTCCTTTCTGAAGTAGCCAACACCTGTTTCATCTCTCCTGTATAGACAAAAATGCTGTGACCCAGCTTTGAACTCAGAACCTGCCCACTGTCACTGATCTTCTGATTGTTTATGAATGGTAGCTGGTGTCTCCTCATTGTCAGGCTCTATGGTTGAGCATGTTGACTTCAAATGGAGTTTATCTTCAGAGAAGAGCAGGGAGGATCCTCTGCTCTTGGCCCAGCCCCTATGATGTGCTCTTGATGTGAATATAAACTTATTTCATGTGGCATAATTGAAAGATGAAACATTTATTTGCTGGCAGATCATTGTGCTTGTAAATGTGTCTTTGAAAAAGAAGGCTGCCTGTCTTGAAACACTTGATGCATTGTAACTGAATAATGTCTGGTAGTCTTCCTTGAGCCTGTGATCTGGATCCTATCATCCAGAGACAAAAATTGCAAATGAGATCTCCTTAAAATCTCTATTGTGTCTCCAAGGAGTGATTAAATTGGGAGCACATGGACATATTTGCTTAAGTCTCCTCTTTCACAGAAGATCGCAGTAATCGCACAAGTGTCTCTGTAGAGTTTCAGAAATATTTCAAGAATGTCATCGACTGTGCTCAGATCTGCCAAGATACCAAAGACCCCAATCAAAAGTCAGAGATTTCAATATGAAGTGAACATTTATCATACAATTCTTCAAAGACGAAATAATCTGAGCTATGCTAACCACTTTAAATTTCTAGCTCGATACTCTAACTCTGTCAACAATTGTCTCATCCCGAATCTTAGGAGAAACATCTGAGACAAAGTTAATACTTAAAGCTGAAGTATGTCACTTTTTTGTGTTCAAATACTTTCTACTATCCCAGCTTAATATGAATAGACAACTATAAGTAAGCCATTCATACACTGTAAACCCTAATGTTGTCATTAATGGAAAAATCAAGTTGTCTTAACTAAACTTAACTTGAAATGTTTTGTTTTGGGCTCATAACTCAAATATCTAAGTTCCTTGAACTTATTTTTCTTAAAAATCCATAGACTTCAGATGTTAAATGTCAATAACTTAAACTGTTGTGTACAGAACTGAGGCCATGATCAAAACTCACAGTGTGCTGCACTTGAATCATTTTATGGTGTTTCCTTGGTCAAAGGAGCATTTAAACAATTGTTATTAAGAATTCATAGAAGTTTTATCTGCTGTATAGTATTAATTACGTTGTTTTGATGCAAACAGTTGATTTGTGTGATGACACCATTAGAGTGATCTGTGTCCCCTTTGGAAAAGTTGGATTCTGTTAAAACAGTCTCAGTTCTCATAGTGCACGTGCAACTGAAGTACAGGCATATTTGCATTTCTGTGAAGAAATACATTTATTTCATTATTGACCTAGAATCAGTTATAATCTTCATTTTTTTTTTAAAGATGTGTTATTGTATGACCTTAATTTAAGTCTATTCAATTAAAATTATTAAGTTGAAAACAACATTCAAATAGCAAATCTGAGTTAAGTCTACTTGCATCTAGTTACCTTAACCTAAATAGTTAAGGTCATTCTATATGAACATCAAGTTGAGTAAACTTAATTACACACGTTTTGGAGACACCACTACTCAGTTCAATTAAGGTAACAGGTTTACTCAGTTAATTGAGTAGAGTCAGCTCATTAGGGTTTTCAGTGTAGGTTAATTTTCTTGTCTTTGTGGCGCTATATAAATTCCTCTGTTTGTTTTGAATGGCCCATCTTGCCCTACACAATAACATTGACTTAACCAATGATGTAAGCTGGGGTTTGGACGATCTGTTTTTTTTGTTTTGCTTTTTCAATCAATGGCAGACATAGATGAAAATGGCGTATTCGGAAGGCTTTTAAAAACAATGTTTAATTTTGTAATTCAGTCTGGTGGTGATTGTGGTGCAGAAATTACACACTTCAGCTTTAAAATATAACTGATAAATCAAATGTCTCCTGATATATAAAAAATGCAACCTCTGAGCAATATATACTGTATATTTATAAATATATCTATATATATGGGTCATTGACAAATAAGGTTGCCCAAGATGATACAAATATTTTTAAAATCTGGTTTAAAACAGATGTGTCAAGATCATAGACATGTCATCTTTGAGTTAATGTTGCATTTACAAATTGTTTGAAAAATATTTATAGCAATTTGAAAAGAAAAATATTTAATGACTTTAAAAATGTAATGTGGTGCAACCATCAAGTAAAAGGTATTAAAATCTTGAATGCATGCTAGTGTACACAATTTCATTATTAATTTCAAAAATGTTTACAAACATATGTTTCAAGGTGAAAAATATTTTTTTTTAAATATCATGAATTAAGTCAAGAATATCAAGAAGTTTCATCATGGTTGCACCAAATGACTTGAACCAAATGTGCCTTTTCATGAAAATGTTAGAATATTGATATTTAATGGTATGACAAAATGATGATTTGTTTTTAAACCTTCACACACTGTCTTGTGGGTCTAAAGAGATCTTCTCTGATTTATGATTTTTGTCACATGACAACAAAATTACTTACTACATGTTGGTTGTGCCACATGACTTTGATTTGGTGAACAAACGTTTTTCAAATATTAAATAGATTAAAACAATTGTTTCACTGCATTTTTTAAAAAGAAATATTAATAAAAGTTTATTCAGCAGAACTCATGGCAAAATGTTTTTCAAGAATTTCAGCTTTTAATGAGACTTCAAAGTTTTTTCCTGTCTCCAGACGGTTGCTCCACATGACAAATATTATATATATATATATATATATATATATATATATACACTTTCCGAGCACTTTATTAGGAACACTATGGTCCTAATAAAGTGCCCAACGTGGTCTTCTGCTGTGGATGCCTCGCAGAATAGCGTGGGCCTATGTCTCCACGGGAAACGCGCTCAACAAGCCACATGATAAGATTGACGGTCTCAGACGCGGAGGCAACTGAGATTCGTCCTCCGCCACCAGGATTGAGGTGAGTCACTACGTCACCATGAGGACTTAGAGCACATTGGGAATTGAGCATTCCAAATTGGGGAGAAAAGGGGAGAAAAAATTTAAATAAAACAATGCCATGGTATAGGCATCAGTTCTCTATGGCTTAAAAATATTATCAAACAGAACAGGTTTCTTCTTTCATTTTGGAATATTCTGAAAAATTTTCCCTCCTCATTTATTACATGCACTGCTGTTGATCATTTTTTAGTTGCTCTATATTTTTGTTGCTCTACATATATAAATTGAACCTTCTCCTTTCTCCCCCTCTTCACTAAGATAGCATTGATTTTGTCAAACAAAACCGCTATTGTCTCATATGAGCTGAACAGACAGAGAAGCATAAAGCACAAAAGTAAACTGTCTGTTCAAAGAGATGAAACGCCACAAACACTGACATCTGGATCCTCTCAGGGCTTAATCGTATAAGGTAAATGGGCATTTTCAGACTTTAGGCTTAGCTCTAAATTGATGGTCTGGACATTTTGTTGTTGCCTATCATTATTTTATTTTATTTTGTCTAGGTCCTTGTGGCTAAATCTCCTGTTTTCAACTGCGTAGTGGAAACACTATATTTAGTTTAGGCCTATTCATGATATTACCAAACAGCAAGCAATTCTCTGGTGTTAATCGAAACACCATGAAGCAGCCATTCATCTTTGGTAAGGTTGAATAAACCTTGGGTTCCTGAAGTGCTGTCCCTACCAACCCCCATGAGCTGGGGTTTTTCTTAAAATCATTTAAGGACAGTTAACAGTTCACAGCCACATTCTGTCCATTACAAGTCTAGAAGTATAAAGGACAGAGACTGGGGAATGTTTGAGGGGAAGGATAGAGGGAGCAATATTGTAGAAAACACGCTTTGTATGACCTTGTATAAGCAGATATCTCATGTGAAACAATGTGAGCATGAACAAGTTGTTTTACACAGTATATACAGTTCAGTGGGAACCAAAAGTCTGAAAACGTGGAAGTGTACAAGCTTATGTACACCTAAAAATAAAGAGACATTTTTAATCTTTGAAAAGTTCAAACAATTAAACGTTATGACGTAAGATTTTGGACTGTTTCTAGGTCTCTAATCCAATTAACACACTTTTGACATTGGCCATGCCAACTCCTTTGTATAGTAGGTTACATTTCCTTGTTTCCATTGAAACACAAACGTGTGCAGTAAATGCCAGCTTGAGTGCATCTTGCCAGCAATGTTCCAATCAACTTTCACTCAAATTGATATAATGTTAGTATATTTTTTAAAAGGTCTATTTTATTAATTTATAAAAAATTCAAAATAGAAGTATTTCTATTTGAAATGTATTTGAAAGTAGACCTCAAGTGGCCTCAGAATAGTAATAGTAATACACACACAAATGTATATATATGTTAAGTGTCACTAACTTTTATGCTACATTTTTCGTGCATGCTAAGTACTTATTAAAAAAAAAAAAAAAATCATATTATGTCATGAAGTCTGTTCAGATTTAAGCCATTTGCTTTGATTTGATATGTTTTTGGTTTTGGTTTTAACTCTGCTAAGTTAGCTCAATGGAGAGAAATATGGTCAAGTAAACTTGTCAAGCTGTTACACTAGACAACTCTATAAGCCAAAATCTTGCTTTACCATAACTTGTGTGTCAGAAGCTGAGGCAATCCAAACAACTATAATAAAATTACAATCCATATCCTAAACACAGAGAACTGCAGTTTAAACAAACATAGGGACTCACAGGGGCAAGAGCGAGGGCTCAGTACAACTGTTCTTTTATGGAGAAAGAAATGACGATAAATGCCATCTGACATAATAATAACAAGGTGTATATGGCAATAACTGCTTAGTTTCATTCGAGCATAACAAAACAAACAATAGCTTGGGACAACATGCCTTAGAGTGAGCATTTCAACTTTGTTTAAACAGATAAAGCACAATGCCACAGTCACATGTTTCACAAGCTCAAAGAAGAGACTCGGCGCCAAAGAATGCAACCTTAATTAGCAGTCGGCCCCAACACGTTCATCCGCTTTAGTTTTCTGAATAAATTAGTAAAATAAGATTAACTGAATAAATTAAATAAAAGCTGCAATAATAAGACAGTATTAGGTGTAAATACTAGGGCTACATCATGGGTTGCATTATAAGGTCAATAGTTCTGAGTTTATAGTAGCATTGATTTAATAGAAATCCCTCTCAGTTCTTAGCAGAGGTTTAACTCATAGTATTAGGGAGTTTACTTATTTGCAAACAGTTTAGTATTGTAAGCTAAGAAACCTAAGCTGTGGTCCTCAGTGAATGGCTCAAAACATTTGCACAACTGCCATTCAGTTTACGTTGGGGCTTATGAAAATGGTTATTTAACAAACCTTGTAGTAAAAACTCTGCATGCCTTTGTCTCCCCCTCTGAACGGCACATTTAACTTTTTGAATATCAACAGGGCTGAGACCAAAACAAACACACACCAATAAATCAGCACAGATCATTGCATTTCCATGATTCTGTCATCATTTACACACCCGCATGTTGTTCCAGACCTGTATGACTTTCTTCTTCTGTGGAACACAAAAGGAGAAAAGTAAATGGATGTTCTGACAAATTTCCACATAATTAAAGTGATTGGGGACTTGTGCTGACGAGGTCTAAAATGAGTAAAGGGTCCATAAAAGTACCCACCATAAAAGTGGTCCATATGACTCGCTATATTCCAAGTCTTCTGAAGCCATATGATAGATTTGTGTGAAGAACAGGTCAAAATGTAGGTTTTTATTCAGTGAAAATCCGTCCCTCTGCTGTAGCTTTCAAATTAAATATGGTGCCATTCAGTGGTGTAGTGGTGAAGAGGTGGGCATTCTATGAATTTACCATGGACCCCACCACCACAAACAATGGTCTGTTCTAATCATAGTCGAATATAAACTTATTCAGGGTAAGACAATTTCTTGCTGGCATGGTGTACTAAAAGCCAAGGTATAGTAACTTGATGTTGAATATCTATTTAAATTAATAGGTTTTATTAAGGGTTCTTTTTACTAGTTAAATGGGTAACACTTTATAAATTCTCTCATTAATAAACTAATATATACATGACCTAACTTAATAAAATTGTAAGCATTGTATAGCTAATACGAGAGTATTAATGTTCACGTTAACACTTTATCTCATTTTAGGTGAGCATTTGCAAAATCCTTAGAAAGATAGGTGGGCATATGGCATAGACTACACTACTGGTGCCACTGGATGTCATTAGGGTCCCAGCAAGTTTGGCAACAATGTTGACTGGTCATGTTGTACTGACAACAGAACGTCAATGACATCAAACCCAATGTGCCTTTTGTAAAGGTGAAATATTTTATGTAATCGGAGGTCAAGATCTTCAGTGAATAATGGCTTAAATTTCTTCAGAAGATCATTGGTCATTTGGGCTATTTATCTGATATTTTTATGGTGCTTTCATGTAATTTTAGAGCTCAACATCTCAAGTCCCCTTTAATTTCCATTATATAGAGGCCAGTATATTCTTGAACATTTCTGCTTTAGTGTTCCACAGAAGAAAGTAAGTCATACTGGTTTGGAACAACATGAGGGTGAGTACATGATGACAGAATTTTCATTTTTGGGTGAAGTCAGTAGTAAAAGCAGATGGACAGAAAGGAGGCAGGTCGCACTTGTACATGGCTGGTTCCCCATTGATTGTCATGAGTGGAGCCGGAGAACATAAGCCCCTCTGAAGAGAACAAAGAACATGACTGAAAGGACAAGCCATCAGGCCCTCACTCTATTCAAGACACTCCCTCTCCTTTCTCTCTCTTGAGCTACCCTTCATCCCTGATCAGACCCTCCTCCTCTCCAGCGCTTAGATCATGCATTTAGAGTAAAAAATGTCCTAACAGGTGCAAAAACATCCGGTCATGATCGGTTAATTAATTAAAGGGTAAATCAAATTCAAATAATCACAAACACACTGGGTCAAGTACTTAACATGGACTTACAGTACAAGATATGGAAGTGCTTCTTGGTATGGTAAAGTTTTGAGCCCTAGGTAGTTATCAGTATTGGAAAAGCTACTTTAATAATGTAGGCCAAGTTACAAGATACTCATAATTTATTTAGGACTACAATCAATAGTTACTGTAGCTACAGTACAAACTACTGACAAAAAGTAGCCTACTACATAGAAGTACATACAAAAACACATTTCAGATTTATAGCTTAATCAGAACAGAATTTCTCTAGCTCAAAAAGAAATGAAATTCAATGAATGAGTCAATGAATCTTGTTAGAGTGAAAGCATTAAACTTGAACAGGTGAACGTATGCTAAATACAACAACAACAACAAAAAAATAATAATATCACAACTGGGTCGAAAGCAGTGATGAACAGGAGTGGATACAAAAGTATTTTGCTATGAAAAGGCACAACATACAGCACTGAGACTTGCATAAGTGAATTTTGCCTTTTTGAACTGGTTAATTTAATTGGACCATCTGAATGAATGATTCAGTAAAACAAATTTTACCATTTTACAATGGTACATATGAGATGTTTCAGGAAAGCATGTTTAATTATTGAATGCATGTTTACAATATAACGTGACTTATTACACGGCATACTAACATCTCTGGAATACTAAATTCTGATCGGTCGATCGCGCTATGCAGCCGTCTTATATTTCTGAATAATGACTGCACACGGGGATAAAGCAACACTTCACAGATTATCCGGGTGTTGCACATCATAATTCCTGCTTCTTATAACTCTGCTATCTCTACAAGCTAATAAAATGATTTAAACTCAAATCAGTATTTCATGTCCATTTAATTACATATTTGGTAAGTAGCAGTATAGTAAGCAGGACAATCTTCAGTCAGCCGGTCATTATAGCAAAAAATATACCCCGCATCAGGGTCCTGACCACCCTGTTTGGGGTTATTTTGCGATAATGACCTGCTGACTGTAGAATATCCCTTACATATAAAACACTAATGGAACGTTTTGTCGCACTACACCACTAAAAATTAGCACATGACTGGAAGAGCTACACTTTGGAAAGAGCTGAGCTACTGGCATTTATAGGCATCACTAATTTTAGTTAGTTATTCCTTAACACTTGTAGAGATGCAAGAATGAAAAGATGAAATGCAAAAAATGATGCATTTTTCAAATATGTGAGCAAAAGATAATTTGCATTTGGTGGTCTTGATGCTGAGGCTACCAGTTTTGTCAACGCCCCATGCATATACTGAGCTGTTTTCTTGTAGTGCTATTTTCCGGCATGTTTAAACAAGAAATGATATCATTGTTTATTTCAGCCCTGAAAATGACTGTATGTGTGTTCCGTATTAACATAAGAGAGTTGTCACTCTGACAGCAGGTATGTTTTGAACCCCCAGATCACGTATTTCAAAGGGGATTACAGATATGATGATAGATATATTGCATGTACTTGTATGACTGGTAAACCACACTGAATGAACAATGAGCCTGAGTTATTGTTGTGGTGTATGGCAAGGATAACAAGTGAAGCATTTCTCCTTTGATTTAGAAAAATGCTCTGACTTAAATTACAGTCACGTTTTGAGATCGGTGTCTCTGAGTTAACGTGAACATGACTTTTTTCTTTTGTTAAAAAAAAAAGTCCTGAGATCTAAGCCATGGAATGTAAAACATGTAATTAAAATATTTTGCCTAATAACCACTGCCATGACACAAACAATTGTTTTGTCAATATTCAATAGAACATTAATTGCACTGAAAAAAAAATTATAGCCAGTATTTTTATCTTGTTTTTAATATCTAAAAATCCATGAAACATTTACTTGAGAAGCAAAATGATATGAGATACCAAGGCTTGTTTTTAGAGAAATGTAACATTGAGGTTTATGCAAAAAAAAAAAAAAAAAAAAAAAAAAACTGTTCAGGTAAGAAAAACCCGAATTGTTTTGTTTGTTTGTGCATAAACCGTACAAAAATCTCTTGTCATTTTGTACTTTTTTTTAAGGATGTTTAGATATATTTTTAGATAATTATACTGGAAAACAAGTATAATTTTTTTTTTTTGCAGTGAGATTCCAAGCCTATATTGCCCCTTGTCACAGAGGTGTCCTGACCTTATTCAATGACCTAATCCTATGAGCTCATACTCTGTGTGTTCACTTGTGAGTTCTGCATGATTGCTGCTGCCCTAAGAGATGGCGGGAGGGAGTTTGGGCTCCAAGTGAAGCTCTGCTAGTTCCCTCTTCGACAGTGACCTCATTGTACAATTCACATTATCAGTGCGATGTGAGAGAGGTGAGCCCTGCCGGACTAATCCCTTGACCCCCAGTGCATTAAAGTGACCGTTATTGGATGTGCAAGGTCGGTCTGTCACTTCCCAACCCCCAAAAAAACCTGACTGGGGGGAGTTCATGGGGGTTGGATTTTGTTAGTTTCAGTGGAAGGGTAATGGATGCTGACATAAGGCACAGCATAGTTGATGTCCTACATGGGAGTCTATAATAATGCTTGTTTTTTGGGAGGAGCATGCTTTGAGCAACTCACACGGCTCAGTATCACTCGCTACCCCCTGTGAAAGCGAGGCCCCTTCTTGTTTATTCACAGCTGTTACACTGTGGTGATTTTACAAGGTTCCGAACAAAGAATATCTGGACATAATGGATAACTTCATGAAAAAACAAAACATTTGAAATGACATAAAAAAATTTATTTCACTGCTTTTCCTCCACTTAAATTAATTCAGCGAAACTATCCAGGTTGACATTACATATTACTAGGATCTTATATGTAAAATAGAATAAATATTTTGATCAGGGGTGGGACCTCGTGATACTATATTGTTTTAATATCTGGGTTGCGACATGCTAATATTGTGATTCTTTATGTTTAGTGTATTTCAAATAAAAAATAAAATAATATTGTGATCTTTTATTCACTTGTTTCTCTTTCATCTTCAATGGGCTTTGGTGCACTGAAAATTATGCATTGGATTAACTTAAAATATATATGTAGCATTTCTGCATCACACTTTTTAAGCAAATTCTAAATTTTATGTCAGCATAACTAGAAAACATTTGTTAGATATACACAAATATATCAGTTCATTCAATTTTATTTACTTAAGGTATGTCACACGAATAAGATTTAAATTGTTGTTTTAAATAAACATTTTTATTATTGTCTACTTAATTTAATTGACTCAAAAGAAAATAATAATTAATGTCAGTCATTAAACTTGATTCCCCAAAGAGGTGCAGATAAAGCTGCACTTCAGCCACACACATTCATATGTGCAAGTAAAATTACAGGGCTTGAACAGAATCCAACTTCACCAAAGGGAACACACTAATCAGCCAAATGGTGACTTTACTACTACTACAAGTAATTACAGTAAAACAACATCAATAATACTAGAAAGAGCTAGAATCTATATGTATTCTTAATAATAACTAATTCAATGCCCTAATAAGTTCCTTTTGTCCAAACAAACATGCTTAAATTAGTCAAGCGCTAAGGCTTATGGTTATTTCCCACAACCTCAGTTCTGTACTTGATTGTTTGAGTAAGCATACTTAAAATCCTAATTTTATGGATTTTAAAGCTAAATAAGTTCAAGGAACTCACAATTATTATTTTACTTTATTTATCACTCTAAGTTAATCTTAGAATTTATATTTTGTGTTGTACACATTAATGCAAATTAAGTAAAGGTAAACATTTTCATAAATATGTAAGTTTCTGAGTAGAAGCAATTTATTTTCAAATTTTATGCTTGTTGAGCCAACAAATATATGTATGTATATATATATATATATATAGATAGATAGATAGATAGATAGATAGATAGATAGATAGATAGATAGATAGACAAAACAACACCAACCTGCATCTCAGAATAGCATGCTGTTCTTCTCACCACAATTGTACAGGGCGGTTATCTGAGTTACCATAGACTTTGTCAGTTCGAACCTGGCCATTCTCTGTTGACCTCTCTCATCAACAAGGCACTTCCGTCCACAGAACTGCTGCTCACTGGATGTTTTTTTGGTTTTGGCACCATTCTGAGTAAATTCTAGAGACTGTTGTGCGTGAAAATCCCAGGATATCAACAGTTACAGAAATACTCAAACCAGTCCATCTGGCACCAACAATCATCCATGTGATTATCTAATCAGCCAATTGTGTGGCAGCAGTGCTTAAAATCATCCAGATACAGGCCAGGAGCTTCAGTTAATGTTCACATCAACCATCAGAATGGGGAAAAAATTTGATCTCAGTGATTTGGACCGTGGCATGATTGTTGGTGCCAGATGGGCTGGTTTGAGTTTTCTGTAACTGCTGATCTCCTGGGATTTTCACGCAAAACCGTCTCTAGAATTTACTCAGAATGGTGACAAAAAACAAAAAACATCCAGTGAGTGGCAGTTCTGTGGACTGAAGATGAGAGAGGTCAACAGAAAATGGCCAGAGTGGTTCGAACTGACAAAGTCTATGGTAACTCAGATAACCGCTCTGTACAATTGTGGTGAGAAGATTCTATTCTGAGATGCGGGTTGGCGCTGTTTTGGCGGCACGAGGGGGACCTACACAATATTAGGCAGGTGGTTTTAACGTTGTGGCTGATATACTGTATACTGTATAAATACTGTATATATATATTCAGTGTGGTTTGCGCAACAAGTGGTGAAAATCCTGCATTACTTTATGGTAGAGACATAGAAGTAATTTAGAGCACTGGCACATCAATGACTAAAATAGAAACAGGAAATAACGCACCTTATCTCCAGAGTGTTTATCATTACATGAAAATCCCTGCAGTTCCGCTCTGTGGAGGATCTGTGTGAGCATCCTGACAAAGGGAAGAAGTTATAGAATTATTTTTGAAATTAGAATTTCAGTACAGATTAGATGAAGTAAAATAATCCCAATACTTTGAAATATATTTTTCCCACCACTCTAATTTCGATGTACCTTTAACACAAGTGGTTTAAAAAAAGGATCTTTTTTTTTTTTTTTTGCTACAGAATCTCATTTCAGGCCTGTAAGACCATGAACTACTCTGAGATCATGGACACAACCTTGGGGGTATCTTCTTAATCTTATGAGAGACTTTATGTGGTGGTAAAATGCTCCAATAAACTATTTTCACAACATGAATTTCCTTTAGCAGTGTAGTCTTTGTTAACCATGGTAAACAGTTGGAAGCCCCTTTCAAAGGGAATTATATCAGGTCAGGTGCATTTGGACCTTGATTACCCTTGACATATGCTTGACCATTCTGTTACTGCTTCAGAGGCAAGACTTATTAGGGGCCAAGAAAAAAAAAGAGGTCATCAAGGCCAAGAGCTCCCTAACATCGCAAGCAAACAATCCTCGGGTTTGACCAATGACTGATAAGCTGATAGTGGAGGCTGTGGCTTAATTTCTTAAAGACACGTGAAGATCCACATGCTTAAGAGTGGAAATGTCTGTCATCAATATCATAATAAAGAATGTGCAAAAGTGCATACAGTATTTTGAAAATTGACTTGTCTGTGGGTTGCCTGAATGACTATTTGACTATTCGCTTTTAAGGAAGCCCAATATAATTAAGCTAATTTTGATAAGATACATATCTTATAGAGGGTGTTAAATGAGAAGATTTTTTTATTTCAAAATCAGCTAGATGGAGTGCAACGGAATAGAATAGGATGTAGGGGCTGTCGAGGCATGTACTCATGGCTGGACTCTCAAAAAACAGCACTAGACTTAACAGCCAATGCAACATTTATCATTTAGATAAACTAGCCAACCTCACTAATAGACTGCTAGACGGTTGCTGGATGACTAGTTGACAACTGTTATCCATCCCTAGCCATAATCATGAGTAGCATAACTACTTTGCTAAAATGAAATCTGTTTGATCTTTCAAACTTAAAAATATAAATATATTATATCTATCGCTCTTTATAAATAATTCCAACTCAAATGTCTGACTTGCAGATAACGCAGACAATAATTCAAGAGAAGACTTCAGAAGTTTAACAGAGTGGCGAGAGGCTCAAAAGGGTAAACAGAGTCTGCTCTGACTGTGAGGACCTTGACATCACTTAACCAGCTGGGCCAGGTGGACTTTTATAAAGGCTTTAAACCAAACCAATGCTACAGGTGTTCAACACACTTACAAATCTCCATGCAGTGCTTTACATGGCAGTATTCTGTCCATTCAGTGGTTCTCAAAAAAAATTTTTCTTTCATTCTTTAAAACCTAGATAAACATTGGACATTAAATGGCCAACACAGTCCTAAAATTGTTTATTGTACAAAGGTAAACAAAATGTCCTATAGATTTTTTTTATTATTATTATTATTTTGTTTTTAAGGATTTTAAAATGTATTAATTTTATTATTTCAATGGTCTCATGTTCTTGGCAGCCAATAACTCACAATACAAAACAAATGGTGTGTGGTTGGCACAAACCATATTTATCCTTGTTGCATCAAAGACAGTCTGGGTCACCTTAGTTTTGTTCATTATAATTTTGTTAATTGTTTTTATGGATGAAGACATGTCCCACAACTTGTCCATCTTGGGCATATGCCTTTTTTATCTAATTTTGCAAAGTGACTTATTTAAATACAATACAGCTGCAATCCACAGCCTTTGACGTCAACAATAAAAATATGGAAGCGTTTTTCCTTGCTTTTAAAAGTTGTTTGGTAAATTGTACTGTATTGTTTGCATTTTGCATTGTTTCTGCATTCTAGCATTGCAGCCCACTGATTGAGAACCACTTACCTATGACTGTTGAATACAAGGGACCTTTTTAAGCCATTGCATAAGGCTATCAAGGAACTTTTTTTCACAGAGCATGGGACATCAAATTTGTGCCTTATCTAAACATTCAATATGACGCATGGGACCCTGGGAGTTGAGCCAAAACTGTGTATTCCCATGAACTACCTTATACATTGTATCTTCAGACAAGATACGCTGCTGTGCATTGTTCTGCAGGGATGATTTTTATAGTCTGTATGACTGAAGAAATTATTTTTTAATTTTTAGACAGCTATACAAAGAATACATTGTATCCATTGGTTTTTACTGTAATATTAGTTGGCAGATAAATGCTGAAGGTCATGTCAAGACAAGGGATCTTTCATCCAGTTAGCATACATTTTTTTTTTTTTTTTTTTTCACATTGAAGTCAGTGAGTCATTGCTTTAGGTGCCAGGCATGGGCGTAAAAGGGAAAAGATTACATAAATTACAACATTAATGACACAAATAAAAATGTGTGGTCTATTTAAAGCATATTTGTATTGAAATATCTTTAATGTTTGAACAAGCAACCAAAGCAACAAACTAAACAAACCACATACCGGTTACCCAAATACAGAAACATAAGCAGTTAGGTTGCTAACACAATCCCTTGTGAGAGGATATAGGACTCTCTTGTTTTGCTACAATTTATATTTTGATTTTAGCATTAGTATCTATGTTGCTTATATTGTAAACCCACTGGATGGTTATAGTCTAGTCCAAGAAATTAGTGTGACAACAAGTAAACATGAAAGCAAAATACTGTAATAATGAATAACCGTTAATGCAGCATCAAACAGTGCAATCTTAAAGTATTTAAATTGTTGGTGTTCTTAAAAAAAAAAAAAAAAAAAAACAGGAATTGTTTTCACATTTCACCTGAAGTCAACAAATAGTGCAGAATCTTAAATATTTCTAATTAATTTTACATCATATAATGTTTATTTATTAAAAATTAAAAATGTAAATCCTAAAAATCTTTGTTTATTTCCAGGTTTAAAACAGTGTAACAGCATTCATATTTTATGGGCAAATGGAGGAGTCAGGAGGCAGCGGAAAAGGTCAACGTGAGTATTTTATTACTCTTCAGCGTCGTTCACAAAATTCAAACAAAAGGGCACTTAGTGGCCAAATAAACACACACAAACGAGTCAAGCAGTCTTGTCGCACACACAGGAACAGTTTCTCTCTGGTTCCTCTTTTTCTGCCGACTGATGTGCTTTATCGGCCTTTTCAGGTCTCCCTCCGCCATCACTATAACAAGAGACAAGTGTTAATGATAATGACAGCCCAGGTGATGAGCCTTACCACTCTCCCTCTCCCACAGACAGACACATGACCACACCTCCAACCCCACAAACAGATTTTGAATTCCTGTAGTGTTTAATGTGGGCTCAGACATTTGTACCCCACTGTATATAAGAATATGAATACAACTTTATAAAGATCCAATTTAATCACAAGAACAGTGGCAACAGAACGCAAATGTTTTATCCAAAATTTTGAGTTGTCACACACTTGTCAGTAAATATTAAAGACTAAATAAATTCTAAATGCTTTTTTTAAAATTATTATTACTTTACAGATATTAATATATTAAACAGACGTTAACATTGCACTGCCCATTTAAGAGACAGTCGGAATCATCTCTCCGCTAATTTTGTTTCAGAATAATCAACAATTTCCTTTGAATTACTGCCCTAGGTTTAGCTACATCAACATACCAAATTAAATACTTAATGTCTATTCAGTATATGACACTCATTAGGGTACAACGGTGCTATAGGCACCCCTTAACGAAATGATGCTTTTTCTGGTCACAAAATGTATCAAGGTAAAATATTATTATTATTTTTTTTATTATTGAATATTGATGGAGCAACATAATTTGTGTGAAAATAAATAATAACGGAAAGTTGTTTCGATTAAAATTTAGTTTTTTAAAAAAAGGTGGCGAGGGAGCCTTTTATCCCACACTTGGGGTAAAAGGCCCTAGGGGTTTTAAAGTGATATCGTGTAGATACCGGTGCAATAGTTATAGTGCAAATTTTGTCAACTAATGCAAATAATTTTGAGACAGCAAGATGCTTTTTTGAGTAACAATTTAAGATGATGCTTACTCAAAATAACTACATAAACAGACAACCATTTCCTGATAATTTCAAACACATTTGGCATTTTATTACATCTCAAGTATTCTATAAACAAACTAATCTCTATTATGATTGGGTAAGTCAATGTGAGCCCACTTTGAACATTTTTCATAACAAATCTATTCCCCCCACTTAAGAAAAACAATGTGTTTAACTGGGGCCTTTAACACCTGGAACAGGGGGTCTTTTTACCCCAAATGCTATCCTTTCACTTATTGGACAGTTATTGAAAAATGTTTGATTTAATGACCTTAAACAAAATTGAAAATGATAAATAAGTATTTTGTCTCAAAAGAAATGTGTTCATTTCAGGGATTTTCATTAGCTACACAAATTTGCAACATTCAAACAAAATAATTAAAATGTGATCAAATTGCCTCAAAATCAACCTTTAGACACCACATGCAAAGATCTCATGAAACAGGAACATTTTCCAGTGGATAGTGACAAACAGGTGTTTAGGAAAATGCTCTGGTAGTTTTTGTTGCTATTTAGTGTTTTGGGAGAAAATAAAATTAGTGGAGCCTTTTACACCATGGAGCCTTTGTACCCTACTGATGATTGTCACAATTAATGCAACTATTTCCAAATTCTTCAATTTATGAATTTCTTATTCATTAAACATTGCACACATGGGACAAAATAACAAGTACTTCAAGTTCTAAGGTTTTTCTCAACACAGTTTTTAATTTTCAGGGTCGCATGTGTGTTGATACATTCTTAACCCTCTCCTCTGGTTGAGAATACACAGCTTGCATTGTGTACACCGTGGAAGGGAGGGCTAATTCAAGGATTTCATAAGGAAAGATGGGTCAACAAAGTCTTCTTTATCTTTATGTTCTCACACAGTGCAACAACTGAGCCACTGAAGTCTGAAGTGCTGTAGAAAGATTCCCATTTATCATTATTATTGCAAAACTATTTTCTTAAGTAGACTTATGGACACGAGTTGTAAAAGCAGTAAGTGCTATTGCATGGTGACTCACAGTCGAACAGAGAGAAAGAGCAATAGATAGATCGACAGATATTGTAGATAAACCGACAGAGTGATAGTTAGGTTGATATACAGACAGACAGACAGACAGAGCGATAGTTAGGTCAATAAACAGAAAGACATAATGATTAATAGATAGACAGGTAGGCAGGCAAGCAATAGACAGACAGACAGGCAGGCAGGCAGGCAGACAGAGAGATGATAGATAGATAGATAGATAGATAGATAGATAGATAGATAGATAGATAGATAGATAGATAGACAGACAGACAGACAGACAGACAGACAGGCAGGCAGAAATTTTCTTATTTTATGATAAAATTGGAAGGATAAAAAATGCCTAACATGGAAGAACCAGCAGAGACATCATAATTAACTAAAAACTTTCCTTTTTGTGGTATAAGGCATCTATTGTTTATCTTAAGCAGGAAGCTTTACTGATTTCTCTTAAAAGCACAGTCGACATGTCAGCCTAAGAGGTATTTGAAAAACTGTAGTACAAATAACAAAACCAAAAGGGCAACCACTTATAAATTCTTGTTTAAACACAAAGATCTGTTCTAACGGCAGCTTAAGTAACAAAGGAATGACGTAACAAATGGCAGTAAATGAACTGTCTTGTGATCTTTTCAGAAAGAGATGCTCGAACCACTGCACATGAAAAGACAGGACAGGACACAGTGGGGCATTTGAGTCCTGCTGTAGTCACAAGACTAATCTGTTGTGCATGTGGCAGGCAAATAATGACTACATGCCATCAGCTTGCCCATTTATGCATGGGGCCATCTGAGGACGCAAATAAGACATACTTAACTTCTGCGATCTCTGACCCAAAAGCCTTAGGATGTAGAACTCAGCCAGTCCAATTACAGACTCACAGTGATATTTGATGACAGTACTGAGCTTCCATTACACAGCTCATAATACAGTAAAGACACATCGTTGGCGCAGTCTCAACTACTCTCTGCCAGATTGGCCATCCCTCGGAGGGCTCAGGTGCCTTCAAAATCCCATAGTTCTTTCTTTACCACTTTCTTTTATCTCCTGATCTTCAACCCTTCCCTGTGTATCTGTTTCCTCATGGTACTTCAATTCAGCCTGATTAAGCCAGTGTGATGTACAGTCTCTATAGATGCGATTAATGACAGCTGAAAAGTGGAGGTTCTGACCCCAACTCTTTCTGTTCCCTTAGAGATGGGTCGGAACAGGGCCTCCCAAGGTGGTGAGGGATTGCAAAGTCTTTCTTCTGTCTGGTTTCACGAAGGAGTATTCAATGATAAATGCCATCAAAGTGACAGGAGCCTTTATGGTAAGTGCGTCCCGCCCAGCGTTGAATAGATGGACAGTGATAGCGATGCTCATTGTTAGCAAGTCGGCGGAGTAGTATATCCTATAGAGTGGGCGGAGCCTGTAAGGCATGGTGGTGAATAGGCGTGTAGGGTATCCATGCCCTTTGGTGCCCTTCCAGGTGTGGGAAACAGAGGGCAGAAAGCACCTGTAGGGCCTTCACACTAAATCTCATTGTATCGCATGCCAATATGGTGGATGTTTTTTGCAGTCATCGTGTGAGATTCTGAGCCGAAGAGAGTCTTGTTTCATTCATCGCATTGTCCATGAATGGACCAAGAGATCCCACCTAATACATCAACAAAGACATTTACACAAACACACATCATTCAAAACCTGCCTGTTTTATATTGAGACAATGAGCAGGCTGCTTAGATGCATGAGATACTGCCATAAAGCCACCAGCAAAGCATTCATACAAAGAGTCAAATGAGAATTAATCTCTGCCACATGTCCTGAACATAACTGTCATTAATGATGAGGACATGTCCCTAGCTCTTTTTGTCCCAGGTGCCAATTTTGTCCACACCACTTTATGAATTAGCGCACGGCAGTGATGTATCCAATACAAAGCATTTCCAATTATCGAGCATGAGTTTTCATTTTGTTAGTGTATGTTATAGTGAGTGGCGATCTGGTCCTGGAATTTCTTATTAATGCTGTGTGGTCAGTTGAAGATCATATTAAATTATTTGTGCATAATCGAATTAATATTAATAAGATAAGATTTTGCCCTCCCGTGATTTCACAACCAGCACCTCCATGAACCCCCCATTCCAACTGTCCTATCCACTTTTCAAAACAAAATGACGCCCATGGTTCTGAACATGAAACTGGTGCATCAGTCATTATGTGGTTTTACTGCATAGTGCCACCTTTGATGTGTTTGTTTTCCTTTGCCATTCCTCAAATTCCACAGGACATTTCAAACACGACCCTTTGCAGTGGTATCATCTTGAAATGGCAGCACTCCTGGAGACAAGTTTTAACAAATAATACCGCTAAGGTTACATAAGCATCATTAGATATCCTGTAATCAGCACTTTGCAAGAATAGCTTGAGCTCCTTACACTTAAGAACCTGAAGCACCATTCATATTCATAAGAGCCGTGGTTGGGTAATGCTGGTAGTTCATTGGGATTTTATTTAACAAAAAAGCTGTTAAATTGTGATATTGTGTAGATACAGTGGCATTTTGGTAAAGGGGATAGTGACAACTGATCTGTAATACATATAAAAGGGGTCAAGGCAGCCAATCTAAACATGAGCTTTAACTTGGTAAAACCTGGCACCAACCAAAATGCAAGTGTTGTTCTAGGCCATCATCCATGGTATACCCTTTCTCTTTGCCACCTCTGCCCAAATTTAAACTCAAAGCAAAAGAAAAGTGTCCTGTGGGGGTATTTTCCTGACCAGTAAGTAAACAATAATTAAATAAGGAAGGTTAAAACCTTTCATGAGAATCAAAAGACTTTATCCAACATTAAAGGAATAGTTCACCCAAAAATGAAAATTCTCTCATCATTTACTCATCCTCTTGCCATCCCAGATGTGAATGACTTTCTTTCTTGTGCAGAACAGGAATGAAATTTTTAGGAGAATGTATCAGCTCTGTTGGTTCATACAATGCAAGTAAATGATGACCAAACTTTGAAGTTACAAAAAGCACATAAAAGCAGCATAAAGTAATCCATACAAATTCAGTGGTTTAATTGATGTCTTCTAAAGCGATCCAGTTGGGTTTGGGTGAAAAAAGACCACAGTATAACTTTTATATATTTACTTTTTCACTATAAATCTTGATATCGTGATTTCCAGCTTGATTATATTTGTACACTAGTGCTTGATGCATGCACATAGCGCTAGGTGGCATATTAAATCATGATCACCAAGAAAACTGCTGATGTCAAGTTTTTTTACCACTGGAGTCATTTTGATTACTTTTATGCTGCCTTTAAGTGCTATTTGGAGCTTCAAAGTTATGGTCACCATTCACTTTCATTGTATGAACCTACAGAGCTGAAATATTCTTCTAAAATTTTTAATTAAGGTATTGTTCAAATCAATAATAATAAATAAAAAAAACCTATCCTAATTTACTAACCCTCGTGTCTTTCCAAACCTGTATGACCCTCTTTCTGTAGTGGAACACAACAGGAAATGTTAGGCGTAATGTTAGCCTCATTTACCTTTCACTTTCATTGCATTTTTTTTCCCCATACCATGGACGTGAATGGTGACTTAGGCTAAAATTCTGATTAACATCATGCTCCAAAGTACAAAGAAAGTAAGAAATACATGTTTCAAAAGACATGTGAACATTACATTTTTGGGTGAACTATCCCTTTAAGGAAAATGTTCACAATTGTTTCTCAGTAACAATTAGTTTTCTTTGTCTGTGCCCATTCTTAGCTTTAGGGGAGAAATTTACTGATCTTTGTCTTTAAGGAGAGATTAAAAAGGATAGCAGGATGCAGTATTGTATCATGCACAGCAACATGAACATTGCGGATTAAGAAATAAGTATGTCATTACCATGACTAAGTGCTTTCCCAGAAACACAGACTTCCGTTCAAAACATGCAGATTTTACATATTTATAGCAACATGCTGGACTTCTTTTACGTAACCCTTCCTGACCTATTTATGGATGCACAAGAAAAGCTCTTCACCACGGAAATTACATATTTTTGGTTGCATTATGGGGATTACAGTTTTCCCTTGCATTTCCTAAATGTCTGTCCTGCATCTTTATCTCTTTTTTAGACTCAATTTACTGTAGAGTGGCTGAAATATGTTATTTTATCAACAGGTAATTCCCGGTAATCGGTTGATGTCTCGTATTAAAATTTGTTTGGGTACAAGTCCAACAGACTGATGGATTTAAAGGGCATGTTTTAGGATGAAATGTCAGGATACAACTTTTTTTTTTTTTTTTTACTAAATTTTGAATCTTCAAAACAAAATAAAAACAGCCCATGCTCTGAAGCAAATGATGGGGGGGATTTGCAGAACCATCTGTTGGACAAAAGCCCTTGCAAAGCACACTAATATGGACTTAAGATATTATTTTATCCACAGGTGGGAATTTGCAGGGCTAAAGGAGGGAAACAGGGATTTGTATGTTGCAAACAAAAGGTTAGAGAAATAAAGACTTTGAATTTGAAGAATTTGATTGTGTTTTGTTAATTCATATACTGCATTCATACTGCATAAGCAGGTGGTAGCTAGAATTGTTAAAACTGTTAGAATTAGGGAAAACTGTGATTATGTGTGTAGATGCAATCTGGCCAAACTCACGGAGTATGTTCAAATGCACTCAGTTTCGTCAAAGAAAAGCTTTCTCCTTATCTTACTCACTTTACTCTGCAAATGAAGAGAATTAGAAGAAGTGTCCCAACATCCTGTCTGGCTTAGCCATATTAGCCTCATGCCCATTGCTCCTCCAATAACCAGACATCTCTAGATGAGTATGAAGTAAAGATTGTGGGAGAGAGTTGTTTGCAGATGCAGAAGGAAACAAATTTTTAAAATGACACAACATTCTTTTTTCTCTTCTTGAATACACAGTGTGAGCACCCATACCCTCAATAATGCGTGTTGCCATTGCTTTGTGTAAATTAGGTTCCTGCTGGGAATATCATGTAATTTCCAATCAATTTGGAATTCATTAAAGCACTGATAACTGCACTGCACATGTGCGCAATGTATTTTTGAATCCGTAAATAGTTGGATTCAAAGGTTTACATGGCTAATACTCTTCTATTTAACTGATTATTTTAGGTCAAAACCACCCCTTTCAATTGGATGGAAATTTTATTCAGATCAAACTCAATCGGACAGAAGACAGAAGATAATAAAAGGACTCAAGGAATTAGTGTTTTTATTTAATCTCCCAGTAAATTATATTCTACTAATCCCCCTCTAATGACCCTCCCCTTCAATCAGAGATAATGAGCCATTTGATTCCAGGAAAACCATTCTGTATGGAACAGATTGAGAGACATGCCTGTTGACTAGGGGTGGATGGTACGCAGCAAAGTCATATATGCAGTATATATAGGCCTACAACTCAAAACAGTAAAACTAACAATAAAACAAATATTTCTGACTCTAAATCTGATTGCATAGGCCACATTCAAAGCCAAATAATATAAAATAGCCAATATACACACAACTGTGACTGCACATCAGTTACATTTTTCATAAATGTGTCAAGCTGCAACGTTGTGTTGCAAACGTACAGCCTGATCGGCAAGTGTGTGCCGATTTTTGTTTAGTCGATATCGGTATACGTTGACCGAATTTGAAAACACTGCCTCCAGAGGCTAAAGCGGTAAGTGTTTCAGAGCATATAAACAAGTGTGACATCCATTTATATCCAGGAGAGGTCGCCAGAAGCCAGTTGTAAAAATAATTGTTTTCAGCTGAACAGGGTGTAAAACAGTGAAGAGAAATGCTTATTTTATTTAATCTACCCCCCAACCAAAACCCAAATCTAACCCTAACCATTAGTAAAGATGAAATGCAATGTTAGGGATAAAAATACAACCTCCTTATCATGCTCGTGATTGTTTATACAAACGTGATTACTTCCTCGTTTGAATGCGGATTGAACTGTGGTCTCCCATGCAACTGACACAATGCGCTAACAGTCGTGCCACGAGGAAAAGTAATTGTTGTTGAGCCGTTCCATATATGTCCGATGGGAGATAGGGCATGTCAGTGAGTCGGCATACTGTTGCTGATCCTAGGGTACCGGAACTTTTGGAAACAGCATGCCGATTTCCCGTGTGACAATGTTGCAATGTAAACAACGAAGCTCTGTTTAAAGTTATGCCTAACACATAAACATGGCGCAAAACTTGAACTCCGTACTAATGATAGTTTTATATATACAATATATATATATATATATATATATATATATATATATATATATATATATATATAATTTTATTTATTTATTAAGCATCTGCCCCACTAAAACCAGCGTGCACTGCTAAATGGTTTTATGTACAGGATGGAAGGGGCTGTGGAGTGCCATTAAATGTATACAACCTGAAAAAGTGTCAGTAAGCCTTTACTACAGATTTCCTTTTCTGGAGGATTCAGTTCCAGGAAGCATAAGTCAAATAACTTAGCATATCCCCAGTACAAATGTGTTTTCACAAATATCACTTTCCAACACTCTCTTATTCATAGTTATCCTCTGATGCATACACACTGAAATTCTGCAACACTTGGAGAACAGAGTGTTATGGGTGTTGCTTGGTGGTTGCTAGGTTATTACTAAATATTAGTTAGATGGTTGCTTACATGGCCCAACTCAAAAGAGACCATCCCCAAGTGTTCATGATATCCTGATCCCTAGATGTTTGGGGATCTTTTCAATTAAAGTCTGTGGGATTTTTCACTTGTTTGTAGTCTGCCCAGAGACTATTCAGCAGAGACAGGACACTTCTATTAAAATGAATGGGGGAAATTGGAATGCCCAACCAAGAAGCTCTAGTGTCCATCAGTCAATACATGAAGAAAGGAAGTCCCGCCTTACAGGTAAAAAAGCCAATCACCTTTTAGATACAGACATCACTGTCAATCATCTCGAGAACGAACATTAACATTATATAAGTTGGGGAAAATTGCATTTTTCAATGTAATGAGTGGTAAAGAAGTACAATTTATGATACCAGCGTTGTCCGATTTTACTGATGATTTGAAATCTGTTCTTTAATCGTAATCTTGACCAGCTGTTTTTTTAGATTTCGGTGATCCCCCATTCAAGTAGACAGGAGCTGCACTTTCATGACTGGAAATAGCCTTCTGGGAGCATTCCAAAGATGACTGCCAGTGGACTGACTTGCTAGAAAGAATTTTCTGCAGTACATTTATATTCTGAAAAATAACAGTGCAATTTGAATATAAACCATGATTCAAATAGATACGTTGTGTAAGTGTTCCAATTATCAGCTTTTTTTTAACTCAAAATGAAGGGTTTACTGTATATGTATTGTAAAAGAATAGCACCACCACTGAGATTAAATGCTACTATAAAATCTTGTGTTCAGTGTGGAAAAACAAGCCTATGTCAAGCCAGTGTTGGTGTTTCTTAGCAAAAACGAGGTGTGCTGTATCTACTGTACTCTACCAGTATTTTTTTAGTTTTTTCTATACATGAACTGAAAAGTTGTTAGGGTTAAACCAATTTATCAAACCAAATTCTTACAATTAATATTTGATTAGTTTAATTATTTTATGACTGTATAATCCCATAAAATCCCAGATGAAAGATAAAAAAAGTCCAGACTGTGAATCCCACCCAAAAAAGCTGCATACAAATGTAACAGATTAATTCAGCATGAGATCCCCACATTGCAGCTTTTGATGCTTAAATAGGAGGGGAAGGAAAAAAGGCTCTTATAAGATTAATTGCCACAACATTAAGCTATTAAAATCTTATCTTCGATGAATCATTTAGAGAAGTCCTGGAATTTATTCATGCTCAATAATAGGGGTTAAATCCCAATTAGCAGTGCATCCATCAGATAGGGATCAATCTGGCATGAAGGGTTTTTGAGTATGTGGCGTGGCCTTACAGAATTTGTGACTCCTGTGGTTTTCCTGATTAGCTCTGTCCTTTCTGAAGCTGATGCATATCCTGCTGCCTTTCAGTAAACCACAGATCTCTCCATAACCAAAGGTGACAGCCACTATTTCTCTGTTCAAAGCCTACATTTCCTAAACCCCGTTTCCATAAACACAGGAGTCCATTGCTTACTTCCAATATACTGGATCATCTATTTGAAAACTGCATTTTTTTTTATTTATTTTTTTTGCCTCCAATTAGAAACATCAAAGTCAAATCTGAAATGTATAACCCTGGGGAATGAATGTTCATCAGAACCACATGTATCACCTTCAGCGGTGATCTGCTCACTTTGATTTTTAATCTGCAAAATGAGAAAAGGAAATATGCTATCCCACTGCTATTCATAATAGTAGCCTTGTTTCCCTTTCAGAAGTTCTTTGATTGTTTAATCATTTACAGACACATCAGCAAATTTGACAAGCCACTCTACCACTTAAATTTATGGGAAGTTGGGAGTTTATAGAGGGAGCAGACCAAAGCGAATTTAACCCATTTCGATGAAGTGTCCAAATGTCTGATTTTTGGAAAAAAAAACAGAAAAAAAAAAAAATGGAGTAATGCACTCTCATAAATACTCCCATTATAATAATTCTCTTATTTACATTGTTTAACAGCCTTGTTGATAATTTATAAGGATGCATTCTCAGAGTTTATGTTGCATCAAAGAACGCTTGGAATCCATTGATTTCATTGGGGACTGTGCATTGCAAGGATGCAGAGGAAAAATGCATGAAATGCTGTAACCAACACTTTTCATGATTAGATAAACACAGTAGCCATTATCGTTTTCTGGTTTGGAGAGAACATAGACGTGTCCATATAAACCTGGATGTTTGAGGGATATAGGCTGATCTTGAGGAAACAGGTGCAAATTTGATGTACTGCCAAGTATTTGTAAAAATAGAGAGGGTGAACACTGCAGGTGTTTCTTCCACTATCAGGCATGTGTCATAATCAGGTGTTTGTTGCTATATTTAGTCACCATTTAGGGCAAGTGCTGACGCAGATGTATACAATAACTTTGGACAGTTAGGTGGTTCTTTGTTTTTAAACTTTGTAATGACTTGAAATAAACCGGTAAATGAAAGGTTCCATTTGTTAACATAAGTGAATGCATGAACAAACAATGAGCAGAATGTTTTTTACAGCATTTATTAATCTTGGTTAATTTATACAAAAAACATTGTTCATTGTTTGTTCGTGTTAGTTCATAAAGTCATAACTAACGTTAATGCATTAAAATGTTCATGTAAAAAAAAAATTAGGGCTATCAATTTAACGCATTAATTTAACGTGATTAATTATATAAAAAATAACGAGTTACAAACATGCGCGTACGTAAATTTCGCAATAAAAGTAGGCTACAGATTTTCCTACCAAACAAGCAATTCAAGCATGAAGTACATCTGATTTTACGAGCCATGTCAATAGGTGGCAACACACCTCAAACCTCACAAGCAGAGAAGCCACCGAATGAGAACCACTCACTTAGGAGAATGCACAACAGATGGGTGAAGCACAACAGAAAGCAGGAATCTTGAGATCCGATTTTTAAAGGTTCCACTACTTTTAACTTGACACAGCATCCTAAAAATGCTGCGTTAATGATGTTGAATACCAGTAAGACGCTCCAAATGCATCCGTCTGTTGCACGCACATGTACATAGGCCGACAATTAAAAATAGCGCAGACGGAACGCAAGAACGCGCAATGTGAGAACTGGGCATATTGAAGAACTCAGTGCAAAGCAGATTGTTGTCAGATGTAGGCTTGTTCAGTGATATGAGAATAAAGCAAACTATATATTGAGCTCTTAAGCCACTATTGTCTAATCAATGCTTTATTCATCTTCCACAATAATGCAGTTTACTTCAAACTGAGTTTCATTTTTTTTTTTCCCCTTTTCTCCCCAATTTGGAATGCCCAATTCCCAATGCGTTCCAAGTCCTCGTGGTGGTGTAGTGACTCGCCTCAATCCGGGTGGCGGAGGACAAATCTAAGTTGCCTCCACGTCTGAGACCGTCAATCCGCGCATATTATCACGTGGCTTTTGAGCACGTTACCGTGGAGACATAGTATGTGTGGAGGCTTCACGCTATTCTCCGCGGCATCCACGCACAACTTACCACATGCCCCACCAAGAGCGAGAACCACATTATAGTGACCACGAGGAGGTTACCCCATGTGACTCTACCCTCCCTAGCAATCGGGCCAATTTGGTTGCTTAGGAGACCTGGCTGGAGTCACTTAGCACGCCCTGGATTCGAACTTGCGACTCAAGGGGTGGTAGTCAGCGTTTTTACTCGTTGAGCTACCCAGACCCCCTCAAACTGAATTTCAATCCGCATTATATATTTTTTATAGGCCCTATATATTATATTTATAAACATTTGAATTATTATGCATTATTTAAATGAATAATCTTAATTTGGTGGCCTTTCTCAGCAAATAATGATGTATGTATGATGTCATTAATCGGCATGTTATGTAAATAATTGGATTTAAATTTTTAATTGATTGATTGACAGCCCTAAAAATTTCTTAGTATATGTTGAAATTAACATTATCCAAGATTAAGTAGTGCTGTAAAATTATTGTTCATTGTAAGTTCATGTTAACGAATGAATTCACCTAATGTTAACAAATGCAACCTAATTGTAAAGTGTTACCTATAAATCTTAAATTAAAAATTAATTTAATTTGTAAAGGTTTACAGTACAAGAACTATGTGGTAAAGAAGGAACATGAAGAGTAATTAAGTCTATGGATCATGTCAACCTTGTCTCCAGATCTCAACCCCATAACACCTTTACCCTACCGTACATGATCTCACAGAACTGTGGTAGAGGAGCTAAGAAGACAAAAGTTGCAAAAACAATAAAGTAGGTCAGGATGCTCAAACAAATACAGAAATGTTCTTACTTTTGTCTCTGCATATTAAGCATGGATAAGAGAGACTATTTTAAAACTGGAAGAATTACACACTTCAGCTTTAAGGGGAAAAAAATGACATTCAGGATTATAAAGAAGTGCTGTTCCATCTTCAAGCTTCATAACATTGTCACAATCATGAAGTTATTTCTTGTGCACAGGACAAACAAACACAAGCATGTCCACATGTGACTTTAACATTGTTATGATGCTGTGATCTGTTTTTGGGTGGTACATAGATAATGTTCACATTGTTTGGGAAAAACCCATCAGTCATGCTTGAGAAATGACTGAAAAATTGCAACAATGAGGTAATTGAAGAGCCAGTTTCACACACTGAGTTAATCATGCTTTTTCAGGGGGGGTTTCTGAAGTATCACTCAGATCTCTTTTCTTTTTTTTTATTTAAGAAAAGTTCCTTTTACAGTGTGAGTGGGTGGGTAAGAAAATATATACGTAATTGCTCCTCATCTATTCAAAGGTCATGATCACAGCTACAGTCATATAGTCAGTGTTTAGGGGGACAACCATATTTATTAACAGGTGAGACTCTTAAAATGTACTGTATATACAACAATTGCCAGGAGCGGAATCAAATAAGGACAGTAAATATCAAGTAAATATCAAGAAAAGCATCTTTAAGGATTTTCTATTTTTAACTAATTTAGCTAACTCCTGCTGATAAATGACATCCAAAAACTCATCGGTTTATCCTTGTTTGTTTTTGTCACGGTTGTGTAGTAGAGATGAGAGGCAAGGATCTATTCGTAGGTTTTTAATGAAGGTGATGATGAAGATATCAACAACAAGGAGAACACAAAGAACCAAATAAACTCTAAACTACACCTTAACGTACAAGTTAACTAAAATATATTCAGGAACCAATAGACATTCGAGAACTGAGCGTGATAGAAACTAAAGGGTATATATACAAACTAGGGTAATAACCAAACACAGAACACCTGGGAACAAAGATGGGAACACATGGCTGTGATGAGGGCAAAGAATCATGGGAAACGTAGTTCGGGGTAAAATAAAGAATATAATATATATATATATAACTGGAGTTATAATTGTAAAAGTATTGTCACTTTAAGGGTTAAGGATTTTCTTAACTTAAGAGATTTCTTGCAATCGGCTACTGAAGCTTTGTGTAGCATGACCAAAGATAGTCTATCAGGATCTGCATCAAGATAATTTTAATTCTGTCATTTTCTATGCATGATTATGAACATCAACTCTAAACCTGGAACATAGAAATACATTAGATTCTTTACATCCCTAGTACACAAGGTCTGATGACGGAGTATCTCACTTTACCAAAACAGTGACATGTTTTTTGTTGCAAGGTATGTGCAAACACATATGGAAGACACTTACATGTGCACAAATGTACATGAGCAAAGACCCACATGCTTTGATATGCTTCAGATGTGTCAGCACTGAATTATATCATTGGGATGTGGTGTGTGACCTCTTATGTTCAACCTGTGCTTGTTTCATCAAAGACATATCAGCAGTGGCATGAAATTGGATATGGACCTAAATGTGGGCACTCAACATTCCTGTCAACGACTCATTCACCCAGCGCTACTTATTGTTAACTTTTTCAATAATTAGCAGACAATAATCCTGGCAGGGGATTTCACTAAGAATGAACTGTACTCACAAATTGCTGTTTGCGTTGTTTTAGCGCCTATTTCGTTAAGGCATTTTGCAAATCAGGTCAGAGTGATCTCACAGTAAAATCAGAAACAGTAAGTTGACTTCTCTTTGGCTAAAACTGGTCTGTGCTTGCCAAAATTCGAAATATTGCTCCCAGTGGCCAAAGCGTAAGTGTTGTTGGGTGTAAGGGCACATGTAAGCTCCATTACGGGTTTAATGTCCATGGAAGGGCGCCAAAAGCGAGTTGTTTTCAGCTGTACTGGCTGTAATAAAGTGAAGAGGAATACAAATTTTTAAACTGTAACCCACATTCCAAACCTAAACCTAACTATCAGTGGAGTCAAAATTGAATATTAGAGGGGAAAATGCAAACTCCAAATCATGCTTGGCACTGATTATGCAAAGATGACTACTTCCTGGTTTCATTGCAAGATCCGAACCAGGGGTCTCCCACGCTGTTGATGCAACACGCTTCTGATTGCACCACAGGGGAAGGTAAACACACTGGAGCCGATGTAAAAATGTCTGATAGGAGATGCCAGTTGTCAGTGAGTGGACATAATGTGGCCAGTCTTAGGGTACTGGAACTCTCTGAAACAGCATGCCGACCTCACCTGTGATCATGCTGATCAGAAAACGGAACAAACACGGCACAAAATCTGTTTTAAAGATGCACTATGGAACTTTGTGCTCTCTATTGACATCTGTGGTTGAAACTTAAAATTGCAAGCAATCTCCGGAAGGACACTTTATGTTTAGGTTATGTTTCAGCAGGGTTGGGAGGGTTACTTTTTAAATGTATTCCACTACAGATTACAGAATACATGCTGTAAAATGTAATTTGTAACGTATTCCGTTAGATTACTCAAGGTCAGTAACGTATTCTAAATACTTTGGATTACTTCTTCAGCATTGGTAGATTTTTTCACTTGTTTTGACTCTACCAGTACAGTAAGACAAAATAAACATGTTAAAAATACATTCTCTGAAAAACCTAAATATCTTATGCAGTGTTGTTTCTGAAACAAGATGAATCAAACTGATCTTGTTTTAAGGATTTTTAGATATTTTTACAGGAAAACAATACAAAAATGATTATCAAGAATACGATTTTTGCCCTAATATCAAAGGTTTTACTAGAAAAAAAGAAATTATGATCCAACGTGAATTTTCTTGATAAAAAATATGATCGTGCCTGGCAACATGTGCATGTAAAGTGGCTAGAAATAGCATTTTAGCTTAGCGTAAAGCTGACAATTTACATGCAAAGTAATCTCTTCAGTAATCAAAATACTTTTTGAATGTAACTGTATTCTAATTACCAATGATTTAAATTGTAACTGTAGTGGAATACAGTTACTTATATTTTGTATTTTAAATACGTAATCCTGTTACATGTATTCCATTACTCCCCAACCCTGTGTTTCGGCACTGCTCTTCTGTGCAGATGAATCTCATGATTTGGGCTTACCTGGACATCGCCTGTGTGTGATCATGACCAGGAGATATTCAGAGCCAGAGTCATTTGTTCTATTTTTATGTTTATATTATATTATTCTATTAAACGTTTAAAACCTAAATATTACTTGCTTTGATAAAGATAAACAACACTCATATTTACATGTATTGAATGAATACATGTAAATATGAGTGTTGTTTAAAAAATGTGCCAGTGACAGTGAGATGCTGAAAAAAGTGAGATGTGGCGCAGAGGTCAAAGATGTCCATCCACCATATGTTTAGCTATAAAAAATATGTAAAAAGTGCAGACACTCACAAAACATGTGTGAACAGCCCTTAACTTGCCCTATACTTGAAAACCTGACCCGAACCTGACCCAAAATCCAATGGTTTCTCAGGTCCTGTCTGGCTTGGGATGCAGATCTCTACTGCAATAACTGAAAAGTGATTTTGGTATTCGAATACAGGCACGTCGAACAGTTCACCAAATAAAGATTATCTGTGCACATCCCTATAACACACATACTAAAATCTCCTCCTGTTTCACATAAGAAAGAAAGTCATATGGATTTGGAACAACACTGGGGCGAGTAAATGATAACAGCTTCTTAATTTTTGGGTGAACTATCCTTTTAAGGTTTTGTAGTGGATTTGCTTCCCTCTCCTCCAACTCCATTAGATCATATGTGCTTTGGCTGCAAACGGTGTGCTCTTATAGGCCAAGCATGTGTTGACAACTTGACGTGTCTGAGGAGTTCAACTGTCTTTTTTTTTTTAATGTGTAAAAGCAAAAAAGGGCAAACCTACTTGTCTTTTGTTCACACTGTTTTTACCTACTGCCTATCACAAAGACAGTATAACCACTCAGGCCGTCTGAAGCAAAGCAATCAAAGAGAAACATGGTTATCTCAGGTTATCTGCTCTAAGAAGAGCAATAGTGCAGTTGAACAAAAAGCACTACTGTGCATGTGTGCACATGCATAAACACAGCATAAACACCATATGCAACAAAAACATGGCAAGGAAAGGAATTCTTGTTGATTGAACATTTGGAAAGTCTTGTAATGCCTTTGGCTAAGCAATGAGCATTTTTGTGGGATAAACAAATTTCTATAAATTTAATGGGCAATATTGTTTGCGCTTCTTAACGTGGCTGTGTTAAACAGGTTTTACGTTTAAATGCCTCTTGATTCCATTTACTGCTACCCAGTAAATACATCTATAACTGAGCAATTATTTTCCAAAGCAGCTTATCCTTTTGAAGTGCAAAACAGCACAAGTTTGGTATAATCATAATGCCATCAGTTCTAGTTTGGTAACTTTACATAAAAGACATTGGTATAAACAGCTCATTAAAGTTTCTTATGAACAAAATCAGCTTAAGCCTTCTTGTTCTTTTGATCCTAAACTCTCATTTCCAAGATAAACAAAACATAAACCCTACAAAACGCAGACTGCCACAATAATGTCTCCTTGTAAATGTCAATAAAAGTTTTGCATGTAATCACGAGTCATTGAAAATGCACCAAAGCACTTACTGCAATATATTTTCTATTTTTCTGCATGGATTCCTGCTTTATACTGCACAAATGCATAGTACAAAAACTGGTGTTATATTGAGCGAATAGTTCTCCCAAAAATGAAACATTTTGTAATCATTTACTCACCGTCATGTTGGTTCTTAACCAAATTATATTTTTTTTCTTCCATGGAAGATGTTGGGAGATGTTAGGCAGAATGACGGCATCTGTTACCTTTCAGTTTTCAAGAAGAAAAAAAAAGATAATAAATGTGAACACTACATAGGTGTTTTTTTATTTTTTATGTATTTTTTTTCATTTTTATTTTTATGCAGCTTAAAAGCTAAACGAACTGATGCAATGAACATACTCTCTTCATATATTCTCTTCAGTGTTGAGAAGTCTGAGATCTTCACTGTTTTTGTGCCACATAAATACTGCTCAGATTGTATCATCTGTTCAATACTTTTCATGAGTGACTCGAATTGTGTCGAACATCTTTTTCAAAAAAGGGCAGCAGGACTGTAGTTTAACTTATTTAAATGAGTAGCTTGTAGCCTGAAATGCTACAGTTTCAAAGTAGCTTCCCTAACACTGTCCACTTGGGGGGTAAAAAGGAAGCTGAATTGTTTGTTTTCACTGGGTAGCATTTGGCTCACAATGGAATTGCTTTTTTTGACATGTGAGAGGGGTGTCAGACATTAAATATTTAACAGCTCTTGGGCCATTTGTGCTTGGTGTTTGACTATAGGTCCTACTATAGGTCCTGCTGTGCTGTCAGCACTGTCTGTGGTGAGCCACCACTCTGATTCACTGCCATTGGGACTTAGTCAGGACCCTGCCCACAACCTCAGCTGCCACTTGACACTCACCCAGCCCTTTGAGAATAAGCATCAAGAGTGCAGGATGAGAGTCCGGTTATTTTGACTAATTGTGAATGCACTGACAAAGCTTAAAGTGATAGGTCACCCAAAAATGAAAATTCTGTTATCGTTTACTCACTCTCATGTTTCTTTCTGCTGTGGAACACTGTTGGGCCTCATGTGCTCAGATAGGAGACAAGACAGGCCTACACACAGTCATAAAGCCTGACTGAGGCCTGTAGGAACACTCAAAGCCTGATAACACAAAAACGGCGCAAAAATCACACAAAGGGAGTCCAAACAGACTGCAGATCCCATCAAGGCTTGCTCACTTTACACCAGTGGTATTCGAAGTGTGGGGCGTGGAAGACTGACCCGTTCTCATATCACTTTCACACATTCAGCAAAAATAGTGACAATACACGTAAGAACCAATGTGCACAAATTCTGCACCTCTGCTTTTTCTCCTGCTTTGTTTAAACTTTTGGCAGGTACCACAGCGTGAACTAAACAAAGCATGTTATAGTGTCAGGTGCTGTCTCAGTTGCGCTTATATAAACAAAGATGTCTCGCGTGCCAGTTTCAAATGGGGGAAACGATGAATTAACACTGATATTTCTGTCGGTCCTTCACACAACCCTATCGAATGCTTCAGAAGAATTGATATATAAGGCACAAGAGTTAAGGACGAATTGTATGGTGCTTTTGGAACTTGGGCAGCCTATCACAATCCTCTCCTTCCTCAGTCTTGTCACTGACAGGTAGTACCTGTTACTTTTCTCAGCGCTGGCCAGGATGGGCCAACCACAGCCGTGTATTCTTACTGGAAGTTTACTGGAGTTTAAAAATGCTTTTATAGATACTACTGAAGCAGATTAACATTCACAGGTATGAATCCTTGCAATTATTATTATTATATATATATATATATATATATATATATATATATATATATATATATATATATATATAGATAGATAGATAGATAGATAGATAGATAGATATATAGATAGATAGATATCCAGTGTAAATGTCTCCATTGAGAGAAAAACATTCTGCTATTTAAATGCAGATGAATGGAGGATTCGGTTTGCAATGTGTTCATGCCCAGGGGTTGCTCCTGCAGCAGTATCACTTTTTATTTATTTATTTTTCCTTCTGTTTTATGTATTTATGTAATACAGAAATCATACACAAAATAACAGAACAGTGTTGGCATTGTGACAAACATTCACATTCAGATTCTTTTTCATTGAAGTAATAAAAAATAACAAAATGTATACGTGATATGTAGATGAAAGAAAATGCTGTTAATCTTGTACATTTTGATCACTTTCTATTAGTTTATTAGCGCAGAAATTTTTGTTGTTTCAAAGGGGGGCATGACCAAATAACTATGAGAACCACAGCTTTACACCTAGGTGTGAAATTCTGAAGGATCAAACTCTCAACTCCTGTTGGATGAAATTCATGACAGAACGCATCCCTCAACCATGATGTCATCAAGAGTATAAACCCCAGAGATTCCTCCTAAGCCTTGCTTCCAGCGACAGTATTCACTACGTCTGGTTGCAGCCCTGCTGCTCCCAGGTGTAGCCTCGCTTCCCAAGGAAGTAACGTACGTACCTGAACTTTGGCCATACAATCTCCATCTCGCTGGACGAGCCAAGATTCTCTGTGTTCCACCAAGCATGCTAACGGATCCAAAGGAGACCACTGAGCAATCCGCGTCTCACCCTATTGCCTGCAGAAGTGAAGAAAGAAGATTTCGCTTACTTCTTCAACCGAGTCAACATCGCTGATTCTCCGGCAACCCGCTGACAATCAGCCGCCATACCGCTCGCCAACAGAGCGAGGAAATAGCCTCCCATCATCACCCGAGCTTCGAGGAACCGAGTCGGAGTCAAATGACAGACGAACACACATTCTACCTGCGTTCTCATGCGACCCAAGTAAGAGTTTACGTCTGGGCAGAGACAGATTATTATAGTGTGTTATTCTTGTGTATCAATGTTATTGCTTGTACAGTTTACAGACTGCTGAGTCCGCTCACTGCTGCTAATAATACTCAAGATATTACTGTAACTTACTGTTACCACGAATGAGATTTTCTGTGTTGTCGTCCAACCACGTTGGACTGTTTGTGCATTTCCACCATCACGGGTGAGACCGGCACACTGAGTTTATCCATTAAAGAACCAACGACCGCAATGGACAGATTACAAGCCGTTCACTGCGTCTCTGAGTGATAAAACTAACGGTTGCCGTCTCTCCCACGATCGCTAAACCAGCTTCGGTGCCATCACCCTGTTCTCTCTCACGTACTAACCGCACACACATACGACCCCTCACAAACATACACGCACACACATTTGCCGAACAGATAACTTGGCGATAGAGCCTAGCTTTGTCCCTAAGTTATCGTACCAGCGGAGACACGTGTTAAACAGGCAGACACCATTAACCACTCTCTCCGCCCACATTCGCGGCCACATTCTCTGGCCTGAAAACTCGCATGACGCGCTCTCCACGAGAGCCATGCCTGCCATTTTGTGCACTCCTTCTCTCCTTACACACACACACACACACACACACATACACCCATTCACACACACCTCTACCCTCCTCTCATATATTACATAATTATTTGTTACCATATCTAATCATGTTACTGTTTAGTTTGTAGTTGGAATTCGGAAGTTTATCGACTGCATTGTATTGATTATTAATTGATATTACTGCATCAATAAACTTTGTTATACTTTAAAGAGAAGTGTTTTGGTATTATTCTGCATGCACCTGTGCCAAGGGCTGGCAGGGGATGTCAGTGGTCAGATTCAAGCCTTCATTGTTCCCCTTTTGAATGTCAATGTTCTCCGGACGTCGACTTTCCTAAGAGAACAATCCTATATTGTAGTTTTGGGTTCAAGTCCACCTTAGTCGAGTCCAAGTCAAGCCCGAGTCTTTAAACAATCGAGTCTGAGTCGAGTCCGAGTCCAAAAGAGGCCAAGTCGGACTCAAGACCGAGTCCAGCACAGGCCGAGTCCGAGTCAAGTTCGAGTCAGAATGAATCTGTTCATGAATCTGAATTAAAATTGTAACTGTAAACTCAATATCAATGTTTTAAGCTTATTTTAACCTTCACAACTAAGAAAACAATTTGTCAATATAAATGCCACAATTTTATGATTAGTATCCTACTGAACAAACTTCAAACTGGTTTCAGAATGAAAGCATATGCTTTAGGTGTATGAAGACAAAACTGTCCTTCAACACACTTCTTATTGTGTTCTGCTGACCTTTTCAATTATTTGTTGATTTTTTTTCCCTCCACTCAAACATAGACTAAAGAAAGTGAAAGCTGCATTAGTCATTACAACTAGAGTTATTATTATTTAGAATTTTTATTTAATTTTTTTTCCTTCTACTTTATTTTCAATTTGTCCATTCAATTTAGTTTAGTTTAGTTTTATTAAAATTATGGGTGAATTAATTAAATTAAATACATTTAATAAATGGTCATATTAAAACATTTAATAATGCCCATAAAATTAAATACAACAACAGAAAATAAAAACAGAAAAGATCAGATACCATTAGAAATGTATTTTTATTCTACTACACTTCACACTTTTCAGTCCTCCTGCTGTGTCCAGGTATAGCCTACTTCCCTTAAGTTAAGATACATTTTTTATGACAAACACTTCTTGAGCTGATGTGTTGTTCTTTTCACATTATATTTAGTATAGATAATAGGTGTATAGAGACTTCACCCCTCACTTGTCTCCTTCATTGTATTTTCTGACTTTTTTGCCATTGAAACGCAAGTGCCAGCTTTACAGGTAACACACTGAGGTTGCGCTAAAAATATGTGATGGACTGAGTTGTACAATTTCTATCATGGTCTATTTCATCCGTCATATTAGTTTAAATGTCCCTGATATGTAGTAAATTTGATTTTGTCTCGATATAGTCAACATTTTCAGTTAGAAATTACTTTGCGTGAGTAAGTGTGAGTCTGATAAAACGTGTTCTATTTAATAATTTGCAGGGTTGGGGAATGTACTTTTTAAAGTGTACTTACGTTATTAATATTTCTAAAAGAGAACAGCAGAGCACGTCTGGCGAACTGGAGATCTCTTTCCTGCACACACATACAGCATGGGCTCGCGGGCGAGAGAGTTAAAAAAGTACTTTGAAAGAGTGCGTGCTGCTGCTCTCAGCCAGAATAATCATAGCGTAAGGACATATACACGTGAAAACTGATGCGCAGTATCAAATACACTGAATGTATGATAGTACTAACTGTAGAGAGCACATCATTATGAAGACAAAGCCAAATCCCGGACATATAGAGGCAATTTTGAAATCCGATGTTTTTTTCAGGTCTGAAAAAGAGGACATGTCTGGGAAAAAAAGAGGACGTATGTTCACCCTATGTTATGTTATTTGTTTGCTTGTTTGTTTGTCATTGCATCACAAGTGCCATGGACTCGGCTGGACTCCTAAAGGCTCAGGTCCGAGTTAAAATGCATGTCCACGACAAGTCCAAGTCCATTCAAATTGGACTCGTGACTCGGACTCGAGTTCGAGTCCGAACACGAGTACCCCAACTCTACTATACTGAGACGGCTATATTGTCTGGTTATTAGTCCCTGATTCCAGGGTGGTGCCCCAGCAATATTAATTCTTATTAATATTCTATTGATTTTGATAATTGATGGATATCTTTGATGATTGTTGATTTGAAGGATTAATAAGCCAATGTTGATTCTAATCAATGTTCTATTGATTTTAATCATTAATAATTATCTTTGATGATTATTAGCCCCAACAAACACAAAAGGAGATTTTAGGCAGAGTGTTAGCCTCAGTCACTATTCACTTTCACTGTATGAAAAAATATAACAGAGCCAAATTTCTTAACATTTCTCCTCGTTTTCCATAGAAGTCAAACAGGTTTTGAACTACATGAGGGGAGTACATTATAATTTACTGTAAATCTAAATTATATTTCATTTTGGGGTGAACTATCCCTTTAAATGTGAAGTGTGTAATTTCAGCACAACTAGCGGAGACAAACAACACTGCAAAAATAATGACTGTTTTCCAAAAAAAAACAGGACACCTGTTTTCCATCGGTCAGCAAATGTGTAGTAATGTTTGACTGAGCCAATGTTATGTCGTACCCAGTCAGGCTGCTTAATCAGACAGGTTGCAAATCTTTTTTTATGCTGCTAGTGGTGCATAAATTTCACACTTAAACTTTAAGGTTGTAAAACTTGGATAGGAGAAAATATAAACAACAAATAAATGATCTTTAGCAAGGTCTGGCCCAGAGTTGCTATAAAATTGAAAGGGTAAACAGCAGTCTATGGCATATTAATGTTATCTTAATTCCAAAATTTGTTAAAGGTGTTGAAATGTGCTTGTTCTGGCATGTGCTTTGGAACTTACGTCCCACACATATACAGACGTATGTGCTCCATAGATTTTAAATGTCATCTGAGATAAATTAAAACATTTTGTGCAAACATCTGACTTAAGATGCCAATAGGCTCTCATTGATAACATTTTTAATGATCTTGATTTGATCATATTTCATGGGTACGCAATGCCAAAAAAAGGATTTTAAAGCTGAAGTATGTAATTTCTGTGCACTAGCGCCACTAAATGGTTTTGCAAAAATAAACTGTTTTCAAAACAACTTTCTGAATACCCCTACCGTTTTCTGTTGGTAAAAAAAAAGAAAAAAAAAAAGCGATAGTTCTGCCCCCAACTCACACCATTGGTTGAGCAACGTTTTTGGGGAGGGTCTAAGTTGGTCCCTCAAAACTAACTGACCAATTTTCAAAGCTCCACAGAAAGACAGTGCTTACAGTTTTTGAGAAAATTAACCTGTGAATGGTTTACTAATAGTCTCTGCATTTTAAGCTGGGATAGGAGAAAGTATTTTAACAATAAAAAAGTGACATACTTCAGCTTTTATTTAATTTATTTTACTGCTAACATCATTAAAATGGAAAACTATGATTAATGGTTTTGTAAAAACTTATATATAACTTATTATATTATATACAGTATAATTTATTGACATCAATCTGGCCTTTTGTACAGCCTGATCTCACAGTGAAATTAGAAACAGTAGGTTGACTTTTCTTTATCTAAAATTGGTCTGTGCTTACCGAAATTTGAAACATTGCCCCTAGTGACCAAAGTAGTAAGTGTTGTTGGCATATGGGCATGTGTGAGCACTACTTTCCGGGTGTAATGTCCAAGGAGGGGTGCCAAAAGCAAGTTATTTTCAGCTGTACAGACAATAATACTGTGAAGAGAAATGAAAGTTTTAAAAATTGTACATCCCCCAACCCAAATCCCCAAACTAACCAAAAGTGGAGTAAATATTTAATATTAGAGGGAAAAATGCAACCTCCGAACAGTGCATGCCACTGATTATACAAACGTGAAAACTTCAAGGTTTTAACGCAATATCCAAACACAGGTCTCCCACGCTGCTGACACAACATGCTTTCAGTCGTGCCAAAGGGGAAGGTAAACATGTTGGAGCCAATACAAACATAACTGATAGGAGATGCCGTTTGTCAGTGAGTCGGCATAATGTGGCCAATCCTAGGGTACTAGAAGTATCGGAAACAACATGCCGACCTCCCGTGTGATCATGTTGTTTTTAATGTGGATAGACTAGAAGGGACTCTCAAGATGGTTCATGGTTAATTGAGCACTATCACATAAGGAAGAGTGCTCGGCTAGTAGAGTATGGCACTAGCAATGCCAGGGTCATGGGTTTGATTCAGGGAACGTATTTACTGATAATATACTTAAAATAAACCTGATAACCTTGAATGCACCGTAAGTAGTTTTGGATAAAAAATGTCTGCCAAATACATAAATGTACTGTAAATATATTTTTACAACTGTGATTTGGCTGTAGGCATAAGGCCACAGGTAATCACAGCCATGCTAATATTGGTACAACTGGATGATTGCGAGAATCACACAGCGTGACTAGTGTAGACAATTCTTGAATCAATGACTTTTATACGCTGTTTTTTTAATCTTTACAGAGACATAAATGCAATCCAATACTTGGTCCTTCAGAAGGCCTGGATGGTTAAGTGTGCAACATACAGCACTACCAGTGTAGTGTGTTTCCCAAACTAATGAGCCGGTTATGAGCCGTTTCTTTTTTAGTGAATCTAACTTCTGTCATGTCCAGCTTGAAATGAACCAAGAACTGTTAACGCATATGTTGTACATTAGTCTCCCGAGACTTAGAACAGGCACTGCAGTCATTGACTGGCGGCTCATATGACAATGTGTTATTAAAGATAGTCCTACACATTGCAAGTTTTGTTGTAATTCGTGGAATTTTATATATACAAAAAATGATAGCACTTGTATTGTTTGTTCAGAATTTTTGTACAATATATACAGCAGTTACAGCAGGACCAATTATTGGATTGCATCTACTTTATGTCTCTGTAAAGTCTTGGACACGTGCAAAAACACGTTTTGCAAGATTTGTATTAAATTTGCCTCTTATTTGTTATATCTGCTCTGTTGAAATATGAAATTATCCTATAATTTGACAACAGAGAGCTGAGGACAGTAAATACAATTAAAAACTGCATTTCTTATCTCCAAAAATGTCTTCCTCACAAGTAAAAATTGTTAACGGAACTGTCTGTAATCTTTAAATTCCTTTTGATTCCCATCCCTAAAAATAACTTACATTTCAAACATAATTAAATGGGCACTTCATTTATTAATTTTTGCTCTGCCAACAAAAACTCCAAAGCTCCAAAACAAGCCAAAGCGGGATCAGCCCTTTCGTGTCGCCAAGCAACACACAGGCCTGTCTGGAATGCTGCAAACACATACAAGTGGAGTGATACAAACAGTGAAATGTTTGTTGTCTTGGTCTGTTTTGAAGACCATGGGCTTTTTCAGGTACTACAAATGATTATTAAGAAGACTTATTTGAGTTTGGATCCAGAACAAGGCTTGCCAGTTGAGAATCACTGATACAGGATATCACATTTTATGAGGGCAGTGAGATGACAATGACAACTAAAAGTCAGAGAGGATTAACATTCTTGTTCTACAACCTTACTACTGCCTTCTGTTTATGTAATCACTACCTATTATGAGAATGTAACGGGAGTTCCGACAGCGTAATTCTCACAAACTCAACAAGTGGGCAATGTGTGAGAGTAAAATCACCCTCTCAAAGCAATATAGAGTATCGGCCTGTGCCATGTGTAATTCATGTCTCACAGCCATTTTCTCCACATCTGCAATGCACTGGTTCTGCTTATGTTCCAGTAAGAGTAAGAAAAAGAGACAGGAAAAAAACTAAATATGTTTACTGTGTCAATTGAGCTAGTTAAACAGTCAAGTATACTTCCCAGCATACAGACATAAAAACCAGGCAGCAGACAAAAGGACATCGCAATTGTGGTGTCTACAATTGGTTGAGACGTATCTGAGGCTTTGAAGTTGTTTCCTGCTCTTAGGCAGTTCCCCTTGTTTAAGGGCAATTTGGTTTTCGGTCCAACAGGTCCTAGTTCTTTCTCTCCTCTTTCCCACTTCCTCACATTACTTTCCCCACCTCAATTTACTGTAAAAGTACCCCACATCTTCCCAAACATGAGCAAGACCATTGAAAAACACCAATTTAATCAGATTGTTTTTGGTTTTCAGAAATGTGCCTTTGTAGGTCATTGGCAAACATTCACAGTCTCCCAGTTACAGGAAAAAAGCAACGTAATACAAATGTAAGATGTTTGACCCAATTACAACATGTACAGTATAAACCATCTGGTATATTTGACATTACTAAATAAATCCAGTTTATAGAAATACATTTTTAATTCAGTGTTTATTTTATTTTTTAAATTTGTCAAGTTCCTTTTGACTCTATGACTGTTAGTTTCAGTTTTGCTTTAGTTTATACTTAGGTCTTATTTTAGTATACCAAAGTATGTGTGCTAACTGATATAATTTTGTAGGAAAAAACAACTTGATCCCAAATAATAATAAATTACTCAGAGTCAGGATTACAATCAATTGGACAGAATTTACTTTAGTTAGATTGTTCTCTGCAGTTTCAATCATACATATACAGAGAAAGTCAGAAGTTAACATAGAGACATCAGTAATTTTAGTCATTTGCAAAATTTGATTCAAGTTGTCATCATTACAATTGTTTATTATTTATTTTTTTTATTTTTTATTATTTTGATAGGTTCAAACATAAAAATATTCTAGATCCGCAATCAATAATTAGTTGTGTAGCCATGCCCACAATATTAGTCAAGTTCGCATCAAAGGTTTTACGGGCAGCCACACTTCACTTCGCACTACATTTACTCCCATTCAAATGCATCTGAACGCAGGAGACTGGAAACACAAGCTCATATGAAGAAATTTCGCACTACATTGCAGAGGAAAGTTCAAGTTTGGCGAACTCTGTATTTGTCGAATTCTGAATCTGGATGATGAGAAGACATGTGACCAGTAGAAGATCGAAACTTTGCAAAGATTCTTACACCGATTATGCTTAATAAGCCAACAATGTGTGTGGTCATGTAAACGCTGTTCATGGTTTTCCTTTATAAGGTCATTAACGGTGTAAGAATAAACCCATTGACACAGATTTTTGCCCATTACCCCGATTTCGCGTAGTATGTAAGCACCTTAACCGGCATTCTTACCGGCTTATCCAATGTATGCAATTGTTGTGTTATCAGCGTATTGGTGTTCATGTAAAATGGCTCACTGACCTTTTGGCATAATTCAAAGAATACATTTTTCTTTTGTTGTGTGTTTTTATTGTTGCTGAAAAGGGAGTAGATGTATATGCTAACATTTTGAAATTAATGTTATCTGTGATGAATTATTTATTAAAACCAGAATCCCTGGCATGTGACATCATATCCTGTTCCGTTGCCATGTCCGAAACTATTTTGCTTGCTGGAAGCCTAAAGTGACCGGGGCTTTGGCAGACTTATATGCAGGTGTCATAGGTTAGCTATCAGTGGTGAACACTCTTTTCTTTTCATAAATATATATACTGTATACAGTATATATATATATAATATATATATATATATATATATATATATATATATATATATATATATACACATATACTCAAGAGCAAGACCAATATTCATTAAAAAAAAAAAAAACAATATGCCAATTACATCAGATTTTTTTAATAATCACAGACATTCACAGGAATTGGTTTTCAAAAATGGTGACTGGCAACCTTTCAGTGGTGACAGGCAACTTTTCACTGTCTCCCAGCCACAGGAAATACAACACATGAAACCACTGTAAGATGTTTGACCCAATTACAACATGTACAGTGTAAACCATCTGGTAAATTGGACGATACAATGTAAACAGCTGAAAACTGTGTCTAGCAATGTACTCATTAAGATGTCACTGCAAAGCAGCATGTTTATGAGGTAATTTTCTGTTTGTTTACATCTTAATAAAAAGTTGACCATTGATTTCAGTCCGTGAACATCTGTAGAGCAAACAATGACTCCTTAATCGGGAGAGACCAAGTTATAAAAACCAGTTATCAAATCAGTTATTAAAACTTTACTACATAAGAAAATGTAGATAAAATACGGAAATAGAGTGTTACAGGATATAATGTGATTAAAAGAATGAACAAAAAACTGTGTAATAGGGACCACGATAACAAGGTAAGCATTTTATTGTTGCCTATAATGGATGGCAAAACAAGCAGGACGAACTGTATGGTTTAATGTCACAGGGTGGAACAGACAGGAAAGACAGAACAGCATGGGCTGTTCCTGCAGCCATTATTATTACAATTACAGTCTCACCATCCATTAATAAAGGAAAGCACAATTAATGAGCAACTAAATGACCCTTCAATTAACCAACTGATGACTTTTTTCTAATTAACTTGAATTAATATGCTCTAGGTTGCTAAGGAAGGAAGGACTAGCATATGGACTAAATATTCTTAAATTTAGAAGAACGCACGGTTTCACAGTGCTTGTTAAACATAAATGGTCACACTTGATTCATTTTAATGTGTATTTGCAAGTACTGAGTAATACTAAAGGACTACAGTAATTTAAGTATTACACAGTTATTGTTATTACTAAAACAATAAACCATGAGAGATGTGTGTTACAGAGATTTTACCACAAATAAGGTGTGTTTTTATACAAAATATGAAGTGAAGTGCCTAAAACCCCTTTAAAAGTATAGTAAAATCCCTGTAATATCCCAAGAGACTTTTTGTGTAATGAAAGCAAAGGTCTACAGCAACATGATACAAGACAAAAAAGTTCAATAAGAAGTAATAACATATTATTAATAATAATATTATTACTAAACAATTGTAGGCTGTTTATGGTTGCTAAACAATGTAGCAACATGTCACATTAATAGAATCTGTGTTCAGAGGTGTGAGTCTATATGCATTTTACAACAGCTTTGAATGTGGCTCATTTAATACGAATTTAAAGTCGGAACTATCTGTAACTTGTATAATGTAATATGTGTAACAAGGACTCAAGAACACATATGTACTGAATGCAAATGCATAACAGCATCATGTGCCTCTCTTAACAGTACAAGAGGCTTCAATAATAGCTTGATGGCAGCTGCAAAGACTTATAAGAGCAGAGAGAAAAGGAGGGAAGGTAGGTGACTGCAGCAGGCGGGCAGGGGCCAGGTTGGTGTACAAGGGCCCCAGCTGCCCGGGTGTCAGGGTTAGTGGGACTTGGAAGCAGAGAGATAATCAGCTTTATTAGTGCTGCTAAAACCAATTTAGGAGCAGACTCAGGGGATCAGACGGGCCAGCTGTCCACACCACCCCCACTTACTTCTCATTACCACCCTGTTTCAGTTCATTCAGCAGGAAGGGGCAAAACACAACCCAAAATAACAGGTATTATAATTGAATTAATACTCAGTTTTTCTTCTATTGCTAGATAATGGAAAACCAAATATGTAGGAATTCATTGTCAAAGTTTTTTGCATTATTTGTGAAAATTCTTGCACAATTAATTTCAATATCATTTTTCAAATATAATAATATTTTGCATTAAAGATAAAAACACTCTTTAATAGTTTTACTTATATTATTATTATTATTATCATTATTATTATTATTATTAATAATAATAATAATAAATGTACTATTTAAATGACTATTTTATTATATATATATATATATATATATATATATATATATATATATATATATATATATACATATGTATATATTTGTTTTAATTAATAGTTTATAATAATACAAATAGTAATAATAATAATAATGGTAACAACAAATGCTGCTATTTAATGTACTATTTAAATTACTTTAAATTAATTAGTAATAGTATTGTTGAAATAACTTAAACAGTACCTAATTCTGGTTATGTAAAAGCACTCCACAAGTATCAAGCAAAACTGCAAGCTGTGCAAGCAACAAACTCTATATATGCCATAGATTTCTTTCACAAAGTCAACTTTACATGACACTGCACAATGGCATTCCCTGCATATACATTATTGCATGGCACCCTAAAAGTCTTTTCCAAGGAACACATAAATAACCAATAAAAAACACCTTCGGCTGCTGACCCTTGCAACAGTGAGTGTGATGACATCATAGCATTTCCTTGAGTTGCGTCTGCTATGTAATTACACGGTGGAAAGGAAAGCATAAGAGAAGGAATGGGGAGGGCCATGAACTCAGAATAAGGCCATACTCATCTTAGAAAGAGAGGCTGAATTTCCATGAGTCCCGTGACAATGTGGCCCAGACAGACAACTTTAAAAAGCCTCACCTAAATCACTTTCCAGTCGGCCAGAGAGATCAGTCCATGCCATCTCATCTAGGAACGACAGCACTGTCTATCTGCAAGTGGAAGTGAGCTAATTAGCTTATCTAAAATTGCTCAAATTAGCCTCAAACACCAGAAAATACAGTACATGCAGGTGGTACGATTATTTTAACAAAGTAGGCCAAAGGCAGGTAATGCATTTTGGTTGTATCTTAAAGAAGGAAAGTTTAAGATGGATCAAAACATTTTAACCAACTCATGGCCTAAAAACTTAGGGTCAGAAAACTGTGAAACCAGAGTGAACCTTAATGCACTCCTCTATTGCAATGAAATCCATCTGGTTTAAAAGTGGCCTAAATATTAAAAACCTTTCTGGGGCCACTGTATCATAGCAGGGAAGTACTAAAAGGCCTATGCAAATTCCAATTACCAATAGATAAATGCAAAACTTATTAAAAAAAAAAAAACTTTAAATTACAATTATAAAAAAAAAAAATAAAAAAAAGGATAACTGTACTTTGCATAATGTTTGAGAACAATACACCATTGTTCTGTTACACTAAATGAGGTTCCTCGAGGTAGAACATCCTCTTTAACTGTCTATCTTGCCTCTCAAGACAAACCATTTAATAAACAGGATGCAGGAATGGGTGACACTGCAGATCACATTAAGTATGTCGCGTGGCATCTTTTCATGGGTCCAACACTCCAAGATGCACCCAAAAGCCTTGGCTTTATTTATACGTGTTTGGCTGACCTGATACGGTACATCCTGACTTCTGACACCCTAAGCTCTTGTCTACCTGCATAGTATGTCATCCTGTGTGTGTGACCATACACAGAGGGAAAACAGCACTCCCGCAAGTGAGCTTGAACTTAATCCGCTGTTTAACGGTTGTTTAAACAACGACTATTAACGTTAACTGAGCTGCCTCTGTAGGCTTGAATGGGGGGCATTTACCTCTTGCAAAAACAGGCACTGGGGCCTCAAGGGTCGCCCAGAGCCGCATATAATTTGAAAAAGCAGCCTTTCTCCCTCCTTGTCATCCCATTTGATTCAGATCAGCTCACTTTAAAGCTGAAATATAGTTGAAATATGGTTCAATACGGTCGAGTTACCCTTTTGAAAAAGCAGTCAGCTAAGTTACAAATAGGTAATAAAATGTTGTTTACTATATTTAAGGTATCTGGAGGGGCAGAGTATCTTTTTCAAATATTTAATCTAATCAAATCGATGTGTATAATATTATAAGATTTATTATAAATATTTCAGGTATAAGTACATTTATATTTTGTAAATCCTTACAAAAAAAAAAAAAAAAACATAAAATGCCATGGTATGCAGGGAGTCAAATGAATCATTTTTTGAACAGATGAATATTATGCATCATTTTCAGGTATGAATAAATAAATAAATGTTCATTTTATTTTATAAATCCTTAATAAGGGAAATAAGAAATGCCAGTGCAAGTGCACCAAATTAATAATTAGGAGTCAAATTAATCAGTAAATAGTTTTTTGAACCAATAAATGTTATGGTGATGTAAATCGTTTTTTAAATCAAAGATTCAAAGCTCCATTAATGTAGACTCGTGTGCCCTCTTATGACACTAATCCCAAAGGAGGGTGGCATCAGAGTTCTGTGTTACATCAACGTGCATGCCACAAGACTGAACAAACAAAGGGGGTGATTCTGATGGATCTATGTGCATGTCTCTTTCTATTTATCTCTGTGTTTGCAGAGTGTGTGTCTATGAGAGAGAGAAAGGGAGCTGAATACATCCTTCTGTTCCTATGACTGCTTTCAGAGGTAATGTGGCAGCAGGTCTGACAGGAGTGGGTTAGAGGTGCGGCACATTAACTTGTAAGAGGGCAAACACTGCTGAAAAGGGCTGGGTATCTAACAGGGCTTCAGGGGACTGAGTGATTTACTATGTCTGTGCTGCATTATAAACGCCTCTTGGCTTTATGAACTCCTGACAAGCAGCGTGTTTGTACAGTGTTTTCTTTTATTTCGGCACCATGACTTTCTGATTGCAGAACATTAGGTGAGTATTCATTCTCATGCCTGAACGCAACCCTTTCAATGCTGTACACGTTAAAGTGATAGTTCACTAAATTTATTTTTTTTTTTTTTTATGTACTCACCCTAATAGGCCACAAAAAAGGGTGCATACAACTCTTTTCCATACTATGAAACTGAATGGTGACCAGGGGCCTCATGTATAAAACTTGCCGTGTATAAAAGATGTATGTATGCACAAAAGTCTGATTTTGCATACGCAATATATATATATATATATATATATATATATATATATATATATATATATATATATATATATATATATATATATATACTGTATATACAATAGCATATACAGTATATAGCACACAATAGCACAGGAGTCATATGGACTTCTACATTGCTTTTTGACGTTTTTGGAGTTTGACAGCCCCTGGTCACCATTCATTTTCATTGCATGGAAAAGGGCAGCAACACCATTCTGCTAAACTTTCACTTTTCATACAAATTTGAAACAAAATAAGGGTGAGTAAATGATGACTTTTTTTCATTTTTGTTTGAATGTTACATGCACATAGATTACATTACAGCTAAATACATACATCTTGTCTAACGTTTTTTTTTCTCTGTGACTGTACTCCAATGCGATCCACCTGTACTGGTTCCTGTTTATCGGAAATGTACCAATAACTGTGGACAATTGGACACTGGACCATGACAAGAACTAATAGGCCAGATGGCATTTTTAACAATACAGTGGTGGTCATCCAGGTCGGTTCATATGTTCAAATCCCTCAGTCTGAAGTTGAGATCATGCAACCACTTGAGATAAGTACTTCAAGACCACAACACTTACTAAATGAAGGTGAGGATTATTTAGCTTTATTTAGTTTTGAAGTCAAAGTTGTTGCTGAAAATCATTCAAGATTCTACAGTTGAAGTCAGAAGTTTACATACACTTAGGTTGAAGTCATTAAAACACATTTTTTAACCACTCTACAGATTTAATATAAGCAAACTATAGTTTGGCAAGTCATTTAGGACACTTACTTTGTGCATGACACAAGTAATTTTCCCAACAATTGTTTACAGACAGATTGTTTCACTTTTAATTGACTATATCACAATTCCAGTGGGTCAGAAGTTTACATACACAAAGTTAACTGTGCCTTTAAGCAGCTTGGAAAATTCCAGAAAATGATGTCAAGCCTTTAGACAATTAACCAATTATCTTCTGACAGGAGGTGTACTGAATATGAGGTGTACCTGTGGATGCATTTTAAGGTCTAGCTTCAAACTCAGTGCCTCTTTGCTTAACATCATGGGAAAATCAAAAGAAATCAGTCAAGACCTCAGAAAAAAATTGTGGACCTCCATAAATCTGGTTCATCCTTGGGAGCAATTTCCAAACACCTGAAGGTACAATGTTCATCTGTACAAACAATGGTACGCAAGTATAAACACCATGGGACCACGCAGCCCTCATACTGCTCAAGAAGGAGACGCATTCTGTCTCCTAGAGATGAATGTAGTTTGGTACGAAAAGTGCAACTCAATCCCAGAACAACAGAGAGGACCTTGTGAAGATGCTGGATGAAACAAGTAGACAAATATCTATATCCACAGTAAAATGAGTCCTATATCGACATAACCTGAAAGGCTGCTCAGCAAGGAAGAAGTCACTGCTCCAAAACCGCCATAAAAAAGCCAAACTACAGTTTGCAAGTTCACATGGGGACAAAGATCTTACTTTTTGGAGAAATGTCCTCTGGTCTGATGTAACAAAAATTGAACTGTTTGGCCATAATGACCATCGTTATGTTTGGAGAAAAAGGGTGAGGCTTGCAAGCCAAAGAACACCATCCCAACCGTGAAGCATGGGGGTGTAGGAGGGACTGGTGCACTTCACAAAATAGATGGCATCATGAGGAAGGAAAATGATATGGATATATTAAGGAATTTAAAGCTCGGTCACAAATGGGTCTTCAAAATGGACAATGACCCCAAGGAGTGGCCATCACAAAGCCCTGACATCAATCCGACAGAAAATTTGTGGGCAGAACAGAAAAAGCATGTGTGAGCAAGGAGGCCTACAAACCTGAATCGGTTACACTAGTTCTATCTGGAGGAATGGGCCAAAATTCCAGCAACTTATTGTGAGAAGCTTGTAAAGGTTAACCAAAACGTTTGACCAAGTTAAACAATTTAAAGGCAATGCTACCAAATACTAACAAAGTGTATATAAACTTCTGACCCACTGGAAATGTGATGAAAGCAATAAAAGCTGAAATAAATAATTCTCTCTACTATTATTTTGACATTTCACATTCTTAAAATAAAGTAGTGATCCTAACTGACCTAAGACAGGGAATGTTTTCTACAATTAAATGTCATGAATTGTGAAAAACTGAGTATAAATGTATTTGATTAAGGTGTATGTAAACTTCTGACTTCAACTGTATATCCCTCACAGTGCTGCCTAATGTTTTTTTTTCTCCCCTTTTCTCCCCAATTTGAAATGCCCAATTCCCAATGCACTCTAAGTCCTCGTGGTGACGTAGTGACTCGCCTCAATCTGGGTGGCGGAGGATGAATCTCAGTTGCCTCCGTGTCTGAGACTGTCAATCCGTGCATCTTATCATGTGGCTTGTTGAACGCGTTACCCCAGAGACGTAGCGCGCCATTCTCTGCGGCATCCACGCACAACTCAACACGTGCCCCACCGAGAGCAAGAACCACACATTATAGTGACAACGAGGAGGTTACTCCATGTGACTCTACCCTCCCTAGCAACCGGGCTAATTTGGTTGCTCTGGTGCTGCAGTCACTCAGCACGCCCTAGATTCGAACTAATGACTCCAGGGGTGGTAGTCAGTGTCTTCACTTGCTCAGCTACCCAGGCCCCAGCGCTGCCTAATGTTAAACTTTTAAGATTACTAAAGATTCAATAGTAATGCTTCACAATAATGATATGTTAACCTTCCTCTGCTTCTAGTGATCATCACCGCATAATCACATTTCTCGACTTAACACCCACACAGCCTAAAGCATGGTGTGACTCCCTTGTAAGTGTGTCACCCACATGTCTAACCAAAACAAAAAAGCCTGAGCCCTAGCTTACCTGAGGTAACCGGACACCACCTAATGGAGAAATTATCAGTTAGCCTTAAAGTGCTTGCCAAAAGGAAGAGCATTTAAGCCTGACAAACATACAGTAAATAAGGGCATCACCATATAACTGATGGACTACCAATATTATCTCAGCATCTGTATTTTAGATTGAGATTTAGAGAGACTACTTATCAGATTCAAGAAATGCAATTTGCAAGGACATCAGCCTTGAAAAGTAATGTGTTCACAAAGATTAAACAGGTTAATTGGTCAGTCTTTGGAAAATTACACTTGAATGGATAGGTATTCATGTCATTCAAATGACATTAAAGGCAACAATATAACTGCACAAATATATACATAGCTTTTAAACATATTTTTTATTTATGAATAATTTAGCTGAAATACCTATCAATTAAAAGGTATAAATATTTGATTTCTCTCCTATGAAGTCCTTCTTTATACAGAGGTACAAGACAACAAACAGAATCAATTCTCTGACTTTCCCTAAAATGTTTCAGATGACCAAGGATTCTTTGAAACAAAGTTTTTAATTAAATTAAAGAAAAGTTTTCTATTCCACAAAAATCGTCATGGTTACTGGTGTAACCTCCGTTACCTGATGGAGGGAACGAGACGTTGGTGTCGATGTAGTGACACTAGGGGTCACTCTTGGGAGCCCGAGACACCTCTGGTCTTTGATAAAAGGCCAATGAAAATTGGCGAGTGGTATTTGCATGCCACTCCCCCGAACATACGGGTATAAAAGGAGCTGGTATGCAACCACTCATTCAGGTTTTACGCTGAGGAGCTGATATAAGGTCCGGCCATTTCAGCGGGTAGTTCAGCGTTGTGGCAGGAGGGACCAACGTCTCGTTCCCTCCATCAGGGAACGGAGGTTACACCAGTAACCATGACGTTCTCTATCTGTCACTCACTCGACGTTGGTGTCGATGTAGTGACACTAGGGGTCCCTATACAAAACGCCACAAGGCTGAACTGTGTTACGTGAACTGGCGGTGTGTGGTGGGCAGACTTGCTGTGTGCCTCATAGCCAGCGCACCAGGTCGACACGTAACCTCCCCCAACACAGTTATGAGTGTCAAACGGCCCTTTTTGGGGACAAGTCGACTACCCAGAGATAGAGACAGGCTTAACGCAGTCATGGCCTCTTTCCCCTTCTCTTTTTCCACTCCCTAAAAAAGAAGGGGGATTATCTGACTGGGCCGCCAGGTCTAGTCGGGGGGTGTCCCTCCCAAGGGGAGGACACCGCGGAGACCACACCTCGCCCCAAGAGAGGGGGGGATATTTAAGTGGAAGAATACATCACATGGTCTTTCCAACCATGTGGAGAGCCTTCAAGGTAGATCCTGCCCAATGGGGGAGGAGTTACTACAACATGGAGACTGAGGGGCTCTGCCCAAGGAAGACGCAGTTTGCCAGTAGGGAAACGAACTAGCGGAAGATATAGATCGCATGGGGTTAGCCTTACAGGGAACCGCCACATGTGGAGCACCTACCCCAGAACCGGGCTCTTAGTTAGCGCGTGTACTGGGCCGGCAGTGAGTCTCTCCGAAAACTCGACTGCCACAGGGCTCGGAGGAAGTCAACCAGGGAACAACTTTTGTGAACACTACTGGGAATTGACAGCGCACGTCTTCAGCTCAAAAGGAGGTGGAAGGCGCTATGTGCAAGCGATACACCCGGCCGGCTATCCCGGGCTTATCCGCTTGTGTTGCGTGCCACTACCTGGGACGAAACCAGTTCCACCCGGAGGTTGTAGAACCTTGCAAAGGTCTTGGGTGTTGCCCAGCCCGCTGCTCTGCAATGTCTGTTAGAGAGGCACCTCTGGCCAGGGCCCAAGAAGCCGCTACACCACGGGTAGAATGGGCTCGTAGCCCTACCGGGGGCGGCATGTTTTGGGCGAGACATGCCATAGTTATGGCATCAATGAGCCAGTGGGCGATCCTCTGCTTGGAGACAGCGCTTCCTTTCCGCTGTACACCAAAGCAGACAAAGAGCTGCTCAGAGATTCTAAAGCTCTGCATGCGATCCAAATAGATGCGTAAAGCGCGCACCGGACACAGCAACGACAGGGCTGGGTCTGCCTCCTCCTGGGGCAGCGCTTGCAGGTTCACCACCTGGTCCCTAAAAGGAGTGGTGGGAACCTTGGGCACATAGCCCGGTCAGGGGTCTCAGGATCACGTGAGAATAGCCCGGACCGAACTCCAGGCACGTTTCGCTGACAGAGAATGCTTGCAGGTCACCTACCCTCTTGATGGAAGTGAGCGCAGTCAGGAGGGCAGTCTTCAAGGAGAGTGCCTTAAGCCCGGCTGACTGCAAAACTCAAAGGGGGCTCTCTGTAGACCCTGAAAAACTACAGAGGTCCGATGAGGGAACAAGGCGTGGCCTGGAGGGATTCAGCCTCCTGGCGCCTCTTAGGAACCTGATGATCAGATAATGCTTCCCTAAGGACTTACCGTCGACTGCGTCATGGTGTGCTGCTATGGCAGCAATGTACACCTTCAAGGTGGAAGGGGACAGCCTCCCTTCCAACCTCTCTTGCAGGAAGGAAAGCACTGATCTGACTGCGCACCTCTGGGGGTCTTCCTGATGGGAAGAACACCACTTAGCGAACAGACACCACTTAAAGGCATACAGGCGCCTCGTAGAGGGAGCCCTAGCCTGAGTGAACGTGTCTACCACCACAGGTGGGAGACAGCTTAGGTCTTCCGCGTCCCGTCCAGGGGCCAGACATGGAGATTCCAGAGGTCTGGGCGTGGGTGCCGGATGGTGCCCCTTCCCTGAGAAAGAAGGGCCTTCCTCAGGGGAATTTGCCCAGGGGGAGCTGTCACGAGGAGCGTGAGGTCCGAGCACCACGTCTGGGTGGGCCAGTAGGGTGCTTACCAGGACGACCTTCTCCTCGTCCTCCCTGACCTTGCACAGGGTCTGTGCGAGCAGGCTCACTGGGGAAAACACATATTTGCGAATGCCAGTGGACCAGCTGTGTGCCAGCGCGTCTATGCCGAGGAAGGCCTCGGTGAGGGCGTACCAGAGCGGGCAGTGGGAGGATTCTTGGGAGGCGAACAGGTGCACCTGTGCCTGACTGAATTGACTCCAAATCAGCTGGACCACCTGAAGGTGGAGTCTCCACTCTCCCTTGAGGGTAACCTGTTGTTACGGCGCGTCCGCCGAAGTGTTGAGGTTGTCCGGGATGTGAGTGGCTTGCAGCGACTTGGTGCTGCTAACTCCGTTGGAGGAGACGGCGGGCGAGTTATGACATACAGCGGGAGCGCAGACCGCCTTGGCGGTTGACATATGCTACCGCTGCCGTGCTGTCTGTCCGAACTAGCACGTGCTTGCCCTGGATCAACGGCCGAAACCTCCGCAGGGCGAGCAGAATTGCCAGTAACTCGAGGCAGTTGATGTGCCAACGCAGCCGTGGACCCGTCTAGAGGCCGGCGGCTGCGTGCCCGTTGTCAACAGCGCCCCAGCCCATTTTGGAGGCGTCTGTCATGACCACGACGCGCCTGGAGACCAGTTCTAGTGGAACACCTACTCGTGGAAACGAGAGGTCGGTCCAAGGGCTGAAAAGACGGTGACAGACCGACATAATGGCCACGCGGTGTGTCCCGTGGCGCCATGCCCGTCTCGGGACTCGAGTCTGGAGCCAGTGCTGAAGCGGCCTCATATGCATCAACCCGAGCGGGGTGGCCACCGCCGAGGACACCATATGCCCCAGGAGCCTCTGAAAATGTTTCAGTGGAACCGCTGTTTTCTGTTTGAACGCCTTCAAACAGGCCAGCACCAACTGGGCGCGCTCGTTCGTAAGGTGCGCCGTCAAGGAGACTGAGTCCAACTCCAAACCGAGAAAAGAGATGCTCTGAACCGGGAGGAGCTTGCTCTTTTCCCAGCTGACCCGAAGCCCTAGTCGGCTGAGGTGTGAGAGCACCAGGTTCCTGTGTGCGCATAACCCGTCTCGAGAGTGAGCTAGGATTAGCCAGTCGTCGAGATAGTTGAGAATGCGAATGCCCACCTCCCTTAACGGGGCAAGGGCAGCCTCTGCGATCTTCGTAAAGATGCGAGGAGACAGGGACAGGCCGAAAGGGAGGACTTGTACCGATACGCCTGACCCTCGAACGCAAACCACAGGAAGGGTCTGTGTCGAAGAAGGATCGAGACGTGAAAGTACGCATCCTTCGGGTCTACCGCCGCGAACCAATCTTGATGCCGGACGCTCGCTAGAATGCGTCTTTGCGTCAGCATCTTGAACGGGAGTCTGTGTAAGGCTCGGTTCAGTACTCGCAGGTCCAAGATTGGCCGCAACCCACCGCCTTTTTTCGGTACTGTACCGGCGGGTGGGGCCTCGCGGCGGGGCGGAGCTTGAGGTGCCACACCACATCGTGGCCGTGCTGAGTCCGAGGACATCGAAGCACTTACCTGGCTCCTTGTGACCACCCCCGGAACAGCCTGGGACGGGGGAGGAAGAGGCCTGTCCTCATGACCCGTGGAGACTGTCACATCGGGGGCGGATTTGTGCCACAGCTGGGCGCTCAGGGCGGGAGACCGCCACTGGAGCGCCAACCTGCCAAATGGAGTGGTGGACGGTGGTCGTGATGCCAGCCGTACACACCGAATATATGACCCAGGGAACAAGGAAACCACTCTTGCGGAGCTCTTGAGTACTGCAGCCACTTGGGCATGCAGCGCAATTAAATGCAAAAGGTAACAAAAAGAAGATCTGCTTACCAGCTCCAGAGCAGCGGGTTTCGTTGTCCTTGGGTCGCCCGTCTCAGGGGCGCTTCGAAGACCTCCGTGGGTTCTTCGGTGCCGGCTGTGAGACGGGTGGCGTCGGCTTCCTGCGGTGGGCTCCACGCTGGGGCCGGGCCGGAGGGGCGGGCTGCGGCGGAGCCGGTGCAGTCACCGCAGGGGGACGCCCTCGGCGATGAGTAGATGGGGTGCAGGATCTTGAGCCACGCCGGGGCAGGACAAGCCGGCTAGCATCCATCTACTGCTCTACCATCGTGAACTGCTGGGCAAAGTCCTCGACGGTGTCGCCGAATAGGCCCGCCTGGGAAATGGGGGCAGCAAGGAATCGTGTCCTGTCGGCCTCACCCATCTCGACCAGGTTGAGCCAAAGGTGGCGCTCCTGGACCACTAGTGTGGCCATCGTCCGCCCGAGAGACCGCGCCGTGACCTCCGTCGCTCGGAGAGCGAGGTCGGTCGCCGAGCGCAGTTCCTGCATCAATCCCGGGGCGGAACTACCCTCGTGCAGTTCCTTTAGCGCCTTGGCGGACCTGCAGGAGAGCCATGGCGTGCAGGGCGGAGGCGGCTTGTCCATCAGCGCCTTAGGCTTTGACCGTCAGAGACGACGTAAACCTACAGGCCTTGGACGGGGGATTTGGGCACCCGCGCCAGGTGGCAGCGCTCTGCGGGCATAGGTGCACCGCGAGCACCTTTATCCACTGGGGGATTGCCGAATAACCCTTGGCCGCCCCACCATCGAGGGTAGTGAGAGTGGGGAAGCTGAAAAGATCGGGACCAGGCAGTAAAAGGTGCCTCCCGCGACCTTGTCAGCTATTCATGCACTTCCGGGAAGAAAGGAACGGGGCGGGGCGTGGCTTTGAGCGGCGCCGCGAGCCCAGGAACCAATCACCGAGCCGCGAGGGTTCAGGGAAGAGCGGTGAAATCCACTCTAACCAATGCTCGCGGCTGTCCGGGAAAGCATGTCGTCATCTCCGCGTCAGCCTGTGACTGGGTGATCGACCCCGAAGGGAGGAGCCCAGCTGAGGCTTCCGACTGGACGAGCCCGCTCTCCGATGCTGCGCTCGAGAGCTCATCACTTTCGCGGGCTCCGAATAAGAGGTCGAACTCGCCGTGAGACGAGCCGGCGGACTCACCCGGAAGCCCGATCGGGGCAGACGAGCGTGCTGGGGAATGGGAGGTCCGCGGGGGGATACCCGGCGGAGGCAGTCCCATTGGGGTCCCCAAATCGCCCCCAGTGCTAGCCGCGCTGGCCTCAAACCCGTGGGTAAAAGGACCGAGGCGGGAGCCTCTGGGGTGGCTCGCTTCCTTACGAAGGCGAGCCGCGACCGCAACGTTGCCATGGACACATTCTCGCAATGAGAATGTGACCATCCACGAACGCTGTCTCCGCGTGAGCAGTGCCCAGACACGAAAGACAGTGATCGTGACCGTTAGAAGGCGAGAGATAACGAGCACAACCAGGAATAACACACAATCGGAAAAGCATCTTTAAAAAGACGCGTCTTTAAAAAGACGTTCCGTGTGTGCGCTCTTTTAGAGAAATATATACTCTTTTAGAGGGGAAAAATGCTCTTTCAGAAAATATACTCTCTAGTTTTTCTGCCGAAGCGCCCAGGGGCATTCTCTGCAGTGCACCAGTGCAGAGGAGGGAGAAGCCGCTGAAATGCGCCGTCAGATCCAGCAGGTGAATGAACAGTAGTATTCAGCTCAATGAGCATGACCGTTCGGCTCCGAAGAGAAAATCTGAATGAGTGGTTGCATACCAGCTCCTTTTATACCCGTATGTTCGGGGGAGTGGCATGCAAATACCACTCGCCAATTTTCATTGGCCTTTTATCAAAGACCAGAGGTGTCTCGGGCTCCCAAGAGTGACCCCTAGTGTCACTACATCGACACCAACGTCGAGTGAGTGACAGATAGGGAACAACATTGCATATGAAAAAAGTATGCAATAGCTATTCAAAAGATGAGTGACAATATCAGAAGTAATTCAGAAACATGAAGTTACTTTTTTTTATTTAAAGGGTACAAGATGCAAACCTTAGGCTCAACTATGCTTAAAACTAAGTGACTGTTAGCTGGAAAAAGATCCCTTGACAAATCCCGATGCGTGCGTGGGAAATTGTGCACGCACATTTTAATGCCCATTTTGTGTGTACACAGCCTTTATATAAAAGGCCCTTGATGCTGTCAAGCACCAAAAAAATGATTTAAAAAAAAGCACCACAAAAGCAGTCCATATGACTAGTGCTGTATATTCCAAGTCTCATGAAGTTATACAATAGCTTTCAAAAGGATAGGAAAGTCTGATGATTGTTTAAAAAAAAAATGTAAAGCCAGCATTCATCTTCATTATTAATATTATTGGTCAGAAAATAATTATAGTTTAAAGCCCTAGTTCAGAGACAACGACACAATGTTTTGAAACTGAAAGGGTACAAGATGCAAACCTTCAGTTAGGCTCAACTATGCTTAAAACTAAGTGACTGTTAGCTGGAAAAAGATCCCTTGACACATGTTGTATATAGCTAATCAAATCTGATTTACCAGCATGAAGTTGTGGCATACAATAATGCAGTCAACAAAATTTCCTAAAGAATCTCAAACTACAATCCACTTCAAGTCAAATAGGCAGGCTGAATAAAGCTGTTTTTGAGTAAGATTAGTGCACACTGCCAGTGAAGTCTGACATTTAGTCTAATTGTCCATCGAATTGTTCAACAGAAATTCTTGAAATTGCTTGTCTTTTGCTACAGGCATTCCTGTGTCAGCTGTCCCAGTACCTTTCAACAGCATCACCCCACCTTTTCCAGTATCTCCTGCTAGTCTAGGTAAATAAACACCATACGGATGTTCAGGAAAAACAAATGGCCAACAGATAAGAGATTTAATGCTGTGTGCATCCTAAATTAAATATAATTTTTAACAATGAATAGAAATAGAATGGCAGGCCACATTTTACAGCAATGGGCAGCCCAACTAAGACTTCAAGGACAAGTCTTCCTGCAGGAATACTCTGGTTGCTCAAGCTTCCAAAAAAATTGCCAAGTCTTACTGTCAATAAACACAAGAGATGTAAGCATAATAATAGGCTGTTATGTACTCAGGAGCTATTTGTGTGGGAAGGCAATACAATCCATCCTCAGAGGATGCAATGCACACTACTATGACATTAATCTCTCTGAGGTAATCACAAAACATTGACATTAAAGAATTGTGTCTGGTCACCATTCACATACACAACTAATTTTCTTTGGCATTATTGTTGAGAAAACGCAAACAACTAGTAATACATAATAACAGTATTTTGGATAGATCAAAGCAATGAGCTAATTAAAGTCAACCTATAATGAAAGCACAATCCACAGCAAAGGTTGTGACTATGTGAAGAAATTCCACAGCCTTTTCTCACTATCAGTATCAGGGCTAATAGATAGCAGGTGAGGGAAGAGATATAGCAATGTCAACACCGCAATCAGAACCAAGCATTGGCAGCTCTCTAAACCTCCACTTGACAAATAAATGCTTAATACTTATGTCTATAATTTGAAATGCAAAACACAAGCTATAATGAGGCTAATGACCAGTGTTGAGAAACGTTACTTTTAGAAGTAAAGCATTTAATTGAAAAATGCATTAAAAATTTATTTGCTAAATTTTTAATTTCCTTGGAAAGTATTGTGTTAGTACACTGGCTGTGGCATTCTCTCTTCCAGAACGGTAAATGCTATGTTTGGTTTGCAGTAATTTTAAGTCAACATGAAATCAAAATCGACCCCTATTTACCTTCATAATACATGTTCCTGGTCTTTTGTGTTGAATGCTTGTTTGTAAGTGTTTGTCTTCATAATCTTTTATCAAAATAACTCCGCAACTGAAACGACTTTCCTTTTCCACTTGCATTGCATTATAATTTAAGCACAGTTTAATGGTTAATCTTAACCAATAGCTATTAGGCATTGTTTTAGGCTACTATTGTAGGAAATGCAGGCTTTTTAAAATATTGCCAATAGTTACCACTAATGCAGTAAAAGCAAACAACATCAGATGTGCAAGATGTTACAACTGGGAAACATTGAGATGTTCTAGTCTAGAGAGACCAAACTTGACTTTCAGCGTACATGTCCCAGTCAAAGTGCCATATCATCTTTGAAGCAAGATGGCGCAGCGGATGGCAGCCTCAGTGTGGAGCGCTCCAGTTCTTTTGTTGTTTTTGTTTGTTTGCCCTGTGTTTAGTAATTTTTTCCAATCAGTTTCACCAGGCACAAACTGCTGAACATTCAACCATTTCACCCGCTTGTCTAAAATCCTGTGCTAACCAGCTGGCCCCCATCTTCACACTGTTCTTCAATAGATCACTGGAGCAGTGTGAAGTCCCATGCAAGCATCCAACAAACACTCAATCATCATTCCTGTCCCAAAGAAACCCAAAATCAGAGGACTTAATGACTACACACCCGTCGCCCTGACGTCTGTGATCATTTGAGAGACTGGTGTTGGCCCACCTGAAGGACATCACTGGACCCTTTTTAGATCCCCTTCAATTTGCTTATCGAGCAAACGGGTCCGTGGATGATGCAGTCAACATGGGATTGCATCATATCCTGCAACATCTGGACAGACCAGGGACATATGCAAGGATTTTTTTTGTGGACATCAGTTAGGCTTTCAACACCATCATCCCAGCTATTCTCCAGACTAAACTACACCAACTCTCTGTTCCCATGTCTGTCTGTCAGTGGATTACCAGCTTTCTGATGGACAGGCAGCAGCTAGTGAGACAGGGTAAATTCACTTCCAGCACATGTACAATCAGCACAGGTGCCCCCCAGGGATGTGTGCTCTCCCCACTACTCTTCTCCCTGTATACAAATGACTGCAACACTAAGGACCCCTCTGTCATGCTCCTGAAGTTTGCAGATGACACTACTGTCATCGGCCTCATCCAGGATGACGATGAGTCTGCATACAGAACAGAAGTTGAACAGCTGGCCGTCTGGTGCAATCAAAACAACCTGAAGCTGAACACGCTCAAAACGGTGGAGATGATTGTGGACTTTAGGAGGAACACCCCAACATTGACCCCACTCACCATTCTAAACAGCACTGTGGCTGAAGTGGAGTCATTCAGGTTCCTGGGCACTACCATCTCACAGGTGGGGAGACCCACATTGACTCCATTGTGAAAAAGGCCAGCAGAGGTTGTACTTCCTTTGCCAGTTGAGGAAGTTCAACCTGCCACAGGCGCTGCTGATACAGTTTCACTCAGCATTGTTGCTGTGTTGTATTGTTGTGCACTGGAAGCTCCTGTCACCAAATACCTTGTATGTGTAAGCATACTTGGCAATAAAGCTGATTCTGATTCTGAAAAGTGGGTGCCAGAAGTGTTTCAGGGTGTAGTCCTCCACAATCCAAATCCAAAATCACATTCAGGTCTGGCTCCAAATTACAACCGCCACTTTTTACAATCCTATCAATTCACAAATGATAAAATCGAGTCCAGCCAAAGATACTGTAGTTTTCTCGTTGTACAGATATATTCAGAAATATGACACATTATGGAAGAAGAAATTGATTGCAATTTCCTTTTTTTTTTTTTTTTTTTTTTTTTTTTTTTTTTGCTGTGGACATGGTTTTGTTCCCTAACTTAGTTTGAAATGCATCAACTATACCCCTATAGATGTTGCACAGCTTGCACTGACAGCTTTGTTTATATTGGGAGTAATATAGATTTGTTGTACAATGTTGTGCTGCTCGTTTGCAGTGTAGACATTTTGTCACACTGCGTAGATCTGTATGACTATGCTATGGGAAAGCGAGAGTTTTTCAATTGGATTTGTCTGTAAATAAAGTAAATAAACAGAAAAGTGTTTTTACTTATTTAAAAAAATATTATGGTGGAAATTCAAAAGTAAGGCTCTACTTCCAAAAAGTAATCCAATTTTGTAATGTGTGTTACTTCCAAATACGTTATCCCCCAACACTGCAAATGATATGTCTCCTCTTTATATGGAGAATAACTCAGATCAGCTGAAGAATTGCACACATCTTTAAGGAGAGCATACAACTATTTATGTACAGCACTTTGGTCAACTTGTGTTGTTTTTAAATATGCTATAGAAATTTATATTTATATTGAACAGAATAACTGATGGACATAAATAAATGCTAACAATGCATCCTAAAAACTCATTAGGAGCTAAATGAGTAACAGATGAACATTCTGTGCATGTGCATGCTTGTATAACCTTGTTTAAGCATGTGCCACCCAGAGGAGAATGTCTTGGTTCCTTCCTTAAAGGTGCAGTAAGGGATTTTTTCATGGAAAAAATGCCAAAAAACGTTCCTACTTGTGGAGCAGGACGTGGTCATGTGTCTGTCGCTGGGGAGAGAGGAAGTGGTAAGGGCCATCACCTGGTGATTAATGATATGTAACACCTGTGTCTCATTACAGTGACGAAGGAGATGGGCTTGAAAAAGGCCGCCGAGAATGCCAGTGAGGGAGAGAAAGTTGCGTGAAGCTGAAAAGCCTAATCATTATTTGTGAAGCTAAACTTTATTTGTGTAGCTGAAAAGCCTGTGCCTTGTTTGTGAAGCTGAAAACGCTTGAATAAAAGCTATACTACCTGGACTGCTACCCCACTCCCCGCTTCCGTATTGCTGGAACTTTTACACTGGTGCTGAAACCCGGGACTTGAAGGATGACCACACTGTCCTGGAGACCTTGCTGCTCCCTCAAGAACGCGACGCCGAGGATATATGATCTGGTGGTTCTGAAGCGGCTCGTCAGCAGACTACCGAAAGGGACGGCTGAGCGAGTCCAGTACCATCGCCTGGCATCGCTGACGGAGGTGTTTCAGCTGGCTGAGGAACGGGTGGGCGGCGTGTTCGGGAGCCGAGGAGTTTTTTTTTTTCTCCCCTCTCTCTCTCCCCCTCTCTCTCACGCTCTGCTCGCTTTCTTTCTCTCTCGCTCCGTCCTCCCCCTCTCTTTTCCCTAGAGCTTTTCCGGGTTCACGGAGGTGGGGAAAACCAATCGGCGCTGGGTCGGCCGAAAGGGCAGCGGCTCCTCTCCAGAAATGGAGGGGAGTAAGGCTCAGGCCAGAGAGGTCCCAGCCTGAGTCGGGTGATGGGGGTATGTGAAGAGCGGGACAGGCCGAGCGGCGACTGTGTGGAGCGAGGCCGGGTTGGAAACCTGCAGCGGATTATCTCGCCCAGCTGTGGGTGATTGCAGCCTTAACGAGCGAGAGAAAGCCGTGACGAGAGGGAGAAACTCCGGGAGAGAGAGAGAGAGAGACCAGTGAAGCTGTGTGTTCATGTGGAGCTGAAAAGCACCCTGTTAGTGTGTTCTTGCTGCTGAAAAGCTGTGGTATTGAATGTCTTTGTTACACTGAAAAGTGCCGACAATAAAGTGTCTTATGTTGGACATTTGACCGGCTCCTGCCTCCTTCAGTGAGTCGAATTCCTTACACTACTCTTTTAAAGATATTAATGAAAAAAGTGTCCAGAGAAGGCTCTGTGACAACTGTAGATTTTGTGTCCACAAAAATGTGTCCGTGGACCGCGGGCACTGATGCTTTTCACCTGTCAATCATTTTGGTCATTCTCAAAGTGTTGTCTTTGAAGCGGATCATTGAGGCTATGATTCATAATGTTAGTCAGTTGATGGCGCAATTGTGCCACTGTTGAATTTGACAGCCACAGGAACAAACAATGCTGCTCTTTTGCTCGGTTCTGGTCTCAAAATTATCTTTGGAGGGCGGGGTTTTGGTATGAGGGGGCATGGTTAATTCAACGACTCAGTCACATGAACGCGTCAGAATGCTAAAATCCATTACAGCACCTTTAATTTAAAACAAACATCTCTCCCTCTTTTTTTGCTTTGTTTTTTTCCTTCCCACTGTCACCTTTGGCTTGCTCACAGGGCATTGTAAGGCACTATTATTTGTAAAGCTGCTTTGGGACAATTTATATTGTAAAAAGCACTATTCAAATAAATTTGAATTAAATTGGACCCAACCATTATAAATTGAGATTAAGCAAAAAGGGGGATTCAGTCTGCTAAGAGGGTCATTCAGAACAATGCTGGAGATTGCAAGAATAGTTGAAATAATAGGGATAACTCGGCTGTCAGTCTCATTTGACTTATTGCTATAAAGATATAATCTGCTTGTTTGTTCTGCTGTGAAAACATGGAGTTTATGGCATGTCTGCTTTTTGTTTATTTATTTATTTAATCCATTTGACTGTCCGGAACATTTTCTTCTCAACAAATCTGACTTTCTATCTAATAAAGCAAAGATAAGTCTCTTGAAAAAAGAAACAATAAAACACAAAATCCTTAAGCAAACAAATAATCATAAATACGCAAAACAGCTTTCACCCTGGATTAATGTTTCTAGTGTCTACTTTTGTTCTTCTAGCAGATTACAGGTCATTGTCTAGCTGATGTTATGTGACCTCAGTGAGAGTTTTTGCTTACTGGATTAAGCTCCGGATGGAGCAAGTGTCTATGTTATGTTAGTTTGTGTTGCCTAGGTTTCTGTGCTCATAGAGACAGTCTAGACTCCAGTAGTGTTTTAATGAGATTCCACAGATCTGCTGTGATTAAGGTAGCACTCATAATGCAAGCTGAACAACCACAGAACAACCTCTTTAACAAGGAATAGTTGTCATCATTTACTCACCCTCATGTTGTTCCAAATTTGTATTACTTTCTTTCTTGTGCAGAACAAGAAAAAAGATTAGGCAGAGTTAGGCATAATTTTAGCATCAGTCTTCTTTCATTTTCATTGCATCTTCTTTTCAAAATAATGAAAGTGAATGGTGACTGATGCTAACATTCTGCCTAACATCTTTTGTGTTGCACAAAAGTAAGTTATACAGGTTGGAACAAAATGAGGGTGAGTAAATGATGACAGAATTTTAATTTTTAGGGGAACTATCCCTTTAAGGAAAGTGTTTGAATGGTTTGAAAGGTGTTTGTAGGTAATTCAAGGTTTCTGCCTGTCTTTGCTACAGGCCCAGGTGGACTGCAGTGGTTTGAGAAGTGTGTAGTGACATGCAGCAATGAGAGGAATAACTGCAGCTGGTGGGGGGTTTAAGGCAAGCAGGAGGCCCCAGGACATTCTCAGAAGGACTGTCCAGTTTATAGCCTATGTTTATTACAGGTATACATTGAAATGCCCAGAATTCTCGGCTCACTACTATCACCTGCCGCTAGGAATGTCATGAAATAACGATACATTGATTACTGATCTGCACATTATATTCTCAAAACATTTTTGAGGCATCAATATATTAACCTTAGCTGACATTTAAATTAGAAGCCTAATTTTTGTTCTTTCCCCTTCACAGTCAGTTGGCCATCCATTTAATCTAGAGTGGAGTGGGTCACGTGATGCCATGCGAGGTTCGGACATGTGAATGGCGAGCTCTGTGCACTTTGCTAGTTTTGATACTTTTAATGATAACTGTTCTAGGAAGACAATATGTCAAAGAATTCAAAATCCTCAGGCTCTGGAGACATTAAAAGACACTTACATGCTCAAGCTGACACCCTCAGGAGGCCTTGAGCCTGGGAGTCAATTTGGCCGGAGAGGTGAAAGAGATTCGGCGAGAATTGCTGAACGTATCGGCAATGCTGACGAAGGTCGTTGCTGACTTGGAGGATCTTGCTGCAATACGTCGATCGATCACTGCCATGGAGACTAAATTCACTGAAATGGTTACAAGAGTGGCGGATGTCGAGAAAAATATTGATCATCTGGAGTCATCAGAGAGGGAATAAGATGCTAATCCGCTAGTGACCAAGGTTAATCTGGAGCGCGTCTGGGAAAAGTTGGAAGACTTGGAGAATTGTAACCGGTGAAATAACGTCCGAATTGTTGGAATTCCTGAAGAAGAAGAAGGTCGAGATATGGTGAAATTCCTGGATGGGCTCTTTCCGAATCTGCTTGACATAACAGGCCATAAGCTGGAAATCGAGCGAGCTCACAGGGTCGTGGCTCGGCGATCCGCTGAGGGAGACAGGCCCCGATCAATTCTGGCCAAATTTCTGAGATCATCCGATAAAGATCTCGTGTTATGCAAGTTGAGGAGTAAAGGAAGGCTTTCTTGGAAGAACCACAGCATTTTCTTGTTCCCAGACTTTGCGAATTCGACAAGAGAGAAACATGATCGATTCAAGGAATGCAAGAAACTCTTAAATCAACGGAAGATCGCTTTTGCTCTGATGTTCCTGGCCAAATTGATTATAGACACCAAGGATGGCCGTAAAGTATTTACATGTCCCCAACAAGTCCTTCATAAAGTCAGTGGACTGACTAAGTCATTGTGTGATACTCACGTTGCAGCCAAGAGAGCCTGACTCATTGAACATTCACTTGACCGTCTGAGGAAACTGAGTGCCTTTTTTGTTTCTTTTTGTGCTGGTTTCGCCTAGCGGCAGGAGTTTGTTTTGTGTAGCAGTCCTCCTTCGGGACAGTGTTGTGGATGAATCTGCACATTCATTGTGCTTATGCCTCCTATTGGTTGGAGTTTGTTTTGTGGAATATTTCTTGCAGGATATTGGAGTGATTGAGTCATTTGTTGCACTCATGTAAAAGCCGAATGGGCCTGACTCACTAAACATTCGTTTGATGGTCTGAGGAAACAGAATTGTTTTTTTGGGGGGGGGTTGTGCTGGTTCCGTCTAGCGGCTGGAGCTTGTTTTGTGAAGGAACACACCTTCGGGACAGTTATGTGGATGAATCTACATGTTCTTTGTGCTTATGCCTCCTACTGGTTGGAGTTTGTTTTGTGGAGTATTTCTTGCAGGACATTGGAGTGATTGAGTCATTTGTTGCACTCATGTGACAGCCAAATGAACCTGACTCACTGAACATTCACCTGGCGGCCTGAGGAAACGCCCTGGTTACTTGCATAACCTCCGTTCCCTGATGGAGGGAACGAGATGTTGTGTCGATGTAGTGACACTAGGGGTCACTCTTAGGAGCCCAAAACACCTCCGGTCTTTGATAAAAGGCCAATGAAAATTGGTGAGTTGTATTTGCATACCTCTCCCCCGGACATACGGGTATAAAAGGAGCTGGTATGCAACACTCATTCAGGTTTTGTGCTGAGGAGCCGAGACAAGGTCCCGGCCATTTCGGCCAGGCCGCAGGGGTAGGCTGTGGCAGAGCCGATGCAGTCACCGCAGGGGGATGCCCTTGGCGACAAGCAGGCGGGGTGTGGGATCTTGAGCCGCTCCGGGGCAGGATGTGCCGGATAGCCTCTGTCTGCTGCTTCACTGCTGAGAACTGCTGGGCAAAGTCCTTGATGGTGTCACCAAACAGGCCAACCTGGGAAATGGTGGCACCAAGGAACCGTGCCTTGTCGGCCTCTCCCATCTCGACCAGGTTGAGCCAAAGGTGGCGCTCCTGGACCACCAAGGTGGACATCGCCCGCCCGAGAGACCGCGCCGTGACCTTCGTTGTCTGGAGAGCGAGGTCGGTCACCGAGCACAGCTCCTGCATCAATCCTGGTGCGGAACTACCCTCGTGCAGTTCCTTTAGCGCCTTGGCTTGGTGGACTTGCAGGAGAGCCATGGCGTGCAGGGCGGAGGCGGCTTGTCCAGCGGCAATGTAGGCTTTGGCCGTCAGGGACGACGTAAACCTACAGGTCTTGGACAGGAGCTTTGGGCGCCCACGCCAGGTGGCGGCGCTCTGCGGGAATAGGTGCACCGCGAGTGCCTTATCCACTGGGGGAATCACCAAATAGCCCCTGGCCGCCCCACCATCGAGGGTAGTGAGGGCGGGGGAGCTGAAAGATCAGGACCAGGCAGTAAAAGGTGCCTCCCACGAACTTGTTAGCTCCTCGTGCACTTCCGGGAAGAAAGGAACTGGGGCGGGGCGTGGCTGTGAGTGGTGCCGTGAGCCCAGGAACCAATCATCAAGCCGCGAGGGTTCAGGGGAGAGCAGAGGGTTCCACTCTAGCCCGACGCTCGCGGCTGCCCGGGAAAGCATGTCCGTCATCTCTGCGTCAGCCTGTGACTGGGCGACCGTACCCGAGGGGGGGAGCCCAGCTGAGGCTTCATCGTCCGACTGGATGAGCCCGCTCTCCGATGCTGCGCTCGAGAGCTCATCACATTCGTGGGCTCTGAACAAGAGGTCGAACTCGCCGTGAGACGAGCCGGCGGACTCATCCGGAAGCCTGATCGGGGCAGATGAGCGTGCTGGGGAATGGAAGGTCCGTGGGGGGATACCCGGCAGAGGTGGTCCCTTTGGAGTCCCCAAATCACCCCCAGTGCTAGCCGCGCTGGCCTCATACCCGTAGGTAGAATGACCGAGGCGGGGAGCCACTGGGGTGGCTTGCTTTCTTACGAAGGCAAGCCACGACCGCAACGTTGCCATGGTCATGTTCTCGCAATGAGTACATGATCCAGCCACGAACGTTGTCTCTGCGTGGGTAGCGCCCAGACATGAAAGACAGCGATCGTGACCATCAGAAGGCGAGAGATAACAACCGCAACCAGGAATAACACACAAACGGAAAGGCATCTTTAAAAAGACACGTCTTTAAAAAGACATTCTGTGTGTGCCGCTCATTTAGAGAAATATACTCTCTTATCTCTGCTGAAGCGCCCAGGGGCGTTCTCTGCAGTGCACCAGTGCAGAGGAGGGAGAAACCACTGAAATGCGCCATCAGATCCAGCAGAGGTGAATGAACAGTCGTGGAATTCAGCTAGTGAACATCGACCATTCAGCTCCGAAGAGAAAATCTGAATGAGTGGTTGCATACCAGCTCCTTTTATACCCGTATGTCCGGGGGAGTGGTATGCAAATACCACTCGCCAATTTTCAATGGCCTTTTATCAAAGACCAGAGGTGTTTCGGGCTCCCAAGAGTGACCCCTAGTGTCACTACATCGACACAACGTCGAGTGAGTGACAGATAGGGACCTGATTTTTTTTTTTTTTTTTTTTTTTTGTGCTGGTTCCGTCTAGCAGCTGGAGCTTGTTTTGTAAGGAACACACTTTCGGGACAGTTATGTGGATGAATCTACACATTCTTTGTGTTTATTCTGCCTATTGGCTGGAGTTTGTTTTATAAATTATCTTCTGTTATGTAATTCTGTCTCACAAAATTTGTATAGAAACAAGACTTGAGCAATCCGACGGCAAAGTTGTTGTGGGGGCTCTCGTTGGCGTACATGGACTGTTTGAATTTAGAGGGATGGACGCCAGTTGGCGCTCTCGTGCGCGGGGTTAATTTGCACGTTTTTTTTTTCTGTTTGTTTGGTTCTGGGGGAAGATCTGTGTTTGATTTGTTGCAATAATGTTGGAATGTGGTCTTTATAATCTTGTTTTTGACACACAATCTATTTTTTCTAATAGGTCAAAATGTCAAATGATAATATGAATGGATTGTCTCTCTCCACATGGAATGTGAATGGGCTGGGGCACCCTATAAAAAGAAGGAAGGTTATTTCTCTTCTTAAACGTTAGAAATATGATATAGTGTTTCTTCAAGAAACAAATCTTTCCCCGCAGGAAGCTAAAAAATTTGGAAAGATATAGGGTGGACATGTCTTCTTTAGTGCTGGCTCAAGTAAGAGCAGGGGAGTCATTACACTGATAAGTAAGCATCTACAATTAAAATATCTCAAACAGATTAAAGATAAATTAGGAAGAGTCATTAATGTTTAGCAGAAATTCAGGGGCAAATGTTGATTTTGGCTAATATTTACACACCTAATGCTGATGATCAGGGCTTTTTTATAGATCCTGAAAGGATGTTGCAAGCCGCTGGCACCACTCATGATATAATATTGGGAAGAGACTTTAATCTATTGATGGACTCAGTCCTTGATCATAGTGAAGCAAAAGTGTGCAAGTCCCCTAGAGCAACATTGACGCTTCACAGGATGTGTAAAAATCTCGGTCTTACAGATATTTGGAGACTTTTGAACCCATCTGGTAGGGACTATAAATTTTTTTTCATCAAGCCATAAAATTTATTCTAGAATAGATATAATATTTTTTTATATCTAAGTCCCTCAATTCATCTGTTGTTGATTGCTCAATTGGAAACATCTTAGATCATGCCCTGGTGAGTTTAGAGATGTTGTCACATACGGAGAAAAAGAAATCATATAATTGGTGCCTTAATGTTTCCCTTTTGCAAAATCCTGAATTCCAACAAATGTTAAAGGCTAAAATCAATGTTTATATGGAGACCAACTGGTCCTCAGTATCCTCTGTGGGCGTGGCTTGGGAGGCACTTAAGGCGGTTCTTAGGGGATGGATCATGCAGTATGCCTCATTCATCAAAAAATCCAAAGCACAAGAACTCATGGAGTTGGAAGGGAATATTAAAAGTGCCAAGGCAGAGCTGAAGTGCCGAATGTCGTCTGATGGCCTCAGAGAATTGGCCGATTGAAATACAAATATAATACTATTTTGTCGTGGAAGGTGGAGTTTTGGATATTCAGGGCAAGTCATACTTTGAGTCAGGGGACAAAGCAGGTAAGCTTTTGGCTAGATATATAAAGCAGACAGTGTCTTTTTCTACCATTCCCTCAGTGAAATCTGTTGGTGGTAAATTATTTACCTCGGCCATTGATATTAATATTGCTTTTAAAGAATTCTATCTTGATCTCTATAGTTCCACATCTTTGTCTACTGATGAAGATATTAGAAACTTTGTGGAACCATTAGAACTTCCTAGACTGACAACTGAGCAAAAAATTCTCTTGATTCTGAGATAACCTTGGAGGAGCTTGGCGAGGTAAGGCCAGACAGCTTTGCCGCTGAATTTTTTAGATCTTATGTTACAGAACTGGCTCCACTTTTGCTAGAAGTTTATACAGAATCATTAAAGAATGGAAAACTTCCGCCAACCATGACATAAGCCCAGATCAGTCTAATTCTTAAAAAGGACAAAGATCCAAGCAAGTGTAAGAGTTAATGTCCAATTTCCCTGATCCAGCTAGATGTAAAAATATTGTCAAAGATTTTGGCTAACCAATTGAGTAAAGTTATGACATCTCTTATACATATAGATCAGGTGGGGTTTATTTGGGGCTGTAGCTCTTCTGATAACATTAGGCGTTTCATCAATATCATGTGGTCAGTGGCGAATTATCAGACTCCGGTCAATGCCATGTCACTTGACACCGAAAAAACCTTTGATATGGTAGAATGGGATTATTTTTTTAAGATTTTGGAAATGTATGGGTTCGGGAATACTTTTATTGGTTGGATTAAGTTACTTTATAGACACCCGGTAGCGGTGGTACAAATGAATGGATTAATTTCAGATTATTTCACTCTGGATAGGGGCACCCGGTAGGGTTGCCATCTTTCCCCATTATTGTTCTGTCTTACCCTGGAACCATTAGCAGCTGCGGTAAGAAAGGAGGATGATTTTCCAGGGGTGATGGCGGGAGGTGTGGCACCTAAGCTTTTGCTTTACGCAGATGATAGTTTGTTATTCGTCTCCGACCCTACTAGATCTATGCTTTTAAATCCTTTTCTAAGTTCTCGGGATACAGATTTAATTGGTCTAAATCTGAAGCTTTGGCTCTGACAGCATACTGCCCGGTAACGGCTTTCCAGCCAGGTGCTTTCCAGTGGCCAAAAAAGGGCATTAAGTATTTGGATATTTTATTTCCAGCAAATTTGTGTGATTTAGTTAGAGTTGATTTTGACCCTTTAATAAAAAGGCTTTCGAGCGAAGTGGACAGGTGGGCTTCACTACATTTATCTATGACTGGGAAAGTTAATGTTATAAAAATATATTGGATTCCAAAATTCAAATACCTACTACAGTCTCTACCCATTGAAGTTCCCCTCTTTTATTTTAAACAGTTTGATAGTATAGCTAAATCCTTTATCTGGAATGGTAAACATCCTCGGATGCATTTTAATAAGTTACACAGGACAATTGACAAAGGTGGGTTAGGTCTCCCCAAGATTTTGTTTTACTATTATGCTTTTGGTCTCAGACATTTGGCTCATTGACCACTTCCACCTGAGAGAGCCCCTCCCTGGCTCTTTATTGAACAGGAGGTCCTTGCCCCTATCTTGCCATTGCAAAGTCTTTCTACCAAGCTGTCCTTAGAAGTAAATACACATCCCGTTATCTCGCACATGCATTTAGTGTGGACAAAAGTTTCCTGCGTGTTCAATTCTGACATTTACCTGAACGTTGCCAGAAGTATTAAGTTAAACCCTAAATTGTGGGTGACCTGTATAAAAATGGAGCGTTGAGATCTTTTGAAAATATTATACAGTGGTTTGGGATTCCCAGATCTAAATTTTTCAGGCATTTACAGATGCGCCATCTACTTTGCACCACCTTTGGGTGTAGTACGCAGCCCCCTAAAGCGAAAGACACTCTTGAGATGGTGCTTGCTGTTTTTGGAAAGGGTCACGACGCTTCAGCGTACTATTCCTGGCTAATTCAGAGTGTAGGGGACGGGGTTTTGACATCTCTTAAGAAGTTATGGGAGAGAGACTTGAATTTAGTACTGGAGGATGAAGAATGGGGTAGTATTTTTAAAAATGTCAAGTCTATGTCTAGGGATGCAAGGGTGCACCTCATTAAATTTAAGATCCTGTATCGTTTTTATTGGACTCCCTCTAGATTGTATAGGCTTGGCCTTAGAGACACACCTACTTGCTGGTGATAACAGTTGGAGGATGGGGACATAGCCCATGTTTTTTGGTTCTGTACTAAGATTCAAGAGTTTTAGTCTTGTCTGTGTTATGTCTGTGAGGTCTTGAGCACTCAGATTTTATTCTGCCACAGACTTTGTATTCTGGGTGATGGGGCGGGTATTAACATAGGGAACAAACACATAAAAACTGGGCCCTCACCAGCATGATGATCGGCAGGAAGGTGATTCTTGGGGGATGGAAGTCGGCTGGTGCGCCCTCATTTCATGAGTGGGCAGAGTGGAGGCTTTTGAAAAGATGTCGCATAGAAGGCTGGGCAGTTCGGGTACTTATGGCAAGAAGTGGGGCACTTATTTGGCCTTTCTAGAGGGTTACCAGGGAGGAGCAGTGGAGAAGGACAGTTTGGGTTAAATATATGTAATTAATTAATATGATGAAGCCTTTTTCTTTTCCTTTTTCTTTTCTGTTGGTTAATTTTTACATCTTTTTATGTCATCGAGTATTTTGTTTGGACTGTCTGTTTATATGTGGGGGGGGGGGGCATATATTGATAAAAGTTGATTCCATGTCTTCATGTGTTGTTTGTGTTATTTTGAGTATGGAATCAATAGAAATTGTTAATGACAAATCTAGTGTGGAGTAATAGCTTTGAGAGACCACAAGGGGGTGATATAACATTTACTGTACTTAATACTAAGTTATCGTCACCCCTGTCACCCCTACATCTGTGCAGCTGCTGTTTCGCATAGTGTTTTGTAGTGGATAATGTTAGGTCATGGCAGATAAATTGGAGATTTTTGGGAAAGGGCAAAAGAAGCTAAATTAAGAATCCTTAAGGATTCTGAGTTGATGGAGCTGGCCACATGACCATAGTAACACACAGGCTTACCCGGGCTTAAGCCTTAGGGCTTGTGGATGCAGGGGGGTGGGGGGGCGGCAGTGTCAGTCGTGGCATCTTCCACTGTATTCTCCCATCAACGTTTTCGGGAGGGCGTGTATGCAAACATGTTCAGCGTGAGACGCTGATGTAAACACAGAGAAGGTGCGCAATGGCTAAATCTGTCCATGTAGCACAGGGTAATCAAGTGACCACCGCTCAAAAAAATATAAATTGCTTCGCCACAGGCCAAGAAGCTAACAAATTGTGTTGGTAAGTTTATAGTTGGCGATACGCAGCCGCTTATCATGGTGGAGAGTCCCTTTTTCTGAAACATATTAAAATTAGAAATTAAACCGATGCCTGCCACTTACACTTTACTAAGGTTGTGTTGACAAACATGATTAAAGAGACAAAGACTATTGTACAATGAGTTGTCCTATTTATATCTGAAAAAAGCAGATATAGATTGATAATAATCTGGAAAATGTTCTGATTATTGTTGCATGAAAAAGCATCAATCCTAAGCCTGCCTACCATTGTACTGAAAAGACGGACTGAGATATTTATTAAAACATATCCTTTTCTGCGAAAGAACGGAAGTCACGCGAGTTTGGAAAAACAATAGAGTGCGAGCTTGTAACAAAAGGAGGGTGAGTAAATTATCGCAGAATTTTCATTTTTGGGTGAACGATTCCTTTATATCCTTTATTGCATTAAAATAAAGTTTTAGTGATGATAAAACTTGTTGTTTGCTGAGAATTTCAGAAGGTGCTTAATAAATGTAAACTTGTACACTAGCTGACCTCAATAGTGCAATGGTGAGCATGTGCAATGCAGGTTAATTTTACCTCTGAGGGTCCAGACATCAAGATGCTCAGAGATCTTGACCTGTGAGCACTGTACCGTGAAGTGTAAGTTGTTCAGGTAGCTGCGGATCATGGCTTGTTGGTAGACCGGGTCTGAGCCATTAGTTGCATTGTAAGCTGGAGACACTATCTTCTATCTGATCCAAGCAGTAGAGGACTGCATTCAAAATGCATTCCACAGGTACTATAGAATAGGCAGGCACACTTTCAAGGGGCAAGTGATTAGATCCCCAAGGCCAGTTCAAGTACCTAGGTAAAAGAAAGGATTATTTATTCAAATGATGTTGTTAGAGAGAAACTATTAGGATCAAGCTGTAGTTAGTTAACAAAACCAACTTCTATGTTCTTTGCTTATGAAAAGGCATTGCAGAACTGAATTATTAGAAGGGAGGAAGGATTATTGGGAACACTTCCCAAGATGAATAGATATTTAATTAGGGATATGCAAGTTGGGTTAAACCAGGATAAATCAACACTGCAGATGGAAACATTGATGTTCATAACAGAAAATAACAGGTATGAGGTGTGCACAGTTTGCTGGAGTAAAAGATAATGCAGCATCACTACATCCCTGACAGTATCAAAGGGTAACAGTGAGTAGGCAGATTGGCATGGAGGTGGGTGGATAACATCAGAAGGGAAGCAATCAGTATCAAGATGTTATCAGCTGGTTGCATTCACATCATGCACCTACTGTAGGCCCCAAAAGAGATGTAAAATATTTGCTGTGTAAACCATAGAGTTAAACATCCTTTTGATCCAGTAAACAACTCTCATACAACAATCTCTTATGCAGCTGCTTACAACCCACAATGACCCTTTGATTGACTTATTGTTCATCAAATGCCCAGTTTTTTCAAAGCACATAATGTGTTTGGAAGTTGGTAACATGAGAAGTCATTTACTCGCTGAACAGATAGTCTTCAAAAGTGTTTAAAGTACTATTTAAAAATATATATCAAGGAACATTTTATGGTTGGTAGATAATCTCTCCAATTTTGAAGTGCCCTATCTATACCCCATATATATATATATATATATGTATATTTTTTATTTATTTATTTTATTTTTTTTAACCTCATGAGACACGGTGTTCTCCTGCGTGGACATTGTGTTTTGTCTGTGCTATACGCTTTGTACCGTATAATCTAATTTAATTTAAACTGACTGATCTCAGTTCAGGACATTCAGACATGGGACAATGGTAATCAGTACATAGATTCAGAATTTATAATCCTAAATTTTATTTTGACATGGTTGGCAATAATTGGATGATGCTGGTCATTACTTTGAATCAGAATTAATTATGCTAATTTCTGAATGGTAAAATGCTTCAGCACTGGCTATCACTTGTTTGTTTGAAAGTGCAAAGAGAGAACATTGAGATTTTGTTGCCAAGAAGAAGAAAACATTGTAACATAAAAGTCAAATCAAGTCAAATAATTTGTATTTGTATAGTTTTTTATTTATGCTTTTCCCAATACACATTGTTCCAAAGCAGCTTTATAGAAAAGCAGCTGTAGTGTCTGTAATGTCTCAAAAACATGAATAACCAACACTCCTGAAAACATAATAAACAATTTGATAAAATAATAATAATAATAATCTGACTTTCTATAGCTTAGTATTATTTCAAATTTCACAACTTAGTCCTGCTGTCCCCATGTGAAGACATACATTTTTCAGAAAACTATTTGCTCTAATGTTTTTTGCATGTTTATTTGGGACTACTAGTTACTAGATGGGCTGGTTTGAGTATTTCTGTAACTGCTGATCTCCTGGGATTTTCACGCACAACAGTCTCTAGAGTTTACTCAGAATGGTGCCTAAAACAAAAAATATCCAGTGAGCAGCAGTTCTGCAGATGAAAATGCCTTGTTGATGAGAAAGGTCAACAGAGAATGGCCAGACTGGTTTGAACTGACAAAGTCTACGGTAACTCAGATAACCGCTCTGTACAATTGTGGTGAGAAGAATAGCATCTCAGAATGCTATTCTGAGATGCGGGTTAGCGCTGTTTTGGCGACACGAGGGAGAACAATATTAGGCAGGTGATTTTAATGTTGTGGCTGATCTATATATATATATATATATATATATATATATATATATATATATACAGTATATATAACTGTAAAAGGCCTGCCAAAGGAACAGTTACCCTTAAATTTGGCAAAAAGGACATCAAAGAAGCCACAAGGCATCTGTGCAAAGGCAAGCAGTGAAGAGTTAATTCATTCCTCTAACGGCGAAGCAATGGAAGGGTTACAAAAGCACAACAAGGCAACCTAGCAACCTCTGACCTTCTCTTCCTGCGGTGCTTCCAAGAGGAATCAAGTAACCCTGATGAAGCTAATATGATCCCACAAGTGATCCACAAACCTTTGTAGCTTAAACTTAGCTTGGGAGACATGGTCAAGCAATCTAAATTCTATTCAAGTAAACTGTATGTGTAAAAAAAAAAAAAAAAAAAAAAAGACTGGACCTCGTCAATGAGCCAAACCTGAAAAGATATAAAAAATTAAAAAAAAACTTGCATCAGAGAAGCCTCTACTAAACATGGGAGGAAAGTTTTGTACAAAATGTACTGCATATGGGTAAAATAGATCAGGAGTCAGCGAAAGTGTTGACATATCCTTTCACACAACAGCTTATACAAGGTGCGTAGATGTTGTGTCTACCAAATTACTATTAGTTTCTTGAAACTAGAGAGATTGCAGCTACACTTTATGTCAGTACCTGTTAACTCCAACATTCATATGTCCTTATTTATTTATAGAACATCCTTTTCTAGGTGGCATTATGCAGAAACACAAAAGTGTTGTCAACAGTTTGGAGGGAAAACGGTAAGTATTGGAGAGCCTCACCCAAGCAATTGGCAAGCAGGATGGTTTCCTCCTTTTATGCATAGATGAATGATGCATATCTCAAACCGAGTCCATATCAAGATGTGGCCTCACCCGAGAATCCTTACAACTCTCCCTGGTGTTTGGGGCTGAAAGCGAGAAGATAGCATTCAAAGCGCTATGACAAGTGAGTGACGCACGAAGCTTCAGCATTTTATCAACCCATCAATTCCTGTCAGTTCACGTTTTAACAGTGTCACCAACAGTGAGAAATTAAACATGAGCACCACGATTGATCCAATGTTAGGCACTGCAGCCTACATTCAGAGTTACAGCCAGATATCAAATGCCAAGAAATTAGATGATTGAAGATGAGAGATATATTTGCAATAAATCGTTATCACATCAAGCATTACAATTCAAGAATAGATGTATTCTGAATGTTAACTCTAGAAAACCTGGCAAATATTTTCTTTATCAAAGGTTCCCTTGTCAGAGCTATTCAGGGACTCTGTGTGCATGAAACTTCAAGATATGTTCTACAAACCTACATTTTGGAATCTAAAGCCAAGAGTTTGGAAAAGAGGGAAGTGTTGATTATGGAAACAGGATCTTGAGATCTTGAAGGGGAATGGCGAGGATGAGATGTTAACGGACTGTAAGACAATTTTGAAAATCTACAACTCTACATCACTGAGAATCTCAAAGGGTGTCTGTGTGAAGGTAGACTGGCATGAAACTGGGATGATAACTTTCCAAACATGTTCTACAGAACTACTTTTTGGATTTCAAAGCCAAGGAGAGTTTCGAAATCTTCAGGAGAGTTTTCGAGAAGTGCTACCCTAGAGTTCTTTATCAATTAGCGAATTAGCTTAAAAATAAAATAACTTAATTATAAACAGATTTCGGAGCTAAAACAACAGGATATTACCTTGAATAGAATCCTACCAAAGGGTATTCCTATGGTAACTTTTAGGACACACAGCTGGTCAAACCACCTGTTAACAACCACAGTATCATTGGAATGCAACAGAAAAACAAGCTGTGTGTGCTAAAAAGTAAGGGCTTGGTCTTCCTGTCCTCCCTGTAAAATAGGTAGCATAGACTAGCACAAGGGACATGGCCCAATTTAACACACAAAAAGTGTAGAGTTCAAGGAGAAATTGGGGTCAGAGGTGAACTCCTCCCATGACAGAGGTTCTCACATACTACAAGGTGGGGGAGAGGGGGTCTGGGGCATGTAATCGGAAGGGTGGAGGAGACTGCACTATAAGTTACACACCTGTCAGGCTTAAACATGGAGAGGTGAAAAGGGGTCACCATGCAATTTGTTTTCTCATTGGATTTTTTTCTAAAAATACTGTGGCGTTGTTGCCTGCTGATTCTTCTTGGTGTTAGTACTTAAACAAGGTCAACTGTGTGTTAGCACACAGTTACACCCATAAATAACCAGGTCTCCTCTAGGAAAATTCAAGATAACATGAGGTGATCTTTGTCTTAGCATGGATTGCTGTGGGGCTGGTTATCACCAGCTACCTCACGATCCGATACGTATTGCATACACGTCATGATTCGATATATCACGATACATCACGATATCATGATTCAATTTCACTTTTAATTTCAGTTAATTTGGGTATATTTCAGTTATAATGTCCATTTTGCTTACGTACAGTATAAAATAAATTCTCTTTCAGTTAATGCTGTTATTCATTATACATGGGACCTTCTAACTTGTTAAATTACGGACATACAGTATCAATTTTACAACTTTTATTTTATCGTTGGTTTTTCATCATTTTGGTGACATTTTAGCTTTTTTTTTTTTAAATATAGTCCATGTATTACATCAATAAACATGATGTATTGAAATAACATTTATACAGTGTATTATTACATGTTTGTTGTTTACATGCCTAATTTGTAATATTTACAAGTATTTAAGGCCTGTGGCAGGGACTTTGACAGTAGTGTTTGTTTGGTCGAATGGCTTCTTTACAGCATCCATACTATGTGTGATTAGAATTAAATGTTTCTGTTGTTTTTGACAAATAACTGACTGTATATTAAAATAGACATTATTAAACAACAAATGGTTTGTTGAAGAAACCGTGAATCCTGCTGGATCAGCTTCAGTCTCTTTTGTGCCTCATAGAAGCATCTCAGACTGCACTGGAAATATCACGATACATGTATCTTAGTATCGATACAATATCATGAGAAAAAGTATTGCGATATATAGATATTTGATTGTATTGACATAATAGTTTGCAGAAGATCTTTTCCAGACCAGTTTAATGGGTGATGAGACTCCAATTTCTCTGTAAATTTTAATTGCAAGAGTAAGCACCAATGTCAGAGCTGTGGCACGGTAGGTAGTGCACGTGCTCATGTCTCGTAAGAACAGTATGCTCACAAGGACGTGGGTTTGAATCTGGCCTGCATCATACCCCAGTCCCATTAACCTTCTCTATCTCCCACCACTTTCCTGTCCACACTCCACTACGATATCAAATAAAGGCAAAAATGCATGACATAGAAGTACAAGATGGCAAGTTTGTTATAAGTTGTACAAGTTAGCTCATACAAATATGAATGACTTTTACTCTAATAGAGAATAATATGGGGGGACTAGGAATAATCTGGGGTGCCAGAGCCCACCCCAGCTGCCCCCTAGATATGGCCTCTTTGTGTACGACAATGGGATTTGGAATGAGAGGAGGGAAGAGTATTAGTCCTACAGGTTATTGACATACATCAGTCATTTTTATGGTATAAATTAATATGGAATGAGTAACTGAAGTTGTTTATAGATGTTTCCTTTCTTTAAATACAGTGGTGGATAGGTGGCTGGCTAGAATTTGATGCCTGTATTGTAACATTTCCTATTTGTTGATTGGTTGGCCTCAATTATGAGTTGTTATGAGACTATGTTGTTTAAAGAGAAAGAAATGACATAATTTGACTCGCCTTTTGATTTTATTATGATTCAAACGAACCTCTTAACACCAAGACCCTATAACAAATAGGGAATTCAGGCAATTTACAACAGTCTAGTAATCTCATCTGAAGCAGAATTGCATCTCACGGCAGACTTTCTAGAACATTTTTGCAACAGTCTTTACATTTGGTAAGTATACCAAATGTTAAATATTAGATTGAAACTTTATGATTACTGCAAATCATTCAGTATAGAACGAAGTTACTGGAGGTAAACACATGTGGCAAGAAGTACGGAACAGAATTACACAAAAGTTCACTGCTGCCCTCTAGTGCCTAAAATAAAAATGTGACACTTTTCATTGAAGTTCACAGACTAGACATACAACATCTCTATTATTATTCAAAAAAAGCAGGCCAAACCACACTGAACCACACATTACGGGAAAACCGGAGGCGTTTTCCAGGTCAGCGTCAAACATCAGAGGCCTTTAATTTTTTTTTTCTCTCTCCCTCTCCTTGGAAGTGCAACTTTGTCATTAACAGAGAGGATATTATGGTCGGGTCGCATGCTCTGGCAATGGCACTGCTAGCCCGACATGGAGGAAAGAGTCGTTTATGAGTCACAGATGAGTTTCGCCTGCCTGCTACAAACTTATTTAGCACTTGATAATATCTACGGTCAGGCTGCAGCCATGTACAGCCACACAATTAGTTTATCCCACAGACTGGATCACCATAAATCAGTTATCATGGTCAGAAAAACAATATCTATTTAGGCATTTGACATTGTGCTTAAATATTGCCATAAAACCTGTATTGCTTTTTTTTTCCCTTGAGCAAAAAAATGTATATAGTGACTGAGGCTGTTAGTCCTTAACATTCTGCCCAATATCACATTTTATGTTCCATGGAGGAAAGTCATATGGGTTTCGAACAACATGAGGGTGAGTATATGATGACAGAACTTTCATTTTGGGGTGAACTATCAGGTTGTTGCTACTAAAGCATCTTTTGGATCCATATAGATGGCAATGTCTAATCTGCCTAAAATAAATGGGAAAGCCACAATCCTGTTGTAAACCATGGGCTCTGAGTCATCGGAGTGGACAGTAACCCCCCCCCCCCTTTCCTGTTCTTTGAAGTGGCCACACTGGTCAAATAAAATAAACCTTCCCACGATGAACCAGCCCAATCAGCACCTGCTGAATGGCCTTTCCACTAGTTTCATGGAAACTTTAGCATGAAAACGTTAGACTTTCTTTGTGATAACATCGATAGGGCTGTAAAAATGATGGGTGTTAATTTGGGGTTCAAAGGAAGTCTAGACATGATGGAGTTCCCTCTGAATAATTCACCAGTATGCCTAACCTCAATGTGCATTTAACTACTTACTCCCATTAAAAGGCAAACAACAATACACTCTCTACACTGAAATAAACAAAAGAGGCACTGATTCTTGATATCACTGCCTGTACATGGTGGTTAAAAGAAGCAATGTAGCATGTGTTAAATCATATAGTCTAGTTTTGTAAATACTTAAATGACACACATAAAAAGGAAAGTAAATATCATCTAATTTAGACCAAACCTAAAGATTAAAAATGCATTTATTTATTCTTTCTAACGTGATTTCTGTACACGTAATGGTTGGCCTCAACGAATAGCTATAAGATGAAAAGTACACAAAACAGCAAACAACAATTTGCAATTCAGCTAAAACACAAGATGAGTGAGGTTTATTCACTTCTACATCTAATTTCCAGTCATGTGAGCTCATCTTAGCCAAACTGTTTTAACACAAGGTTTCTTAAATAAATTACTTCCAAGCACTGCATATTTCAGACCTTTTTTTTTTTTTTTTTTTTACTCATATTTGTGAGACTGAGAAGAAGCATAAGCACCATTTTGTGTGGCATATGGTGTCTATTCTTCCATAAAAATGTGTTTTATATATGTATATACAGTAAGTTGGATGGTATTTTTCAAGAAATTAGCTTTGAATTGAAATGCTGAAGTAAATTCTTGCCTGAGAGTGTCAACAATACATGTTTGCTAATTATTTACATCTGGATAAATGTGCGCGTGTAAAAGTTAAATTAAAATGAAAGATTTTAATTACGGCACTCCTTAAATAATCACATACTTTTGCTTGGTTTTTTTTTTGTTGTTGTTTTTTTAGTAATCTCTCTCATTTCTCTAATTTTAATTTCTCAGTGAATTGTACTGTTGTTTATAGCACGCAGTGTACAGTTAATATTTGGTGCCTCCTAGCGACAATGAGCTGAACTGCCTGACATAGTAAGTAAGAGCAGAAGAATGGAATGGAATAAAGTCAGGGCTGGAGTTGAGGGGGATGCGAGGGGATGCCATCCCCTTGTTGCAAGAAATACCAAAAAGCATCCCCCTTGTAAAACCACCATCCCCCCTTGCCATCCCCTTTAGATCAATTGTGTCATGCATTACTAAGAACTAATCATGCAAGTAAAATATTTACTTTTAATACGTCTGATAAATAACAGACTTTAAATAAGGGCGATTAGCCAGGTCAGGATTAGATTTCGACATGTGTGAGGTTGCCATATTTCTATAGGTGAAATCCCCCAATCAGATCTTGACACTTGTACAGTTTGGATATATGCTGCCAGGGTGACGCTTTAGTCCCACAATCTGGCAACCTTGAGCGCGCGAGCTCTCTCTCCACTGCGCCGCTGGTGTTATGAAAACACCGTAAAACAGGTATTCCTGAAATTCCTGAAAAATAAATGTTGGCATGACTAGTGCAGAATAATATTTTATTGTTATTTCTTTTTTTGTGTGTGGATTTTTTCCCCTTTTTCTCCCAATTTGGAATGCCCAATTCCCAATGTGCTTTTAAGTTCTCGTGGTTGCATAGTGATTTGCCTCAATCCGGGTGGCGAAGGACGAATCCCAGTTGCCTCCGCCTCTGAGACTGTCAACCTGTGCATCTTATCATGTGGCTTGTTGAACGCGTTGCCACAGAGACATAGCGTGTGTGGAGGCTTCACACCATCCACCGCGGCATCCACGCTCAACTCACCATGCGCCCAACCGAGAATGAACCACATTATAGCGACCATGGGGAGGTTACCCCATGTGACTCTACCTTCCCTAGCAACCTCCCAAGCAACCGGGCCAATTTGGTTGCTTAGGAGACCTGGCTAGAGTCACTCAGTATGCCCTGGGATTTGAACTAGCAAGCTGGTGAAATGCTTTTGTCCACCAAATCAAAATCTTTGAGTGTGAACAACATGTAGATAGCAATTTTGTTGTTTATGTTGACCATAAAAACTATAAAACACAGTAAAATAGTGTTTTGTCAGTATATAGTTTGCTGAGATATACATTAGTACTGAGACTATTTAGTATAGACGGGCCAATTCTATTAAAATGAAGGAGAGAAATTGGAATGCCCAGCAGTCAATGGATGTAGAATGGAAGATGTTTAAAAAACATCTGATATTTATTTTGACATGTTTATGAAAAGGCACATTTTGTTTATGTGGTGTAACTCTGAGAAAAATTCTTGATATTTTTGACTCAAATATTCATGATATTTATAAAAAAATATATATATTTTTAAAAATCCTTGAAATTTTTTTTTAACTTTTTGTAAATTAATGAATAAGTTGTTTATACTCTCATGTATTTAAGGTGCAAAGAAAGTATTATAATACATTTTACTTAATGATTACACTACATGACAATTTGAAAGTTTTTCTTTTTAAATTGTTTTTTTTAGTTTTTAGTTTTTAATGATAAAGGTTTTTCAGAAATTTATGAAACCAAATTTGACAAAGATTACATTTCTGAGAATATGACATAAGTGTTTTAAACTTAAATCGTTAATTATGTTGTGAACATATGGTCTAAATTGGAGCCAGAGTTTGTCTACCACTAGATGGCGGTATCTTCACTGGTCTTTAACCTCACTTTGACTTGTCGTTTCATTTCAGATTTATGAACTTAATAACATTTATTTATTTTGTTACTTTTACTACGGTAGGTCCCTCTATCACCAACATTTTAGATAAATCTGGTAGAAAGTTAATCTGTTATATATGTACAAATGTATGTACAAATACAAATCTGTTATATACAGATGCAAAGGAATGTATGGCAGAAGAGGTAGGGTATGTCGGATAAATATAAATAGACTAAGCTCAAGAAGTCACGTGCTTCTGAGATGTATTTTACGATATGCACAAACACGTAATTGTACTTTGCTTGAGAAAATATTTGATGCAGAACTCTCAATGACATAATCATAATTAAGTTTATAAAGTTACAAAGGACAGAGGCATAAGCTGTGCCCCCATCTGTTTGACATCCAAACGTCATAATGATGCCTTCGGAGGGCACTTCGAAGGGAGATCATTCATATAGATCCGTTTCAATCAGAATTTTCAATTAAAATGACTTTAAAGGTGAGTTCCGAATGGCCGTTATTTTTGAGCCCATGCCTTTCACGAGGCTGAATCCAGCTCTTTATTCTATCACAGTGGATAGTAAATTCTTCTAAGGGAATAGGGCATTTGTATGATCACTTCTGAATGGAACGCACCCTCCCCACCACCACAAATATAAATCCATTAAGAAAACAATGCCTGCTAACAACACCCATGGCATACTACTTAAATAATATAACTTAAGTTACGTACGTTATATGCGTACCGATACAAACTAATGCTTACCGTTTTGAATGTGACGGTTGAGCCTGTTTGTGTGAGCACATCATGCCAATCTGTGGTTTAATCCCCGACAAAGCAAATCATCCTCGATTTAATAAATTTGAGCGGTAGGCCTACTTGCTTTTAAAGGGATAGTTCACCCATTACTCACCCTCATGCCATCCCAGATTTGTATGTCTTTCTTTCTTCTGTTAAACAAAAACGTAGATTTTTAGAAAAATATCTCTGCTCTGTAGGTCCACTCAATGCAAATGAATGGTGGCCAGAACTTTGAAGCTCCCAAAAAGCATATAAAGGCAGCATAAAAGTAATCCATATGACCCCCGTAGTTAAATCCATACCTTCAGATGCAATATTATAGGTGTGGGTGAGAAATAGATCAATATTGAAGTCTTTTTTTTTTTTTACAATAAAGTGTCCTCCCTGCTCAGTAGATGTCGATATGCATGACAAATGTGAATCGCCAAAACAAAAGAAGACTGTGGAAGTGAATATGTCTTATTAGTTTCACAGGTTTTTACACGTTAATTTACAAGCACTTCCGAACATTCAACATTCTGTGGATGTGGTTTGTTATTTAAAGGTGCACTCAGTAACTTTTTGCTCATGTCATCTTGGACTTACAGTGACACCTACTGGTGTGGATGCAGCATCATTCAAAATCAATAGTTTTCAGTTACAGATGCCACAGTAGAACTTCACCATTCACAGTTAGCCATGATTAATTTAATCCAAGAGTGAAAGTGTCCAATAACAAGACAGTTACTGAGATGAGGCGAGTAGTATTCATCTGGTCATTTTAAAATGGCAGCGCCCATGAGGGCACCCCTACCCCATGTAGAATAAAACAGCTTTTAAAAGGTTAACGATATGACTAGAGTCCTTATAACATGTGAATGGTCATAATTTTATACATATAATTCAAAATTACAATTCATTTCTTTAGTAGTAAAACTTTTTTAATGTAGAAAAATCACTGAGTGCACCTTTAACATGGTGCACATGAATCCATATTTAATGTATTGTTTGTCATATTCCCATAGTTTTTAGCTTCATGTAGTAGTTCTTCATTCATGAACGAAACGCTGGTTTTGAATTAATATTTTTAGTAACCAAGTCGTTCTTGTTCCCTGTTGTTTTTGCTCATGAACGACTCAATGTTTTATTACGAATCAGTTGCATCTATGATTCAGTGATTCTCTCAGCTCATTACATTTGTTGCAACCTTACGTAAAGATGTGATCTAGAAATGATTACTGAATGCATCCATGAACAAATCTTTTTTATTTATTTATTTTTATTAAATTTTTTATTATTTTCTATTATTGTCAGTGTCTTGTTGCTGTTTTGTATTGTTGTGCACTGGAAGCTCCTGTCACCAAGACAAATTCCTTGTATGTGTAAGCATACCTGGCAATAAAGCTGATTCTGATTCAGATTTTTGGAGAACAAATTCACTTGAGTCAATCTTGCACCCCCCACAGGTTGAAAATCCCTGTTGTACTGTATATACAAAATAAGAGCACTATGCTTCCCTGTCAAGTCATAACCAGCAACGTTGAAAAAGAGTTTCAACACTACCATAGACTTCTGTTGTAATTGGAGAATGCGGAAGTGACGTTTGTCGTGGGGCAACAGATAGTTCCAAACACTGAATAGTTCCAGCACTGAGCCCTATTCATTTCAGTGTTTCTCAAGCACACTCGCTGGTATATTGATGAAATGACTGCATTTTTTGACATTTTAATGCATTTGCTGACCTCTCATTAATCTAGTCAATAGTGGTATTTTATGTAGCCAGCTTTAGTTAATGTTTATCGTTAGATAATAGCTAGTTAGATTCTAATTGCAGTTAGCTAACGTGAGTGTGACGCTCCTGTTCTACCCGCTCCGTACGGAACTCGAACTGGCGTCTCCGGCATGGGAGGCAGGTGTGCTAACAAGGAGGCTAAAGGCTACAGCCTTTAGCGTCAGTTGCTAGTGCACCTCTTGAGGTCAGGAGAGTGAGGTTTATACACATTGCACAGCTATATATATCAGCTGGCCACTGTTACATGAGCAACACTTCACTAGCTACCATAACCAGACGTCAGCTGGCCTACATTTACCTCAAATTAATTGCAGTTATTGGCGTTCGTTAACATACAAAGTTAATCTTCGGTGATTAGATTTGTTGTTAAAGTTAGCAACACTTAGTACAAGACCGTACCGTGTTAGTACACCTAATTTCAATGAATGGTAGCTAGCTCAACTAGATAACATGGCTAGCTTGTATCTAGCAAGGTTGTTCCTTGGTTAATTCAGTCATTACACACATCGTTTGTTAGACAGTGCATCAGTGATGGGTGATAAGTTCAGCACCATATATGTGGATAATCATAGTAAAAAGAAAGTATAACTGCAGATAGCTAATTACTTTACATATTTTTTTGTTGAAGAGCTGACATGTGAAACCATGGGAGACTGACTTTGATGACCTAGCAAGCCAGTTATCTACAAATGATCCAAAAAGCAATAAGGTATTAAATTGTCAGAAACAGCTCTCTGTATCCTCCAAAATAATCATAGAGTTGAATCAATGCCTCTAAACAACAAAAATGGAACATTATAACCTTCATGAAGGTAGGATTTATTGCATGACTGTTAGACTGTATTAGTTTTAGCACAGTGTTCCTAATAAATAGAGGTGTGAATCTTCACTGGCCTCACGATTCGATTACGATTCAAAGGGTAACGATTCAATTATAAAACGATTCTTGATGCATCACGATGCATCTTGTCCTTCAATTTCTTTCTTTTTTCAGTTTCTTCAAAATGTATTTTTTTACTCTCTATTTTTTCCCTTTCAGTTTTTTATTTTAACAGCTGTTTTAAAAAATCAGAACAAGTCACATTGCGTAAACTGGCCTTTTACATTCAGTATGAGCTGTGAACAAAACATGGAACATAATAATAATTATAATTATAATTTATATAATAATATTTATTTATCACACATTTTCACATATACAGTAAAATTCTTGTTTTTCACATATCCCAACTAAGCTGGGGTCAGAGTGCAGGGTCAGCCATGATACGGCACCCCTGGAGCAGATAGGGTCAAGTGCCTTGCTCAAGGGCCCAACAGTGGCATTTTGGTAGTGCTGGGGCTTGAACCCCTGACTTTCTGATCAGTAATCCAGATCCTTAACCGCTGAGCCACCACGTTAAATAAATGGTTCTATAATTTAAAAGATTATCTCAGTTTTTCAGCTTGAAAAACTTGACTTTAGTGTATATGCACTGTTCGTGTCCTTGTCTCTACATCTGTCTTTGGCGCGCGCCACTGCTCTACCGTGATTTAAACTGACCTCAGAATCGATTCTGATACTTTTGAGAATCGATTCAGAATTGTTTGAGTATGAATCGCGATGCATCGCTGAAACGATTTTTTCCAACAGCTCTACTAATAAACTGGCAGCAGTATATATGCTTATAATGCTTCATAGAAACACCAAAATTGTATATTGTAAGAGTAATAGAGTGCAAATACCATACCACACCAACAATAATCCAGACAAGAAATCTTCCTCATTTTTGCAAATATGTAAATAGTGTACATGGGACACAATTAATTTGAGCTACAGAGGCATTTACATATCTTTGCTTTCAGCTACTGATCTTCACTTTTGTGTGTGTGTGTGTGTGTGTGTGTGTGTGTGTGTGTGTGTGTGTGTGTGTGTGTGTGTGTGTGTGTGGTTTACGAGGAAATGTTTTAGGTTACAAACTAGGGATGTGCGAGGCTATTCGACTAAACGGTTCTGATGCTGCTAGTCGACACTGGAATTACTAGTCGGTTAATATTTCCCCCCATTAAACTGCTAATAATTTTTACACATTTACGTTTGGCTTTATATTTTTACAGAGGCTGTACTTAAATTACTGTCATATTAATGTTACATATTTTAAATAGAATTAATAATACAAATATTATTTAAAAAAAGAGGATATCTGGAGCAGATACAGAGTTTAATTTCATATCAGGCAGCGCGTGCTTCTTCCCTCTCTCTCTCGCGGCGCGCGCAGGAAAATATCCTCTCGCTAGACAAGCAAACTCAGCAAAGTAGTAATGAAAACACTTCGGTGGTGGTGAGGGAATCGGCTTTCCAAATGTTTGAAAGTCCCTAAGGATGTTTTCACATTTGAGTCTTCTTTACATCTGTGCATGCTTGTACGTTATTTTCCCGCTGAGCGGGCTTTTTCAAGCGCAGGATAGACGCCTCAGGTGAGTCAAGTCCCGTCTTTCACCGGACCATGTCGACGGGTTAATTTTACAAATCAAAAATGTATGCTTTTGAGTAAGTAGCCTAGAAAATAACTGTTTTAGACTAGGTATGCCATTTTTTTAATCTGCTGATTAAGAAGGCTATTTTCAACGAGGTGCCGACTGCTTAACGTGTTAAACTATCTTTGATTCTGTGTACGTCATGTTTAGAATACAGTAGGTTTATTGCAGGCTACATCACAGGCCTATTTTTTCTATCCTATAGCAACTTTTTTTTTTTTTTTTTTTTTTTTTTTTTACATCGTAACTGTTATTGGTTAACGTTCTTTACCGAACAGCTGTCATATTAGATCAATGATTAATGCACGACTGCACGTCGTGAAATACGCGCAACTTTTCAGAGCATTTTTTTCTCTCTCATAGATTTGGCTTAGTCTACCTGTTAATTATTTTCAACAATGTCCTGATTGTTTTAATATGTTAAGTAACTTTTACTTGGTGATTTCCGTTTAGAACAGGCTTTTATGGTTGTTCCATTGATCCTGCACTATTCATTAAGTTGTTTTCAATAAATATGTCTATTAAATATTCGCTAATTCAGTGAATGCGTGTCATGTTCTATATTTAATGTACAATGATCATAATTCAAGGCGAGCACGTCGCAGATAAATGCCCCTTTTCAGTGGAATTTAGCACCGGATTTGGAATAGATTAAGTATTTTAAATGGGTCGCATAAAAACATTTTTTTTTTTTTTTTTTTTTTTTTTTACTGTTTTCTGAAGGTTGGTTTCTCTTTAGACTAGTCGACTAGTCGGTTACAAAACTTCCGTTTAAACGACAGTCAAATTAGTCGTAGCGCACATCCCTATTACAAACTGGTAATTACAAGGGTATTATGCTATAAATGTGGTTTATGAGGACATTTCTAGTGTCCCCATAATTCAGATCGCTTAAAAAACATACTAAACGATGTTTAATTGAAAATGTAAAAATGCAGAAAGTTTTTTTGTGAGGGTTAGGTTTAGGGGTAGGGTTAGGGTTAGGGGATATAATCTATAGTTCATACAGTATAAAAATCATTATGTCTATGGAGAGTCCTCATAATGATAGCTGCACCAACATGTATGTGTGTGCGTGTGTGTGTCAGTGCGTGTCAGACAAGGGACAGGCCTTATGCAGTGGAAGAGATAGAAAAATGGCTACAGAGACTGTAGGGCCTTGTGGTGGGACCAGGTCTAGGGAGAGAACACTTGTTACTGTAAACAACCAAGGCACATGGAAAATATTCACTCTCCCTTGCATTCAAAACAGTCTCTTTGGCCAGCTGCTTGTGCATAAGCACAAAACTGAAGTCATATTTTTAACAGTTGTTTGAGAGAATACAGTGATGCTATATTTAAGCTACACAACACAACTCCTCATGTTTATGGCTCCCTGTGACTAATAATGGTGAAAATTTTCATTTCATTTCCCAAAAAATGCCTTTTAGACTTTTGAGAATGTCAAAGAAATATCTCATACTGGTGATTCCAACTTTCTCTGAAAGACGCGCATGTACACTGCTGCTTAGGTGATACTTTGAACTTTAATCCATCAGTCCCTTGTGCGTAAAGAAATGTATACACCTGAAACTAGATTATCTTTTGGTAAATAGGGCAGTTCTACTGTGGAGTTGGAATTGCAGCCCAACTTTGATTAGACTGATGAAACATTTATATGTGTACATAAAGATTTTGTTGAGTGCAGCCTAAAGAGAACATTACAGTGTATTTTTGGATGACATTTAATTTTACATTATCTTAAGACAACAATTTTTTTCTCTCTCTCTTTTAGGATGTGATAGAGAAGTCTAAAGCAGGAGATATCCCTATAGTCATTGATGCAGTAAGCCTCAAGTTCCAGCTGTTGAACAGATGGGATTTTCTTATTATTATTTCTTTCTTTTATTTATTTAATACAGGCAAATAAGTAAGGAATAATTGATGAAAAACCGTGGTATAAGCGGAATAATTGACTCCGGCCCATTGAATTACTGAAAAATAATGCACACCTGAGGTGCAACGGTCTGCTGCACATCGTGACTGCATTACCACCTCCTGTGTGCCTTATTTTTCAATAATTCAATGGGCCGGTGTCAATTAATTGTTCAGGGTTTTATCTCAAGAAATTTTCTGGTTTTCTTCTGTAAAACGCTCTTGTGAGTGGAACTACTTTCTTTCACCGCGGATTCAACGTCTTGATCTGATACAGCTCAAGCTTTCGTTGCTAGTTCGAAAACGTCACTTCAGAACTAGCAACGGAGGATTGCGAGGCTTGCGAAGCTTTACTGGAGCACTTACTGGAGTAACAAGTTAGTGCATTTGTGCGTGTGTGTGTGGGTGTATGAGTTTGTGTTTGAGGGATCGAAAGAGAGAAACTCATACACTGCGAGAGATCGCTTCTGGGATTATCTTTTTTGTTGCAGCTCTGGTCAGAAGTAATATCGCTTCAAAATCGCCAAGATGTAAGTTTATGCACTTATTAGCAGCAGCGAGTGTCGTCATATTTCCGATATAAACCTTAACAACTGTTTTTAACCCCACTGAGATGCAGGTGTGCATTGACATGACGGCTCTATTTCTCTCGCGCGAGTAAGTGTGTGCGTAATAATGTATGTGTGTCCACGTGTGTGGGGGTCTGTGAGAGAGGGGAGGGGGATGCGAGGGTGTTTCCCACAGATATTTCAGATAATATAGAAATTGTTGTATTGATCAAGTCTATCTAGCTTTGATACAACTCAAGCCTTCGTTGCTAGTTCGACATCACGTTAGAACTAGCAACGGAGGATGCGCTGCTTTTAAGCACTTATTGGAGCAACAAGCTACTGTGTGTTTGTGTTTTCCTGTTATCTACAATAATAAATGAAACAGAAAAGCCTGTGAACAAGTATTAGTATTTATTTGTTCTATTTTACTTGTTCGTTACAAAGAACGAAAAAGCCTGTGAACAAGTGTCAATATTGATTTATTTGTTGTATTTTTCTATTATCTGCATTTATAAATAACAAAAATGCCTGTGAACAAGTAGGCCTGACAATATTTATTTATTCAATGTATTTGTATTTTATCTGCATGAATCGTAAAAGACGTAACGTAAAGAACAAGTAGGCTTTTAGGGTTTATTTATTTATTCCCATTTCTATTTAATTATTCTGTTCATTCTATTTAATTTATATATTTCTTTATTTGATTTGGCAATGGTTTATTTATTGAAATTAAACTGCTCGTTTCCATTAATAGTAAAGTTTGACATGGAAAACGGCAGATCAAATGCTTGTTGGCAGAGTTTGTTTTTTCCTGGGGATCGTTGGTTTGATTTTCTGTGGCATTTGGACTTTTGTTTCCTGACAGGATCATGCTCCATTGCGTTCTGTCTTTTGCCGAAGGTGCCCAGTAGCTTCTCAGGCTTGTTTCGCAATTTTGAAATGATCTGCCTGCTCTCCAGCACTGCCTCTGACAACATTTGAACTGCGGTGCTTCTCAGGGAATGGTTGGTGTATCTTTTTGATAAACCAGCTACCTCGCTGATGCACGGAAGCATGTTTCCAATATAGTTCACACCCATCGGTTTGTGGGAGTACTAGTACTCTCTGTTCAAGCTCCTCCTGTGGGACTCTCAGTGAATGAATGTAGAAGGATGTGGCATCAAGTGGGCATTTTGTGATGTACTTTTTGAAACTTTTAACTGGGCAAGAGGGTCACCTATATTGGAAAACATGAATCCTCGGTATCAGTCTTTGTTGGGATCACTAGGCTTTTTGTGGTTTTTCGTTTCAACACCATCTTAGTCTTTTTTAATGATGAATGAATGTTTTCTTAACTCTCGATTTCCTTCTTGCCCCCTCCTCGCCAGGTTCAGCTGAATGTTAAACCAGATTTTGCGAACCAGCCCGGTTTGCAGTGTCTGGTGACAGATAGGCTACGGAGAGTTACGAATGCGCTCTGTTTCAGCAGTGGAGATTGAAGGATGATGAGAGCTGACATCTTTCCCAGCCTTGCGAAATTTTTTGAGGATGGCCCTGAATACAACGTTGGATGATTTGAATTCCGTTTGCCCAGTTATATTATATTTAGAAATATAAAGGTTCAGTCCAGCTCTTAGGGAGAGAAAACTTGTCACTGAATACTCTGTTGCGTGGAAAGCTCGCAGCTGGGTATTTAAGGTGTTTGCCTCCTCTCTCTCTACCTCTTTAACAGAAGTATTTTTAGATTTAAGCCAGTCGTTAAAAACAATTACTGCCCAAGCTGTTGTTTTTTTGGTGTTTACTTTGTGTTTTTCACCCCCAGGACTGTCTAGCTGTTCATCGCTGATTGTTTTATGTAATTTGCTGTTGCCGGCAGCCTTTGATGTTCTCTTTCATTTGTAACGTTTTTCATCTGGACTGTCCAGTTCAGCTGCCGCCCAGTTGTTGAAATTCTCATGCTTTCCATAAATATTAAAAGTTATTTCTGGAAAATTGAAATTGTCTGTCATTTTGTTTAATGTTTGATCTTTTTGTTTGTTGTTTGATGCTGTGGTGGACTGTAGGCTAGCCTATAACTTTTCCATTATTTCAGTTAACTTGACGGAGTGATATGGAACCGTTATGCGGCCAAGACTTGGAACTATTACCTAGCCGTGTGTTTCCTTGAAAAATAATTGCACACCTTAGAACGTCCGTCAACCAATCAGAATCAAGCATTCAACAGACCTGTGGTATAATACAACATAACCACACACACACCTCTACACACATCAGACTGGTCTGTTATTATAAGCAGGTATTGTGATGTTTATGAAGGAGATTAAAATTATCAGGGCTCATTTCCTTTTTTCTTATTTTTTTTCTTAAACAAAAGTGGCTTTTGTGTGTGTGTGTGTGGTTCACTTGATACATCTGAAAATACTCACAAATTTAAGCTGAGAGTTTGCACTTGATTAGTCATTTGATTAGTCAATATTTGCATAGTCATTATTTAATTTCAGATTCAATGTACTGGACAGAAATCCTGCCAATGTCCAAATATGTATGGACTTAACTGTAGGTGTGTACTCTCACTTTTGTAATCTCTACCTCATTAAAATCTTTGTGAAACATTGGCTTTTGATGTGTATTTAATTGATGTCCTTCAGTGTATTAACCTTAACACAGTTTCATCTTTCTTTACTACAAGTTCTCTCCAGCAGCAACAGGCTCGACTCGAAACAAGGTCTCCTCTGGGGCCTATGACATGGTCTGCTTCCAGTGCTGGAATGTAACTAAGTACATTTACTCAAGTACTGTACTTACAGATTTGAGGTACTTGTACTTTACTTGAGTATTTCCATTTAATGCAACATTATACATTTACTCCACTACATCTCAGAGGCATATATTGTACTATGTAGTATATTTGTCTGACAACTTTAGTTACTACAGTAGTTATTTTTCAGTTTACAGATTTTCATTCCCTTCCTGTCCAGTGAAAACCGTGTATCTCCAAATGTGGTGATTTTGAATGTTTGTGATAAACTGAAAGATTAAGTGTTCCATTATGGGTTGAGAAAATTCTCCTACTTCTTAAGCTAAATAAACTATTTAAAACCCCCAGCGATGCTACAAACATGCACTGATAGAATATGATGCATTGCTGTAAATTAAACTACCCAACAGTATATAAAGTAGTTATATAAAGTAGTTAAAATTAGCTCAACCTTAAACATCTACAGCAGTAAAATGCAACATACACATTAATGCAGCAGTAATATTAACCCAAAAACATCATATATAATAGTAAAACACTGACAGGGAACATTTTTCTGCAGAGTAAGTACTTTTACTTTTGGTACTTTAAGTAAATTTAGCTGATAATAGTTACATACTTTTACTTAAGTAAGGTTTTGAATGTAGGACTTTTACTTGTAGTGGAGTATTTTCACAGTGTGGTATAAGTACTTTAGTATTTAAGTAAAAGATATGAATACATCTTCCACCACTGTCTAATTCTGGCAGTGGAATGCCCTCACCCAAAAATTCAAGTAACTGTAGCATTACTTGTGGCGTGGAGTTTGAATGTTTTTGCTATCATTGTATGGATAAGAATTTGACTCTGTGGTTCTTGCATGTGTGTCTGGAGATGTTTTGAGCAGTCATCATCCAGTGAAGTTTATTGACTAATGTTAATAATGGCCAGGTGTCCAGGTCTCCTTTTCTTCCTACTGTTGCGGTGAAAGAGAGAATGCAATGGCTATTTTGAACACTTTCTTGCCTTTCCTGGCCTGCTTTCTGCCATCTTTCTCTCCCTGTAGGAGGTCGAATGAGTTTCTGTGAAGACTGCCCATTCAAGGAAAAACATATCTACCTTCTCCTTGGATAAATTATATAATTAAATGTTTTACTGAATGCAATTGGTTGCCTTGTTTATTTTGCACTATTGACCAAACTTCTTTCTTGGGTTGAATTGAGCATTTGCTTGCCTTCATTGAAATTCACTTGTTGTGCATGCTTATGTGAATGTCTTAACATAAGAAAACATTAGGATATGAGTAATTATGAAGTCCACAGAAGCACGAAAAAAATATTAATACATACATACTGTAAATGTATTCTACGTTGTGGGAGCAATCCCCCTTCCCTCCAGTATAAAACACAGAAAAACTGATTAATTCTGTCTCTCCATCACTCCCCAGAAAAAAATGCTACTATAAATGTAGTCAGCGTAGTAATCAGTGCACATTATGCGTTAATGTTTACCGAAAAATTGCTGCAAATATAGTCACTGATGCTGTCTGTCCTGCTTAAACCCATTCAAACAGGCTGACAGTGCGGAATTGTTTGGAACTATTGAGAGCAACATGAACCACGTGGTGGCGAGATCAAATAGTGTAGCAACTCTCTTTTTCAGCGGTGCTGGGCATAACGTAGTAACTAACCTACAGTCTCAGCTAAGATCTGTGACTGAAGGGTTTGGCTATGCTCACGTTCAGAGAAAACAGAATGAGACTATTTTAGACTATACATGTATGCTGGAAAATACAACAACAACAACAAAACTTAAGGCATTTTTCATTTCAGTTTCAGTGTTGGCATGGTTATTGTGTTTTTTGTAGTGCAGTATAGTTGGGGCTATGTGAGTCAAGAGATTAATGTTAGGCTAAAAGACATTTTAAGATGGCTAGAGATCAATTTTAAGCCATCTTTGCACTGCAAAGGTGGCAGAGAAGCTGCATCTGTAGTGGTCATGTTTTAAATATACAATTATGAACATTGAAATATGACTTATAATAATAATTCAATTATATTTATTTATCACACATTTGCACATATACAGTGAAATTCTTTTTTTCACATATCCCAGCTAAGCTGGGGTCAGAGTGCAGGGTCAGCCATGATACAGCACCCCTGGAGCAGATAGGGTCAAGGGCCTTGCTCAAGGGCCCAACAGTGGCATCTTGGCAGTGCTAGGGCTTGAACCCCCGACCTTCTGATCAGTAACCCAGAGCCTTAACCACTGAGCCACCACTTGAATGAATATGAAACTAAATTATAAAATATATGCTCTTGTCATGACAACATTAATGAAACTAATGCTGCAATTCATTCATACAGAACCAAAGCAGCATCTGAACTGCCTTTGATACTAGGGGCTGAGGTGGGTCAGAGGCCAACTTAGTCTTGCTTTTATGTGTCATGGTGTCTTAACACCGAATTTTGAGCAGGCACAGAACAGCCTTAACTCAGCTGTGTAAAGACACTGAGTAGTAACTCTGTTGTGTTTTCAGTGGTATGTTATGGTATGCAATTGGAGAAGAAAGAAGAATTAGAAACATCTCTAAGCAAGGCCGTAACCACCATGGATGTTGGGGTGTATCAATGACTAATTTCTAAAGGGATAATTTAAGAATCACCCCCCATCAGTAATCTTGAATTTTGTCTTGCATACATTTTTGAATTTCCTGAATTTCTGTACAACATCTTAAGAGGCCTTTTGTCTACTCAGTGAGAGTGATGTTCAGAGAGGACCAACTTGCTCATTAACATTCCTGCCCTTAGGGCATGCTAGCACAGGAACAAGGCAAATGGCTTGTGCACAAGCAAAGCAATGAGCTGGCTACGTTCTAGCACTCAAGCATGGCACACAATAGTGACAATAGCTTGCCTTTTTTTGACCTCTGTCTATATTATATGTATTTTCTGGCTGTAGGTAATGGTGAAACAGATATAGCACGATTACTTTCCGAGTTCTGACTGATCAGGCTTGCTGATCACTGCATAATTGTTTTAAAGGACGCCACTATGGATTTAACCCAAATGACAAGAGGTATAAAAAAGTTTAGACTGCTTACTATGATTATATTAATACAGAAACATTTGTTATAGCTAAATTACAGATGATTTGGAATCACTTGGGAAGTGTTATCCTGAATAGCTTCTGCAAGTAGGCCTATTTTTCATCCTTTTATCATATAGTTTGCTGGTTTTAGCTTTGAGACAATTGACTTTACACAGTAAACTATGGTAAAGATGCTGTTTAAATCAAAACTTACACTGGACTTAAAAGTGTCACAGATTGACCTTTTGTGTGTGGCATTTTTACTGTTCCACCAAAATTGGAGACAAAAACCTTCCACTGTCCACTAGGTGTCGTTGTATTGCGTTTATCTCCAGAGATTGTTATCATGGGTGATTTAGAAGCCAATGAATGCATACAGAATATTGTGCAATGAAAGAAAGTTTACATTAAACGACAAACAAATAAACAATGTATATATATATATATATATATATATATATATATATATATATATATATATATATATATATATATATTATTTAAGATAGTTAAATAAAAGGGACGCAGTAATTAAAATAAATTCCTTGGCAAAAAAAAAAGGCTATAGAATTACTGAATTCAAAATCATCATTGTATTATTTTATTTTCAGGAAAAAACCCTAAAGTGTGAATATGAAGACTTAACATTTGTTGCTTTGATGAATTTCATTATTTTAGTTTGTTCATCTAAAATAAATAATAATTTTTTTTTCTTTCTTTCTTTCTTTGTTTTTTTTTTTTTTAACAGTTCTATTACTATGAGACAATATGCGGGTTAGGCATTAGGATTGTGTGTTGTTCTCGATTTAGTTTATTTTCTTCTTCCTTTTTTTTTTTTTTTTTTTTTTTTTTTTTTTTTTTTTTTAACTGTTTTTTAGTAACCTTAATAGTTGAATTGCCCATGAGGTACTAGAAGTTGCATATTGCCAGTTTACTAATGTAAGCTTAACCAACTTTTACTTCAACATTTTAAAATGCTTCATTATTTACACGAAGCCGTAGAAATGTTCATATGTAAAAGTTTTGCTCGGTGAAACTTGAAATCAATATACCTTTGCCTTTTTTTTTTTGTTTTGTTTTTTTTTTTTTTGTTTTTTTTTAACCCGGCCCATCTGGTGAAGAGAGTGGCCCAAAACTGAAAGAACTGGGGGGAGAAGTGAAGATACAGGGGAGGGCAGATCGTATTGAAAACAAATCAACTCAACAGATCTCCAATCGCACATCACAACTGACGACTGAAGAAACTTGCATTGGGTAAATTCTGAAGTTTGATCTGCCGTGTAGACAGTAAAACTTCGTTTTAATGTACGAATAACTCAACTCGTTGCAAGTCAGCGCGCGCGTGATGGATCGCTTAAGTTCGCGAGATGCAACTGTAGAGCTTCATAACAGACAGTGATGCAGTTTGCATCAAGTTCCTCTGATAATGTAAACATCTGCTTGTGCGAAACAAAATAAGACGCTGATGGAGTTTTCGAGCGTTATTTTAAGTAAAATTACGTTGTTTTTCGGGTGCACGTTGTTGGACGACTGATCAACAAACTTTACAACAGCATCGAAAAGGTAAATACGTGTTCCGTTTACTGTAAAGTTCACATTAAGTAACATTAGCTAGTTTGTATAATACATTTCACCAGGGATACTTTTTATGAGGGAAGGCTTTTTTGTGTTTACATTTTCCGGTTGTTTCAGGCGAAATTTAAAATGTTGTATTTGAATGGTATATAGGCTAAAATATAATACGACTTAATGACGAGAGGAGGTTTTGTCACTTCACTGTTCTTAGCTTGGTCGTATATTTAAGTGACACTGGCATTTTCAAACTTTTGTCGTGTCCCGGGTAAAGAGTCATGCCAGCTTGGGCATACAGGTGGCGTTGCAACTATGAGCAACTGTGGATTTTGACTGTTTTGTGACTTTGTGATTCACATAGGCTACGACAAATAAACAAGTTCGCTGCTTTACAACTTTAAAGTAAGTGATGAACAGTTCAAGCAAACGTTCCAATTTTTTATTTTATATTTTATTTTATTTAATTTTTTATTTTATTTATTTTTTTACCAATAGCTTTATTACACAACATTGTAATTTACTAAAAGCAACATCAATAATTATGGACAACCATATATGTATTGTAGGTTTTTCTTTGTTTTTCTGTTGACATACTTAACAGCCCAAGTACTCGATCCTAACTACTAAGAAGGCTACCTGAACTATTTTGGATGTCCTAACAAACAGGAAAGATCTTTCTTGTTGTTGTTGTTCTCTCTCTCTCTCTCTCTCTCTCTCTCTCTCTCTCTCTCTCTCTCTCTCTCTCTCTCTCTCTCTCTCTCTCTCTCTCTCTCTCTCTCTCTCTCTCTCTCTCTCTCTCTCTCTCTCTCTCTCTCTCTTATGATTTCATTATTGGTTTTACCGGCTAATGGCTATGTGTTTTTATGTTTTGTCACTGGTTGTTTACAAAAATCTAAATATTCGAACTTCGTCCTAAATGCACAAATTATCTAACTTTTTACGCAAACGTTTACATTTATTGATTTAGCAGACACTTTTATCCAAAGTGACTTGCAAAACGGGGAAGGATACAACATAAGCGATCCATCTTATGGAGACAGTAACACAAAAAGTGCTGCATTACAAATTTTCAGTTGTATCAGGAAAGTACTAGCCAAGACAGAGATTAGAGTGCAACAAGGTTTAAAAAAAAAACAAAAAAACAACAACAACATTGCAAGCAATTTAAGGTGCTGTGAAAATTACGTTTAAAGGATTGGCAAAAAGTGAGGCAAGAGTGTGCCTTGTTTTCCCGAAAAACAGAAAAGTGTGTGTGTTCAATTTAATGTGATGCCCAGTCAAGGGCATTAGCATAAGAATAAAAGCTCTTAGTGAGTTTACCATTGTGTGCAATGAGAAGCGCCAGCAGTCAGGCAAAGCGAGTGAAAGGATTCCAAAAAGAAAAAAAAATACGGGCCATTCAGATTATTCAGCCTGGTTTGGGCCACAGTCATCAGCTTCTGAAACATGGGTCGATCGTGTCACTTTCATCTTCCTGTCCTGCTGTTCAGCACCATTTTCACACATTTCCCTCTTGTCCCACTGCCTAAATCAGGACTGTTCAGCCTTGGAATTCCACGGGACACTTTATCAAACGCTCACAAAAGGGGACCTTGAATGACATTGAGCATGGACTGGACAAGGAGGAGATGAAAACCCAAATGACAATCGGGAAAAAATATTAATGAGAGTACTACTCCAGCTAGGACAGAATGCGTAATTCCGTTAAACCTAGCAGGGTGAATATAAATGTTTTAAAGTAATTCTTCAAAGCTGCGGTTCAAGATAACCCCAGACGGACTGAGTACCACTACTGCAATGCAGTTGTGTGTGGTCAGATCAGATAAAGTAGTTCTCCCAAAATTGAAGATTCTTTCATTTTCTCACCTTTATGATGTTCCAAACCCATGTGATTTTTCTTTCTTCCATGGAACACAAAATATAGCTGACTGTCTGACAGACTCACTCACCATTTACTTTGCCTTTTTTTTTTCTATACAATGACAGTGAATGATAACTGAGACTGCCAGTCCCTAACATTCTGCCTAACATCTCTTCCAGGGTTCCAGGGAGGGAAACATTTTATAAGGGATTGAAACAACACAAGGGTGATTAAATGACAACAAAATTGTAGTTTTTTGGGTGAACTATCCCATTAAGAAATGTAAGAAATTAAGATTCTGATGCACAGCCTCTGAACTAGAACTATACTCTATTTTATTTCTCGGATAACATGGTATGTCAAGCCTTGAATCTCTTAGCCACGGAAGAGCCGTGAGGAGTGTCTGAAGTACACTTGTGCCTCAAAGTGAATTGATTCGATTTTAATGGTCGTTAAAAGTGCTATGAAAGAACAAGATGTGTTGAGTTTCTAGTGTGAGACGGGGCAGAGTGGTGGAAAAACAGTGAGAATGTGAAAAGTGGTAGCTGCTTACATTCATTTGGCCCTCTAAAAGGCTGTTCTTTGAATCTCATCTCTTCAGCTTTGGCCTTTAGGACGTGGGACAATCCCTGTATTTTAGTAGCTGGTGTTGGACACCCCTCCAGACATCCGCCTTATTCTCTCACAAGTGTCTGGGGTTAATTAGGATCACATCACATCCAGTTTTTGAGTGTGGATGGGGTCCTTAAAAGTTCTTTCCACATTACCCCCGCCACATCCCCCCCCCCCCCCATGCAGCTATGGAGGGCATTGTTAAAGTCTCCATCGATGTCATCAAAGAAAACCATGAAACCACACACTCATCTATGTAAAAAAAAAAAAAAAGTCTTTAATAAGCGATTACAGAGCTTTTGGCAAATCAGTGAAAGGCATTTGATTGATTGACCTCATTAGTCATTGGCAACTGTTTCCTGGTGTTGAGGAAATATGGCCCATTACAAACAGTTCTAGTGCCTTAGAAGAAATAGCAAGTTTTCAATTGGAGGGAGTTGTAGACCTTTTACATTTGCTGGAGACTCACCATATGTGTTATTTTTAATAATGAAGAAATGCTTGAGTGATTTTATATGAATTCCAGATCCCAGTGGATTTAGGATAAAGAAAGGGAGCTGCATGTTCATGTAATGCATACTCATGGCACAGCAAATATGTGTGCCTTATGTGTGGTATTTATTCATTTTAATGAATAATATATTCACCTTCTTCAGAGGCCTGTTAAGATGTAAGCCTTTAACTCTGTGCTCTTTCTGTTATTCTTTCTCTCTCTCGCACGGATGCACACTTTCTTCTTTCCTTTGTGCTCTAGGCTAGTGGGCCACCATTTAAAGACAGCTGGAAAATGAACAGTTGAAATGTATTTTGTTTACATTAAGTTATATTTGACTTGTCATAACTGTGCAGGGACTTTATACACAGTGTACTCCTAACATTTCCCAAACTACACGTCCACCTGTGATTCATGCAAACCACCAGACAGAGTGTATGGAGAATGGACCTAAATGAATTTTATTAGCTGGCCAAGAATAAACATTGTACTCAACCAAAATTATACGTTTGTATTTGAATTTTAGATGAGGTGTAGTGACAGCTGCTAAGAGCACAGAATTCCTTGGAATATCCATAGGACAAAAAAAACAAAAAACAAAAGAAAAACAAGCAATAGTGCTGGGAACTAATGAGGAAACTAAATGAGTTAGGATAGTGGTTGTCAAACAAGTAAAAAAAAAATAGTTATCAGTATCGGTGAATACAGAAATGGAATTATCGGTACTCAGCCTACTCGTTCTCCAAAAAAGTATTGGGACATCCCAAGTTTTGTGAATGGCATCAATAATGTAACCAATCTGACAGTGAGTGTTCCAAGTGTTTTATTTTACAGACGGAACATTGAGATGAATCAGTATATAGGAAAATATGTCACTCACTGACAGCCCTTGCGCTCAAATGACGTTAATTTGCTCAATGCTAAAATGGGAAACATTGTTGTGACGAGATGGAATTTGGATGTTCTGATTTGATCTAAAGTGGCCTAAAATATTTGAGAAGTTTGAGTAGACGTTTCACCTGGCATCCTTCTCAATGAGAGAGAGAATGTAAACCCATCTGTGACTGGATAGGCATTATGTGCAGCTTACTATCAAATTATTATCAACTGTAAAACATATCATAATTCGACAGCCACCATTAAATCAAAGTACCATGTGACAAACTGTGCTCTCTGAGGGTAAGCTTTGATGTGCTTGTTAATTAATTCCTGAAGGGCTAGTGACATGCTATCCAATGCTACATTAGGGGAATCTCTTCACTCATCATTATTACAGTTACTGTATCATCTTCACAGCCTGCAAGTCGCCTCGCAGTTTACCATCTCCCTGTCAGACTCAAACAATAGCACAGTGTTCCAAGTGTTTGTTGTCAGAGCTAATCAGATGCGGAAACCGAGTTTGCACTGCTTCGAGGCCACAGGCAGTTCGTCAGAGTCGCCGGCGTAGTTTTCTGTTTCCTTTTCCAAGACGGGATTATTGGAAACTGAGAAGTCGATGCAAAGGAGTTTTGATTTATCAGACAGCCTCCCAGCTCCTGACCAGGCTTGCCAGGAATGGAGTGGGCAGATAGATTGTTTCATTCCATAGGATGAACAGTAAGATCCAAAGAGGAGCACTGAATCCCTGCCAGGCCACAGACTCTTCTCCAACAGACTGGAAGAAGAGCTGGGTGTGTTGAGCAAGGAGAAGCCATGTGATAATTTTTAGCAATCAGCCAACTCCATTCTCTGACACACATGTCCACTCCCAGCCGTGGCCTCTCCCTGAACGCCGTGCTGACCCTTGGCCAGGCTGAACTGTTCTCACTGTGGAATTCTCTCACTACGCTGTGCTGAATAAGGATCATGTCATCATCTCGTAATTCCTGGTGTAGTTTAAATATATGACTCCCCACATTGTGATGTGTAGAACAGCAACACATGTCTCAAAGAGGTAACACCGTGGGCGGGCCTGGGTAGCTAAGTGAGTAAAGACAGTTGACAGCAATCTGTTTTGCATTGAGTTCTCAGTGTGTCCAGTTCTCACAGTACATGTTCTTGAGTTCCGTCTGCGCAATTTTTCCATGAACACGTGCGTGCCTCAGATGGACACGTTTGGAGCGTCTCACTGGTATTCAGCATCATCAGCGCCACATTTTTAGGATGCTGTGTCAAGTTAAAAGTAGTGAAAACTTTAAAAATCATGTCTTGGGGCCTGGGTAGCTCAGCGAGTAAAAGCGCTGGCTACCACCCCTGGAGTCGTGAGTTCGAATCCAGGGCATGCTGAGTGACTCCAGCCAGGTCTCCTAAGCAACCAAATTGGCCAGGTTGTTAGGGAGGGTAGAGTCACATGGGGTAACCTCCTCATGGTCGCTATAATGTGGTTCTTGCTCTCGGTGGGGCGCGTGGTAAGTTGTGAATGGATGCCATGGAGAATAGCGTGAAGCCTCTCACACGCGCTACGTCTCAACTGCTGCTATTTATAATTATTTATTACATTCTTATGTACATATATACATATTTACATTACACATTAATATAAGAATGTATATATGCATACTTATTTTACATATACATTACACTACATATTCTCCAGGGGTGGGGTTGGCTAGCCCTGCTCTATACATGTTTGCACTACACATTCTCTATGCACATTGCTTTATTGTGTAAGCTTATGTAAATTTGCTGTCTGTCACTCCCTGATGTCTTACTTTCTTTGCACATACATGTTGTCTCAGTTTTGCGAGAAGCACCCAAGTAGGAATTTCATTATACTTGGTACTCTGTACTCTGTTCACATGGCAATAAAAAGCTTTGACTTTAATACATTGAAGGGGAACTGGAGCTTTCATTCTGCGAAAAGGTCACAAAAGCACCATAAAATATCAAGAGATGTAGTCAATATGACTCGTGCACTAGATTTCAAGTCTTCTGAACTCTTACGATAACTTTGTGTGAAGAGCGGACTCAAATTTCAGTTCTTATTCACTGATAATATTACCCTCAAGTAACCTGTTTACTTGAGAACTTCTGTGATCGGATCATCATTGAGTTGCACTTGACTACTTTTATGATACTTTTATGTTGCTTTTGTGTAGTTTTTGAAGCTTGAAAGCTCCAGGCCGCATTCATTGTAACTGCATGGAGAAAAGCAAGCAAACAAAATCTCTGCTTTTGTGTCCCAGAGAAGAAAGTAAATCTTATGGGTTTGGAATGACATGACCGACAAACTACTCTATTAACATGATTTCGTAACTGTCAGCTAGTCATACACTGTAAGTGCTGATTGATAAACAGAACATGTCTAATTGGCTTGTAGTTTATCACTTACAGTTGGAGTAAGTGTCAGGGTGTAAAGCAGCTGATAAAGTCATGAAATCCTCACAAACACAGCAGTAACTTACAGATATCAGTGTGTATCCGTCCTCCAGACCTCTGGGCAACTGACTTGCAAAATAAACAGCAGAGAAAGCAGTAAAAAAAAAAAAAAGCTCACACATCCTGACACCATGAAGAAATCATGACAGAGACCAATATGAGTAAGAAAACAGAGCCTTACACTTTGAATTTAGGAGATTGATGTATGTGCCTAAGGGATCAAGGATGGCTTGCTCTGTGAGCATGATACTGTACTGATCTTGGAGTTTGGAATATGCATGCAGAACATAAACCAAACAATTAATTGGTGTAGTAAAACTGTAGATCTGACTCTAAATGCTAATTGGATAGGTTGCATTTCAAGCCATGCAACATGCCGATTAACATTCTATATTAATGCGGCAAGTTGCTACGTTGCTTGCCAACCATAAACTTCCAACAGTTAGGCTTGGTGAAAGATTGTTTATTCCAAGTAATTTAACTGTTTATTGAACATTAGTGTCTTGTATGATAGCCAAATAGTCACCATCAGTTTTTAATTGTAATAAGCCATTAGAGGCTGTACATTACAGTGATTTTACCACTATTAATGGGTTTCAGGCTCTTTGTGTTGTGCTTATTCACCCCTTATACCTGTGGTGAAATCACTAGTGGCTTAAAGGGATAGTTCACCCAAAAATTAAAATTATCTTATAATTTACTCACCCACATGCCATCCCAGATGTGTATGACTTTCTTTCTTCAGCAGAACTCAAAAGTGGAGACTTCGAGTGAAAAAAAAAAAAGGGGGAATTTTTATCTGTTTCTCACCCACACCTATTATATCGCTTCTGAAGATATGGATTTAAACACTGGAGCCTTATGGATTACTTTGAAGTTTCCTTTATGTGATTTTTGAAGCTACAAAGGTCTGATCACCATTGACTTGCATTGAATGGACCTACAGAGCTTAGATACTCTTCTCAAAATCTTTGTTTGCATTCTGCTGAAGAAAGAAAGTCATACACATCTGGTATGGCATGAGGGTGATTAAATGATGAAAGAATTTTAATTTTTGGGTGAACTATCCCTTTAATGCTTTTATAAAATGACAGCTAAAACAATATGATAAAGACACTAAATTTGCTTTGTTTACACAATTAAATACTTTAAATTGTGATTCTAATGTGTGAAGAGTGAGACTTTATAAATAAAGTAACCTGTTTAAAATGTTATTTGTTGACTTTGAGGCCACATCCACACTAATCTGTTATCGTTTGAAAACTACGTTTTCAGTTTCCTAACATCATAATTTTCCAAAGTATGCGGTAATAGAGAGCGTTTTCAAAGTACTCCGTTTTTGGTTTAGGAGAACACGTTGTACTGTGGATGAGATCTGTGAATGTAGCATAATCATTGCATTTGTAAATGAAAATTTATTTGTGTAGACGTGACCCTTAGTAAAAAAAAATATAAACCGTTGTTCCATTAGGTTGGAGGTTTAAAAACATTCAGTACACAGACTGCACCAAATCTACGTCTTTGCACCACAAAATCTATGCAATATGCTGGTTTTGCGGTTGGTATTCATAATGTTTCATTAGCCTAAATGATATTTACTCTTACTGATATACTACACCCCTGAGCTACTGAACCAAACAGAACAATAAAATATATCCTATTCAGTAAATTCTAATTTCGTTGAAACTACATTACACCACAACTATAATTGCCTTCAGAGGCGTGTAATTAACATTTGTGTCTGTTTCTCTTTGGGAGGACAGACAGAGGCATGACAGCTGGGTCTGTAGCGAGAGAGCGCCATTTGGTTTAGTGACCCGAGCAAATGGTGTGCAGAGAGAGCAAATTCTTTCATGAGCTCTGTGATGTGACAGGCAACAGCTGTGCCACTCTCTGTTAAATTATCCTCTCAGTAAGCCTCACCTTATTTATAAACACTTGTAGTATAAACACAGCTCTCATAACGATTTAATTAGGTGCACAAACATATACAGCTACATTTTCTGTGCATTCAACGAAGCTTCGCTTTGACCCTCACTGAGTGAGTTTTTCAAATGATAGACAGAGAAGGATTCTCCAAATGGTTATGTGTTGGTTGTAAAGTCAACATCTGTTTCAGATTTTGAGGAGGACAAATAGATCAACCACAGGATATTGCATGTATGCGTGGGGTTTTGGGTAGGGGGGAATGGAAGGTCAAACTTTGGTCTGTAAGGCATTTTCCCTGCTGGTTATTGTGCATAGCTATGCCTGTAGTCAACTGCTAGCTCATCAGGTTTGTCAGTGTAGAGAGGAGGATATGCTTAGGACTGCAACATCTGACCTCTACGGCCATTCATAATTTGAGTGTCAGTTTGTTATGGAATTCACCAGTGAGATATTATGACTCCAGCATTAAGGCAGTGTAGCAACATCATCTTAAGGGAAAAAAAAACAAGCTCCATTTGTTTTTTTAAAAGAAATTCATTTTTGCTCCTTGTTGAATTTAGTTACTTAAAATGAAGGAATATAATACAGTTCTTGAATTTTTGTCACAACTTAATTTCATTGTGTGCAATCAATTTAATCCTTTTTCATTGGGACAACTTAAATAATTTTCGTCGACCATAACCATATGTACATGTGGTATAAATTAAGGTGCCTCAACTTAATTAAAATGATGATTTTGACTCATTTTTATCAAGTAGATGTGACAAAACGAATTTAAGTTTGTACAACAAAAACTAAATAGAATTAATTCAAATAAATTAGTCTTTGATGAAAACAATTTAATTTAACTGCGTGGAAAATTTTTCCTTAACTTTATTAAGTTCATTGAATGTTTTTATTTTTTGAGTGAAGGAGCATCTGAAGCAGAATTACTTCTGAATAGTAATACTAAATATACTAAAGTTAAAATTAAAATACATTTGAATATTTATGTCAGGCAGGCAAAATTGTCAGAGATCAAGATAACAACAAAATAAAAAAAACTCTCAATCCATAGTTAATTTAGTGTCCTCAAGGAGAAGGTTTTTAGAGAGTCTCAACAAACTCCAACACACACCAACATCCAACAATTGTTGGGTTTTTTCGGATTAGTGTGTTCACATTCATTGGCGTCTTTTTCAACGTGTTTAATCGCCGTTTGTCGGCAGTGTGGTATGATATTCCAACAAACTCTGACGTAATCTGACTTCATCGTGAACCATTGCCATGACAATGAGGTAAGCGTCCCTGTCAACTCACAGAAAATGAATGCGCGCGACAACCTGCATTGATAGAACAGGAGAAACACAGTCAGTCACGAATAATCACGTTTTTGTTGCAAAATTGATAAAGAATTCCGTTTCTTTCTAAAGAAAGCATAATTTTATGTTAGTGTTGGGTTTTGCTGTTTGTGTGGATGACACGTGAAGGAATATGTACAAATAGGCAAGACACGGACAGAGATTAATTTGTGCTGAAGCGTTCTTTTCACTCGCAAGCGTTCTTTCAATCCTTTACTTCTCAAAATATTATTGCAGTTCTGCAGAAACTGCAGAAAATTAACTTATATCTGCATAATATAAAATATTAACTTTCCCCAGTTTGTGGACAAACCTCGTGCGTAAATGTTATTATTATTATTATTTATTTATTTTTGGCACTGGATTGTTGTCCTCTGATGGAACTCTTTCGGAATGAATAAGTTCACAGCAAACACAAAACGTTTTAAAAATTTAGTTGTGTTTAATAGTTTATAGCCTAATGTCTCTACATGCTGAACATATAATCAATTGCACATAATATATATATATATATATATATATATGTACACTACCGGTCAAAAGTTTTGAAACGCTTACTCATTCTTTATTATAATTTTTTTTCTTCACATTTTAGAATAATATTAGAAAGTCATCAGAACTATGGAATTACATAAATGGAAATATGGGAATTATGTTGTGACTAAACAAAATCCAAAATAAATCAAAACTGTGTTATATTTTAGCATCTTAAAGTAGTCACCCTTTGCCTAGAATTTGCAGAAATGTACTCTTGACATTTTCTCAACCAACTTCTTGAGGTATCACCCTGGGATGCTTTTTAAACAGTATTGAAGGAGTTCCCATCTATGTTGGGCACTTAATGGCTGCTTTTCTTTATTATTCGGTCCAAGTCATCAATTTCAAAACTTTTTTTTTTAAATTTAGTTTTATAATGAAATAAATTAATATGGTGGCACAATTATATTTTTGTCTAGAAAACTAATTTCAAACATTTAAGCATACGCATTCAGATCAAAAGATTTTTAAGATCATGAGAAACATTTCAGTCAAGTGTTTCAAAACATTTGACCGGTAGTATATATATATATATATATATATATATATTATTAAATCACGCACGATTTGCTTCATTTGCAACCTCTTCCTTGTCAGTCGTCTTCAAAGGCGAACAACATGCAAAGACACAAGTTTGTTGGTGTTTGTTGGATCAGTGTGAGCACGACAGTTTTGTTTCTCCACATTCTAAATACAACAGCCAACTTTAGAATGTTGGAAGTGTTGGTGTCTTTTGCCGTTTGTTGGGGCAGTATGAACTGGCCAATGCCATAGTGTATTGTTTTCTAAAAACTCCATAAAATAGTGTTTCTAAGAACTGTTTTGACTTTAAATTACCAAGATCAAGGCAGTAGTTTACGGAACTGTGTCCTGAACATTTTATTTTTATTTATTTATTTATTGGGGGAAATTACTTTTTGGTTCTAGATTGGTAAATTGAGTAGATTTCACCCTTCTGATTGTACAGTGACTTCCAGTGTTAGGGATTGATGCATGACTTGTTAAAAAAAATTACTTGTTACTGTACAGTAGATTCTAGACTTGTATCAAATATTGTACATGCTCAAACAGTGAGGAAAATGATAAAGCTTAACCCTTAATAAAAGCTTAATAAAAGTATTGCTCACTTGGTGTAATTAGTAAAGGAACCCCATTATAATCTGGAGAAAGAAATTAGTCATTTATTATTGATTACTTTTTTGGAGTAACTTCCACAAGACTGCTGGCCTCACAGTATTGACATTAGAACCAGTCCGACACTTCATGATTGTAATATTATCTATTTTCCTAGATTACAACAAGACAGCACACCACATGCAAACTTACACTTAAAGCAAGATTAAGACTGTGATAAGAAAATGTAAAGAGATAAGGAGAAGAGCTACAACGATTTAAAGCATGTTCACTTTGCTCTACATTGTAAAAAGTGAAAACATTAAAAGCTATTTCTATCTGACCCTTAAAAGTAACCTAGTGTGGTCTTTAGTTGATTTAGTCATATTGCAGGAAATGTTTGAATCAAACTAGATCATTTAGATGTTACAGGTAACTTTTAGGTTACCTGACATATAGCATCTTATGTTGTATGAACACATTTGTATTGTCCTCCTAGAAATTACTGAAAAATGGTTAAACGGTGACGACAGGTTAAAAATACAAATGTATGTCTTTTTAACATGGTAGGCAAGAGATAGTCCCAAAGAAGACTAGACAGATCAGATGTCTTCCAATAAGCAGAAGTTTTGAACTATGTTTGCATTCCATTGTGTTGTGTGAAAGGCAAGCCATAACACAGTAATGGCAAAGAGGATCACTTGAAATGGAATGAGGCTTCAAGGCAAACACATGTTAGTTTTCATGTCATTAACAGTCTGGAAAGTGTTTATTTGTTAATTTAGCATTTTGTGTGCATATGACCTTACTAGAACTGGAGAAACACTTCTTGACTTCTTGAATTATCTTGTATTGATAGAATATTTTCAGTACTATAAGACTGTACAATGTGATTTATTTATTTTTTTTCAGCATCCATTTGATTGTTCAGTCTCTCTTTTTTTATCTCTGGTTTTTGTCAATGTGCCCCTTTTTTCAACCTCCTTGTCTTTTAGGGTGGATGGTCCTTTTCACACCTGTTGCATCCTTTCAAATGATTACAGGCACAAAAGGAAACAGTCAAAACTGCCATGCATTAATGGAAGAAGTTTCCTGGAAGAAAAACACTTGACACTCTGTGAGTCCACATAATTGCTGGTAGTCGGAATAATTACATTCTTTAAAATGGAAGGAAAGTTGCATAGAACACCAGATAAAGTGGATTGTGTCCAGCTTTATTGCTTGACAAACTATTGGCTGCAAGGGAAATCAAATTTAGAGCATGGATAAAGGGAATGAAATGGCCTTCTTCTAGTCTGCTCTTACATTCCCATCTTAGTAGAAATGGTCAGGCCCGTTCATTATCTTTGTAAAATATTGGTCTGCATGGTCATTCTTTGAGCTGGAGTGTTCAGAAGGGGAATGTTATGAGAAGTCATGGCTGAACTTTCTGTCCCAGCAGTAGGTGGGGTAATGGAGTAGAGGGGGGTTATGGAGGATTAGCCCACAAGCCCTGCGTGAACCCGCACTCCTCTGTCATGTGGACCTGAGATTCTGATCCGTTTCACACGCTGCACTTGTCAGAGCAGCCACGCAGAAGAACAGAATTGCTTTCTTGTCATATTTCACCCTCACAGCCACCTGTCCATTTGGTTCCTTACCCCCAAGCACAGTCCTATCAGATGTTCTTGTCAAAGGGTCAGAGCTAGGCTTGGTCTACAGATCTCGACAAGAAAGGGCATGCACTTTTGTCTTTGAAATTATCATGTTTGACAAACATTTCTGAGTCGTTGTTACTATGCGTCTGTTCCAAGACAGATTTGGCTGCAGTAATAAGTGTTACTGGCAAACTAAGATGACCAATGCCAGCATAAGCATGTGTGAGTGTGACTAATTTCCTCAAAAAGGGATTCATTTAATTTATTATTCATTTAACACTCTCTTCTAACAATTGTGGTAATGATATGGAACAAGAAAAACCTTGGATGGGTTAAGACCTGGACGGTGGGTTATAGAAATGTCCCAGTTGTTTCAGAATCAGAATGAGCTTTATTGCCAAGTATGCTTACACATACAAGGAATTTGTCTTGGTGACAGAAGCTTCCAGTGCACAAACGATACAACAACAAGACAGAGATAATAAAAAAAAAAGAAAATAGAATAAAAATAAAAAGCGAATAGAAAATGTAAATATATATAGATAAACACAATAAGAGAATATATATATATATATATATACACACACACATACACACACACACACACACACACACACATATGAGTGTGTACAAATACAAATCTGTTATATACAGATTGTGCAAGGGAATGTAATGGCAGAAGAGGTAGGATATGTTGGATAAATATAAATAGACTAAGACCTTTAATTGGCTATTGTACATTTAATGACAACTCTGTGGTCACAAACCAAATTTGGCCTCGCTATTAACTTATAAATGAATC